>NC_090923.1:38654131-39391631 GCF_040938575.1 Ambystoma mexicanum | reverse complement strand
GCGGAAGCGAAACTCAACAAAGGGCAATTTATGCCTGGGAAACCGAGGTCAACCTAAGAAAGGGAGGAGAGCATCAGCGAAGAAGAATTGAAACTTCAGAGCATACCAGCCTGCCCCGTGAAGGTCAAGATAAGGAGGCCCAAGCAGGTGGTGGGGCCAAAAGGAGAATTAAATACACTAAAAGCTGGAAACTGAAGCAGATTCATGGTGAACTAACACGTGACCAGCCAGGTGCGAAGAAGTACCACCATCTGATGTCCTTCAGAACCCAGGATGCCATAACTTTTCCCGATTAGAGACTACATTTTCGAGGCCATCCTCAGCCAACTAATTGACACATCACCCTAAACACTGATTGATGGAAAGGAGGGAGGGTGAATCCTGGGACGCTAGGCACCAGGGTGTCTATTCTGCATGCTGCTAATTAAAGTGGAGATTTATGTTTAGGGGTGTAACTTGCCCAATCACAATGGACCATGTAATCTAGGGTCCAATAGACACTGTAACCAATGAGACGTCGTAGTTGTAGTGATGTCCATCACGCGTGATGTAGAGGGATGGGCATAGACGCCCACCCGATAACAGTTAACCAATCCGCATGCTCTGTTGTCATATACAGATATAGCACCTATACTTAAGTTACCTTTCCTAACCAATTATATTGCATGATGATTTTTCATAGAATTAGACGTCAGTGATGACGAGTTTTGCCTATAATAATGGCTGTTTGACTGAAGTTCGAGGAAGTCGGAGCGAGACAGGTGATCCCAATGCTGCTTTTTCCCATTTGTTTCCCTGTTTCATGTACTTGTCATTAAACAGACTTCCCTTTGTCAAACCTCTGAGTCCTCATTATTGAGTCGTGTTGGAGTAAGTGAATCCTGCACCCCTATCCCTCACATGGTGCAGCTATCTTGTCTTACAGGTACCAGAGGGTGCGCACTGATCTATGGGCCTGTCAGTGTAATTATGCCCCTTTGTACACTTGGTAGCGTGAGGATGGTTTCGGCCATTGATTATTGATTATATAATTCTAAGACACCTTTAGACCGACGGCACAAAGTAACTCTAGGCCTTCGGCTATATCACGAGTCCTTTCGCTATTCCGGCTGAGTAGACTGAGAAGCTTCCCGTGGACAATGATAGAGTAAAATTTCAAAAACTGCAGTGGGTCTGAAGGAACCTGCTTTCCAAGCATAACCCTTCTCATTCCCAGGGGCAGCCAATCGGACGAAAAAAACCTTAAAAGGCTGGAAGAGGGAGGGGCAGTGATCCCGAAGTTCCAGAGAGGAAAAGATGTGAGCGATGAGTGAAACAATGAACTCGTTACTTTGGCAAATGTCTTGTAGGAATTAGAGCAAGTAAGGGAAAGGTAACGGTGGGTGGCGGAGAAAAAAAGAGAATATTGAGAAGTAGAGAAGACTGTTTATATATAAGGGGTTAATGACTCGAGTATAAGATAAAAAGTGTTGCCGGGGGGACACCCGAGATAAAACGAAGGATTACCAGGGGGGCACCTGAGATAAAAACGTAAGGATTACGGGGGGCACCCGAGATAAAAACGAAGGATTACCAGAGGGGCACCTGAGATAAAAACGTGAGGATTCGCCTTATTCCTGCACTTTAACACAGCGGTCAGAAGAAACGTGAGGGGGGACAATTAGGCTACGATGACTTTTAAAGACGTCATCAAGGGAGTTTGTTTAAACCCCATGCCGTGGTATTGATTAGGCAGGTATATGTATGACCAGTTGGTGTCCGTCGAGTCTGTCAAGTGTTTGTCATATGTGTTCTGTTGTACGTCAAATGTAAAATAATTGTATCATTGATTGTTCGAAATGCTATTTGGCTTTACGCAATTCTGTAACTAAGAGGGAGTCACCAGTGAATTGATGGTTTTTGAGTAAATTGATAGTATACATTTTACAGAAAAAGATCGGATTGGAGCTTGTGTATTTGGTGCTCGGTTTTAAAGGTTAAATAACTGTATAAATATTGTTGGTGACGAAATTAAGAATGGAGGAAGTTACCCCGCTAGCACATTTGTGCAAGCAGCTACCCAAGCATGCACCAAAACTGAAGAAGTATAGCACAGATTGGGTTAAGGGTACCGCCAATAAGATGTGTATGCCTTGGCCACAGAATGGGCCCCTTTCTAAAGCCATTTTACAACACATGACGACTTTCCTCCATGCCACATATAACGGCAAGAAGTTAGAGAAACGCCTTGCTGTCTTCAAACTTTGGAAAATGTTCGAGCAGATGAAGGAGGAAGAACCACCCGCAGACTGGATATTAAATATATGTACGGAGGGGAGTGAGACGGCTACTGCGCCACCGGCCGCGCCTGAGCCAGTGATCGAGGGGAGTAAGTCAGAGGGTCTATACCCGCTAAGAGAACTCAAGGCAGCCACGGGGTATAGCAACCCCGCATATGAGTCACCTACATACAGTAGTGACAAGACTAAAGAGAAGGAGCAGGAAATGAATCTGGCCTCTGCAGTCCCGAGGGACAAGGAGAGACGCGATGAAGGAAGAAAGGATCAGGCACAGACTAGTGCACCCATCGATAAAGAGAGAGAGGGAAAGAGTGGGAAGGAAGCGATGAGATAACATTCGCAAAAGATGAATGGATGGGAGGACAGATACTATTGAAATTAGACGGAAAGGGAAGTGATGATGTAAGGCCGAGAGAAAGGCCTGATGAAACGCAAAGAAGGGAGAAAGAAAAGGAGAAGGAAATGAGGGACGAAAGGATAAGAAGAAAGGATAGGCTGAGGTGAGAACAACTATATCGCGAAGAGCAAGGAATACCGCTCAGTCACACACAATACGCAGCATATGAAAAGTACAGGCAAAACATGCTTAAGTTAGAAGAAGAGCAAAGGGCACGTGAGAAGAGAGTGAAGAGAAGAGAAGATGAGGAAATTAGAAGGGCAAAGGAACGTAGGAATGAACGAGTAGATACAGCTAGAGAAGAAGCAAGGAAGTGCAAGGAAATAGATGAGGAAATAGAACGTTAACGCAGACAAAGGGCACGAGATCTTGAATATTTGGAGCGGGAAGTCATAAAACCCAATCCTACAGTAGAATGGGAAGACATAGAATTCTTTCCTGTAAGCGATACGGTAACAGGTACAAGCGCAACGAATATTGAAGATGACTTCGACACCAGAAGCATCGGGGAGACGGTTGATAAAATATATGACGAGATGGGGCTGGAACAAATTTCTCAAGGGGGAAGGGAAGACGAGCAATTAGAGAGCACTCAGCTATGTGACACTGAGGATGTCTCTCAAAGTAGTGGGAGCAGAGGACTGTCCCTAGACAGGCTGGAGATCAGGCAAAACAAAGAAGATGCAAGGAGTTGCGTAAACTGGGATAATTCAGAAACCGACTCCGGTGGGGAAACGGAGGATGAGGCACATGAAGAAGGGAGGCGGTACAAAAAGCTGCTCCCAAGGGGCCAAGGGGTACGATGGTCCGATGCTAGCAAATCTGAGCCCAGGACATCAAAGCCTGCCACGGTGCATGGCCAAAATGAGGGAACTCCCCACGGTCAGAGGGGGGAGTCAGCATCCACCTATGCAGGTAAATTAAGGGCATTGCCGGATAGAAGGCAAGGTGGGAATGCTGCCCCAGCGGTAGACAGGAGAGCTATGGGAAGAGAAAAGGAAGACTGTGCATTTCAATTCCCGCTGCTAGAAAAGGGGGGAGCAAGACCGCAATATATTCCATGGCCACACATGGACTGAGAAAACTTGAAAAACAAGCTCCCAATGCTGACATCGGGAGCTGGGAAGTGGATACACGAGTTAGAGAAAATGACCAGGGGTCACCTTAGCCATAGGGGATATTAAAGGCCTCCTGATCGCCATACTTGGTGAAAGGGCTGACGAATATGGAAGCGGGCCGGTTACTCGAGGGTAACAATAACCAACACCACCCATGATGGAGCGCCATTCAATAACTGTAGAGCAGCAGGGTTGGAAAGCGCTGCAAACGCTGTACCCAGACACTTCCGATATGGGAGCTATAATGACTCGGAAAATGAAAGAATCCGAGGATCCGTTGATTTATATCCAGAATTTTCGAGACGCGTGGGTGCTCGAAACGCATGAGTCTTGGTCAAAATCTATCCCTGTATTCTACCACATATTGTGCGAAGGGTTGCCTGAACCAGTGCAGAAACAGCACAAGAAATTGGTGGGAATAGAAGCCAAACCGTGGGTCGAAATCCAACGGACAATTGCTCACTACTGCAGATTGTTGCAAGAAAAGAACCGGAAAAAGGAGGCAACTTGTAAAGGGGAGGAAGCAATGCTGGTGCAAAAGAAGCTCTCGGAGTATACTCTCGAGGGAGCCATGTTGACCAGCCCAGCTGAACCAAGCGCGCAGCAAGAGAATAACGCCTTGCAGAATAACCAGGGTTATGCGGGATTTTACCCGAGGGGTAGAGGATTTAGAGGAAGAGGATGGCAGAGTAACTAGGGAGGTTTTCAGAGTAACCAGGGAGCTTTTCAGAGTAACCAGGGACGTTTTCAGAGTAACCAAGGTGGATTTCAAAATGTACAGATGGGCAGTCCAGCCATGACAGATGGGCAGATGGTCCGACCTTGGTTGTGCGGAATGACAGGACATGTGGCGCGCATGTGCAGAAACCAAGGTATGTGGCAAAATGGCCAAGGAGTGGGAGCAGGTATGGTGAATCAGCCTGCCGCCCCACAACAAGGCGGTACACAAGGTCACATAGTGCAGCAGCAGGCGACAGGCTTGCAGCAAGGTGCACAGCAAGGGTTTCAACCCTTGAACATGGGGAACTTGCAACAGGGACAACCCCAACAGGCACCGCCGCCAATGCCCCAGGGAACGAACACTGGAGGGGGAGTAAACCCTGGGAATGGGGGTACTCCACAAGCGTACAGTGGGCCGAACCTATATATAAAATAGGACAGCTCACTGGGAACTCGGATGTGCTCTATCCTATCAGTGACACCAGACCCTAACAGGGAACCTAGGGTGAATGTAACAATAGGGGGTAAAGAATATTCCTTCTTAGTTGACACGGGTGCGACACGCTCGTGCATACGAGAAGGCACATTTTCTTTGTCCGGCGAGGCCATAGACACTAAGAGTTTCACAGGAGAGTGCGAGATGAATGTACCCTTATTGTATTCTCGGCAGACCCCAGTAAACATCCTGGGTCGAGACCTGATGACAAAGCTGAATATGACAATCTCGTTCACCGAGAATGGCATAGTGTGCTCCACTCCAGGAATGCATTATGCAAACGTGTGTGAAATGATCAGAGCATACTCAGGACGTATAGCCAGGAGAGCTATACCATTAGAGCCAGAAGTCTTCACATATGGCGTGCGTGTGCTTATGGCGGGATTGCGAGGCCTCGCTGATAAAACTGTGAGGACACCTGATGAGTTCCTATTCAGACCAAGAATACCTATGCATGAAGAAGAGGGACAAGTATTTCCCTTAACAATACAATCTGCCGCAGTGCGAGGGAAAATAGCACTGGTTGAAGGGTATGATGACGAAGGCAGACAATGGAGCACGATTATCGCCATTGAGGAAGGGTATCGAGTGACTGACGCCACCGATGACGATCTGTTCGAAGAACACATTGACTTAGAAGAGACGAGGGTGGAAGTCAGTCTCATATTCTGGATCAAAATGATCAAATGAGTAGTGCCACAGAGAATGATGTTGGGGCTGGTACGTCCCGAATACTTTGAGGATGACATGGCCCAGGTGCCTGTCACAGTATGGACTACAGGACCTTATGACGTAGGACTCCTGAAAGGGGCAGGAGAAGTTCAAATCAAGCTAAAACCAGGAGCAATGCTACCAAGAGCGCAACAATATCCTGTGTCTTGAGAAGCGGATGAAGGGATTGCGAAGACAATTTCTGCCATGATGGAGCAGGGCATTCTAGTGACGTCAGAATCACCCTGTAACACAGTGATTTACCCTGTCAAGAAATCGAAGGGAGGGTCTTGGCCTTTAATCCAAGATTTAAAGGCATTAAATGATATTTTTGAAGCCGAGTTCCCTCTAGTGCCTAACCCATCTACAATTCTATGCAATATACCCACTGAGGCAAAATATTTCACTGTGATCGATTTGAAAAATGCATTCTTCTCAATCCCGTTGCAGCGTGACTCGCAAGATCTGACATCATTTACTTTCAGACAAATTCACCTGAAAAGCATGAGATGGCCACAGGGGTATTGTGAATCTCCATCCATTTTTAACAGAGTCCTGCAAATGGATCTAAGCAATATTGCGGTGGACAGTGTTGTTTTGCAGTATGTATATGACAATTTGATCTACAGCACCACTGAAGAGCAATGCAGGCACAACTCTGTGCAGCTACTAACTATACTGGCTGAGAAGGGATACAAAGGTGATAAGGAAAAGTTGCAGTACTGTCAACAGGAAATGTTGTACATAGGGCAACTGATCTCTCATGAAGGGAAAAAGGTAACCCCAGAGAGGGCTGGAGCTATCATGAACACGGCTAAGCCGCTCACGATAAAACAAATGCAAAGCTTCTTAGGCCTGTGCAATTATGTCAGAGCATGGGTCTTCGATTACAGCTTGTACACCAAGCCCTTGCTCCAGGCCTTAAAGAAAGCCCAGGCAACTAAAGAGAAAATCAAATGGACTGAAGAGATGGAAAAGGGGTTTGCAGAACTCAAAGGGGTGATTTGTAAGGCCCCAGTTCTCGGGATTCCTAATTATGCAGAGGAATTCTACCTGTTCTCACATACTGATGGCAATTTTATGACGGCAGTACTCGCTCAACGAACATCACTGGGGTACAAGCCCCTAGCATATTACAGCAGGAGTCTGGACCCGGTCATGCGGGGCCACTTCCCATCCGAACAAAATCTAGCCACCGCCGCGTTTGCCATCGAGAAGGCGTCATCCATTGTGATGGGGTGCTCCATGACATTGTACGTTGAGCATTCGTTATTCGCCATACTAGAGAAGCCAAAGGGCACGCTGACATCATAGAGAGTATATGCCTATGAGGTGATTATCTCCAACCCATCGATCAAAATAGTCTGATATAAAATAGTAAATCCAGCTACGTTCATCGCTGAGCCAGTCACCGATACATGACTGTGCGAACTATGAGGAATTCTATGATGAAATCCCCAGGGTAAACGAAAATGCCCTGGCAGGTGGTGAGATCGTCTTTATTGATGGATCTTCGAGAATCGACCAAGGAGACGGTCAAAGATATACAGGCGTGGCCTTAGTGAAACACCTGGCGAATGGAGAGTTTCAGGTACTCGTCAGTGCGCGAATACCATCTCACTATTCAGCTCAAGCTGTAGAACTAGTGGCGCTGATACTCACCATTGAGAACCATGCAGATCAGGAAGTTACGGTGTACAGTGACTCTGCCTATGTGACCTCTACGGTACACGCAGGCTTAGCACGCTGGAAAAGGAGGGGCTACCTCCGAGCAGACAGCACGCCAGTGCAACATGCAGCCTTATTGGACAGGCTTATAAAAGCACTACAGCTCCCAGTGGGCATAGCAGTCGTGAAATGCACCGCCCACACCAAAGGGACAGATTTCATGTCACGCAGAAAGCATGAAGCGGACACGGAAGCCAAGCGCATGGCAACCAAGAATGAAACAATCATGGACGTTGAGGTGGCATGTACCCATGAGAGGATGATGGTGGCACGAGCCACACCTGAGGCCTATAGTAACATGGGGCAGACTCAGTTAATGGAACTCCAAGGGGAGGCACCTCAGGAGGAGAAGAATTTGTGGAAGCGTCGAGGGTGTTCTCTAAACCCCTCTGACGGGTTGTGGAGGCAAGACAGCACTGGTAAACCAGTAATGCTTGTCGCCCTACTAAAGGTAGCATTAAAGCAACTGCACTACCCGATCCATTTGTCAAAAGTAAATCTCGCTGCAACGCTCGCAGAAGACTGGTTCACGCCGAATTTAGCTGAGCACGTTGCTTTTTTCATGGTGAACTGCATAATCTGCCAACAATTCACCGCTGGGCACACATTAAAAGTAATCAGAGGAGTTATCCCCAGGCCAAATGGACCATTTCAGCACTTACACATTGATTATGTCGATATGATTCAAGTGTGCAATGGGTACAGGTATTTAATTGTGGTGGTGTGTCCATTCTCTAGATGGATAGAAGGAGGTCCCTGTACACACCCCGACGCTACCTGTGCTGCCAAGTTTCTGGTGAAGGAAGTGTTCCCTAGATGGGGGATGTGTGAGGTAATGAGATCAGATAATGGGGCCCATTTTGTGAATTCAGTTTTTGAACAGGTTAGCTTGTTGCTTGGTCTAAAGCATAAGTTCTCATCGGCGTATCATCCTGAGGGTAATGGCATATGTGAAAGGATCAACGGCTTACTAAAAGAGAGGATAGCCAAGTTGAAGCTCACATTAAAAAAGGGATGGTTGCACTCTCTACCACTGGCATTGTATGCACTTCGGAATCAACCCGGCTCCGACCATCATCTCACGCCGCACAAGATAGTTACAGGCAGAAGAATGAGGATGCCTCTTACCCCCCGAGATAGAGCTAGATGTGATGTCCAGCCGACTAAAGCGGTTCTGGGAACAGAGATGCAGGAGTACCTTAACTGTATGACATCCAGCCCCTCTGTCATTTCAGGCCAGCTGCAGCGATGGCGAAAAGGGGACAGCGCAGCACAAAACACATCAGGAAGTGCTGAAGCAGACATCGCGCAAAGTCTACATGCGCCCCTCATCTTCCCTGGCAACAATGTGCTCGTAAAGAACTTTACCAGGAAAACGTTGGATGAGCCACGATTCAATGGCCCTTTCATCAAAGAGGACTGCACCCCTTCCGCTGTCAAGCTCCAGGGCAGAAGGGCATGGATCTTCATAAATGACACTAAACCTTATATAGGAGAGCACCCTCCTGATACATCCAGCTGCGAAGAAACCACAGACAACGGGGAAGAACCTCAGCATGTGCAGACAAGATCCATGGCAAGGAAAAAGGATGCATGAGCAGCAAAATCAAGGCAAAGAAACTCTGTTTAAGATTGCGGCGTTCAAAACTAGACAAGCTCTTGAGAAAAGTAAAGTGAGAAAAGGAGATAAAGGACAAGAAATGGACACTCTGTGCATCCTAGTTGCAGGGTAAAGAAAAGCGCATCCGCAGCCACAGTAACAGTGATAACCTGAATTTTTGAGGCAAGTTGCAAGCAGTGTAAAAAACTAAGACTCTGAAGAAACTACAGACAAGACATTTCTCAGAACCCAACACAGTATCCTGAAGCAACCAGTATCGAGACTTTGTTCACAGAACTCATGGTACATTCCAGCGGAAGTCTCAAGTGGGATGTGCTCACCTATTTTCAACTCGTGGTGTTATCTTATCCGTCACTTATAGGGAGAGAAGCCAGTGTCACAGACTTTATTCAAGATCCAGCTAACAAAAAAGTAATCAGGCAACTGCGACCATCATCGCAGAGGTCTTCACCGAGTTACCCGAGCATAGTGAAAAAGACACAAATGCTTGCACCGCAAACAGACATTGAAGAGCTCACCTTCACATTGTTCTTCCGCATAATTGAAAGTTGCCCAGGACTTGCTGGAAGAACAACTGATACCCATACTTTCGTCAGGGACCCAAGACATATCGAACGATTAAACCAACTGTGGATCATACTACACTATCTTGTGGCAATCCACGCATCAGGCAAGTGTAGAGACTGTTCGATTCAAAAGAAAAGCTTGTGATCAGGACCCAGCAAAACAAGACAAATGTCGCTGTCACCCGATGGCACCCAGCTGGCGCACAATGTTTTATTCAGACTAGTCACAGACTATCCAGAAATGATGGGAAGGCCTGCATATGTTGACGTCATCACTTTCCTTAGAGACTCAGCCAACACCCCACACATGGGCACTCTTCTCCACGGAATCATGCTCCAAGTGGAGCTATCTACCTTCCAGCGAGAGTACCTAAGGAGGTTCCAGTGAGACTTTCCTTCGTGGGACAGACCAAGAGAAGGAGGCATAGTGCTTTATTTTTCGCTGAAGGACAGATCGAGAAGAGCAGAAACGAGAACTACACCATCTTATTTTTTCATCTTGTTTTTCTATTTTTCTTATTTTTTCTTATTTTTCCATGTTTACTTTTATTTTTATTTTTGTTTGTATTTTTACAGCATTCTATTTTTGTGTGATTTTTAGCAGTTCCATCTTTTCATTCCTTTGCATTGAACAGATTCCAGCATGTCCTCAGGACCAAGGCAAATTCGAGGCGTGCACTGGGACTTCACCACTATCGATATGCATAATGAATGTGGTGTACCAAAGACGCTAGTCGAACCTTTTTTCCATAGCTTAGCAAAGGAACCGTACTCCCTACCCAGAGACTACCCGCATCACCCGCAAGAGGGGGGACACTTGAAATGCACACGTCACTTTAAGTATTAATAAACTCTTGAGCTGCGAGATCAGAATACGACAAACCACTGACTATGGACTTGATCGAAATGGGGGCCCAGAACAGTAACTTGGTTTTGCCATCAGCAGAGGGGTGCCCCCGCTTCCCTGGAAGAAGATGCTGCCAGTTGTCTCTCAAAACCATACTGTGTATTTGCATAGTAATTATCGTTGTGTTTTTCTCCTTAACTATCAGAACTGCTTTTTTTATTGGTGCACAAAGTGTCCCAATGTCAGTACACCCACCAGATAATGAAAGCACCCAGAACATATATAGTAATCCCTGTTCCAAGAAAAACTGATGGTAAAGCAACTGAATTGAAATTGAATGTAATTAGCAGTGGTACATACACACTTGAGGTAATGAATGGAGAGAAAAGCTGGAGACAGGGTCAGCACGGAATGAATGATAATGTAGCTCTGACCACGGCACGCACCCACACACTGAGTGCACACGAACAAGGGCATGTGTCAATGGCAACAGGGCCTCAAACCAAAACAACAGTAAAAGAAAAACTACCTACAGAACGAACAGCTCCAGAAAATAGTGGAAGTAATGAGGAGGAGCCAAGCGAGAAACCAAACAGAGAGGGCATATCAAAATCCCTCAAAAGAACGGAAGAAGCCACGAAGGAACTCACCGAGAAAACACACACGCTAGTTGATTATTTGTTCCCACTCGTAATTAAAGCAAAGATGCTACATGAGGAGCTGAACAATAAATCCGCAGAGACGGTAACAACGAGCACGCCAGCTCCAATGCAAAGAACAAGCGCCAGGCCTACGACACAGCCACGCGGTGGGAAGATGGTGAGCCAATGGTGGTTGGAGGAGGTCTACAAAAGACAGCACGAGGGATGGAAAAGAAACACAAAGCCTTCTCCTACTACCTCGGTACAGGTAATGAAACCTGCTCCACCAAAGATCGTACCTGAGAAACTACCAGAACGGAAAAGCAGCACAGACGCATTTAGAGATATAGTCATAGCAAATTATAGGAAAACCTTAAGGATCAAGAGAAGCCCGCATGAAACTGACAATGAACTAAACGATTACCAGGACAGCACAGCCCATCTCGGAAATATTTGGTACCAACACATGAAGGAAGTAGGACGAAGGCAATCAGAAGGAGAATGCTTTGTCTGTGCACTCCTACCGTACAGCATGGGAAAATCTAAGATCTTTGTAGCAGTAGAAATTAATGTTCCCACAGCACACTGTATGTCACACGTAGCAACACCAGAGGACAGTTTATGGGAAGAGACGCCTCACTAATATGGGCCAACAAAAAGGATTACCCAGATGAAGATGGCTTTGTCCAGGACATTAAAACAAGAAACAGGGCGCACACCAAGAATCATGTGATTACATATGAGAAGCCTGATGTCAAAGAATCAGGAATAAGTTGGGAAATAAACCAGAGACTGAATGTTCAAGGAAAAACTGCAGAAGAGGCTCAAATCTGGAAGAACAGAGGCCAAATGCAGATCTGGGGATCAGTAGTTTCCCCAAATGGATGGGAAGAAGGAGTAGTAATCTGCCGAGTTTGGATGGTCCTTGGAGCGTGCCAAGAAGCAATAGAGAATTCACAGAGGTTATGCAAACCTCTATGGCCGAAATTGGTAAAGCTACTTACATGGGTCGAGGACAGAGGAGGACCCCTGCAAATAGTACCACTGGAAAGCCCGAAACTATGCTTAAGAAGCAATGGCACGAGAAAGATGGGAGAGAATCAAAACTGCGGATGAATTTATGAAGCCCCAGGAATGACACAAAGACCCGCAGTCATAATGGACCATTACTGGGCATGTGGGTCCAAGGCCTACATAAGACTACCAAAGAACTGGGGAGGCATATGCACACTGGTGAACGTCCACGTTCCTGCACTAGTGATCCCAAAAAATGACCTGAGTTTGGGCAGTTTCCTGAAAGCAGATGCTCACCTAAGGAAAAGGAGATCTGTGGAACTGATATCCAGGGTGAAGAGAGAAAATTACTTTTCTGCCAAATCAGAGGAAGCATTTTATGCAATCCCCTATGAACACAGGCTGTTTGGCCTAACCTCATCAGTATTCACAACAATACTCTTGTCGCACATCCAAGTTGGTGCAAACACCAAATGGTTGCAGATAACCAGATGGGAACTACTGCAGACCATCAATACCACCATAAAGGGATTCAATGCGATCAAATAGAACTAAGAGCAGTCCAGCTGATGACCCTCCAGAACAGATATGTGCTTGACATGATCACTGCAATGGATGGAGGTGTTTGCGCAACAATCGGAGAATCATGTTGCACATTTACACCATCGGACGATGAAGAAAATGGAACCATAACAGAGGCCATAAGCATGTTGACAAACCTAAAGAACCAGATGATCGATGAAGTGGACGATGACAGCTGGTTTGGGAACCTGTTCTCATGGGTCCCACAATGGATGGCTGACATATTCAAGTTTCTGGGAGCCCTTCTAGTAATGATACTACTAGGTTTCTGTGTTATCAAAATAATCATCACACAGTGCAAAGAAAGCCATTGGGATGAAAATCATGGTCGATGTCGAACCAGGGTGGAAGCCCAGAGACCTGATGGATGAAGAAATAAGAGACTTTGTGAAAGTAGGTGAATTTGCACCAGAAGGAACAAAGTTCACATATCCTAAGAAACGAAGAAAGTATGAAGGAAAATGGATTTACTGCAGTCCAAATGGACAATGCCAGCTAATGACCTGGAACAAAGATGAGCATGTAAAAGCAGCAGGAAGTTTGAAAGGTGTGATAAAAATATGGACTCCAAAGATGCACACATTCACACCATCTTGTACAAACCCAGAAGACGATGAACAAGACATTGAAGAATCAAAGAAAATAAATACAAAAGAGGAAGCAGAAGTGGTCGATGAACCGACCAGAGGGGGGAGTGTAGTGGAGGTCCCAGGCTTGGCCTGCACCCCTGCCCCTCATTTCGAGGTACTAGGAAAGTACTTGCCAAGGTATGTGACGTATGAGGAACAGATGTACCAACAAAGAGCTGCAATGGGACTTTGCCCAGTGTGCATTAGAAGATCTGTACCTGTTGAAGCGCCCATAACCAGACAGCCCTGGGCAGCACGGTACCCCATCAGACAACCATACCAGCCGCAGATACGAAATGATGAGTATTTACAGACTGTCCATGAGGAGACACAAAGAGCCCTGATGGAAGGCAAATGGTAAAGAAACGCGGGCCTGGCCAGACTTGCACATGGACTAAGGTAACTCGCCAGCGCGAGCAGCCATTAAATATAAATACAAGAGACACGAAAGACAAAACGATGCTGAACCATAAAAGAATCATAGGTGTGAACACAGATGGAAGAATCGAACCAGCTAATGTGTGTAAATAGGATTGGAATGCAAGAAGCTAAGAAAATCGATACTGCTTGCAATGCTTAGTAGAAGAATAGAGCGGCAAGCGCCATTCATATATCTACCTCAAATAAGGCATGCTATACAAGTGCATCTGCATTTTGTAAAAAGCAGAAGTATGCCCAGGTGGCGGAGGCCTAACAGGCTAGGTTTCACGTCGCAGCCAGCCTGGAGAAAGAGCGGAATCGAAACTCAACAAAGGGCAACTTATGCCGGGGAAACCGAGGTCAACCTAAGAAAGGGAGGAGAGCTTCCTCGAAGAAGAATTGAAACTTCAGAGCCTGTCTCGTGAAGGTCAAGATAAGGAGGCCCAGGCAGGTGGTGGGGCCAAAAGGAGAATTAAATACACTAAAAGCTGGAAACTGAAGCAGATTCATGGTGATCTAACACGTGACCTGCCAGGCGTAAAGAAGTACCACCGTCTGATGTCATCCAGAACCCAGGATGCCATAACTTTTCCCGCTTAGAGACTACAGTTTCGAGGCCATCCTCAGCCAACTAATTGACACATCGCCCTAAAACACTGATTGATGGAAAGGAGGCAGGGTGAATCCTGGGGCACTAGGAACCTGGGTGTCCATTCTGCATGCTGCTAATTAAAGTGGAGATTTATGTTTAGGGGTGTAACTTGCCCAATCACAATGGACCATGTAATCTAGGGTCCTATAGACACTGTAACCAATAGGACGTCATAGTTGTAGTGACGTCCATCACGCGTGATGTAGAGGGATGGGTGTAGGCGCCCACCCGATAACAGTTAACCAATCCGCATGCTCTGTTGTCATATACAGATATAACACCTATACTTAAGTTACCTTTCCTAACCAATTATATTGCATGATGATTTTTTATAGTCAGTGATGACGAGTTTTGCCTATAACAATGGCTGTTTGACTGAAGTTCGAGGAAGTCGGAGCGAGACAGGTGATCACAATGCTGCTGATTCCCATTTGTTTCTCTGTTTGATGTACTTGTCATTAAACAGACTTCCCTTTGCCAAACCTCTGAGTCCTCATTATTGAGTCGTGTTGGAGTAAGTGAATCCTGCACCCCCAGACCTCACATGGTGCAGCTATCTTGTCTTACAGGTACCAGAGGGTGCGCACTGATCTATGGGCCTGTCAGTGTAATTACGCCCCTCTGTACACCGTTCTTTACATAACATAACTCTGGTGAACGTTTATCAGACTCTTTTGAAATAGCCATATGAACACACATTCTTATAGAAGGTTATCATTCCAAGATGGCAATCCGGTGCCTTCTTATTATACTCTTTTTAAATACTTCTAGGTTAAAGGGGGAGGGAGCAAATAGCACCAATGATAGTTTCTGACGGCTTTGGAAATAAACACAATGTTTTTGGAACATACAAATTACTGCAGATGCTAATATTTATAAGAAATATTTCTGTTGTAAAAGGGCTGTATGATTGAAACCTTAAGTTTATAATGCTCACTGTGCTTGTTGCTGATTTCCTTTTTCACAACACAGCCCATTTTATTTTATTTTTAAAGTGCCTTTGTACTCATCCGACAGTTTCAGGATTTATATAGGAATACACATGCATGAGATATTTGTCACCTCCCAGAGGTTCAGAAGAGGAGGCTTGAGGTTATAAGTACAGACGGCTGTGCTGTATGCATCCCCAGTCGCCAATGCCTAGACACCCATAGAGCATTATATACGTGTATATATAGGATACAGTGAAAAAACGTTGTTAAAGGAATGTTATGGTTAAGTTGCACTCACAAAAAACCTATAAAATTCAGTGAACAAACTTTGTTAAAGGGGCATTATGGTTAAGTTGCACTAACAAAAAACATATGAAATTCAGTGAAAGAAACTTTGTTATAGGAACGTTATGGTTACAATGAAAACCGAAAACCCCCAGAAATTTGCCAGTTATGATAAGCTAAGCAACCATAACTCGCACCACCACCGTGCACTGCTAAGACTAACACCCAGGACATCAAAGATGACATCAGAAATGCCATTGATGACATCACTGATGACATCACATATCTAGGCCACTTGTTTTTGTTCACTGAGATATCTAGGCCAGTTATTTTTGTTCGTTGACAGTGAGAATTTGAAAATTGAAAAGGTGCTCTTTATCTAGATGTTAACCTTCTCATATGTTCTTAAAGTACTTTCCTTGGGGGTTTGGTCTGAGCTCATGGTGCACATACATGGGGCAATAAGCAGGCCGCAAACACACAATTCATTTGTATACATAATGATGAAGAGTAATGTTATTGTCATTTTCTGGTGATGTTGTTTCCTACTTACTGCAGTTTCCCTGTATGTGTCTCTGATTTATATGCATTGTGGGTCTTCATATGTATTGCTCATACTAACACAAGTGTGTACTAAGTCCTTATTCCATGTGTAACATTAGGCAACATTCTTATAGGGCTGCATTTATGATATTACTGGCCAATATTACCAGATGAAAGATATTGCACTTCTATGGTGCATGCTGCAGCCATTGCTTATGTGCTTGGATTATTAGGTTCCTGTATTAACAATAACACTCCAACGCAATGTTTTATTGAGATGAGTACATTTTTTAATACATTAAATAGTTCATGAGAGGTCTCCCAATCACCCATGACCTCTTATTACAGACATTGTAAACACAACCCCTTGTAGGGACTTTTCATCAAAATTAATTTCATTTGTGATGTCATCTTTGATGTGCTGGGTGTTAGTCTTAGCAGTGCACGGTGGTGCGCGATTTATGGTTGCTTAGCGTACCATAACTGGCAAATTTCTGGGGGGTTTTGGTTTTACTTGTAACCATAATGTCCCCATAACAAAGATTTTTCCTTGAATTTCATAGATTTGTATTAGTGCAATTTAACAATAACGTCCCTTTAAGAATGTTTTTACACTGAATTTCATAGGTTTTTTCCAGAGCCCCCCTAATTTTCCTTATACCATACTCACCCTCAATGTAGCAGCTGTAGAGTCTGCAGACAGTACGAAGGTCCTGGGACAATAGGTAGCATCAAGAAAACCCAGAAGCACATGGGACAACAGAACATTTGGTAGCCTTCAACCAACAAAAATAGATGCATATATTTACTACACCCAAATATACCTTCAAAATGTAAAAACTATTTTTTCATTTAGCACACCATATTATGGAATGCACCAAGCACAGACCATAACTGTACACCTCATATTATCAGTTCATTACAGCTCTCCACACAGACTGAGATACACCAGGAGCCCATTGCCAAATAACCTCTTACCAAGTAGTACGTACAGTGTTTTTATTTCTCTATTATTACCATTCATTATAGAAACATTTGTCATAAATAAATATCACCATTTTTCATTTAGACAGAAGTGGCTAGAAGACATCTTTCCCACAGAACAAATGAGTGGAGATGAAATCTCTAATGTTAAACAATACATCTTTCAATGTGAACAAATATATGCTGTTTTCAGGTACCTCTGCCAAAAAACACTGCAACTCCTGCAAAATAAGGCGCTGAGCTCAGCCCTGGGACTAAAACTCTCATCCCTCAGTACAACTTCAAGAAGAGGGGCTCACTGGCTTGCCATAAAAGCAAGAATTGAAATCAAAACATTGACCATCACACACTGCTGCCTGTATAATAATGCCCCTTCTTACCTCATCCCACATATCTCACCAAAGCCTGTTACACGCTCCCTTCGTTCTTTCTCCAAACTGACCCTACAGATGGCTTGCTTCAACTTCAGATGAACAGGGAGCTCCAGCTTTAGTCTCACTGCTCCCATGTTTTGGAACGCCCTGCCAGACCACATCCAGAATGACCCTTCATTCACTGTCTTTAAATAACTCCTAAAAACATGGATATTGAACAAATATGTACAACCTAGTGTACTACGTTCTTTGTCGGTTTTTGTATGTAACCACTTACTTTGTACAAGCGCCGTGATACCCACGGGTCTGGGTGCTACATCAAATGAAATAAATAACTACATAAACAAATGTAATTTATGCACAGCTCATTGAAATAATAATATCTTCTTTTCTTATAGTACATAGTTCACATGAAGAAGCTACTCCACAAATTAATTATGTAGAATCCCACCAATCAGAAAGAGAATCCAAATCCCCAACTGCACACAATGGAATCATGATCTTGTCTTCAAAATTGGAAGAACTTAGTAATGACGTTAAGGAACTTTTAAATTATGTAAAAAATCTTGTTATTAGAAATGTTGGTTATCACTGTCCTTCTTGTACCTGTCCCCATTTCCCCGAACAATCACCCCATCAAATTCACAAAATGCAAATGAAAGAAGGTTTGATGAAATTTCTCTCCCTCCTCCCCTGATGATGATTTTATAGAAATTCCAAATCCTCCCATTTATGTTTCCCATCATTCCGATACCCCATCCCTTTCATAAATACATTCATTTTTATACCATAAATATCTTGTATATTATTCTGTGACCAATTCATTTTCTTTTTTTAAACTCCAATTAATAGTCCACAGACTATACGACTGTTCGGGGTGTCCACTTGTGCAATACGGTATCCGCGGACATCGCGCTGTATCCAGACATGTCCATTCTAAAATGGCACACTTTTAATTTGTCCGCTGACAACGCGCCTGTTTGCGGACATCCATGCGCATACACCCTGTATCTGCTCCCGCGGACGTCCCCAGACGACATCATGTGACTACACCCATGTGGCATGATGGCCTGTCCGCGGACGGTTTGAAACTGCTTTTTCTGCCAATCTAGGATGTTTCAAGTTGTATGTTTACCCTTCCAGAGCTCCTAGACCCATTCTTAGTTCATCTGTCAACTTTTTACAACTTTCCAAGGCCTATTTTTGACTTGGTAGTCGGCGGACAGTTGTGCAGTCTGTGGACAATTCCTCTGAAGTGACCCACCCATTACTTTTAGTCCTTTTCAATCTGGCTATCTGGGAGAGAGCACCTGCTTGGAGTTCCTTCAGCACCTGCAATCTACCATCAAAAATGGCAGCTGTCATGTACATCCCTCCTTCCCAGGGGCTAACACCACCACAAAGACCAACTGGAGGGCCTGGAGAGCGGAACAGGTGCAGTGCTGCAGTAGAGGATGACGAGAAACAGGAAAAAGAGGTAGAGGGAGTGCCTACCCCCAGAACCCTGAAAGAGTCATGGGTGTGGAGGTTTTTACCACCATTAGGGCTGTACCGAAGGCTTGGGCTGTCAAGGTGAAATGCAATGAGTGCAATGTTGTACTCAGTTGCGGACAAGCTGGGCAGTACTCCTACTGGACCACCTCCATGTGCCGTCACACCAGATACAACCATCCATGTGCTCTGAGAAAGGCTGTTCCTTTCTCAGGGAGAAGCAGGTTAACGTCCTCTACTCCATCTTCCTCAGCTGCTCTTGCAAACACACAGGATACTCCTGTGGGGCAGAGGATCCCGTCGGCTGTCTCACAGGCAATGCAGCACGCTGTTGACACTTACCTTTCGAGGGTCACAGTACTCCGTTTGTACTGCAACACACAGTTGTCCACGGGGGAGCAGTTTCAAAGTGCCTTTGAGGCTGCGGTCAAGAAGCACAAGAAACACTGCCACATACCTTAAATTAAAGGCCAGCCCTATATCCTCCCCTGTCCACCTGCCCTTCTGTATCTGTGGTTAATGCCGGTCCCCTCCTTTGCATCCCTCCCACACCTTTCCTCCTTTACTCTCCTGTAAAAAAGAAAAAAAGCTAAAAAGAAGAAATACAAAATCCCTCCAAAAAAGGTTCCTTTAGGATCCACCTTTCACAGTTAAAAAATAGAACTAAAATAAAATCACAGAACCTTTTGCAGTCTGTATTATCCGCGGACAGTGTGAAAGTCTGTGGACACCTGGAAAATTCCAGGCGTGGCGTGGTGGAATTAAAATAAATTAACTTGTATTTCATTCAAAAATGCAGGCTCTTAAAAGAACCTTTTTTTTTATAAAAGTGGGGATTCTAGAAACTGAACTAACAAATGTTCTATAAAACTTATTTACTTTCACAAAAACTGCTTCTAATATTTTTTCAGTTATTGTTTTTTATTTACTACAATTACTAAAAAAATACATCACAACATATTTCACGAGTACACAAAAGTAGTTTAAGTGCATTTTGGATATTCAAACGAAAAATCAGATTTCCGACATCAATCAAATGCACTCCATGTCTTTGAAAAATATTCACAATATCAAACTTGATATTTTCATTGTGAAAAGATGTAATTCCAAAATACTGCAAAAATGCACATACAGCTTTGTTCACATTGCACCTTGCTTTCTTGATTTGTGGACATAATAAATTAGAACGTTTACACGTTTGTCTTTGAGCTATCCGAAAAAAAAAACACAATCTTTGAACATGGAAACAGTTCCATTAACTTTGCAAATGAATCCCGTCATGGCAAACTGTAACAACATTCGGGTAACATAGCCCAAACTGTTGCCTCCACAGTGAACTACAATTATGTCTGGATGCTTCAAAGTTCCCATACTTTCACAAAATGGGAGCAAGTCCGTCCACTTCATTTCTCGAACTCCACACCATGAAATATCAAATTCTTCAAATCCATGATTCACAGGTAATCCAGACTGCTCACAATACACCTTCAATCAATGGATCCAAGAAACACCAACTATCCAGACACTCTGCTTCCTCAAAGCTATAAACAGCTTCACTGCTCACGACAAAGATAAATCTGCAGCCCTGTCTTCCTGTACAGCACAACCAGGAAACCTGATTGGCTGATCCCTGATGTCCACGGACGCTGTGACCGTCCGCGGTCTCTGCAGTCTTATTTTCATGCGAGGCATCATTAAAGGACTTGGTGTCCGCGAACGCCATAGCACAGGGCGGCCCGTCTACCCTTTATTACTTTTATGTTTGTAACACTCCCTTATTGGCTGCTTTCAAACCGTCACACATTCATCCACCAATCACATCCGAAAACTCTACATGTAACCCTGTCATCTCAGTTCAACACTTCAGATGTACTCTTGGACTACAGCCACCTGCATCAAAAACTTCTGTGAAACTCTCCAAGATTTCTATTTGCAGATTCAATAATACCTACTTCTAACAAGACATAGTACAGGTATGCTTATATTTTGAAAAGTAATTTATTTCAACAATACATATATATACAGGGTTGCTGCTCCTGTAATAAGCTTCTCAATAAGGATATTCTCTTTTTTAACCACTCTATCAAATGCCATGCAGTGCAGCATTCTGCACCTACTCACATCAAGTGCCAGTTACTTAGAATGTGTGTTTAGAAATGTTTCTTTTTAGGAGCATTATATTGAAAGTTAAGAAATGCATATGCGTATTTATAGCAGCTCTGTGTGTTACTTTTCTCTAAAAGAAAGGAAAAGCAGATGGAAAAGATTTGTAGAACATGTGTAAGGGCCACTTGGTGTGTGGAATTTTAACATGTTGGCAGTACATGCATACTTGCCAACATGATCCATTCCAATCTCTTGGTGCTTATCAAGTCTTGGTTTTATTTTGTTTGCATTCTGGGACTTGCAGTTCCACCTCTCCTATTATAAAACTCAGACAACAAGTCCCAAAATGCAAAGAAAACAACAGGACTGGGCAGCAAGGTTGGAAAGTGTGACATCTATATGGAATGAAAAATGGAAAATGCTGATTTGTACAACATTTTTAGGTGGCACTTGGTTGGTGGAAGTTTAATATATTGGCAGTATATGCATACCTGCTAACATAACCCGCTCCAATCTGTTGGCGCTTATCCAGTCCTGGTTTTTTCTCTGCATTCTCCCTCTTGGATTCAGTATTTAAGCTTCTGGGGTGGGCCATTTTATGGAGATTTATGGGCAGAGAGCGCAAACATGTTTTCCCCTATCCAGTTGGGCTTTAGACAGGGCCTGGGAACACCAGAACAGGACCTGAATCTTTATCTGGTAGTGGCGCACTCATTATTTATCAAGGAGGAGCCTATTCTTTGGGCTTTCATGGATCTGAGCACAACATTTGATAAGGTTAATCATGTTAGGTTGTGGAGTGTGCTCAGATCCGTGAAATGCCCTCAGGTGGATTACACCTCCGGCAGAGATTACACCTTTCTACGGTGGCCCAAGTTAGAAGTGGAGCTGCTGGACAATGCACTCTCACTTTCCAGGTGGAAGGAGGGGTGCATCAGGGCTGTGGTCTGGCCCTTTGCTCTTCTGACTTTATATTAATGGCCTATATGATCATTTGCTGAAATCCTCGTCTGAGTTTCCTAGGTTGGGTAATAGGCGCGTGCCTTCACTAGCCTATGCAGATGATACAGTTATATTAGCTCGCTCCCCCAGATCCCTACACCATCTTGTTGATGAATATTCCCACTTTATGGATATTTTGAGGCTGAAGATAAATACTCAGAAATCGTCTGTTATGGTCTGTTGCAGGGGAAAGCACTCACCAGGGTTCTAACATATTATTGGCAAGGGGGAGCTAATCCCAAGAGTGGATTATTTTGATTATCTGGGGTGGGATTCTACACAAACCTTGGGGCAGAGGCACATGTCGAGAAGCCGTCTCTAAGATTCAATCAGGCATTTTGGGGTGGCCAGAGCTTTGGGATCATTCAACACAAAGCCCATAGAGCTTGTGCTCAAAGTGTATGTGGCAAGATATGGTATGGGGCTGTGGGGATTTGGTAAAATGGAGCCTTTCCAGGTGGCTGAGAATGCTTCTTTTAAGAGCTTTCTTGGGTTGCTTGGGTCTACTCACAATTGTGCATGTCATCAAGAACTAGGCTGTTGGTGTTTGGGCGATTTGGCTGCATCTTTGCCGGCTAGTCATTGGCTCCGAATTTGGGGGAATACCAATGCTACTTTGACCCAGGAACTAATCAGTTACTTGGTGTTCAGAGACCCCTATTTGAAAATCCCCTGGTTCAGGTATGTGAAAGCTTCGCTGGTTGAAACAGGCGTGAGTAATTGTTTTCCTACATCAACTCTGTTCTCCCCAGAGGTCATAAAATATGCAATAGTGAGTGTACTCCAATCTCTTCTGGTTAGGAGAGAGTCTTTAGACATTATGAAACAAATTAATAGAAATAATTTGATCATCAAGTCTCTCCATCTTCAGAAATATCTAAATTGGGCTTGCCATCCGTCCCATCACTTTCTTGTTTCAAGGGCACTTTTTCTTTGTATACATCTGAGAGCTGTGTCAACGGTTTGGTCCAAGGGGAATGTGGATCAGTCATGTGTTTTCTGTGGTGCGCCCAAGGAAGATCTGGCATAGTTTTCTTTGTTCTGCCCCACTTTCTCGGTGAGCACAGAGCATACACTGAAACCCGTTTTGCAGGGTTGTGGTTTTCGTTGCTACATGCTTGCATTGTCCTTCCTATCTGTTATGGGTCGACTCTGTTCAGGTGACGTGGGCTGTTTTAATGTTTTTAAAGCAGCTTTGTCCTTGAGAGAATCTTTACTGAGATGTGCCTCTTTTTGAATGTTGTGGTTTTGCCTCTAAGTATTTAGTAATGCAGTTATACTTTTGATTGTTAATTTTGTTGTGTTTTTACGGTATGCCTTGTTTTACCATAATAGACATTCTGATGATGATAAAGATAGTATTTACCTTTGTTTTTATTTCGAATTCGGCAGTATTTTCTCACTAATGTTTTTGGAAGTGTAAGATGTGTGTAACTAGGTCACTTTGTGTGGTTTCTGAAGGGATGTCACAGTTAATGTATTTTTTAATAAACTATAAAACAGTGGCATCACTGTCATGGACAAATTTGGGAGCATCTTTTATCCATAAAAGCATGCGGATGCATGGTGCTCGTCTGGATTGATATTCTTTTCTCCAAAAGAAGTGTGCCACTTCTCCGAGTGGAGGTGTAGTTTCATTACAGATGAAATGCAGCATGGCAATGTAGTGATGGTGAAAGTACCTTGATACAATGACAGACTAAAGAGAACAGAGTTCTCCTGGTGTTTCTTTTTTATCTCCTCCCTCTTTATTTTGGTTTGCAGTGAGTATGAAGTCCTGTAAGTCATCCCATGTGTATTCTGCACAACTTAAAGAAACAAACCATGCAGTTGGGCCTAGGCTTCTTAGCAAACACCAGTACATCGACATGATGCCAGAAACAGTATTCTGTTGTACCATGCATGTTTGCCAAGAGATTTGTGATACTTGACCAAAAAACTTCATCTTTGTCTTTTATCTTTTGAAGCGGTTGGGTAGCAGACATATTTAACAAATTAGAATCTGTTTTTAATGTGTGTGCTACTCCATAAAATAAAGTTGCTAGATCACTTTTGAACAGGAGGTGTTAAATGTATTCTACATTTTGTCTGAATCAGGGGTCTTCAGAATACATCGTAAAGAGCGATATTGTGATGCAGTAATTTGTGTGGATCTTACATCATATCCTCCTCCTTTTCCTGTGGGAAAGAGTAGAGGAAACAAATGTGCTTCTACACTTTTATCTCACATGCTCATTGTGGATCCTTTGGCTTGACGCTTTTGATATGATTGTAATGCAACTTCTATGGTGTCTTTGGAGTGCAGTGGGAGAATTGTATACTGGTCTAAAATGTTGGCCACATTAACAGGATCTACATGTTCAAATTAGCCAGTTGATGGTGAATCTTGAATTATTTGAGTAGTTTCTCTTAAGTTTTCCTCTATGTTTATATCTTTGTAGTATTCATTGTTTTCTTTCAGATATTGTAGGGAATGTCTAACATTGTTTATTTCAACTAGTTGTTGCCACATTCTTTTGACTTTTGTTGGTACACAATGAACTAGTACAATCAAAGATTGATCTATTGGCCATTGTACTCGTAGAGTTTCTACATTTTCTTTAAGATCTATTGGCAAATATATTACTTTGCCACAAACGCCTTTTAGTAACTCAGATGGAGGCAATTTGGCTGCTTTCGGTTGAAGGCATATTGTAGCCTGAAACAAGTGTACTGTTTGGATTCTAAAGCTCTCATACAAGTTCAGTTGTTGGAGAACCTTTGGAAGTGGGAATATTTCAAAGTTGTTTGTAATAGCACATGATTTCATTTGGTTATTGTCAAGCTTTGTATTGCAGTACGTGCAAACTATCGAGGGGTCAGTTATTTTGTATTTATTTTCTATTGTTAGATATAAAGCTAATTGAACCATTGGGATTCCTCATTGTCCTCTATTTTGTAGGCCATATCTACTATCTATTTTTGTGCTCTTTTTATAAAAATGTATGCGACAAGGAGGAAGGATAGCTCAGGGGTAACGCATTTGTCCCGATCACGTGCTTAGAAACCACTCATTGGTATTAAGTGCATTATAAGAAAAACAATTATAATTATAATAACAGACACATACTTGGCCTGATATTTCAGTAGATGTGTTTTGAAATTTAGATATTTCTTTTTTGAATGCATTTGCTATAGGGGGTTGCTGTGTGTGAGGTTTTCGCTAATGTTTTATGAAGTTACTGAATTTTCTAAGTCAACTTCAGTCTCAAAATATTTACTTTGTATGTGCTCTATTTCTCTGAGTTCTTTGACTGTTCTATGTAGGAGAATGTTAATTACATTTTGGAGTTCTAGAGCAGGACCTTTTGCATAGTACAGTCTATGAACAATATTTCGTATAGCGAAATGCTGTGTTGCTAACATTTGATGTGGTGGAAAGTGCTTTTGCAAGCAGTTCCTGAAATGCAGGCAAACGAATGTCCCCTGGGCAGGAGTCCATGGCTTGTAAAGTTTTCATTCTACTTTTGTCTTTTAGTTTCACATAGTGATTGAGGAATTGTTGTAAAGACTTGAAGGATGGTTGGTGTACGTTACATATTGAGCTGCAGGTCCATTTGCACACTGGATGGTTTGTTTGGACGAAAGGAACATTTGGTTAAAGGTTTGTTGGGAAAGACTTTTCTATAGTGGTTTCTTTTGCCATAATGGTGTCTCCTACAATTTCCTACCCTCAGCCATTACTGTCTATGGGAATTGTTTTTTTTGGTTCCTGTTTATAAGCCTCTTCATTGAAATATGGTTCTGCACTGCTTGTATGAATCCAAGTCTGAAAAGGTATCTATATTGACATTGCACATGTTTAGAAGTACCTTTTTTATTTATTGATTATTTTAATTAGTGGAGTCATTCTGTTTAAAATCATTATAAACAAAGTTCTCTTTAGTAAAATGCGCTGTCAATTAGATCTTTGAGGAGTAGTCTTCTGTGGTAGTTTGTAAGGGTAGATCGTGAAGAAAGTTTGGAAAATTAGATACATTTGGTCCAAGCCCGGCAGAGGGAGAACAATTGAAGGTTTTGTGGTAAAGTGGATCTGAGCCCGGCAGAGGGTGACCTGGGGTGAACAGTGAATCACCCAAAGAATTGTGCATGTGAAAATCCTGAGAGAAGTGGGTCTGTGCCCGGCAAAGGGGGACCCGGGGTAAACAGTGAATCACCAGCGAAATTGTTCATGTGAATTCCTAAGAAGAAAGGAACTTTGGTGTTTGTTTGTCGCTTCAGGCCCTCTGAAATAAGAGACTTTGAATGGCAAAGAGACTGTGGCACAGGAGGCCCTGATGCTGAGATGTTGAACTGCATCCTCGTGCTAGAAAAGCCAGGGTATGTGCTAAGCTCGAGAGTGCCGCCTTGTCCCGTGCTGAAAACGTGAGGAAGGGGAGCCAACGGCTCAAATATCCTGACATATCATTTCTTGAACCCTTTTCTTTTGCATAACATTGTTTCCCACACTATATGTATTTAGAAGTAATGATTGGCAATAGGTTTATTAGTATAGGCCCTTTTATATTGACAAGACTCGACTAGGACTGCATTATTATTTGATGGTCATAGCTTGTTCCCATCTTTAGATTTAGGATTAGATAGGCGTTTTTCAAACCTGATTGAAGTTCAATAAACACTTTTGAACTGTGGTCACTGGTGTATGTCTTACTGTTGATACAATGCCTTCCTTACACCTAGCATGGGAGTACACCAGGTGTGATTGGGGAAGTAGGTATGGATGTAGACCAGGTAGAAGTTGATGAAGTGCGTTTAAGTGCTGATGACAAAGACAATTTATGTTGCTTGTGGTGCTGAAGAAAGAACTGTATTAAGCTGCTGTCGAGGAGTTATATTTCTTCAGAAATTACTCAGTTATGGCAAACATCCTGACAAAGACAATTACTGTTGTTACTGACGAACTAAGCAACTATTCTTGATGTGAAGCGGATAATTTAGAATTTTAGTCTTGATCACGGAAGAGAAAGAATCTTATATTTTCTTTGTTGAATCGTTGGCGTGTTGGAACTTTCTGTATCAAGTTGTAGTCACCAAGAACTGTGCTAGAACTTTATAACAAGCCAGGATTTCCTTGTCTCATGTGGAACTGTGAAACAGAACCCTGCTGGAATCTGGGGAAGGGGAATTCACCCAGATTATAAGGAGAGGCTGTTGTCATATGGTGAATGTCACTGTTATGTTTGTGTTTCCTTGCAGGCTATTCAATTGCTTTCCTTATTCAATTGCTATTTGTATAAGTGCGAGGGACAGATATCCTTTGTTAGAGTGTTTCCTTTAGTTATTTTAGGCAGGGAAATCCTCTCAGGGTTGGGATAGTAAGGCGTGTATCCAACCTTTCCTTTTAATAAAAAGGCATCTTTTGAAAAATCTTTACAAAGTTGTCTGCCTCATATTTCTGGCCCCTCACAAGGGACACTGAATTATGCCAACCAATCTATTACTCATGAAAAGGATGCCAAGAGGAAGACAAGTATTCATTGAAATAATCTGATTTCACACCAAAGAATATCAAGGAAGGGCATTGCTTTGAGCAGAACACATGAAGTAGACATTACATATAAAGGTATGAAATTCAAGAAATATAATCCGTTTTTTTCATTCTAGTTTTCCTATATCTTTTCTTTTTTTCTCTCTGTATGGGAGTTTTTTGACATGATATGTTTTTCAAATCTCTAAATAAAAAATGTGTTCTATGGCCAAGCATGTTTTTCCAACTTCCTTATTGAAAAAACTCATAAGTTACAAACTGAGCATATGCAGTTTTTGAGGAAATGCTTGCAACACTATCCACAAAGTGAGTTCCACATGCAAGTGCTTTAAGATAGTAAATATCGGCACCTCTTGAAACACTTCTTAATCATGGTTCAAGAGCAGGGGTGTCAAACTCAATTGGGTGATGGGACGGATGGGATGCAAATGAGCCGCTGGTGGGCTGGAAAATAATAGAGTGGCTGCTGGCGTCAAGGATTTCCCTGAAGAAGTGCAATCAAGCGACATGATGGTGAAACATTCATCCACGACAAGATTGTTTTTTAAATAATAACATTTTCAGCCCCATAAGTACAAGGGGCTGGGGGGACACAAGAACCGTGTTCTGCATCGCGCTCTGCACAGGGCACGTCTACATCGGGAAGGAGTTCTTTCGCACTTGAGTAGTGTTCGGTGCTTGGGCGACAATGACTTCTTTCGTTTGGCTGCCAGGGAACGTTAGAGCGCCTGGTCGGGGATCCTTCAAGGTGGCACAGATGGAGAACCAGCAGCCAAGGGGAGGTATGGCCGTGACTGGGTGAAGAAGGAGGATGGAGAGTAGCCTAGCCCTAGTGCAGTGAACGCACCAATGAGGATTCCCGTGATTCCGACATAGAGGAAAAGAGGGTGGCACGGCCGAGAGGATTCAAGGCGCTCCGAGCCTGCAGTGGACGGTGCAGCCAGATGGAGGGGCATGGAGCAAAAAGCAGGTTGATTCAGAATGTGTCACTTCCAAACTCATCTCTGGCACCAGGAAAGAGGCCCGCAGGTGCCCAGTTCGTGAGCGGATCATTCTCAAGTCACTATCCATCACACGTAAGTGCCTCTCTGACTCAGCCCAACCCTACCTCTCGCAGAAGATCAACAGAGCCCAGTCAGACAGAGCACTCAGATCAACATACACGAAGAGGCTTCTGCTTCCTACATTAGAACAATCCAGAGCAGGTGGTGCAAGCTTCCCCACATTTGCAGCTAGATGGAATGCACTGTTGCTGCCCCTGAGAGCACAACAGTCATACTGGGTGTTCAGGAGAACACTGAAAACGTGGCTTTTCAACTAACTTTAAATTGAGGGTCTGACACCCTTCCTGATCCTGATTTCTGGACGCCCACTCAAGATGAAAGCGTAACTGGTTGTAACAGCGCCTTGATGCTGAGTGCGCTTTATAAATGTCAAAATAAATAAATACATTGTGCATTTGACAGCACAAATTTCGTAGGGAAGCGGGATAAAAAGCTAAATGAATTTACAAGCAATTCTCTAGGGGTGGATTTTAAATATCCCAATACTTCAGATGCCAGATCACTAATATTGCACGAAAACATTTGTCTGCAGCAAATAAGGGATGTGGTCATCGGAGAAGTGTGCACCGCATAGAAACAAGGAATGCAAAGTACCCGCACACCCACAAACACACACATATTTCTGCCAAACCATAACTGAAGCAGCACCTAAAATAGTTGTCATTACACACTTGCGAAAATGTCAATTGATAAACATCCCAGTAAAAATGACATCAGTTTTAAATAGCAAAGAGTCTGAACGAGTTGATTCACAGGCTAATGGTGTGTTGTATGCTTACACTGTGAGTTTTTCAGACAAGTTACCCTGCTTATATATTTGTTCAAAGCAAGATTGCGGGAGTATACTGCGCAGCAGTGTTGAAGTATGCTAAACAAGGAACCCGAGAAGGTACTTTTTAATAATATTAGAATTATCTTTGTTTCAGGTAATGGCACCATGTATTTAAAGGCATTTTAGAGTATTTCTTTGATATCAGAATGCTTACTGCGCCTTACATTAATTTCCTAATCTGTTATACCTTTAGTTCAGTCGTTCTTTGCACTCGGACGCGGTGCAGAGATATTGCTTTGGGTGACAGTACCTTTCTTTCACGCTATTAAAATGGAATACTTGTTTCCAGGGATTTAAGTTGGCCAGGGCTAGACAGGGCTCAGCCCTGGCAGTCTCCATGTACTGCCCTTGAGCCAGGGCTGTCTGAACTGACCTCCCTTACCACATTTCTTTAGAAATATGAGTGGCAATACTGCATTTTCGCCAGTAGATGTCCCCTTCAGTGATGTTTAGAATTACAACATCAGTTAAAGAAATGTGACATTAGGTACTTTTCAGACAGGAAAGGGAAATTATAAGAGAACACATTTTTGATTTTTGCCAAACATTGTATTAAAATATTGCTATTTGAATGACTCTAGTTAGTGGCCCTCATTACAAGTCAGGCGTTAAGGGGTCAACGGCGCCGTAAAGAGCGTCGGCGCCGTTAAACCCTTAACGCCTGATTCACACTTTAACGCCTGCTTTTTGCAGGCGTTAAAGTCCAAGGCGCTAAGCGACCTTGGTGCTAATTACGGCACCGTAATTTACGGTGCCGTAATTAGCGCCTTCCCCATCCCCATTATGCCCTATGGGGCAACAATAGGAATGGGGAAGGGCAAATGGTGAATGGGGAATTGCCGCCCCACTCACCTTGGAACGTGCGGTAATTCCGCCATCCACCATGGCGGAATCCGGCATGGACCATGGTGCTAATAGCACCATGGTCCACCGCCTGACTTGTAATGAGGGCCAGTATGTTTGAATAATTTTTAATTGTTTTTTTTTTTTAATTGTTTTATTGGCTTTATATAGTTACACAATACAGATAACCTTTTTCCGGTATCAAAACAAACTTAAAAGTAAGCTTTCTCTTGTGTTTGATTGTATTCACATTAACTGTTTCAATTTTACTTTGTTTCTTTAAAATCCGCAAAGAGTTTTAAAAGTAGTTTTACCAGTGGCACAGTCAATGGTATATGATTCCCTCCCAGCAGAGCAATACACCAGTCTTACATCGTGCGGGAACCATATTTCATAGTAAATTCAGTAAATAAGAGCAGTCTTGTGCTGCTCATAGTTGGACAAAATAATACCAGATGCTTCAGGGTTTCATGTGAATCCTATTTCTTACACAGTCTGCAAGTCGGTATGCTTTCATTACTCTTTCTTCAGCTAAGTATTTCTCTCATTGGTAATAAGTTCAGCCAAAATCTCAAAACTGGTCCCTGAAGTACCAGTACGGAAACAGCACAAGATATTTCGTAAGGCTATTCAGCTTTCCTGCTTCTTGGATTGACCTTCCATAAAATTTAAATTGCTGGCGTTCTTGTTGGATTACAATCCAGTCTCGAGTATACCATTTTTTTTTTACCCTGTCTGGTTTCTCCCACAAGATTACTTCAGATTCGCCTGGTTGTCGCATGATTTCCTGACACAATGCTTGCCATTCTGACAGCGTTCTTTCATTGTCGGCAAAATGTGCTTTTCTCAAGACCTCAAAGCCTCCTGTTTTGGAATCGTCCATTCACCTGTACAAGCAAAGAGATTTCCACACAACTGATGTCTTCATAGCTGTGAGGCCCAACTCCATCTGGATAGCTTGGATAGGGGGGCTCTTAGGCAAACAGAGCACTCTCTTCCAAAAATAGACCTTCTATCTTCAACCAATTTTCTTCACAAAATGTAAAAGATGCTTCTGCCCCATACGTTAGTATTGGGAGTGCCTTCATGCGGTAGAAAGACATTAAGGGATACATAGAGAATCTGCAGAGTTTCTTCAGCAGTTTTCTTTCCTGGCTTGCCAGGTTGAATGTTTAGCTCTCAGAAGTTCGACTCTTGGCAGGTCCTTATTGTTTGTGTTCAAACACATTCCCAAATATGTTAGAGACTTCACCTCTGGGATTTTGTTGTTGTTGCGGAAACCATGCATTAGCTCTCCTAGCCTGCCGCTTATTGCCTGGTTGGAACATCAAAATCTGTGATTTTGCTGGATTGATCTTTAGGTCGTTAGTCTCCACATACTTCTGCAGCGCTTCAATTTGTCTCTGTAGTCCTCCTGGAGTCTGATCCAGCAGGACTACGTCGTCTGCATTCAAAATTCGCCCTTTCTTGACTGTATCAATTTTCGGTGGGATGCTTCAAGAAAAGAAGTTTCAATATCTGAAATGAACAGGTTAAATAGTTCGGGCCCCAATAGGCACCCCTATTTAAGGCTTTTGTTGGTCAAGATTTCTTTCGTCAGTAAGCCAGTTCTATCCAATCTTACTTGCAAGGATGTCTCAGAGTCGAGGTCTTCAATTACCTCTAATGTATACTCAGGGCATCCCCAGCTTCTTAGCTTTCCACATAATTTTGGCCAGCTGATGGTATCAAATGCTTGCCAAAGATCCATAAAGGCCAAAAAGATGTGCTTTTCTTTACTTCTTTCAACTTGTGATTTTAGAATATTCATAACAAATATGTTCAGCGTAGTAATTTCTCTTATAGACTCCAAATTGATGTTTGTTTGTTTGTTTGTTTATTTATTTGGTAATGCGCTCCGAGCCTGTGGGCATCTGGGCGCAGAAGTACAAGAGGACTCAAAACTTAGTTACAATGCCTGACACAGGCTAACACAGCAAAACAGTGGTCACTTACAGTGGGTGATACAATGCATATAAAATAACAGGGTTAAGCGCATAAGAGTAACATTTTAACAGGTTGTACCGTTTCCGCTAGGGTGGGGGTCGTTGCATGTCGTTGTTGTGCAGCCATTTGAGAGCGTAGGATCTGAATCTTGTGTAGGGTAAAGGGCATCTAAGGTCGGATGGGAGTGTGTTCCATGATTGCGCAGCTCTAACTGGGAAGCTAGCACCGCCCGCTGTGGTAAGTTTGAATCTGGGGACTTCCAGTAGGAAGGTGTTGGCAGATCTCGTCAGTCGGTTAGAGGGTCTCCAGTTGATTCTTTCCGCTAGGTAGGGGGGTGCTTGATTGTTGAGGCATTTAGAAGTGAGGGAAATAGTTTTAAGTAGGATTCTGTCCTTTATTTTTAGCCAATGGGCTTCTGTCCGGTGTTTGGAGATATGTTCTCTGCGTGGGATGTTCACAGCTGCTCTAAGAGCGTTATTTTGTAATCTCTGGAGTTTCTCAGTGACCGACTTGTTGGCACCTGAGTATAAGGCGTTGCAATAGTCCAGTCTGGACATGACAAGGGCATTGGCCAAGGTGAGGCAGCTGGCACTGGACAGGAAGGGTCTGGCGGCACGGATGAGTTTACACGTGTAGGTGGTTGAGGAGGCAAGGGAGTTCACTTGTTTTTTGAGAGTGAGAGCTGAGTCGAGGTAAAAACCCAACGTTTTGACCTCGCGCATAACCTTGATAGTATTGTTATCAATGTTAAATGAGGTATAGTCCGGGGTGAGTTTGGATAATTTGAGGTCTGAACCGAGGAGCAGGATTTCAGTTTTATCGTCGTTCAGGCAGAGGCCATGTGTGGCCATCCATGCTTGAATGAGGATGTAAATTTTATTCACCAGAGCCAAGTCCACTTCATAGTTGCCCGAAAGGGGTATGAGGATCTGGGTGTCATCTGCGTAATTAGTGTAGGTGACGCCCAGTCTGTCCAATTTGTCGAACAATGGCTTGGTGAAGATGTTGTACATAGTGGGTGAGACACAGGAACCCTGTGGGACTCCACATGTGATTTGGATAGGGTCAGCACAAGTGGAAGAGGAGAACACTCTCATAGTCCGGTTGGCTAGAAAGGATTGGACCCATGCTATAGCGTCTCCTGTGAAGTTGGCAGCCAGCTTGAGGTGGTTGCATAAGACTGCATGGTCCACCAGATCAAAAGCTGCTGACAAGTCCAGTAAGAGTAGCAGCGCTGTTTTCCCATTATCCTTAAATTCCTCCATTTTGGTTTTGAGATCTAGCAGGGCTGTTTCCGTGCCATGGAGGGGGCGGAAGCCCGATTGGCGCGAGCCTAGAAGATGATTAGCTTCTAGGTACTCTTGAATTTGGAGATAGGCTACTCTGTCGATAATTTTTAGTAGGAAGGGTACCGTGGTGATAGGCCTATAGTTAGTCGGGATAGATGGATCGAGTGTTTGTTTTTTGAGAAGGGGGAGGACCCAGGATTCTTTTAAGTTGGCTGGCACTGTGTTGGATTTGAAGGATGAGTTGATAAGCTTCGAGATGAAAGGGGCTAAGTCTCTGGCAGCGTCCTTTATTATTTGAGCTGGGCAGCTGTCGCCCTTACAGTTAGAGGGCTTCAGTGAGAGGATAGCCTTTTCAGTGTCAATGATGGAGATGGGTTTAAAGCTAAAAGGGGGGATAGTGATAGGTTCAGTTACTGGAGGCACTTGTTGATCAGTAAGAGAGAGGGTGTCTTTTTTATTCATTATTTTAAGTTGGAGGGTGGAGATTTTGTTTGATAGGGCATTCTGTATATTAGTGCACCATATCTTGTCCTTTGGGACCGTGTCAGATGGTTGGATAGGGGATTCCATTTCCCGGAGGATGGCAAATAGTTCCTTGGTATTCGATTTGGCATTGGTAATTCTGTCATTGAATACGTTTTTTTTAGTGTTGATAATTTCAGACTTGTAATGTTTTGTAGCTTGGGTTAGCTTGGCTTTGTTGTCGTTGGTGGGCGAATTACGCCAGATGGTTTGGAGTTTTCGTTTCTGCTTCCTTAAGCTGGGGAGTGAACCAGGCATTGAGGTGGGCTTCTTGCTTAGCTTTGCGTAGTTTTGCAGGTGCAATGGTGTCTAGTGCGTGAGACATAGCTTTGTTAAAGGTGTCTACTAGTGTGTCTGGGTCGGTGTTGTCCTTCAGACCGTTAATAGTGGGCAGGAGGAGGGGGATAAGTTTTTCTGTAGTGATATCTTTTTTACTTCTGGTAGGGAGTGGTGGTATCATTTTGATAGTTTTGGGGCTGGGGAGGTCAAGTGTGGCAGTGAAATTTATTAGAAAGTGGTCAGTCCATAGTTGAGGGGTGATGGCAGTGATGACTATGTTACAGTTGAGTTCTGAGACCCAATCAAGGGTTCTGCCTTTAGCATGTGTGGGGGAGAGAACTTTTTGGGTAAGGCCTTGGTCATTTAGGATAGCTGTTATAGAAAGGGCATTTTTATTGCCTGGCTCATTGAAACCGATGTTGAAGTCACCCATCAGCAGCGTTTGCGAGTGTTTTTGAGTATTGTTCGCTATGAGGGTAGTAAGGTCATCTTCAAAGGTTCCCAGGGGACCTGGGGGCCTGTAGATCAGGTGAATGGCTAGCGTGCGGTTGTTGGAGAGTTGCATTTTTGCTGAGAGTACTTCGCAGGAAGCACAGGGGTGTGAGGTGGTGAGTCGGATAGGCAAGGTGGTTTTCGCGATGATTGCTAGGCCACCGCCTTTAGCATTGGGTCTGTCTACTGTGTGGATCTGGTAGTTGTCAGGTATGGCTAACATCAGTGAGGGTCCTGCTGCCTCATGGAGCCAGGTTTCAGTTACGGCAAGGAAGTCAATGCTACTGTTGTTTAGTATGTCAGCAATTTCAATTGCATGAGCTACCATGGATCTGTCTAATTGCTCCCAGTTATGACTGCCCCTTTTCCTCATCAGTAGATCACAGATGTTGTCAAAACATTTTGAAAAATGTGATGTCCACTGGGCTGCAGAGACAGGGTTGATTGTCAAAGCTTCCTGAGGCACTTTCAGTTCGTTAATCAATGTCCAAATTTTGCTGGGTTCCTTTCTCTTATATTTTGTAGCATGTTTTCCGCGTCCTATAACTTTAGCCTTTTTTAATGCAATTTACACCAATTTCTATGATGTTGTTTTAATTTGTGAATCCTTAGTTTAGTCACCTCCGTTAGTAGTTTCTTCAGTTTGCGGATCAAGCTGTTCATTAACTTCTGTCTTTCATTAACTACTAAATCGAACACATGCCGATGATGGACAATAGGTTTATGTCTGAATAATGGATTTCTTTCAGGCAACTCCTATTTTAAAGTTTGTTTAGCTACTTTGGATTTGAGGCTGCAATATCCTTTTTAAGACCCACCCCAAAATTTTGCATGATGGCGCATTAGAACTTCCCCACCCCCACTCGATTTCTAATCTCACTTAAAGCACTGGGTGTTTCCAAAGCACTGGGTCTTTCCAAAGCCTGTGAAAGCTCAGATGTCTCATCCAGCCCTCTCCGCTCTGCTTAGGAAGCGCTATGAGGCAACTCACGCTTTGCTTGCACCTTACAGGGCCCCAATATTCAAATGCAGGCACCGGTTCATCCAGGTTCGCCAGGGGTTTGCAACAGTTGGCTCTCCAGATGTGTTGGACTACAACTCCCAACACCTCTAGCCACAATAGTCAATGGTGAAGGGCAGAGGCGGATCTAACGGTCGCCAGGCAGACAAATGGCGACGGGGCCCCTGTCCCAGGCCCCACCCCTTCCACACAGCAAAAGGCCCTTTCTGTTGTGATGTCACTCCAGTTCGAGTTGAGTCGTGTGTGCGTTTGTTCTGCCCTTCTTTCACAGTGTCAAAAGTTTAGCCTAAAATTGTGAAAGAAGAGCAGAACTGTTTAGGGTGTGCGTTTGTTATTTTGGGAATGGGGAGGCAGGCCCCCAGGTATGAGTTACATGTTGGCTGTGTTGGAGGCAGGGCACCAAGTATGGGCCAAGTTTCTTGTCTTATTCGCTAGCGCCGCGGTTTCCTTCCCTAGGCGCTACACTACAGTCCGAAGCTGTGAAGGGGACTCAATTTCTTGGTGGGCTTTTCTTGTGAAAAGCACCCTGAGCTGGGGAGAGTCATGAATGAGAAAGCCTCACTTCATCCCACTCCCCCATCACGACCTGCACCAGTGAAGGGAAATGCCTGCCTTTGGCTGGATGGAGTGAACACAGGCTGCTGCCCCGTACAGTGCTGCCTGCACTGATGTGCGCCCTGAAGTTGGGGGCTGCCCCAAAGGAAGCCCCAGGACAGGGACCGTCCCTGGCCCGGTGAGTCAGAGACTCAGGGCCCGGATCAGAGGGGAATTCATGGACAGCAGCACTGCGTATAGCAGCTGCACGGCTCCCCTGCAGCACACAGGCTGCCCTCAGGGGTCCACCTCGTTACCTCTGTGGCTCTCTAACTGAGTGTGTTTCTCTATCTTTCTTGTCCTGCCCGCCTTCTTCTCCCTTCCCCTCCATCGCCCTATCTCGTTTTTCATCTGTTTCTATACCATTCTCTCACCTGTGTTCTTCTCTAACCCCATCGCCCTTCCCCCACGGCTTCCTCTTCCATCCTATGTTCCATATTTCTGTCTCTTAACTCGCCTTATATAATATTTCTTACTACATCTCCCAGCCTCCCTGTCTTTACTTATATTTCTTTCTCCTTCGTTCTCATCCCTTCATCTTACTTCTCCCTTGCCCCTCTCTGTCTCCCTCGCCCCTCTTTCTCATCGCCCTGATCTTGTGACCACAGTTAACTCCGCCCACCCGAAGCTCCGCCTCCATGACCCGCCCACCTAGGGCCCACACCAGGTGCTCCCCACGGGACCCTTTGCCTTAAATCTGCCACTGGTGAAGGGTCATGGGAGTTGTAGTCAGAGATCCACAGATTGGCTATCCCATACGCATGGCATGAAGAGACGCACCTCTTCAAGGTTGCACAGATCCTGGGCTCACAGGTCTGGGACATGCGTCCAGTCTCTGTGGGGGTGGGGGGTGGAACTAGTGTGGAAGGAGCAGGGCTTAGAACCAGCATGCAACAGTGGTTAGCCCGGGAGAGAGCCAGTCCATGAAGTAGAGTGGGGAGAGAGAGGGATCCAGAGGGTCCCTCCCCGAGATCACCCACTCCAGGGGCGTGTTCTGGGGTCCATGCGATGCTGTGATGTAAGGAAGGCATTGAAGTGTTTAGAAGGCCTGGCAGCAGCAAATAAAGCATGGGCTCTAACAAAGACCCTTGGATTACAATTACAATCTCCTGCTCCTCAATTCATTTAACTTCCAGGAGCACAAAACCCCTAATCACCCTAATTAGATGTTATGTCAGTTCGTGATTTAATGACACAATAACGTAGCACTTTCAGATGAAGCGGGCATTTCATTTGTACTCGCCATTTTAAATCAATTTAAAATCCGCGGACACATGTTTTCTGAGCTCGCAGAAGTCATTAGCTCTGACATAGCTTGAATGATTAGCCGCGCGCTGTGATTAAACATGTTCACACTCCCGTCATTGATGAGAGGCAGCTGTTAGCCAGAGCACGCCGGTGCTCCACGTGACCTGCGGGGGCGGGGCTACGCGCTGCTATAGCGGCACGTAGTGCAGACTCGCGCGCTTAGATTGGTGGGGTGTGGTTGTTTGCGGTGGGGTTGCGGGTGGCTGGTGTTGGATTGGTGGGGTATGGTTGTTTTGCGGTGGGGTTGCGGGTGGCTGGTGTTGAATTGGGGGTAGTGGTTGTTTGTGGTTTGGTGGTTAGGGGTTCATGTGGTAGTGTGGGTGTTGCTCGGGTTGGTCGCGGTGGGTGAGCGGCAGCGCGCGGTGCCTCGCCTGAAGCGCATGTGTAGGCGTACGGGCTGGGGTCTCGCGGGTCTGCACGCCGGTCTCCGGGCTCGCTGGGTGGTGTGAGTTTGGGGTGTTGTGTCTGTTGGTGTGGATTAGTGGGGTGTGGTTGTTTGCGGTGGGTTTGCGGGTGGCTGGTGTTGGATTGGTGGGGTGTGGTTGTTTGCGGTGGGGTTGCGGGTGGTTTGTGTGGAAGTGTGGCCTGTGTGTTGATTGGTGGAGGTGGTGCACATCATCCTTTAGGATGGGGAAGCGCCTGCGTGGGTCCGCCCGCGCGTTCGATAATTAAGAAGAAGAAGAATAAGAAGAAGACTTGCGCGCTTGCTGCTGTGATGCTGCGGCACAGGAGCGCCTCAGCGCTGCTCTTGCAGGTGGCCGCCTTGTGTGGCGCGGGATAACTTGGGCGCATTTGCATGATGCATGCACAGCGTCTAAGGTAGCGCCAAGCTAGCTAGCAAGACACGCGGCACTGTACAGCTGCATGCTCTGTTCCCAGATGATTATAGTCCTGGGATTTGCTTCCAATTCATTGCAGGTTTTTCTCAACCAGGTTGTACAATGCTAAAATCATCCATTTCATTTGGGAGACGGTAGTCCAGTCCTGGATTTCCCCAGTATAAACCCAGCCGTACAAGTCCAAGAATGCAAAGTTAAAACCAGGAATGGACTACGTCTCCCAGATGGAATGGATCATGTTGACATATATGCATATGGATGCATTCTACTATTGGACTTTGCCCTGCGCTCTAAAGTGTCTGCAAGGTGATGTGCAGTGCTCTACAAAACTCAAAAACAAATAAACATTTATTAGAAAAGATTTTTCACTGAAAGTGTTGTGGGCATATATGGCAATGTTATCCATTCCATTCTGGAGACAGAAGCCAATTTCTGGTTTTAACTTTTTATTCTTCAACTTTATCTTAGATGTCCCCATTTGAAATCCAGGAAAAAGTGCACGTCCCAGAACGCAAAGTTAAAACCAGTCTGGACTTGATATGATATGGCATTTATAACGCACCTATACACAAGTGTTTCAAGGCGCGACGAGACGGGGGGGGAACAGAGGGAAGACAAAGACAACGATCCTGCTAGGCCAGGTGACATACAGATCGCGCAAGTGCAGGGGGGGGGGAAATGCAGAGTGGGAGGGGACAGTGCAGTACATGGGATAATTGAATAAACAATAGGTGAAAGTAGGGCCAGCTGGTGTCAAGTGCAAGGGTAAGTGCAGACATCAGGTGTCAAGTGCTGGTGGGGACGGCAAGGATATAGAAAACAGCCCCAAGTGCGGGGTTTGCCAGCAAGGCAGTGCAGGGGTGCGACTGGGGGGGGAGAGGACCTGGGCCCGAGAACAGAGGGTGACTAGGTAACCAGTGCAATTTCAGTTTCAGTCAGGAAATTCAGCAGGGGAGAGGAGGAGAAAAAGCAGAAGCAAAGAGAAAGGTTTTGAGATGCTTCCGGAACCAGAGATGATTCTCCTCAAGTTTCAGAGAGGCAGGGAGGCTCTTCCAGAGGGAGGCCCCAGCCGAAGAAAGAGATCTACCACCAACTCGTTGCTTGGGGAAGCAACTGATCCTGAGGGAGTTGGAGGCGGATGAGCGAAGAGCTCGAGAAGGAAGATATTTTGGAAGAGAGAGTTGAAGGTATTGAGGCCCCAGGCCACAGAAGGCCTTGTGGACAATGCAGAGGGTTTTGAACTTAATCCTCACAGCCACTGGGAGCCAGTGCAGAGATTTCAGTCCTGGAGAGATACGAACCCTGGGCTTGAGGCCAAGGACAAGTACGCAGTCCTGTTCTGGATGAGTTGCAGAGGGCAGAGAGTAGAAGCAGGCAGATTTAGAAAGAGACTGTTGCAATAGTCCAGCCTAGAGAGAACCAGAGCTCTGGAGACAGTGAACTTCTGCGGAAAGAGAGAAAAGGAAGAATACCTCTGAGGAGGTGCAGCTGGTAGTGTGACTTCTTAGAGACATCTGAGATGGCAGGAGAGAAGGAGAGTGTAGAGTCGAGGATGACCCCAAGGTTTTTAGCCTCACAGGTTGGAGCAGGAAGAGGGCCAAGAGAGGCCAGCCAGAGAGTGACAGGAAAGGAGGGAGCGGGTGTGCCAATGAGAAGAATCTCAGTCTTACTGGCATTAAGGCAGAGATCACTGGCGGCACACCACTCCTGGATGGCGGACAGACAGTCAGAGATGAGAGAGGGAGAAGAGGTGGCAGAAGGTAGCCTGAAAATGAGCTGTGATCGGCATAGCACTGGATGTTGGGGCAGAGCGCGGCAATATAGTGGTCAAGAAGTGGCAGGTATTGGTTGAAAAGCCAGGGAGAGAGGTTAGACTCCTGGGGAACACCACAGGTAGAGATAGAGGAGAGGAAGGACCCAAGTTGAACCTGGGGGGGTCAATCAGAGAGGAAAGAAGTCAGCCACGTCAGGGCCAGATCGGTGATCCCCAGGTTATCAAGGAGATGGTTGAGCAGGATAGCACGGTTGACCATGTCAAAGGCAGAAGAGAGATCAAGTAAGATGAGGACACAGGGGGTGTTGGAATTGAGGTTGGAGAGCAGGTCTTCATGGATGTACAGGAGAGCGGTTTCCGTGCTTCTGGCAGCTCTGAAGCCAGACTGATGGTCATGGAGACAGCCAACAGATTCAGTGTGAAGCTTAAGCTGAGAGATGGCCAGGTTTTCCAGGTGTTTTTTTCCAGGAAAGGAGTGATGGACATTGGGCGATAGTAAGCCGGGCAGGACGGCTCTTAAGAAGAGGGTGCAGAAGAGAGTGCTTTAGGGGGGAAGGGAAGACTCCAGTGGTGAAGGAGTGTTTGCAGAAGTCAGCCAGGGCAGGAGCCAGGGAGCCAATGTGGTCCTTAATGGTTTTGGAGGAGCAAGGATGAACCTGTTTTGATGAGACTTTCATAGATCGGACTTGTCTAGAAACCTTTTCTGCGGAGAACAGGGGAAAGGCAGAGAAGGAGGGAGGAGAGGTGGCTGCAGAAGGGCCCTAGGAAGAGCAGGGAGTAGGGGGGAGGAAGGGGAGAGGAGAGTAAGGACAGGATGTCCTGAGTTTTAAAAATGAAATCTGGTGCCATGCCGAGGGCCTGGGAAGGGACAGGAGCGGTAGAGACTGCGGCAGGTTTGGCCAGTTCCTTGCAGATTTTAAAGAGTTCAGCCGAGTTGTTAGATGCCGCAGAGACGTGGGCTTGGATGTGAGCTCTCTTCTTGGTGAGGACAGAGAGCAGGTATTGCCTTTGATGCAGGCGCCAGGCCAGTTTGTCAGAGGAGGCACTAAAAGCATGCAATTCCCTCTCCGCCACCCTGCACTTGCGTTTGAGGGTGGGGCAAGAACATTGAGAGTTTCAGATATAGCAGAGTGGAGCATGGAGAGGGCTGTAAAGGTGTGAGTCAGCCAAATGGGATGGGGGGTGAGAAAGCGGTGGTGAAAGCCTCAACTGACACGGGATTCATGGGTCGGATGACTGAGAAGGTGGGTGGCTTTGCCTGAGGGGTAGAGAGGGTGAGCTGGGAGGAAAGGAGAAAGTGATCACTCCAGGAGAGAGGAGTGGTGAGAGGGATAGAAAGGGGAAGGTCTGAGGAGATCAGAACATTCAGAGTGGGCCCTGCAGAGTGAGTCAGGCCAGAGGGGAAAATAAAGAGTGAGAGAGAGTCGCAAAGGTCACAAAAGAGTGCAGAGGAAGGACAGGAAGCATTCAGGTGGATGTTGAAGTCTTGAAGTCTCCAAGAAGGAGGAGTTGAGTGGTCGACACCAGGAGGAAAGAGGAGAGGTCTGCCCACTCTGAGACGAAGGAGAAGATCTGACCAGGTGGCCGTTAGATAGTAGCAACAGTAAGGGAATGGCTAGGAGAGAGAGAGCCTGCAGATCGGGCATTCGAAAGGGGAAGATCAGGGCTACACCCCCTCCGGAACGATTGGACCTGGGCGCGGAGCGGATCTTGTAGCTGTCAGGGAAGAGAATGTCAAAGCTTGTGACAGAGCTGGCCGTGAATCATGTCTCAGTGAGACCGAGGACATCGAGGTGACGTTCCTCCAGAAGGTGGCAGATGTCGGAGGAGTGTTTGACAGCTGAGCGAAAGTTTAGAGTGGCAATATGGAGAAGTTTTCCGGCCTTGAAAGACTTCCGGGGAGGGATACAAATCAGAGGTACGCCCTGTGGAGGTATAGAAGAAGCCCGAGGGGGGGGGGCAGAAAAGGAAGGAGGAGAGGGCAAGGTAGTCAAGGAGGCAGCAGGGGGTGTCAAGGAAGCCATGGAGGGGGTGGGGGGACAGCAGGAGAAGAAAGGAAATTGATGAGGCATAGGAAGCATCTCTCGAAGAGGAGAAGGTGGTTCTGAGGCCTTGGGCCAAGACGGTACCATTCACATAAACATTAATGACCTTAGAGGAGTGGAAGGAAGCCAGGAGGGCCTCCCACCGGGTACCACCAATAATGGGTATTATTGATAGAGAAGCAGTTAGAGAAGATAGGAGAGACATAGAGAACCGTAGAGTAGGTAGGGCGAGGAGAGAAGAGGAAGGGAGAGGGAAAGGGAGAACACTAAGGAAGGACACAGGGCAGGGTGCAAGCAGACGAGACAGAGAGGGGCGAGACAAGTTGACAATTGGACAAGACGACTGACACTCAGATTTTAAAGATTATCACAATGCAATTTTAAAAACAGGAGAACATCACACCTAAGTTTGAGAAACCTGAACAGAGGGGGGAAAATGCCTTGGTTTCACAATGCAATTTGAAATACTTTCACAGTGCATTTTTTTTTAAACAGGAGAGAAATACACCAAGTTAGTGGAATGGATGATGTTAGCAGTTTCAAATAATCCTGACAAGACAAATACTGTAAAACAAATGGCTAAAACATGGCATGGGGCCTGGGAGAGTGAGCGTGGGTAAAACTGGCGATCAAGAATATTCACTATGTGTCAAGAGCATACCCTGCAGTCCATACCAGCACCCTGTCCAGCGTTACAGCTTCAGTCCTGACTGTTTAAGCAAGTGCGCCACCATTCTGCGACTTGTGGGTCCATATTTACAATGGGAAAGTGAAAGGAATCCCAGAATTTCAGGACTGGCGGAAGATGTCACAAGTGGTACAAGGTCACTCTGGCAGCCAAAATGCCCTCACATTCTACAATCCTAAATGTGCAATAGAATCCTTGAAATTAAGTATGGAGGGCTGGGGCGCAATGAAAACTATATTTTGGGGGGTCGGGGGCTAACTGGTGATGGAAGCGGCCACTTCAGAAACAGGGTGGGGCAAACATAGATGCTACACCCCCTCTGTTCTACCCCCAAGGGTAGTCTGGCATAGTATGCCCCTTTACCCACCTGTCCCTCTCCCAACACCCCCCAACCCTCTAGCCACCAGAATAAGCTCCTCTGCCCAGCACTACACATAAGCGTCCGCGCGCGCGCATGCGCACACACACACACACACACACACACACACACACACACACACACACACACACACACACACTTACACATTCACTCACTCATTTAAACATCTCATTGACCATACACTCTCCCCTTTACAAGCACACCCAACCCTCTATACATCATACACTCATTCACACACATTCATTCACACATACATTACATACCCACTCCTTTCACACAGCTAACATGAAACAACACCCTTTAACACTGCCACTTTCAGGAAATGCTTCACCTCTCTTCTCTGCCTAACAGAAAGCAGGTGCACACCTCAGCCCCCTCACCTCCGATGTGAAAGAACACTTAACATTGTTATAGGTTCGCTCGCATCCGTGGGAGGTGGCTGAGGTGTGCATTTGTTAGGCAAAGCTGCGATTGAAGCCTTCTCTGAAACTGGCAGCTTTGCGGCTTTTCTGTGTTTGCGCAAATACATGTTTCTGCACGAACACAGTAACACTTTAAAGTTGCCTGTTTCAGGAAAGGCGTCTTCCTCCTCTCTGACTAACACAAAGCTATGTCTGGAAGCCACGCCCCTCAGCTCAAATTCCAGGAAGGTCAATGGCATTGGGCACCAGGTGGAGGGGGCAGCTAGGTGACTTCTTTTCACTGGGACACTGCCGTGTCTTCATTCGAAGAGAAAAAACGGCAGAAAGAAAGAGACACAGAGACGATTGAAAGTGCTACTTATCTCAAATCCCTGAGCCAGCGAACTCCAAACGCGGTAAATCCCACTGCGCATGCGCGACTCAGCGCCATTTCACTATTGGTCCAATTCGCGTGTGAAGAGGTCTTCTCGTCAGCCGCGATTATCTGTGTCCTTCATGGACACAACATCTTCCCCATATTAATGCTCGTTACTCATAGTTCTATTCTCAAATCTCCTCGATCAAACTTACTGGTCTCCGGATTCATCGCTTGAGTCTGGTCTGCTCTTATGCTGCTGGTTCGGAGTCCTAACTCTTCGACCTTTCCGCACTGCACCTTCTGCATCCTTCTCTTCTTGATTGCCATATTCTCCTTCTCGGCACAGCTTAAATTGCGACATGTTGCGTGTAAGGACTCGTCCAGGGTGCCGAGCGGTCACCATTGACCCTTTATCTGGGACACAACCAGGTGATCGGGATCAAATTTGGATTCTGATTTCCTCTCTTGTCTCCAGCAAACGAGAACTTTGTCCCCTGTTTGCAACCTTGATGGCTTTGTATTTCGTCTCCCCTCAGCACATTCCTTCATGTCTTGCTACTTGGAGTCATCTGTACTCTTCAGCGCCACTGTGTTGGCTCCTTGGGCATTCCTAATGTGAGGAGGTCATGTTTTCACCTTCCTTCTGAACGAACGCTCCGAGGGACATCTTCCAGTCGTTCCATTGGGTGAATTTCTATAGTCCCTGAGTATGTTCCATGCTGCCTGGTTCAATGACATTGGGCTCAGTTCATTTTGCTGGAGCACCTTTGTGAGACTTACTGTGAATTTCTCAACCATGCCATTCGCTTGAGGCCACAATGGCGTGATTCTTTTGTGACGTGTGCCCATGTAGCTCATGAACCGGGCAAACTGCAGACTGCTAAAAGGGGGCATGTTATCTAAATATAACACTTCTGGAATGCTCCATGCTGAGAATATGTTATCCAGTTCCGGGATGACAGTGCTGGCTGCTGTAAAGGAGGCTACTCCCACTCCACCTACCCCACCTACATTACCTGAGAAGTATGAACCAAAGTATGTGACGTATACCACACCAATCAGAAAGCAAGAAGAAGAGCAACAACTCTGTACAGTACCCATAAGAATACTTATACCTAAGAGAATATGGAAAGTAAAGCACCCATTAAGGAAACCATATCTACCTACAAGACAATATGATGGCCATTTGAACGTGATTCCTGATGAAATAAAGAAACTGAATGACCAGGATGAATGGTGACATCATACGAAACTGAATCGACTCCATATAGAAGATAACCAGACCGGAGAGGCAGACGATTTATAAAGAATGAAGAAGTACTAAAGATAAGTGACGTCTTGTGATCCAGATGAAGAGACTTATGCCATTAGCATGATGATGATGCTTGGTTAGTTTAAACGTGTACAGATGCAATGAAACGCAAGCAACAAAGCAATCATGAAGCTAGCCAAATGCTTATAGTGAATAAATTGCGGCAAGCGCCAACATATACATATATACCTCATAGATACATATGGATTAAAGAAAGAATGAATGTTTCCACTACATATATAGCAGTTTTGAGCGACGAGGAAGGCCTCAATTCAGTGTCGCAGTTACAAAAGCAATTGAATGAAACCGCTTGGTGGAAATCATGCCCCTATGACCTTCGTGAGATAAATTCACAGCTTGCTGTCATAGGCCAGTGGGTATAACTATGCGACCACCCCACATGATGAGACCTTCTGCCGTTGTTGACAATTCATCCTTTACTTCCCTGAACGCTTGCAAATCTTGCTTGAGTATTTCTTGCGTGTCTTGCAGCTCATATAGCCATACTTGTCTTCACCTTATGGATGCTATAGGTTCTCTTACTTTCCTCAGTGTATTGTTTTATGCACTATATCCAGCGTGAGTGGTTTCAGGAGTCCCCGCTGTGTGAGAAAGTTGATGTATTCTTCGTCCAGGAATGGTTGCATTGCATCGTCTGAGAGCGGGTGCCGAGACAAAAAGTCTGCTGGCTTATTTTCCTCGCTTGTGTAAAGTCTTGCAGTCTCAACCCCCATCTCTCAATTCTGGGTGGAATTTTGCACAGAGGTTTGCCGTATATGGTGGCTAACACTTAATGGTCAGTCACAATGGTGAATGGCTTTCCCAGCAGAACATTTTAAATTGCTTGCAGGTCCAGAGTACAGCCCGACCATTTCTTCCCGGCTGGAAGTATCTCCTTTCTACAGACCGATAGGCTCTTGGAGCCATAGGCAACTATGGTTTTTGGAGTCTCTGCCACTGGACGATGTTCAGCCAGAATAGTACCCAGTCCCACTGGACTGGCATCCACTGTCATCTACGTATATTAGATAGGAACAAAGTAGGCCATAAAATCTTCTGCCACGATACCCCTCTTGATTTGTGTGAACGTTTTCTCGCAGTCTGGATTCCACCGGAATTCTCTTCCTTGCTTGGTGAACTCCCTTAGTGGTGCACTGACCGTCGCAAAATTGTTTGGATACCTGCTACACTAGCTGGCCATACCCAGGAACGACCATACTTCGCTCACATCTTGCAGAGAGGAGATGTCAGTTATGGCGATGACCTTTCCTGGATCCAGGTTCACCCTTGCATGCAAGAATAGGTGAGTCTGGTGGAAGGCGCACTTCTCCAAATTCAGTGTCAGTCCTGCTTGTGACAGTGCAGCGCATACCTCAAGAAGTGCTAGATCATGATGTTCCAAGCTATCTCCGAAGACTAGAATATCGTTGCTGTAGTTAGAACAATTCTTTATATGGATAATAACTTTCTGGATACTCTCCTGAAAGATTGAAGCAGCGGATTATATGCCAAAGCTGAGTCCTTTGTACCTGAATAAACCCTCATGCGTGGCGAACGCAGCTCTGTATCTTGACTGTTCATCAAGTTTAATCCTGTTGTATCCTTTGTATAAGTCAAGTTTGGTGAATACATTTTCCTCATTTAACAAACTTATAATGTCATCTAATTGCACCCCATTGCTGTGTTCGCTTGGCGCATGTCCACACAGAAATGGATCTTGTCAAATGATCCATGCTGTGGTACTGCTACCACCTGTGACACCCATAGAGTGGGACCGCAGGCTCACTCAATGATGTCCACCTTCAGAAGGGGCTGAATTTCCTTTTCCACTTGTGGTTGTAGGTGAATTGGTGTCCTTCTTGTATGCTGTGCAACTGGTGTGACTGATCCCTCAATGTGAAGAGTGGCTGGGTCTCCCTTGAGCTATCCAATACCCTTGAATAACTCTGGAAACCGTTGAGTGATTGGAACGTCATGCTGCATGGCGTATATCATGGCTTCAATTTTCATCTCAAGGGCCGTGGGGCGGCCAAGTAGATGGCTTCTCTGGAATTCCCCTCGAAGAACATGCAGCTCTGCCATGGCGCTCCTTCCCTTGTAACTGTGCATTGTCGAAAACTTTCCATGGCTTCAAACAAGCCCATTTGCAGCCCACTGGAACACTTTCAGGTCAGAAGGTGTCAATTGAGGGGTGTGTGTCATCTTGTGAAACTCTGATATTCACATGATGTTCAGAGTGGCCCCTGTTTTGTTGACAAACTTGGCTAGGTGTTCTATTATTCGAATGTCAACATCACCTTCAGGGACTGTCACCACGTCATTCATCCTCTATGTATAGTCGTGATGGGGATTGTCTTGTGATTTGTCTGACGTGGCTCACAAGGTCTCTTCTTGCTGTGTGGTCTAGTCTTGGAGTCAAAGGGCGCGTGTTGTACTCTGGCCGGGTGACTGTCCCGCTGCTTCCATGCGATTGATTTGGCGGAAGTTGGGTTAGTCCCCCACAATTGGTGCAGGGCATCTTACCCCTTCCTTCTGTGGCCATGGCAGGCCACACTGAGAGCATCTGCCTGTCGGCCCGTGCCTTCTGGAAGGCGTCCTGACAGAGATGTTTCCACTTACACCTTCAGCAATCCGGTAGGCTTGCTCACTCGCGGGCCCCTTGCTTGGCTCCATCTGCAGGATGGTGGTGAGGGGGAGAGGTTCATGGAACAATGTGTTTCTAAATGCGGATGACAAACAGCCTCCAATGGTGGCCTCCTCATTCCTGAGCTTGTGAAACCCACAGCGAGCTTCTAATTTGCACAGTCGAGTGGCCAATGGATCCATGGACTCTCCCGCCATCTAACACCCCCTGTTCGAGATTTATGAGCAGCCTCCTGGCACACGGATCCGGAGCACGCCCATCAGGAGTGGCCATGTAGCTCCCAATCCTGCAGAGGCACCCTTCCCATCGCTGTCCCAGGCCCTGCTGATCTCCCTTGTCCAGCGGGGCTGGTCGGCAGAACACAGCAGCGCCAGGCACTTCCTCTTCTGGTTCCTCACCTCCAGACATCTCGTAGGCCAAGCAGTATCTTCATACACGGCTTTACTGAGGGAACTGCCGCTAAATGGACGTGCCGTGCGATTGCCGTGCGAAGCAGGGCTTACTGAAAGCCCACCCTCTTCGCCAAATCGTGTCCTCTTGCTAAGAGGAAAAAGCGCCAGAAAGAAAGAGACACAGAGACGAGGGAAAGTGCTGCTTACCTTTAATCCCCACGCCAGAGAAGGGCCAACCAGAGTAAAATACACTGCGCATGCGCTATTGGTCCAAATCACGTGTGATGAGGACTTCTCCTCACCCGCTATTAACTGCGTCCTTCACAGACACGACAGACACCACTTATCCTGCGTTGGGAATTCTTTTAAGAAACTAATGCCTTCTGGGAGCTGTAGTCATTACTAATGTGGCTGAACAGCACCTGGCGCCAGTGACATGTGGAAGTAAAGGCCAGAACTGCTGAGGTGCGGTGGCGGGACCATGGCGTCATTACCCGTTGCACCGCGTCCATCAGAAAGATCGGGCTTTACCACCCCCCCACCGAAATGTTGGGCTTTATTGGCTTGATCTGGCTGATCTACAGAGCCGTAGCCGGACAGCACTGGGCACAGATAATAAACGGTGCCAGCGGCTGCACAGTTAACAAGGCCCGACAATTACTAATGTACAGCCCGTCATTGTTAGCATGCATACATTTTAGGCAATTCAAATCGTGATGTGGGGTTAGTACTTGCAGGTCAGGGGAGTTATTGCAAGGGTGGGGGGACAGACAGCTCATTCTCACAGCAGTTCTTAAGTGTGTGGTTGCAGACGTGGGAAGAGTTAAGTGCTTGTAACATTGAAGCTGCACTACAATAGTCTTATTAGAAGGTGAAAGGAAGTTAGCGGCCCTCACGCAAGTAAGTTTGGCAGTCCCCTAAAGTCTCTGACGTTAGCCCCTCTCCCAACATTTGAAGGAGTTGCATCACCCTTCCCCCTGAAATGTTAGCCTAGTTTCACCCCTTGGGCCAGATTACAGAAACTTTGCACTGGTGCAAGCGTAAAGTTGCACGGTATTTGCACTTGGGCAAAGTTTGACATATTTCTTTTTTTAAACTGCGACATATTCCAAAACTATTGCACCATGACAAGTGCAGTTTGCCATTGTTTATGCACCAGGGTAAAAATTGCACTACAGCAAAAAGGGTACATTTTTGATGCATGTTTATACCAGTGCAAACTTTGCCCCAGTGCTCATACCAATCCGTATTAGCACTGGGGCAACTTTGCACTGGTGTGAAATGGTATATTGATTGCATGAGGGCAATTGTTGCCCTGGTACACAATGCCATACTGCGCCTGTCCCAGATCAAAGGTTTGCTAATATGTCCCAGTTTTTTAAATAATAGCCAAACTTTGCCCTCGTGATAATGCCGCAACTTTGCACATGTTTCTGGGATTTGGCCCCTGGTCATCAATGCCCCCAGTGCCCGCAGTGGCACTCTCGTGAACGGACTCACGCGTGTGTGGCGTGCACTCCGGTGGCCTCTGCACTGGGCAGCACACACACAGAGGGCCGTGCAGTGCTGTGCTCTCACTTGGAGCCCTGATTTATGGCGGACCTTTGCAGGGTTCCCTCCCTGCTGAAAAGCCCCGACGGATGGCCCCACACGCGCCCCTATAAATCAGCGTGTTCGAGCAGGGGTGTACTTGGGAAATAAGTGCGTCGTTACGATCGATCCAATATGCTTAAAAGCCCGGGTTGACAGGAGCCGGTGACTGAGGCTTTTCCCGCCCTTGCGGCCATGGCCGCTGTGCCTTCCAGGGCCATTTGTCAAGTGTGGTTATTGTAAGGTTGCTGTGCATCGACACTCATTTCCATACATAGCGCCTCACGAGGAGCGGCTGATTACGAGCTGGGCGGGAGAGGGTGAAACAGCCTCTCTATACAGCAGTTCAAACTGCCTAAAAAAGACCACGGAAAGGCCTCCCAAAACCGGTCAAAAACCGGTTATTCGTCCTGTGACGTCAATCACCAAAATGCCAGTCCTAACTGAAGTGACAGCGCACACTGGATGACATCACATGAACTTTCATCACGTGTCCCGCTACCACAAGGACAGCTGAGGAATCATCATCCTGTGTCCCTTTACCCTGAGGACAGGCCAGGAATCATCATCCTGTGTCCCTTTACCCTGAGGAAAGGCCAGGAATCATCATCCTGTGTCCCTTTCCCTGTGGACAGGCCAGGAATCATCATCCTGTGTCCCTTTACCCTGAGGACAGGCCAGGAATCATCATCCTGTGTCCCTTTACCCTGAGGACAGGCCAGGAATCATCATCCTGTGTCCCTTTACCCTGAGGAAAGGCCAGGAATCATCATCATGTGTCCTTTTACTCTGATGACAGGCCAGGAATCATCATCCTGTGTCCCTTTACCCTGAGGAAAGGCCAGGAATCATCATCATGTGTCCCTTTACCCTGAGGACAGGCCAGGAATCATCATCCTGTGTCCTTTTACCCTGAGGACAGGCCAGGAATCATCATCCAGGAATCATCATCCTGTGTCCCTTTACCCTGAGGACAGGCCAGGAATCATCATCCTGTGTCCCTTTACCCTGAGGAAAGGCCAGGAATCATCATCATGTGTCCTTTTACTCTGATGACATCCCAGGAATCATCATCCTGTGTCCCTTTCCCTGTAGACAGGCCAGGAATCATCATCCTGTGCCCCTTTACCCTGAGGACAGACCAGGAATCATCATCCTGTGCCCCTTTACCCTGAGGACAGGCAAGGAATCATCATCCTGTGTCCCTTTACCCCGAGGAAAGGCCAGGAATCATCATCATGTGTCCTTTTACCCTGAGGACAGGCCAGGAATCATCATCCTGTGCCCCTTTACCCCGAGGACAGGCCAGGAATAATCATCCTGTGTCCTTTTACCCTGAGGAAAGGCCAGGAATCATCATCCTGTGTCCCTTTACCCTGAGGAAAGGCCAGGAATCATCATCCTGTGTCCCTTTACCCTGAGGACAGGCCAGGAATCATCATCCTGTGTCCCTTTACCCTGATGACAGGCCAGGAATCATCATCATGTGTCCCTTTACCCTGAGGAAAGGCCAGGAATCATCATCATGTGTCCTTTTACTCTGATGACATCCCAGGAATCATCATCATGTGTCCCTTTACCCTGAGGACAGGCCAGGAACCATCATCCTGTGTCCCTTTACCCTGAGGAAAGGCCAGGAATCATCATCCTGTGTCCCTTTCCCTGTGGACAGGCCAGGAATCATCATCCTGTGCCCCTTTACCCTGAGGACAGGCCAGGAATCATCATCCTGTGTCCCTTTCCCTGTGGACAGGCCAGGAATCATCATCATTTGTCCCTTTAACATGAGGACAGGCCAGGAATCATCATCCTGTGTCCCTTTACCCTGAGGAAAGGCCAGGAATCATCATCACGTGTCCTTTTACTCTGATGACATCCCAGGAATCATCATCATGTGTCCCTTTACCCTGAGGAAAGGCCAGGAATCATCATCCTGTGTCCCTTTCCCTGTGGACAGGCCAGGAATCATCATCCTGTGCCCCTTTACCCTGAGGACAGGCCAGGAATCATCATCCTGTGTCCCTTTTACCCGGATGACTTCCCAGGAATCATCATCACGTGTCCCTTTTACCCGGATGACATCCCAGGAATCATCATCACGTGTCCCTTTACCCGGAGGAAAGGCCAGGAATCATCATCCTTTGTCCCTTTACCCTGAGGACAGGCCAGGAATCATCATCCTGTGTCCCTTTACCCGGAGGAAAGGCCAGGAATCATCATCCTGTGCCCCTTTACCCTGAGGACAGGCCAGGAATCATCATCCTGTGTCCCTTTACCCGAAGGAAAGGCCAGGAATCATCATCCTGTGCCCCTTTACCCTGAGGACAGGCCAGGAATCATCATCCTGTGTTCCTTTACCCTGATGACATCACAGGAATCATCATCCTGTGTCCCTTTACCCTGAGGACAGGCCAGGAATCATCATCCTGTGTCCCTTTCCCTGTGGACAGGCCAGGAATCATCATCATGTGTCTCTTTACCCTGATGACATCACAGGAATCATCATCATGTGTCCTTTTACACTGATGACATCACAGGAATCATCATCCTGTGTCCCTTTACCCTGATGACAGGCCAGGAATCATCATCCTGTGTCCCTTTACCCTGAGGACAGGCCAGGAATCATCATCCTGTGTCCCTTTACCCTGATGACAGGCCAGGAATCATCATCATGTGTCCCTTTACCCTGAGGACAGGCCAGGAATCATCATCATGTGTCCCTTTACCCCGAGGACAGGCCAGGAATCATCATCCTGTGCCCCTTTACACGGAGGACAGGCCATAAATCATCATCATGTGTCCCTTTACCCCGAGGACAGGCCAGCAATCATCATCCTGTGCCCCTTTACACGGAGGACAGGCCATAAATCATCATCATGTGTCCTTTTACTCTGATGACATCCCAGGAATCATCATCCTGTGTCCCTTTACCCGGAGGAAAGGCCAGGAATCATCATCCTGTGTCCCTCTACCCTGAGGACAGGTCAGGAATCATTATCATGTGTCCCCTTACCCTGATTATATCACAGGAATCATCATCATGTGTTCCCTTGCTCTGATGACGTCACATGTATGATAACCATGTGTCCTTTCACCCTGATGATATCCCAGGAATCATCATCTTGTGTCCCTTCATTCTGATGACATCACAGACCTCATCATCAAGTATCCCTTTAAGAGATGTTTTATAACTTTGGGAAATCGTGACAGTGCAATTTTAAGACAAATGTGGGGAAAACCCCACCAATAAGTCCATAAGTATTTAAATAGCAAATAGTATTGCAGTGACTGAAGGCCATTTTAGTTTCCAACCATATATTAACTGATGTGCTTCCTCAAAGGATCATGGGTGCACTTATTATATAAGTGATGGGCCCACCCAGCAGGAGCATCTGGGAGAGCGGCTCAAGTGTGAGCTGCTTGCTTTGGGCACTAGACAATGCTGCGTGCAATGGCTTCTTCACTCACATCGATGCACCGACTATCAGGTGTGAGCAATAGTAACATCAATATCATAGTGCTTAGAACCTCATAAGAGATACCTCCAGTCAAGCGCTGTATAAAATGCTAAATTATTACTACCAGAGGCTGCAATAGCTGTTTTATGCCATCACAGCCTTAAATGGTCAGTGCTGTGCTGTTATGCCAGTTAAAGCCACACATGCCAGCTCTAGTCATAATATGGCAAACACACCCTCATTTATCCAGTGGCTGTTCTACTATCCTAAAGGATCTACGTTATTAACCCTAATCCCAAAGGCTCGAATTACTAAATTGCAAAACCCACTTGTTCACATTTTATAATCCGAGATTTGGGTTGTTTTTCCCCTGCTGGGCATTTAATGTTTGCGCGGGACACCCCTGCAATCCCTGCAGCCCATAATACCGAACTAGGGGAGCAGGCTACACCCCCACAGCCCCTGCTCCCCTTGTTCAGTATTATGGGCTTCGGTCTTTTCTACCAGGCCGAATGCGCTCCAAATGTGCATTCAGCCTTTTTCTCTGTATTTTGAAGTAAACCCACCCTAAATATAATTATAGTGAATGTATGACAGGCGTATCGCGCTTTTGCCCTTGGATCTTAAGTAGTTCAATAAAAAGTTGAAATCCTAAAAAGTTTCAATACAGGTGAAATTAGAGAATCATCAGTGTCTTTATTCCAAAGGATGACACCCTGATGATTTCACCTGTATTGAAACTAAATAGACTTCTACGCAAGCAGTTCAATCTTATTCCAGATTAAGTCTCACGGGCCTGGTAAAGTCATCATAAAGTCACCTCTCCACTGTCTCCAGGTGGCGGTAAGGATCAAGTTCAATAACCTCTGTATTGTCCACAAGGCTTTCTGGGGCCTGGGACAACACTACATCCAACTCTCTCTTCCTGAGCATTTTCCTTCTAGAGCCCTCCGCTCATCCACCTCCAACTCTCTGAGGGTCAGACGCTTCTGCAGGCAGAGAGTGGTGGGTAGATCTCTTTCCTCGGCTGGGGCCTCCCTCTGGAACAGTCTCCCTGCCTCTCTCAAACTTGAGCAGGACCACCTAAGGTTCTGGAAGCATCTCAAGACCTTCCTTTTTGCTTCTGCTTTCTCTCCCTCCCTCCCCTCTACTGATGTACCTGTCTGCTGTGCTAACTGGTTACCTGGTCACCCTCTTAACCTTAAGAGGCACCAGGCTCCTTCCTGACCAATAGCCCCTTGCACTGCCTCCGGCCTCCCACGTACTTAGGGACTATATGTGCAACCCTACAGTCCCCTGCCTCCTTGCACTTACTTGATCCGGCCTCCCCGGCAGCACTTACTTGAGCTTGCCTATTGCACTCTCTTCCCTCACTCCCCCTGGGACTTCTCCTCTCCCTTCCCCCTCGCACTTGCACAATCTGACTGACAGAAGGCCTAGCAAAATTGTTTGTTTTGTCCTCCCTTTGTCTTCCCTTCCTTGTCTTGTCGCGCCTCGAAACACTTGTGCACAGGCGCCTTATAAATGACTTATCATTTCATATCATAGAAGGTAGAGTCTCAGACGCTCAAGTGCTGCTGCCATGTGCCACGTGAAGCCTAACTCGTCTTATGCAAGGTTAAGCCTGATATGCCAGGTAAAGGTAGTGAAGGTACGCATACATATGTAATGTTGTGCTCACACTTGGAGTTTGTACTAATCACCATATGTGTTAAAAGAATGTACCCTTTGTTAAAAGAAGAGGCCTTCTCTTTATACAGCGGCATTTAAGACCTGCTGACCTGGCAAGAACTTGTTTTTAACAGAAGAATTGTGTTTGGTCACTGTATGTCGAAGCATGCTGAGCCTGCTAAAACTATCTGCAGATTACGGGTGGGGAAGGAATGAGTAAGCACAGCCTCGTGTACAGAGATAAGGACACAGAGGGGCACGAGAGAGAGAGAATAACAGATAACAGGAAACCACAATAGCAGATGTTGAACTGTTGACCGTTGATGCAAAGTCATGACTGGGAGGAACCGCCTTGTGGTGGACATAATCTATGTGCAGCAATGTATGACAATGTAAAACAGATGGGTATAAAAGGACCACGATGTGCAGGGCAAAGGGCGGCACTTTGACGACTTGCTTTGCGAGACGGTTGAACTTGTGGCCCATTCGCGAATGCTTGTGTGTTAATAAAGCAATGTTTACTCAACTCTATTCTGTTTGAGTTTTTATAGGGTCCCTTTTGTACTGATTATGGTGACGGCGAGAAATCGCACCCACAATTTTGGTGTCAGAAGTGGGACGCGAAGGAGCGACAGTCCGTCACTGGGTGAGGAACGCCGCGGCGGAACCGGAGAAGGAATTGATCACGGGGCCCCAACAACTGAATCCGCACCTTTGATTGCAACCAACGCGTCATCCTTGTTTTTCCGGCTCCGTTGGCGGTGGAACAGCAGGCTGTCGCCCTTCGGGTCCGGAACACTCTGGCGGGACCCTTAAGATAAGTGGTATGGACGAATGCATGATGGAATAAGGAAATAATGATTCAGGGTTTGTGAAGAGGACGGTGGTAAGTCCGTCTATGAAGAAGTAATGTTGAAATGATGATATGATATGTTAGATACGCCAGGAGGATGTATTATTATTGTTAGCCAATAGGTGCATATTTGGGAAAGGTGAGTGTTTTAGGCAATTGTGGTATACCAACAAAATGGGTCAAGCGGCTTCCAGCAAGAGTGGTATAGGCAAGAGACACTATGCCCCTCTTGAAGGAACCCCTGCATTTGATATGTTGATTAAACATGGATTGAATTCAACATTGTTCTTAAAAGAATGGTCCGAATACACAAAAGATTTGATTGAGCATAAATGGCCAGACACCGGGTCCTTTGATGTGGACCGCATATCCAAAATAGAAATAGAATTAGTAAAAAGACGGGTCAGACCCGCACAGTTTGAGGCTATACGACTATGGAGGGTAGAAGCAATGCGCAGGCGCAATGCTCAGAATAAACAAAAAGCAAAGGAGCAGAAGAGAACGGTAAATCAAAAATTACATGATCTAGAGATAAAAGAGAAGGGTGAGAGGCTAGATCAGTTGGATAGACATATGATGATTAAGAACAGTGGGGGTATGTATCCTGCCGTGCCGGTGCCTCGATATGAAGATGTGATAGGGCTAGAAGCAGAACAAACAACGACTGAATTATTGTTTCCAGGAGCTACAGCTCCACCGGCAGACAGTGAGGGTGAAAGGGTGGAATTCCCAATGAAGTATGGAGACCCAGATAGGTTGATAGACCATAGGAGAACGACTACTGTAGAAAAGGATAGAGATGGAGACTTGCAAATCCTTATGACCGGGCTGTATGGCACACCCCTCAATGACAGCCTACGGGACCAATTGGGGCGTTTGACACCTTTGGAATTTAGGACAGTGGCCACTAAACTATATACCTTTTATGAGGGTAACTGTAAATTGAGAGGACAGAGTACTGCGGATCTGCCCTCAGCATATCAGGACGCTGTCGCGTTACTACCAGTGACTGCGTCCAGTGTTCAGTTATGGGGATGTATGTCCGACATAATAGCGGAAGTCATAAGGGGCGGTGTTGAATGGGAGAAGGAAAAGAGGGCATGGGAAAGAGAGGTGAGGGAAAGAGAGGCTAAACTCAAAGATGCAGACCAGGCGGGCCAAAACGTAGCTAATCGTATGATAGCATCCATACACTCGCAGTCCATGTCCACCCTGGTGAGTCTGATGGAGGGCCTTGGCTGGCCTATACAAGTAAACGTAATTAAATATCTTCTTATTAGGGTGGATGATATAGAAGAGGAAAAGGAGCCTAGGTATGTGTCCCAGTGGAATAGGATTAGGACGGAATTGGATAAGAAACTGCTATCTAATATAAGAGTGGATGATTCAGGGGCGGAAGAATGGAGGATGGCTAAGGTGGAGAAACTATTAAAAGATTATAAAAAAATAAAAGAGAAAGCTCTTAGTCATCAATCCTCTGTTTCGCCACCAGCGCAGGCCCTTGTAAGTGAACAAACAGACATGGAAAAGTTACTATTAATGCCAATGAGAGAGTGCCAACCCACCATAGAGGCAGCCACTGGTAACATGATGCGCACCTATGTGTATGTCCCTTTATCCCGAATTGAATTAATGCATATCACCAAGTCCATCCCCGACCCCCGTATAGACCCGGCAGGATTCTACAAAGAAGTAGGAAAGTTATTCAGACCAGGGTTATTTACCGTAGAGGATGTAGATAACATATTGTTAGCCATTGTCCCAGAAGAAATATGGACCCCCTTTCGTGCCAAAGACAATGAAACAATAAAATGGAAAGATGTAATGGATGCGAGCAAAAATAGAAAACTGCATGAGGAATATCCTGAACCCCTAAGGGGGCATGGCATGGCAGTCCTGAGGGCTCTAGAAAAGGTGTTACCCCCATTTGATGTGAATGTGGAGAAACTGTCCGCTGTGATACAGGGTGCAAGTGAGGAAGTAGCACAGTACTTTCTGTGTTATGAAGCAGCATTCAAAGCGCACAGTGGGCTAGAGATAGGGTCTGAAACGGGCCAACGGTACTTTGCCCCAAACTTTGTAGAGGGGCTCCACGGGCCAATTCAGGAGAACATTAGGAGGGCAGAAAGTACATGGATGACTAGGAACCCCCGGGATCTCCTCGAAATGGCTAGGTATTACGAAAGAGGGGAAAGAGTGAAGGGACAACAAAAGGCATGACAAGAGAAGGATTTAAAAACCAAAGTGTTGATGCAACAGTTGCATCAAGGGCCCCAAGGCAGGTATAACTACAATTATAACGGCCCGTCACAGGGCTATAGTAGCAACATGATAGGGGGCCAAGGGACAGGAAGAGGTACAGTGCAAGGAGGTGCGCTATATGGGAGGAGGGATGGGCTACCCCAAGATGTATGTGCCTTCTGCAAGAGACCCGGACACTGGAAATCCCAGTGTCCCCAGAGTGGTGGGAGAGGAAGGGGCGCACGGCCCCCTTCACAGACAACATTTGCCCCAGGAAATAGGACTGGTGGGTACGGCAACCAAGACAATAGAATGTTTAAACCCCCTCAACCCAATGCCTTTGACGGACAAGCAAGAGGGGATGTTCCCTGGCCGGCCCCGCCTCCCCCCAATCTACTGTATCAGCCACGACAAACGACACAAGTGCAAGGTGTATGCCAGGGTGAAGAATGTGGAGAAGGGGTATACTATAACGATGATTTTCAGGATAACACAAGCGATATGTCCTGAGGATGCCGGAATGAGATAGCGGGAGTGGTGCAGGTTCCTATAGACCAAAGGGGGCCTTATGCCTCTATTAGGATCGGCCCCCACCGAAACTTGGGATGTCTGGTAGACACGGGAGCTGGAAACAGTTCCGTGAATATCAGAGCCGTCCCCGCTGTCCCATTATCGGATAAAAGCAAGGTATCAGTTGGATTTGGGGGAAATCCAATAAAGACTCCTGTAAGTAAAATAGTAGAAGCGGAACTTCATGGGGTAAAATGGGAGAATGGGTGGCTGTTGACCAATCACTGCCCAGAAAACTTGTTAGGTATTGATGCATTAAAAACGCTAGGGGCCACAATATATTGCTCCCCCCAGGGAGTGAGAATGACCATAAGCAAACCTATGAGTATGATAGGAGTAATGCAAACCCTGCCCCCGGAACTCCAAGACATCCCGAATGAACTATGGGCCACTCATGGGAATGATGTAGGAGTGTTGGATGTTTCCCCAGTAGTAATCAAACTAAAGCCTGGTGCCAGGTTGCCCAGGATAAAACAATATCGCATATCACACGAGGGAGAGCAGGCACTATATCAAATAGTACAGGACATGATACGATTAGGGGTGGTAGAACCAACAAATGATAGCCCTTGTAACTCTCCGATCCTTCCAGTACACAAGAAAGGTGATGAAGCGGTACCCTATCGTTTCATTATTGATTTGAGGGAGATAAACAAAATAGTAGAACCCAGATATCCAGTTGTCCCTAATATTTCAAGTGTACTCACTTTAATTCCCAAAACAGCGAAATGGTTTACGGTAATTGATTTGAAAAATGCCTTCTTCAGCATTCCTATTGCCGAAGAAAGCAGGTACCTGTTTAGTTTCACTCTTCGAGATAGACAGTATCGATTTACTAGAGCCCCGCAGGGATATACAGAAAGTCCCGCCATATTCAGCCAAGCACTAAAAACACAGATGGATAACCTAGCCCTACCCGCTAACACTGCTCTGATACAATATGTTGATGATTTGCTATTATGTGCAGCCACCGAAGAGGAATGCCATTATGTGACCAGATTGGTGCTAATGCACTTAGCAGAGAATAAGCACAAGGTAGCCCTAGCCAAAATGCAGTATGTAAAACAAAAGGTCCATTATTTAGGCTTTGAGCTGTCCGAAGAGGGGCGAACCCTGTCTACTGATCGCATTGCTTTGATACAGTCCATAAAAGGTCCAGACACGGCAAAGGGTCTCCGAAGGATAATTGGTGTTTTATCCTACTGTAGGCACTGGATTCCTGAATTCTCTGTATTGATCCAGCCCATGCTAAAAGCCTTAAAAGAAGTACAAGAAAACGGCCCATTAGAATGGACACCTGAGATGGAAAAAGCCCTGACAGCTATGAAAGATGTTCTATGCCACGCACCGGCCTTAGGCACACCTGATTATACTAAGAGATTTTGCCTTTTTGTTGATGAACAGGAAGGTTGCGCTGTGTCAGTCTTGACACAGGAACAAGGGGGTAAACAGAGACCATGTGCATATTTTTCTAGCACTCTGGACTCAGTAGCTCGAGGCCTACCCCCATGCATGAGAGCAGTAGCTGCAGCAGCGACAGCCCTAAAACAAAGTGCAGGTATCATCCTAGGGAGTGAAGTAACAGTAAAGGTTCCACATACGGTAGATGTTCTTCTGAATAGAGTGCATACACAGCATTTGACTACAGCTAGACTCACACAGTATGAGATGATCCTGTTTGCCAGTAATGTAAAAATTGAACGGTGTAACACTTTGAATCCAGCAACACTGCTTCCTTTGCCCACCTCACCTGATGACATTAGGCATGATTGTGTGATCCAAATGGAAGAACACACTAAGGGTAGAGCAGACCTGCAAGACACCCCGCTGGTTGATAATGAGGGTATATTATTCTGTGATGGTTCCTGTTTCAAACTGCCAAATGGGGAGACAACAGCAGGGTATGCAGTAACTACAGGGGAACGGTTGATTGAGAGTGGGAAAGTGTGTGAAAAATCGGCCTAGGCAGCAGAATTAATTGCGCTAACGAGAGCATTAGTGTTAAGCAGCGGTATGAAAGTGACAATTTATACTGATTCAGCCTACGCTCATGGGGTGGTTTCCAGTTTTGGTAAACTCTGGGGAGAGCGTGGGTTTTTAACCTCCCAAGGTGATACTATTAAACATGCCCGATTGATTGCTGAATTATTGCAAGCCCTTACGCTGCCCAAAATGGTGGCCGTAGTGAAGTGCTCAGCGCATAAAAAAACACTGGATTATGTCACGCAGGGAAATTCTTTGGCTGACCAGATGGCTAAACTAGCTGCCACAAGGGACACTCGGTGGGAAGCCCGACAGCTCATAGTGGGGAGGGATGTGACTATGGAAGGGACGAAGGAGCGCGTAAAGGAAATCCAAGCAGATGCAACTATTGAAGAAAGACTATCTTGGCACAAGGATGATCAATATGAGGAGACGGTAGATGGGCTATGGGCACATACCAAAACGAACACCTGGGTACTACCTGACGCATACTTACCTGTGATAGTGAGCGTGGCTCATGGTCCAACCCACGTTAACGCAAGAACTATGGAAGAAGTTTTAAGTACTGTGTGGTACAACAAAAGATTGGGAATGTATTGTCGCCAATGGGCAAAACAATGTGAAATATGTGTTTTATATAATGTGGGGAAAGGTGTACCGGCCCCGGCGGGCCACAGTAAGTTACCCACCTGCCCTTTTGAGGTGGTGTACTGAAGAACAAACTGGCAAAGGCTTGTGCTGAAACGGGACTGAAATGGCCGGATGCATTGCCTATTGCATTATTGAGTATGCGTACTATGCCTAAGCGTACACATGGTTTATCTCCTTTCGAAATTGTTATGGGGCGCCCACCAAGTATTGGGACCCCCATATCACCTAAGAGATTGTCTGAACAAGCATGGCCTGCATTACAACAGTACTGTATTGGGTTAACTAATAGACTGATTTCTATTAATGCACAGGTGAACGCAGTAGCTCCATCTCCTCTGATAGGAGAAGGTCACAACGTGCAGCCCGGTGACTGGGTTGTTATAAAAGCCTTCGATCGCACCAGCGGACTGCAACCCAGATGGAGGGGCCCGTTTCAGGTGCTCCTCGCAACACAAACTGCGGTAAAAGTTGATGGCAAACCGCACTGGTACCACGTGAATCCAGAAAAGGGAACCAACCAACCCCAGGTTGCAACAGTACTGCCAGACGCCATTAGTAGGTGTGCCCATCGTCTCCGATCCTGTGACGTGTATGTGCCAAGCAACGTGTAAGGACACTGTTTTGAACTTTGATCATTAGGGAGATGAACATTTGGACTCTCTTGTTGGTTTTAGCAGAATTGTGCCTTACTGAAGACGACGGGCTTGTAGCCTGAAGGGCCTTCGGCGTTCCCCTCCTGGGACAGGCACTACGAGACGTGGGACAGATCGGATGAAGGTTTTCAGTGAGACCTACCACTATTAGAGTAATAAGGACACTGGTGCTTTAAATAGGGGATATTGCTATATCGCTAGGTTGCAACTGATATACGCTGTATACTGAGCCATATACTGAACTATGTCTACACCCGTGTATGCTGGTTTAGTCCCTGAACGGATAAGTGTATGCTCCTCAAACACAGAAGGTAAGAGGAAAGAAATGCCTAAATTGATGCTCAAGTGTGAGCAAAGGGTGGATTGAAGGTACGCATACATATGTAATGTTGTGCTCACACTTGGAGTTTGTACTAATCACCATATGTGTTAAAAGAATGTACCCTTTGTTAAAAGAAGAGGCCTTCTCTTTATACAGCGGCATTTAAGACCGGCTGACCTGGCAAGAACTTGTTTTTAACAGAAGAATTGTGTTTGGTCACTGTATGTCGAAGCATGCTGAGCCTGCTAAAACTATCTGCAGATTACGGGTGGGGAAGGAATGAGTAAGCAGAGCCTCGTGTACAGAGATAAGGACACAGAGGGGCACGAGAGAGAGAGAATAACAGATAACAGGAAACCACAATAGCAGATGTTGAACTGTTGACCGTTGATGCAAAGTCATGACTGGGAGGAACCGCCTTGTGGTGGACATAATCTATGTGCAGCAATGTATGACAATGTAAAACAGATGGGTATAAAAGGACCACGATGTGCAGGGCAAAGGGCGGCACTTTGACGACTTGCTTTGCGAGACGGTTGAACTTGTGGCCCATTCGCGAATGCTTGTGTGTTAATAAAGCAATGTTTACTCAACTCTATTCTGTTTGAGTTTTTATAGGGTCCCTTTTGTACTGATTATGGTGACGGCGAGAAATCGCACCCACAGTAGTGATTATACTTACAGATCTCCCTCCCATTATACCAACATTCTCAAACAAATTATCTTCAGCAGAATCTCCATCCACCCATTTGCGTCAGTGACCCTCTCCAATCAGGGTTCCACGCCAATCACTCATATTTCTTACTTTCTGGACCTCTTGCCTCCATAACAAACTCTCCTCAACCCTCATCCGACTTCAACACGCAGCCGCTTTTGACCTTGTGTATCACATCACTCCTCTCGTCTACTTACCAACACTGAACTTGGGATGAAGGACTCCGACCCGGGCTGGGTGGCCTCCTACCTCTCCTACTACAGTTCATTTCATGTAACTTGGCCAGCTCTGACCCAAGTCCCCACAGCTCCGGTCTCTGCCCTTTACTCTTCACCCTCTACACCACCTCCTTTGGTCAAGTCATCTCTCCCTTTGGTTTCCTCCACCACCTCTTTGCAGATGACAGAAACATCTTGTTTTTCTTCTATAGATCCACTCCTTATCTATCAGCGCGCGCCCCGCCTCAATCCGGCACTGGGTGGCACCTTACATTCTCATGCTCAACATCTCCAAGACACAGGTGATGTGCCTTCCCACGCCCAAGCCTCCCCTATGCTTCTGTCTTCCATGTGTTTCCCACTGGACTTATCTTGATGCTCCATTTCCCCGAAGGCAACAACCTACCATTGCAACCTCCATAACTGTATCACTAGCGCCTCCAAGGCAGGTAGTAGTAAACACCTTAATATAAGACAAATGCATCCATAAGGCTTGGGAGGATAGCGCAGGGGCAACATGCTCGCCTTGGAGGCAAGACAACACGGAGCAACACAGGTTCGATCCCCGGATCTGCGCTTAGAAACCTCTGGGTATCAAGCACGTTATAAATGACCAATCATATCATATCAAATCATCCTCTCCTCGCCCACAATGCTGCCAACACCATTACAACATCCATAGTACATTTCCCCCAGTTCTATTTCTCGTTCATCCCTCCCTTTAGCCACTCCTGCCTATTTCCGTTGTGCTCTTCGTGTTGTCAATACTTCTTTGTTTGTATCGTCCTGTTTTTCTAGTCTTCCATCTCACTCAGCTTTTGCTGCTCTCTCGGTGTGTGAGGCTGCGTCTGCTCGTTCCACTTCTCTGTCTCCATCGCTTGATGCACTATATCCTGTTTCATCATTTTCTCATTCTTGGAAGCCCCCACAACCTCGGCTTACTTTGCAACTGCTCTCTATACAAAGCGTTCTTCGTCGCTATGAACGGCGTTGGGATAAGTCTTATTATTCTCTTCTTACCATGCTCTGCATGATGAGGTGCTTTTTTCATCTAAGCGGTCCTACTATTCTGATCTTCAATCTCAATCTATTCATCTCGCCTTCTTTCTCCTCCTTCTCTTGACCATTCACTTAAGTCTCCTTGCACTGCTCTGGACTCTGCTACTTGTTTTACTTCCAAAATGGCTACTCTCTGTGCAGCAATTTCTCTTCTTTCTCTCCAATTTCTAATTTGGCTACTTCTCTGATCCATTCACAGGCTCATCCTACTGCATCTCCTAATAACCCTATTCCCTCATCTTTTATTTCTAAAATCTATCCTCTTAACTCTTATCTTGCTAGTCTTATCAATATTTCTCTTCATATATCTTTTTTTCCCTTTCATTCAAGCATGCTTCTATCCTTCCTATTCTGAAAAAACCCTTCTCTAGATCTGTCTTCTCCCTCAAACGTTCGTCCTATTTGCCATCTTCCACACCTTTCTAAGCTTCTGGAACAGCTTGTCTACTCTCAGCTCTCTTCTTTTGTCACTGAACATTCTATTCTTTCCTGTTTTCAATCTTGGGGTCATCCTCTTCACTCCACTGTGATGGATTGCTTACTGCTCACTATTCTACACACGCGTCTATTCGCCTTCTCTTGTATCTCTCTGCTGCTTCTGACCAAACGCTCCTCTTACAGTATCTCTCTTCTTGTTGGTTTTCTGGATCTGTGCTCTCTTGGTTTTACTCTTACTTATCTAATCGCACTTTCTCTGTTTCATTCACCGTTGCTTTTCCTGATGCATCTCCTTTTCTACATGGTGTTCCACAATGATCTGTCCTTGGTCCCTTTCCCTTTTCTCTTTACACCACTCCTCTCACAGCTATTATTTATTCTTTCAGGCTATCTCACCATTTTTATGCTGATGATACCCAGCTTTTTGTTTTCTCTTTCTCTTTCTTCTCTCCTGTTATTCACAATAATCTTTTGACCTATATTTGTGCTATTAAGACAGGAATGTCCGATCATTTTCTCGTTCTTAATGCTTCAAAAACTGAAGTTCTTTTTTTCCCAGTTTGTACTATGCCTTTTTCCTCTCCTCTATCTTTGGTATTGTTTCCTCCTTCTTATCTTCCTATTTCCTCTACCACTGGTCTTTATCTTGACCCTGACTTATCTTTTTCCTATTATATATCTATTACTTCTCGTTCCTGTCAACACCATCTTTTTAATATTTCCAAAGTTCCACCTTTTCTTACTTTTAGTGCTACTAATCTTTGGATCTCTTCATTTATTTTTTCACACTTATTTTACTGTCCTGTTTTTGCAAACATGTAAGGTACGGCCACACGTGCCTTCATGGTTCCATTATAGGTCAAGGGTAGCCACATAATTCGGGCCAGCGTTTTGCCACTGGGCCTAGTCAAAAAGACCAAAATAGCATGGATGTGGAGGGTGCCCAAGTGAGGAGATTGGGTTTTCAGCGGGAGACAATTCAGTGCATGGTTTTTAAAGGCCAAAACTGAACTGATTCATGTCCAGGTGATCACAGTATGAACTGTTAAATACTAGGCTCCATGAGGTAAAGTAAATTGCCCAGGATCACACAACACACAATTTGGTCAAGTGGAGAAGCTGCAATTTAAGCCCTATTTTCCTGGTTTCACTGTCTCCAATTCACCCAGTAGACCACATCGCCTGCCATAACCATGCCATTTTGCGTTTTGACACAATACACTACGTTTTCTGCATCATGATCTTTCATGAGCAAGCCCAGTTGTTGGTGTTTAATGAAGCAGGTGTGTAAAGCACCAAAGCACACTGTAAACCAGCCTGAAAATATAAACTCATTATTGAAACATTCTATGTAAAATAAGTGTTTTACAATTCTTTTTACATTAACATCATTTAAATGGACAATCTAACTGGATAACGCAAACCTAAGAATAATCTATGTGTGTAAAGTAGATTATCCATGCATCTTTGTCCCTTAGAACTATCTCATCTGTAAAACCTTGTACCCTTTCACAAGTGTGTAATATGTTACACTGCAATTTTCAGCTTGAAATACTATTCGTGTGTTTTCTTTTACTGTGATCCTATCATTGGTGGACGCCCATTACACAGCCCTGTATGGTGCAGTCAATGTGGCCAGAAGGTGGAAGCACGCCACATCAGAACCACGGCTGATGGTTCCTGTATGCCAGGACCTGCACGCAGTTAATGCAATGCATGCTTGTGTGAAGGTCGTCCTGGTGCACTCCCACCCCAAAGAAGGGGCCCCTACTGTCCAAGTGTGCAATAGAGGCAACACTCAGCTGGTCTGATATCTCCGTAACTATGCCATGCAGTGTTACACGTGCTAAATGAGCATGTCTGATCCACTTTGTGCCTTATCCATGACCTCAATGCAGAGAAACAGGTATTCCTAACTGCATGCACAGCATATATCATGTGCGGGGGCAAGCATGACTGGTCTTCGGATATTGTAGCGCTATATTGAAAGACCTCTCTTAACCTGCGGAATTTCCACCCACCTAACACTTCACATATGTTTTTTTAGCACTGGCCTTTTTAAAGACTCACATAGAGCCACGTAAAACTACCCCCCTTCGACCCACCGTTGGGTAAATTGGACAGTAAAATGGGGATGATTGTGGTTTTGTTTTTCAGACCCCTCGTCACTTAAAGGCCTGTGTTAGGGAAGTTGGACAGTGGTGAATATTTGTTTGTGGGGCCAAGGGCACCCCTTTGTTAAATACGATGTTGAAAGTGTGGTGATAATTGGGAATTCCATTTTAAGATATGGATACCTTTTATTTAAAAACACGTTTTTGGGACAAGTATCTTTTGGGTTGAAAGGCCTGGTTTGGGGATGGTGACAATTATTAATTTCATTTCGATGGCAAGTATATCTTTTGTCTAAAAACACGTTTTGGTAAGGGAATCAGTTGGGTATTACGTTTTAGAAAAGGACACCCCTTTTCATTAGGGAGGTCAGGAGTGAACAGGGAAATTACAGCATCCCAATTACTCTAAATAGCTATCTTGTATCTTCTCGCTAGTAAAGAGGGTGAAACTTTTGAATTCTTTTAAGCGCCCCCCTCCGTCAATCTATTTGGGAGTTCATAAAATGTATATACAGTCAATTGTGCTAAGGGTCTACACACTTTTACCCTACACCCACTAATGGAAGATAACCCACTATTGAACGGAAATGGGTTAATGAAATAGATCCCCATGCTGACATTTTGTTGGACAAACTACTTACTTTTGGAAATCTCATGGAGACTAAGCAGGGCTTTGCTTGGAGGGAAAAATAGGATTCTGGCCCACACTCCAGTCAATGGGATTTCACCCCAATCCTCCCTATATGGCTCCAGTGAAGTTTCACAACCTCTGTTTTCTAGTCTCCCCAGCAATAGAAATATCCTGCCCTCTTTCCAAAATTTCCACCCAGATGAAATTTCAGCAGATCTCCTTTGGTGATTTTTGGCAGCTGTGCCCTTCTTCTATAGTACAACACCTTTTTACTCTCCAAGCCCCTCCATTAGAAAGTAAACATTAGGTGGTGCTAACCTATGATCTTGCTACCAGAATTGGTCATTTACATTACTCTCCACCCCCCCAAGTCTCTATAAGGATCGGTTCAGGAGTCTAGAACAGAAATATTGCAACTCCCCTTTGATATTCACATTATTTTCATGTGCAATTTTTAGCCAAAAAGTATCAACTTGGCAACATTTTGCAATTTACCAACAAATGGCATGATATATGTATATTAAGATTCCTCTCCTCATGACAGATTAGTGAAGCTTACTTTCATTTTGGCACCTTATTGCACGGCGCGTTATGATTATTTGCTTTTTTCACAAAAAGTATAATAGGGTTGAACATGTAATTTAATCTCCAGATACCTCATTTTATGACCCATCAGTCCACCAATTCTTAAATACAGACATTTTTGGGGAAGCTATAAACAGAATTCTGGTAACAATATGATTTACAAAACTCACACATGGATCAAATTTATATCAGAATAACCAGCATGTTACTAGCTTTCAAATGACATATGAATGGACACAGTGCAACCTATAATTGCTGGGAAAATCACTCATTAGGATAGTCCATTTATACTAATGGGAACTCTTCAATATGTATGCAAATCTGAACTCTCATTTCTCTATGTAAGTTTCATTTCTTTGCAAGCATATGGCCAGAGCCTCTTGGGATGAATGTTTGATTAAGGCCAGGGTAAAAGCCATTAGCCTCTTTGTTCTTTGAAAGTTGATGGGCTGAGGAGATCCTTATCACACAGCAGACAGTTCACCTCTGCCCTGTGATGCCATGAGGCCGTGCTGACATCTGGCACTTTGTTCTGTTATCTAAAGTTGACCACAATTTTGATCTGAAACCTTATATTTCTACATATTTTTCCCTATCCAGGGCTGGGTCTGTGTTGATCTGGCCCTGTCGTAAATACTTGGAGAGTACATTAGCTTCACAGAGATTTCCCTTCCAGATAAGAAGGCAGGCAGGCCTTGAAAATCTGCCCAACAACAAGAAGCAGGTTTGGTCCCGGGTCTAAATGAGATTTACATGTGACCCAGGGAAACAAAGTAGCCTTTTCAATTATTGCCGGTATTTTGCATAAAGAATATTATATATTTTAATACAACACATCTTGCCATCACGCATCCAGTCTTTTCCCTGTTATCTTTATTTTAACGTGGGAACATTTTTCTCATGTCTTGGTTCAACACTGCAAAATGCACATGCAAGGCCATTTTAGTTTCAGTGTTGGAAACCCCTTCTTTTCATGTAGAAGGGGCCTTTGAAATTTCTCTTGGAAATGTGAATTAAAGGCTGCTTTTCAGTTCGACCTTTCCCTTTGTAATGTAATAAATGCATTTTGATTTCCAATGCTTGGCCTTTAACATAGCATTTCCATTCTATCACAGCTCTTCCTTGTGTTACTTTCAGAACACATGTAGAGACAACAGGGTAGGTTCGAGGACGCTATGGGAGGGAAACTGCCTTCCTTGACTGTTAAATTAGACAATTTGTTATCACAAAAACAATGGTTCTTTAGGAGAAAGATTATGGATTACAGTGCGCTTATTAATCATAAGTGGACACACAGTACAGGAAGAGAAACAATGTGCTAGCTGGCCCTAGGGAAGAACACCCTGTTCCTGACGGGAATGCATAGTCCTAAGTGGCGTGTGGTGTAACGCCTATCTAACAGGGATAGTCAAAAGAATCTGTCCCTGATATTCTACAAATGTAGCATACACATAAAGAACTGATTATCTTACACAAAGAACAAAACCGACCGGCTGTTAGAAAAACGGCAGGACTGATTATTAGATTCTGCCGTAACAGCTCAAGACCACACAGACTGTAGTAATAGGCCCATTTTCAGTGGTGAAGTTTTTGAAGGCTGGCTTGTCATTTTTCTGGGGAGAATTATTGTTATATTTGTTTGGGCTGTGATTAAACCAAACAATATCCATGGCATAAATGTAAGCATTCTGAGCAGGCAGAAATATGCATGACAAACAAACGGTTGACCTTTGACACCACGATGAACATATTCCATTGTATCTATGTGTGAAATTGAAATGCACAGGAAAGGTGCAGACACCCATGTCCCACAAAGTATATGTCCGCATGGGACCCTCCTATGGCAGCCTACCTGAGAACAGCCGGTGGCACCAATGAGCTATCTCACGACAAGGGGCAGTGATTTAGGCACCGGTCACTGTAATACAAATTGCTAAACACAGCACTGCTGCCTGCTTAGGTAGGTCACTGACAGATGCACGTGCTGCCACCAGAACACAATCTTTGAGAGACAATCAAAAAGCACCATTGTAGTGTAAGTGCAATTCGGTTGCTCCTTGCTATATCACTCCATTCCTGCCAGGCACTCAGCAGAATTACCCACTTTCCAAACACCCTGATGGGAGAGCACTGAATGGGCATTACTGCCATGCACCAAACAGCACTGCCCATTTTCCAAACACCCTGATGCAAGAGTGCTGCACAGGCACTCCTCCCAGACCATTTTCTCCTGGTCATCATAGAACTCCTTAAACATTTAACATGTCACGGTCTTGACTAAATGACACATTGCCGACACAACAGACGTTGGAGAGCAAGGATAGCTCAGGGGCAACGCATCCGTCTTGGAAGCAGGACAATGGTAGCACCACAGGTTCGAATCCCGATCCTGTGCTTAGAAACCACTTGCTGGTATTAAGCACATTATGAATTAACAATGAAATGTTTTAAAATAAAGGAATACCCCACACTTGCATGAGTGCACAGTGTTCTGTGGCTGACCTGCAAAGAGCCTGGGTAAACATGTTCACAACATCAGTCTTCCATGACTCCATTGTGTATGAGGTCAATAGATCCAGATCTTGAGCCCAATAAAAACAGTAAATGTGGGTCACGCTGTCATGCCTGTCACCCCATGCATAATGGTCAGGTGCACGGTACATGGCCCAGCCATCACACATGCCCAGTGGCCATTAGGCCATCCATTCCCACGAATGCCCCCTCTGTGTTTTAGCGAATGAGCACTACCAGTGTAGTTTGAGAGTGCATCAATCGCGCCTTTCACGTGACGGTGCGTGCGCACACACTGGGGTAATATTCATTCAAAAAAGGTCTTTCACCTGACTCAGGCATGCCCACTTCTGCATTCCTGCGTGGGCTACATGTGCTGGCCAGTAAAACTCATGTAGTGCCCTGCCCTCATGACACATGCATACCACTGCCAGCACCTCGCTTAGGCCCAAATTCATAGAACCTTTAGCACAATACAAAGCGACTTTGCACTGCCAACCAACAACCTGATTCACAGAGCGGTGCAAAGTGTATTTTTGTAACGTAACTTTGTAACTTTGTAACTACGTAACGTATTTTGTAAAGTAACTTTGCACTGTGGCAAAGTCAGTGCAAAGTCATTGCAAATTAATTTGCACTGCAAAAATACACCTTGCACCGCTCTGAGAATCAGGGTGTTTGTTGGCAGTGCAACGTGACTTTGCACAGTGCAAAGTCACTTTGCACCGTGCTAAACATTCCACGAATCAGGCCCTTAGCCTCTTGCAACCCTACTACGCCTTCTACCAAATCATGGGATCGCATGACTGCGCACATTCACAGACCCGTATGAGGTGCATTTGCCAGAGTGTGTGTGGAAGAGAGACAACCCTGTGTGCCCTGGTATCACCATGGAGACGGCAGAAAGTCAGAAACATATGCAGGATGCCACTGAGGCTAGGCACGCGATTGTTTATAGAAGGTCAGAGTCTGGCAACACGGTGGCCTTCCACTGTATCTTGCAAGATATTTCAGCAGGAACTCGGCGCCCACGGGTCCCCTGACACCAAAGTACATGAGGTCCGCGGCCGTTCGACACTTGTTATTCACAGATTGGCGAAACGTTTGCTGTCCTGGGGGGCTCTCTGCATGCCTCTCGACCCAGCTCTTGTGAGTGCACTCAACCTTCAGAGTCAGTGTCAATGTCGTCCCCTACTAAATTACCGAGATACGGAAAAACAGCTTGGCTATCAAATTCAGAAGGACTGGGGCATGCTGAAAGTTTGGTATTACTGTCGAGGACGGGCAGGCCATGCTGACGATTGTGGGGGCCATGTCAGCATGATGGTTTGGGGGCCCCCTGCACCCGTGGCGTGCATGCATTACAATGGTGACAAATATACGGTTAGTAGACACTGATTATCACCAGTTAGCAAGGATCTTAAACACTAAATGTCCACTGAAGAGCTATAAAACCTTCTTTGTGAGCAAGTGGCTGATGTGGAGGAACCAGAGTTAGAGGGCAACGAGGTGATAACACTTCTGTATATCCCATGGAAAGTGAGGCCAAAGTCCTCTAGGAAATGCAGCTTGTTATGTGAGTGCTGCAAAGTGCACATTTTATGCCCTAAGACAAAATCGAGAAAGGACTATATTGCCTTGTCACTAGACAGCTGACTGGCAACATGGGGACAGTTTCTGAGGGCCTTCCTGAGGCTCGAGACCCCTTTCATTTGAAGAGGTTGAAAGGCCCTGATGCTGCTCCTGAGGATGGGTCTAACATTCAGAGCTTGTCATGATTGCATTATCACCAAGGGGCGAAACCTTATAATAAAGGGGCGTCTTGAGTACAAGATACCCAGAGCCCATGCAGCACGTGTGCTCTGGAGCAGAGAATGTGTGCATGGCGGTTCCACATCACTCCATAGCGGGGCTAACCCCTACTCCTTGGCCCCTCACATCATATGGGTAACATGCATAACATCTCCCGCTTGCTTGCCCCAATGATAGAGTCAGAGACCTTCTGAAAGTTGGAAACATATTTAACATTGTTATTGGAAAAACATATGGTCGCATAATTTGGAGTCATCTTATGAGGGCGGCCCCCCCATCCCTGCACAGGTCTTATGCCTGCCTGGCACCACCCATGGTCCTTAGCCAGGTGGCTCCACCAATCCCGCCTTACAAAAGTCCCATGTCCAAAAGCCTGTGAGCCATCTCACACCCTTCCGTTCTTGCGAGAAAGGCCCGCCCTGGATTCCACTGCCAGTTCAGTCATTCCTCCAGAGAGTATGGAGCCAATAAGGCCACTGCATCGGTTGTCGAGGAGTCCCAACCGTCCCCAGTGGAATCAGCGCCCGTGTCACCCCATCCTGCCGGAAGCAGCCAGTGGTTGTAGCTCACGGACCAGACCGCAGCGTGCCTCCTTCTCTAGGACCGCCCTCGTAACTCCGCTGCGCTTTGGGGTGGCCCCCCCGCGGCCCCAAATGCCCCCACACCAAATTCCTCCTCCTGATCTTACTCACCGACCACTCTTTACACCCAGTTCTTCCCATCAGTCCCCATAGCCCTAGGTTGAAATGGCCCATCCCGTGCTTCTGAAAGATGCACTCCACCTGCTGCAAAATCTATTGCAAAACACGACACTTAGAAATGTGAGCGTTTCTGTGTTACCGCGCCATGATGTCTGTGGGCTTTCGGCACTAGAGAAGTATACCGTACATTGGCTTCCCTTCACATAACTCAAGGTGTCTGACAAAACCAGCCCTTCCTGCTTCAGGAAGCGCTCCATGCTCCTGTTCACCCTCCTCCTAGACCTTTCCATGGCAGCGTTGGACTCTGCTCCCCGCCATACCTTCCTCGGGATCAACTCTGACCAAGCTATTTCCATTGCAGGCAGCATCCTTGCTAAGATCCTAATGCCCTCCTGCATTATTCTCATCAATCGGCCCTGCCCCAAATCTGCAAGGTCATTCTCCCCCCCAAGGTGCAAACTCTGCATTGCGGCATCTTACCCTTTGGTGAACAGCCCACCGGTACATTGATATTCACCCTTACTTACATTGGGTGCCCCACGGCCTTCCCAGGGCATTCCTGTGCCCTTACAGCTCATCCGCACCAGCAGCCCATTGCTGGGGGTTACCTGCCGTTTTCCTTTCGGCCCCTCCTCCTAGAACATCATGCAACTCCAGCTGCCACCTGGACCTGCTCCTGGCACCGGCCAGAGCGTTGGGTCCAAGCCCTTTTGACTGATCCCTGTCCCCACGACACTATGGATCGCCTTTCCGGGAGTTCCCCTCGCAAACCATGTTTCTTACCTCACCTGTATGAGTGCACTTTACCAGTGCTGCTCCACCAACCACTCTGAGCTTTTGCCACACTGTATCACCTTTCTGGCAACCTTCTGCCTGGTCCTTTGCTCCTGTGACACAAAATCCAAATTAGTAGTTTAGACATCTCTGGCCCTACAAAATCGCCAGCCGCCTGGTGCCCGGAAAGTAGTAAAGAGTTAGTGCATGCTGCAAGCTTGCTACCTATTTCCACTACAGCGCCCTCCTTGCTGCCTGTAGCCCATGTTCACATATAATTATCTAAATCCCTTTTTCAACTTTGACGCCAACCTCACACTTTGTCCACCATTGATCGCATCTTCATTCTACAATTGTGTAGATCTATGCATCTCGTAAACTGTAATTACTTCTTTCTGCACCCTTCCAACCATGCTGACGTCCCTTGCGTCGCCCACATCAAATGTGCACCATTCTTGGGAGTGTTGTACCTTAAGCTAGTCCAATTTCACTTACCAGCCCTTCCGTGACAGGGGGGCACACCGAGGAACTCTGTGCTGGTACATAGCGTTCCGTACAACCAAGGTTCGCCCGGATGCAAACACATCATTGTGTCCAGCATTCCCTACAATTTCCCATTAAACGGTCCTATAGCTCTCTCCCAGCATTCCAATTGCCCTCCATTGGTACATAGAGCCAAAGCGGCTCCTGGTCGCTATTGTTATGCCAAAGAAAATCCATGCCTCTCAGTTTTAAAGCACACAAGAGAACGCCGCACTCCAACTAGGAGTAATTAAGCCATGCCATACTTAATAAATTAGTACCAATACACCCAAGTGTGAGGTTACCCATAAATTCATGATTAATCTTCCTTCCATACTTCCTGTGACACACCCTCCTAGCTGCTGGGGGTGGGTTGGGCGCGGCCCATCCAGGCATATGGCCGTTCATAGACAAGGAACTGAACAGGGGAAACCCCAGTACTGGATAGAGGTAACCCACTGACTCCCCTTAACTTCCGTGCTGCAGTGCAGTATATTAATTTCCTTGCCCTTAATGTCCGAAAATTAACTGCTACCGCGGAAGCGTGGCCTTCACGTCAATCTCCTGTACAACACCCAAGTGAGTTGCCACAGGCCCTATGCAAAGCAAAGCCACCATATTCTTATATTAACTGAGTAAACCTAAATCCCCCTGCTGTTTGCAACTATTAGAGCAATCGGCCAGTCTGTTCGGCCGGGCTTAAAACCGTGTGTGTTCATTAGAGTGAATGTCTGAGCGTCAGGCACCGCTCGGCATTTTACATTTTGGACTTACCTTCACCGGGGACCTGTGCATGTGTTCCCCACAATGCTAATGCCCTAGGCTGGTCCCCACTCTCTTCTGTAATACCTGCCCATTTCTCAGGAGAATGGAATGCTACGCTCAATCTTCGGGGCCTCTGCCCTGTGAAGACCCTGCAGGGGCGGAGGGGGGCAGTAGGTGCCTTATTATACATGGTGCACAAATAACTGGCCCTCCGGGCAAAGCCTTTAAACTGAGACAGATTGCGCTCGTGTCCCTTAGCCCTGTACTCTGCCTAGCTCATCCGTTTGTCGCACATTGTGTGTTTGTGTATTACAATAAGACACAAATACATCCTCCCCTTGCTACCTTTCCAGTACACTGGGATTGGGTGGATCGTGAACCCCACAATTATACTGTATTATACACCCAGGTTTCCACCTCCCCCTCAGCAGCCCTACGCTTCTCCCTTCTCATTGAGACGGTGGTATTTTCACAACAGCTACCCCTGGCCGATGCCCCGCCGCTCCGCAGTAACTGGAATGAATGTTGTCTCGAGAAAAACCCGCTGCTACCTGGCCATTGCCTTAAATGAGCAACATTGCCATTCCTTTGCTTGGTCGTGATGTTCCATGTCGTCCTATTCCCTTCACCAAATTATGTAATCCAGTGTGCACCCTAATCAATATGCACGCTCGTGGTGAAGGTGCTCCCTTAACTAGTCCTTGTTCTCAGGCAACCCACCCCCTGTGAACGCATAACATGCCCATTATGAGGGCGAGACACAGAAGCCCGCCCTGGCTCCTCTCCCGGAGGCCAAATGACTCCTTGTGAGCCCGACATGCCCTAAGCGGGCGATAATAGCCCCGAGTTGCCCTGCTGCTGTTCATGGTAGGGGCTGATGCCGATGGATGTCGGGGGAGAAAGGTAATAGGGCCCAGGCCCATGCTCAGCCTGGCTTGTTGGGCAATGCCCCTCCCAAACCGCAAACTGCTACTGTGGGAAAAGGGGGGTGAAGGGTTAACTTCCTATGCTGCTGGTATTTTTGACTAGTGTTGCTTAATACATATCCGTTACCTTTCACCATTCGCATGACGTTTCATTTTACACACCCCGTTGGGTTCTCCTTAAAACAACGTCACAAAAAGAAATGATTGCCATCTGCAACGCTGGCCCCCCTTTCCCTTTGGTGCCCGATATAATGGTGCCACGGTAATTGTATGTCCCTGCCAGACCCTGCAAACCTAGAGGGGCTAGTGTTGCCTATTGGCAGGAGACAGATTCCATAGCCCAAGCACTTCTATGTCTTCCACCCCCACCGTGCCCCAAAGAGGCTCCAGGTAACGTGTGTTTGATGAAAACATCCTGTGGGCTTGGATTTGCCTTGCACGGCGCGGTGCTTGTGCTTAGTACATTACCCACGCCACCACGTCCCACGTCAGTTCTGTACTACAGTATTCCATAATACCAAACAGAGATGCAAGCTCCTCGCCCATCTGTGTCAAACAACCTGATGTTAAATTCGTATTTTGTAAAACGGTCTTCAGTCGGCACCTCATTGCTGACCTACTTGTGACCCCGTCATAACGTTCTGCTCAAAAGGACACCGTGCTATCCATAATGCACAATTTAACGCACACCCGGAACGTTTGTAAACACGTGTAGCACCTGCTTGTTAGTTGTGAAAGGCCCCCAGCCCCATTTGTTACCCAACAGCCAACGTAATACCTTCTTGTCGCGTTGTGCATTCGACTCGCAGGGTAATTGAATATCTTTAAATGTGCTCTCCCAACGCCTCTCGATAGGCGCGGGAGGGAACATGTACCGTTCGCTGTCGTCCTGTTCCTAAAATGAACGCGTGGCCACCAAGCTATCACATGTGGCCAAACTTACACATAGGGGACGCCATGCCGGGATCTAACTTTGCCGCGATTCAAACCGGCATCTATCGGGCGTCGTTCCGGTATTAGTTTCGCACTGCCCAAACGCACGGTGCCGCTTACCCCCCTCCTGGCACCACTGTCGGCTACGCAGCGCCTGCTGCCCGTCATCTGCCAGAAAACATGGCCCTCAATTTCTCCTTAAAACCGGCCACTCGCACAGCTTCCATGGAGAGTGTGTGCCTCGCTAGTGTGCTGTACTTCCACAGTTATTAGCCATGCTTGCCTACTGTTACCCCAATCCATGAATACTATTCCCGTCTGAACGCCATACCTACCCGCTCATAGTTCGCACGACCCATTAAAACCGCATGCTGGGGATAAGACCTTCCAGCGGCAGACATGCATGTGAAAACCACCCCTATGCTTGTCCTTACCAATAGATCAGCGACCTGACCACGGCACCCAATCTGGCCACAACACCCAGCATACCCCGCCGCAGCAGGCGCCAATGCTGCACGAGGTGCATGGCGCACCGCAAAGCGCAATCACCTTGGGGAATGAAAACCTTCCTTGGTACTGCAAAATGCGGCCTCTACGGTTGATGGTCAGAAAAACACCTTCACCAGCCGCAGCCTCAGCAATCCGGTAATATTCACCAAAAAACTTCCCTGCGCCTCAAGCAATGTCTCAATTACTCCTTCGGAGATAAAACAGGCCATGCATAAAGGTGCGAACGTGCGTGAGCTAACCTGTCCCGATAAACACTCCTGGGCACATAATAGCCGCGCTTCCGTTTCGCTGGGCGCCCCAGAGAACGACCCATGGACACCTTACAGCTGTGTTTCGAGACCGACCCTAAGCGAGATGGATAACCTGGGCATTTGTCCATTTGCTATGCCATATGCACCACCAATATCTCATTCTTGCAAGCCCCTTTTTCCTTCCCCTCCAGTAACGTGCTGCATGAGACATTTTCCTTTTGTTTGGCATAACAAGGCCGCAGATTTATTTTCACATATATACAACCACAGCAAACTGATATTGAAAATAGCTCCAAGGGTGTGACGCCTGCTCCCGATCCTGCTTCCCCCTTTTTTCCCCATGTCCATCGTAGGCCCAACTCCCCCAAGACCTTCGAGTCTGAGAACCGCCTGCCCCTGCAGGTATTTGCGGACTGGGGGAGCACCGTTTGCTGGGGGGAAGCTGAACCCTCATTGCTACCACCAGACACCCCCGCCGTTTAGGCTCCCAGGAGGCGCTGTCCAGAACGAGCGAAGCCCCTTCCGGTTTAGCAATGGCTCATTCGGAGTCTGTCTCTTATCATTGGTCGCCACAACACCGCTCTGTCGTCCTGCGACAACGACGTCCAGGCTCTGCCGTAGCTGCTCCTCTTGTAGGGTGGGTGGGTGGCAAAACGAAATCCTCTCCTGGTCGGCGGGCGCCCGGCTGCTGGAAGAGCTGCAAGTGCTCCCGTGCCGGGCGCCCGCTGCTTATGAATCCCTTGCTCCTCCCCTTTCCATTGTTGGCCCTTTGCGGGCTTTTGGCGCGCCTGGCGCTTTATTGGGACTCTTCCCGCCCTCTCCCCTGCCCCCGAGGGGGGAGGGATGAGAGAGCGGAAGGAGGAAGGCCCTGCCCCGGTTATCGGGGTGCCTCCTCCATTTTCCTTTGGTTTTCCGTCGTCACCTTCATAACCTTGGCATTTGTCCATTTGCTATGCCATATGCACCACCAATATCTCATTCTTGCAAGCCCCTTTTTCCTTCCCCTCCAGTAACGTGCTGCATGAGACATTTTCCTTTTGTTTGGCATAACAAGGCCGCAGATTTATTTTCACATATATACAACCACAGCAAACTGATATTGAAAATAGCTCCAAGGGTGTGACGCCTGCTCCCGATCCTGCTTCCCCCTTTTTTCCCCATGTCCATCGTAGGCCCAACTCCCCCAAGACCTTCGAGTCTGAGAACCGCCTGCCCCTGCAGGTATTTGCGGACTGGGGGAGCACCGTTTGCTGGGGGGAAGCTGAACCCTCATTGCTACCACCAGACACCCCCGCCGTTTAGGCTCCCAGGAGGCGCTGTCCAGAACGAGCGAAGCCCCTTCCGGTTTAGCAATGGCTCATTCGGAGTCTGTCTCTTATCATTGGTCGTCACAACACCGATCTGTCGTCCTGCGACAACGACGTCCAGGCTCTGCCGTAGCTGCTCCTCTTGTAGGGTGGGTGGGTGGCAAAACGAAATCCTCTCCTGGTCGGCGGGCGCCCGGCTGCTGGAAGAGCTGCAAGTGCTCCCGTGCCGGGCGCCCGCTGCTTATGAATACCTTGCTCCTCCCCTTTCCATTGTTGGCCCTTTGCGGGCTTTTGGTGCGCCTGGCGCTTTATTGGGACTCTTCCCGCCCTCTCCCCTGCCCCCGAGGGGGGAGGGATGAGAGAGCGGAAGGAGGAAGGCCCTGCCCCGGTTATCGGGGTGCCTCCTCCATTTTCCTTTGGTTTTCCGTCGTCACCTTCATAACCTTGGCATTTGTCCATTTGCTATGCCATATGCATCACCAATATCTCATTCTTGCAAGCCCCTTTTTCCTTCCCCTCCAGTAACGTGCTGCATGAGACATTTTCCTTTTGTTTGGCATAACAAGGCCGCAGATTTATTTTCACATATATGCAACCACAGCAAACTGATATTGAAAATAGCTCCAAGGGTGTGACGCCTGCTCCCGATCCTGCTTCCCCCTTTTTTCCCCATGTCCATCGTAGGCCCAACTCTCCCAAGACCTTCGAGTCTGAGAACCGCCTGCCCCTGCAGGTATTTGCGGACTGGGGGAGCGCCGTTTGCTGGGGGGAAGCTGAGCCCTCAATGCTACCGCCAGACACCCCCGCCGTTTAGGCTCCCAGGAGGCGCTGTCCAGAACGAGCAAAGCTCCTTTTGGTTTAGTAATGGCTCATTCGGAGTCTGTCTCTTATCATTGGTCGTCACAACACCGCCACGCCAAAGGTGGGTTACCGCCCACCGTGGCTCCCCCTTTTCCTCTTTTATAGCTCTAGAAGTTCTGTGTACACCTTGTTGCCCAGTGCAACCCCTTCTATCCTCCTTTGACCAGGGATTTCACCCTTGCTGGTCGTGCCTGATCTGAGGGTACTTCAGTCCCCTTCCACATTTCCATCCTCCTTTGACCTGCTCTCGCCCAACCGGCTCCTGACTCTACCACCGATTTGAGGCCAACTGCCTCTCCTTTCTTCCAACCATCTCCTTTGTAGACACGACTCTCTCAACCCTCCATGTCTGATACCCACCTGCCCCCACAGGTGTTTTGGGATGAGAGAGCGCGATTTGTTGGAGGAAGCGGAGCCCTTGTTGCCACCACCAGACGCCCCTGCCGTTTTAGGCTCCCAAGAGGCGCTGGCCCGACTCCGACCTTGCCCTGTCCAACCATCTCCTTTGTGGACACAACTCTCTCAACCCTCCGAGCCTGATACCCCCCTGCCCCTGCAGGTGTTTTTGGGCTGAGAGAGCACAATTTGTTCGAGGAAGCGGAGCCCTCGTTGCCACCCCCAGGCACCCCTGCCGTTTTAGGCTCCCTAGAGGCGCTGGTCCGACTCCGCTCCTTGCCTTGTCCAACCATCTCCTTCGTAGCCACAACTCTCTCCACCCTCCGTGCCTGATACCACCCTGCCCCTGCAGGTGTTTTTGGGCTGAGAGAGCGCCATTTGTTCGAGGAAGCGGAGCCCTCGTTGCCACAACCAGACGCCCCTGCCGTTTTAGGCTCTCAAGAGGTGCTGGTCCGACTCCAGAGTAGTGGAGTCTATACACGAGGCTACTGTACATACCGACTTGTACTGGGGGTCGAAACGTATCCCATCTTTTGCCTCATACTAATGGTGTTATATTGTTTCAACTTAACTGACCCACGTGCACGAGCCCCAATAAATTGCGTTGTGTATTAGTATCCTTCGTGGCCACCTCTGCAGCCCAATGGATAGCCTGAGCCCTCTCCCCCGCATCAGTGCCCTTGCAACTACCAGGCCATGCAGTGATAAGTTACCCCACCATGCCCCCAACCTGGACAACTTGCCTTGAATGGTATGCCCTCTTGTGCATCTGCCTCGGTACATCAGCCACTGACCTGAGCGCCCCAGCAACCTTCACCCCCTGTCCTATTCGGATATGCCCCATACCGTGAACACTAGAATCTGCCCAGATATGTTTGCCTAAAAGAGTATCCATCTCCCTACATGCACTATCCTCCCGAGCAACTTTATCATCCTGTCCGCTGTTCATCTTGCCACAAACTCCTTTGAATCCTGTGAGGGGCGTTATTTTCTGTATGTTCCAACCTTCCTGCGGGGGCCCTCCGGGGGAGAGCTATCCTTCTAATGCCTCCCCCTTGCTTAGCCCGGGAACAAACCTTGTCCTCACCTACTGTACCGCGACCTGCGCCACCCTGTCGTGATCCAGACCCACCACCTCCGTGTGGTGGAAATTCCCTTAACAGCCCGCTGCGCTGGAAGCTGGCTACAGCAACGTGTCTTCACGGGCCACCAAGTGAATTCCGTAATAGCCATTTGCTGGAATCACAGGACCAGTATTGATTCCCTGCCGTGCCTTTCCCTATTGACGGCACAGCGCCCTTTGCCGTAGTGCATCACCCTGTGAGTCACCATCTTGAAACCCCTAATGGAATTAACATTCATGCTGTGACAGGAGGGATCCGAACCCCCCACCCTTACAGGACTCTACCCCCTGCCTTAACCGGTTGGGCCACCAGACCAGTTGTACTATCAGGCCACCCGACTGCTTCGTTTGTAATTTGCCTGTCCAACACACCCTTTCCGGCATGGGGTGACTAGCAACTCGAGTTCAAAAACAGGGCGAACTACTATAATGATAATGCTGCATTATTTATATAGCGCCTTAATCCAAAGCTCTTTACCAAGCCCCTGTTTATCGGAATGATGAAAGGCTGAGTTGGCCTTGCAGGGCTCCAAGCCTGCAGATCACACTAGCGAACGCTTAACCTGTTGATTTATTAATTTATGTTTTTAAAGCGTTTCCCAGCCCGCGGAATTCCAGGAATTAAATTCATTATTTGGCACGCGCTTAAATACCCAGAGGTTTCAAAGCGCAGACCCGTGGCTCAAACCTGTGTTGCTTTGTGTCGAAGGCGAACACGTTGCCGCTGCGCTAACCTCCCGCGACAGCTGAACCCGAAGTGGTCGACCTTAGTGTTGCGCCCCCTCGGGCTTTGCGACTTATTTGGGGCAAGCAAAGTGAAACACCGTCCCGGAGGACTGATCTTTTATTCCTACACCCACTTGCATGTCTTATCATCCCTGCCTCGCCTGCGTTTCTCCGTGGTCGCGTCTCCTGCTCTTTCCGGGGCCTAGTCCCACTACTCTGTGTGCTACAGTTTTACCTGTGCCGGACACTATTGCATTTTTCCTAACATAGTATTCTAGAACAATTCCTGCAAAACATTGCACTGTTGCGTTTTATTGAGTCCCCCCCTTAGACACATTGCCCACTCCTTGTTCTATCCATATTCAGACCTGCACGCCTTACCAGAGCATGTGCTAGGGAGTAACCGAATAACCCTCTTCCCAACTTCCCCAAGATGGATTATAAAATTATATTTATGCATTGGATTAGCACAGTTTTTTAACTGCTCCAAATTTGCGCAAAAACCAGTACTCGCGTGAACCAAACCGCATGTTCAACTTAAAGAATTACAATATGCCATAACCGTGTCAGTAAAAGTTTGATACAAAGCAGCCCCATCGTGCTCCCCCCTCCATTGTCCCTTCCTAATAAACACCTGATAGGGCACGGTAAAACGTGGACTGGCGCCTTAGTTCTCAATCACCTAGTTACACCACTACACGTGTTTCCCCCTTTATCGACTGCCGAATTTGGAAACGCATCGTGCAGGACGGAGGCCATCGCACGTGCCACTTGGACCCATGTCCATATGACTGGAAGGGTAGACACCTTCACAAACTTCATTTAAGAAGTAGACCCGCGGTGATCCACTGCAACTGGACCACAGCAGACGTCTTTCATACCACACAGCGCAGGGCCCTCTTCATAAATAATGCTGTGCACTACCTTACAAGCCTTAACGCACAACCCTGGATTTGAGATCCCATGAACTGCTTTACACTACCATTGCTCCACAGAGCTAACCCAAAATGTATTTCAGAAAAAACAGTGCGGGGCCACTTCAGAATTTGCGTTCCTCTGAATGATGTGTTCATTAAAAATCAAATCAGCACACCGACTATGGCCTGCCGAACCGCCGATGCGTAGCTCAGAGTGCACACGCATCATTCATACAGATATTTTTCCCCCGCTCGGGATGCCCCCACAGACAAAGCGGCCGTATTTGTATGAACATATTGGTCTGCCGTCATATAACAGCGTGGCCCCCCCAGGTAACCCGTCGTTCTAAGTTTTGTTCCTATTTTTCATGTGACCGAGGAAAATTAAGTAGATACGCCCTCGGTAAATTCCGAAATGAGTGTGCCACCATTACATGCGACCCCAGAACCCTACATCGCATTGAAATTCATAAACCCTGGGCCCGGCGGACAAAAAACGGAACAGAGTGCCGCCTGTGTGGTAGCCATACAATAACAGACCCATCGAGGATGGAAAACACATACTACCTAATTCATGTAAAATATGCAAAACGCCGCTGAACAGTAGAACCTCTTGGAGTATTCCTGCGCAGCACGGCGGCCGTATTAACCCCTGAATGCACAATGTGGTGAAACATGTCCGAGATTTTGATATTACGGCCACCCGACATGCACAAAGTGACCACAACCGTGCACCCTTACCGCCTAAAATTGTCAGCCCCTCTCACCAAAGGTCACCCGACTACTGGCTAGCTCGCTGCTGCAATGCAAGCCCGTATAAACTTGCACCACGTGGCCAGGCAGCCCCAGAGTACACATGGGAAACGTCGAAGGTCCATGCTCACAAATACCTTGCCGGGACACCCTGCTCTCAGCAACTCGACCTGCAGCCGACTGTACTACTAACCCTTTAGCAGTTTGTAGTCCTCGTACTACGTAGCATCAGGCACCCCCGAGCAGAGTTCTGCTTTCCTCTCTAAAATGTCCCCGTTCCTTACCCGACGCACCCTCCTAGCTGCAACCATATTGATGCTTCCCTGGAACCCATCATGAAACCGGAACCCTTCTTCTTCTGTCTGGAAACCTTCTTTTTCTGGTTCGTGAACAGCAATCCGGACAGTAACGAAATCCTCTCCTGGTCGGCGGGCGCCCGGCTGCTGGAAGAGCTGCAAGTGCTCCTGTGCCGGGCGCCCGCTGCTGGAAGAGCTGCAAGTGCTCCTTTGCCGGGCGCCCGCTGCTGGAAGAGCTGCAAGTGCTCCTGTGCCGGGCGCCCGCTGCTGGAAGAGCTGCAAGTGCTCCTGTGCCGGGCGCCCGCTGCTTATGAATCCCTTCCTCCTCCCCTTTCCATTGTTGGCCCTTCGCGGGCTTTTGGCGCGCTTGGCGCTTTATTGGGACTCTTCCCGCCCTCTCCCCTGCCCCCGAGGAGGGGCGGGATGAGAGAGCGGAAGGAGGAAGGTCCCTGCCCCGGTTATCGGGGTGCCTCCTCCATTTTCCTTTGGTTTTCCGTCGTCACCTTCAGAAGTCTCCCAATGAGCCCTGGTACCACGCAGCACTAACCCATTATGCTTACACAAATCTTTCACTATTCAAAAACATGTCTGCAACCGGCCCCCATGCCAAAGCATTCTTCTTCAGAGTGTGTGCGCAAAGGTCACCTTCCACGGTACCATTTCTAATACAACTGCTTACTACTAAAGTACCCATTACAATTTACACCCAGCTGCCAAACATTAGCATCGCAGCAGCCAACGTTCCAAGCAATCCGCAACAGAAACAAAAATGAAGCAGCCTCGAGCCCGTGCGACACAGAGACCGTACTGGGGGGCTCATTTAAATAATTAGTAGTACCGACCGGCAAGTGCCCGTCCACGGTTACTAGCTGTGCGGCGCCCAGACTGCGCCGGGAAAGCCAAGGAGCTATTCAGGAGTAATCGCTCCACGCATAACATTGTCTTTCCCCCAAAAGGTAGTTTCTTTATCATTCTGTGGTGAGAACAGCGCATAAACTTACAGGGTTACCCGCACTGAGCCTGCTGTTATCAACCTCAGTACGTGCGCACGCCAGCTGATTGGCGGGACGGCACACACTTCCTTCCCATCCTTCCAGTAGCCTGTCCTCAACATACAGGAAAGCCTAGCGCTTCCATCACACGCTGCATCTCGTGCGATAGCGCTACTGGAACCACGGCACAGCGACCCGCTAAGGTCAGACAGCCTGCCTAATAACAGACATACGACAATACCTCTGTACGTTTAACCTCTGTATAATAGACGGTATTCCACGTTTAAACTAACCCTCCCGGATTCTGCGCCATCTTGTCACCCGCAGCAAACAAAGCCTGGAGCTTTACCCTTCCCGCAGTGTTTTTCCCACCAACTCCCAACACATCGGGCGTTTACCAGCCTTAGGCCCGACTCATCAGAAGCAAAGGCCCCGCGCGGTGCGGCGCCCACCTTGTTCTCCTAACCCTGAAAAACAGATTCCCTGGAGAAAAGACACTTTGCTTCATACCTTCCCCCAGGGATTACCTCTCAAGGAACTATGTGCGGCCAGGCCGAGGCTGCAGTACGGCAACCTGTAGGTCACAGAAAACACTGTGATATGTCCGACCCCCAGGCCAACCCCATGGACTCCGACCTCCGTCAATCCATAATCCCGGAACCCTCCCCAACCCCAGGCCGGGTCCCGAAGGCAACACGCGGTATGCTAGCGCCTCGAGGCCGCAACCAACTGCAGCACAAGCAGCATTTAAAAACCTCTTTCTCCCTTTATAGCACGCGGTGGAGGAAATGCCCCCGGCCCCCAGGCCACGAGGCAAGGGCATGCGCTTCCGCGCCCACCCGGCCACTCCACTCTACCTTTGATCTGCTCGAACGACCTCGACCTCGCGAGCTGCTAGGTCGCTGCTGCCAGGGGGGGCTGGAGATGAGAAACTAGCAGTGTAGGAGGCACACAGAGGTCTGGCACTCACGGCCTGCCCCGTGCAAAGGGCATGTAGGTCAAAGAGCAGCAGGATAGGCTACCAGCCATGTGGTGAGGGCACAGGCTCGAGGCGCACACCTCACGCATTGGTCCTCCACTCCTGCCTTTGAGGCAGGCGCCTGACATCCGTGCGCCCACGTGCATCCTGAACACCACCCTGCTTGGTACCAGGGGCTAGAGGCCACGTGCTGTGAGGTGAACCCCCATTATGAACCCCTCAGAGGGGGTCGCAGAGAGAGCTAAGGCCTGGCTAGACATTGAAAAAAAGTGGGATTGCTGTATTTCGATACAAGGTGAGGCGCTGTCTGAAGAGGGGGCGGGGAGGAGTTCCTCGTCCCTCACAGAGGAAGGCAAGACTCACCGTCACCGTCAGAATTAAAGGGCCCCCCACGTGGATGAATTGGGACATGAATGACGGGAGGTCCTCAGGAGCCCCAATACAGTGTCTACCCTGGTGGGCGCATACCATGCGTGTCGGGTAAACCTGGCATGCAAGCACGGATTGCTCTCGTGCGCCCACATGGCACGTGCGGCATTGCCACTCTTGGCCTGCACCGCAGTCGTCCTTGCATTGTGTGGTGCCCAGGCGCATTCCTGCATCCTGATGGTGTGGGATCTTCCCACTTCATCGCATTGGGGGCGCATATACTGAAAGTTCTCAGGGTTCAATGCACGCATTCTCTACACCGTGCAGGCGATAATCTGGCAATGTGGGTGGACATTTCATGCATCCTCAGGAGCGGGCAGAGGGGAATGGGCCGACGCGCCAGTGATCATTGGGTGGCAAGCAGCACATTTAGCCCCAAAGCTATGTCGGCATTAGGACTGGCTCGCCTGGAAACATCTGGCCTGGGCTGCTGTTGCCTCCAGGCCTCGTTTCCACCTTTCCCGCCCCCAGCCACCTTTTATAATGTCAGCGTGAAGGGGTACATGTCTACAAACGGCATGTCATTAATCTGAGCCTCATTTTATCCTAACCTAGTGTTAAAAAACAAGACATTGTGGAGCCTTGAGGGAGCTGGTGCCCCTTTTCCAGGATTCGAGGGACTAAAATCCCGTTGCCTCTTGTAGTTTACCGGATGTGCAACTTTTCTAAACTACATTGAGAATTCGTTGTGCCAGTGTCAAACTCATGCCCGCTATGGCATGCGGACACCCTGTATCTTCCTCTCGACCCCCAGGGTACCATTGTGTAAAATCTGCTTATCAGGTGATCTCCCTCTCACAGCTGTGCAACTATATATATGCTTTTCAGTTTGGGCGACACCTATAAGCCGAAACTATTGCATTGGAGTACAGATATGGAGGAGTGGCATATGAGGAGGGACACACATGAATGACATATGAGGAGGGACACACATGAATGAAATATGAGGGGGGACACAGAGTCTGCAGGCGCTGTTTGGTTATGGGCCCACCCATTGCCTGCCTGCCCATGGCCATGCTAATCTCTATTTCCATTCCCACCCCTTCCTGCCCCTCCCGGCCCAAAAGCACCTCCTCGTGGGAACTCTTTGAGCTCTCTTTAATCAAGCCTTTAGCATCAGGCTTTGCAGTATTGGTTCAAAGCAGTCTTCTGAGTGTTTAATTGGAGTTCTAAACACGCTGTCTTACCAGGCCTGCCTTCAGCCACTCAATTTTTAAGCACTCTGCGTGCCCTTCACTGAAGTCCTGTTAAAAAGAAGCACGGCAAAGCCACTGAAGTCCGGTTTAAAACAAGCGTTTGGCAAAGCCAACATTTTTGCCTTGTGCATATGTTTTAAGCTTTTGCCAGGCACTGCTATTAGATGGCAAGGTTCTCATATCATGGTTCACCGGCTATAAACAATGGGTAGTTAATTCCATTTCAGCGGTGCTTGGCAAGTGTCTTTTTCATGCCCACAGAAAGTTATTCCAGGCTGCGCTTAGAAATGGGCATGGGTAAAGGGTTGGCAGGTCTGTGGCGAGTGTGGGGGCAGCGCCAGGGAGTTCTAAGGTGACAGCTTGTCATGGAGGCAGTGGGCAGTTGTTGTCATTTATTGTCTTGCACTTTCTGAATATTTAGAAGAAAATAAATGATATATCCCCACCGTTCAATATCATTTTCCCCACTCACTGTACTTTGCACAACAAACAGTATTTTCGGTCATGATGTCCCCCCGGAGTACGGAGTCCACAAGGGGCTCTTCTGAGGGTACCCTTAGGTATTGTGCATGCATAGAGCGATGCTTCCATTGCTAACGGGGTGTAGAATTCTTCAGGGCAGCTGCTGTGACAGTGCAATGAATGGACCGGTTACCTGTCCAGTTCCCAGAGCCACTTAGCATCTGAGACACTTGGTGCAAGCTCTGCAAACATCATTTTACAGTAGAAAGAGTGTCTTGCCTACTCTCACAATCATGTGCAACAGGCAGTGCAAACACGTTGCGGCAGCCAGCTCGACGCCAAGCTTGCCATCAAGCTTTCAGGTTTGCACCCTCCCGCACCGGTTCTACGGGCATCCATTCCAACCTACCGGCAGGATGGAGAGCGCATTGAAACAATGCAGCTCCCGTGGAGTTCTCCAATTGCACAGTCACTGAGGGAATGAGTATTCAGGAACTGAGATGAGAGTGGGAGTTAGTGCCAGTGTGCTCTAAGGTGACAGGTGGACATGGAGGCACTGTGCAGTTTTCCTCTAGTGACATGCATTTTCAGTGTGTATGTCCCTGGCTTTTTATTTATCTTTGCATATTGAGAAATCATTTGAGATAACTGCTGTGTCCTTGGAGGCGTGCAATCAGATGGATGGTGTTTCTCTGCTTCTTCCCCACATTTAGTATGTCTTTATCTCTCCCTTTATCTGTCCCTTTCTCACTCTCTTTCTTTCTCTCTATCTTCCACCTTCTCTCAGCACTCACCCTCTCTACCAGCCCCGCCTCTCCTATCTCCCCGCGGGATATTTTAACTTTTCACTCCCCACTCTCCCTCTCACCACTTCTCAGCTGGTCATTATTTCTTCACTCTCCCCAGTCCCCCTCGTCCTCTCCCCTCCTTCCCAGCAGCCTCCACATTCAGATTTCCCCTCTCCAACCGTGCCCTTCCTCCCTTGGTTCCCCTTCTCCTCCCGCATCCAAGGGTACTCCCCAGACCCAATGAAAGTGGGTGTGTCTAGCCTGTATGCCTCCCATTCATGTTTCGCCTTGTGCCCGCAGCCCGGTGCAGACAAGCATCCGTGTCCAGTGTGCCCGACGTACTCTGCCAGCAATAAGTCTACTTCTCTGCCTGTAATAAATCATTCATTTGGGTTCCCACTGCTGGGTGTATCTTGCCTGTTATTGCCAGAGGGGGGACCCAGTCCACCTTCACGCATAACACACCCTCACCAGGACTGCTAATCCCTGGCCCATATCTGTGGCTCTGCCTGGGGTCTCCCAGATGGCCTTCCCCATTTTGGCCTGCCTGCCAAGTCCACGCTGGATAACAAACCTGGGATGCTAATAGAAAGAATCACCTGTTCCACGGACTGTCCCATTTGTGCTCAGCCATATTAACTCGAGCCCTGGGCCCTAAATCTCAAGCGCCGCACGCGGAACAGGGGAGTGCTGCTTAATTAATAATCAAAATGATGCTGTACACAACTGCGTATTAGTAACATGACAAGCAAAAGAAAAACAAGAGTGTTCGGAAGTTCTCTTTAAAAACATTTAAAATTTAAATAATTGTCACTTAATTACATTTGACTAGAAACATTTTTAATATAACCCTTCATAACAATTAAAACGGTGCATGAATTTGACATACAAAGGTGGCCATTGTTGGGGAACCTAAAAATTGCTTCTAATTGTATTTCATGGTCTTACATATTGAAACAATCAAGCATTGACAATGCTAACAGTTTGGGCTTTTGTGTAGGCATAGGAAAGGCACTGCCAGGATGGCATTAACTGCTCCTTGATGGTAGCAAACTGGTACAAGTACTGGGCCTCTATTTGCATTGCCTGGCAAATGCCTAGTACTTATACACAAGCCAAAACTGTTGGCTTTGCCAATACTTGTTTTTAACAGGATTTCAGTGAAGGACAGGCATCGTGCTTATAAACCAAGTGGTTGAAGGCAGGCCTGGAAAGATATTTTTATTACACCAGAAGTGTGTTGACAGATCCATTAAGTCATTAACTTTGATGGAAAGGCTTGAATGAAGTGAACTCAAAGAGTTGGAGGAGGTGATTTGGGTGGGGGGAGGGGCAGGAACTGGGTGGGAATGGCCATAGGGATTAGCATGGCCATGGCAGTCAATGGGTGGGCAAATAACCAAACAACACCTACAAGCTGTGTGTCCCCCTTCATATGCCGTTTCTTATAAACTGTACTCTAACGCAAGCATTTCGGAGTATAGGAGGTGCCACCTAATAGCCCAAAGTGAAACATGTTATTGTTTGTTGTATCGCACTTTATGCTGCCAGAGTCCTACCTCTAAGCACTGGACCGGGTATCAAACGCACCCTGCCCTTGTGCTGTCCTCCCGCCCCTGACATACTGAGCTTTAGTGCAAAACGAAACCTTCTATGGAGGTCAAGCGCACATGCTCAGTCCATATGGAACAGGCTGCTCTTGACCTGGCGAGAAGACTGTTCACTTCAAGAGGCTTTCGTGGCATGCCCTGGAGGGCCATGCCATCATGTGCAGGTGCAAGGGGCCACCTTGTCGGTCATCTCTGTAGAGAGACTTAAAACTAACAGAGACTCCTGCGGCGTGGAAGTACCGTAGGGATTCATTAGGGCCGAGGACGCTTCCCTCTACCATCGCGCTGCAGGCCCCTGGGGGCCAATAGCAAAGATTACCCAGGCTTTTCAGAGCTTGATACACTGGGGGGTCTCACCAAGACCAGACGGTGCTGCAGCTCGACACGGAGAAACACTTCCTCATTAACAATAATTCAACCATCACATGAACCGCAACTGACCTGCACAGGCAATCTGCCTAGGGCGGACAGCTTGCACAGTCCCACATACAACGTGGCACAGACAGCAGGCAGGAGATGGGCATGGGAACGTTTGCTCCGGAGTAGGGAGATCACTGGGTTTAGGGTGTGGGGATGAGCATAGTGATACACAGAAAAATACAGCCTTAGATGAGATTAGAGAAAGCTATGGGGCAATTGCACAAGCCAGTGCAAGGATCTTTACATCCTAAGTAAAATGGCATTTTGCTGCCCTCCTTCCGTGGTGATCGGGCCACATTTATAGCTTGAAGTGGCAATCTTGTGTGATGGTCCCTAAAAGGATCCTAAAGGGTCTGAAAGCCTGCGCTAAACCCTAAACATATCACAACTTACAAAAGTACTGATCAGGTGTAAGCAAATGTTTCTCACAGTGGCACTTCTTTAAGGTAGTGTGGTATACATTAGTCATATTTCTGACTGTGTTTAAACACACTTTGAGTGGTGGTCGATGCCAGCAAATTGAGTGGTTCGCTATTTGCTCGGGTTTCCTTAGTGACGTCTTCTTGATGCTGTAGAGAAGGAGCCAAGTACCCCCCCCACTTCAAGTACTTCACCCATAGTGCCTATATGTTGGGAACCAGAATGTGAAACACAGGCAGTACCAGTGAAAATACCAATACCAAGGAGGATCCTGGAAGCAAGATTCCCATTGAGAAATCCATACCTGCATACGAGACAGTATGATGGCCATTTGAATGAAATTCCTGAAGAAACAGGACAAATGAACAAAAAAGCAGATTGGTGACATCACACGAAGTAAGACTGACGTACATAGAAGAGATGCAGAGACAAGAAAACGTAGAAATTCTATAAGGCATCAAGAAAGTATCAAAGATAAGCGACATCTCGGGCTCGAGATGAAGAGGTTTATACTACAGAAACAATGAAGATATCAAGTTATTTTACATGTGTACAGATGCAAAGAAACGCAAGTAGACAAAGTATTCTTGAGGCTAGCTATGTAGTGAATAGTTTGCGGCATGCAACAAGGTATACATATATAGGAGAGAGTGAACAATGAACGATTCCACTATGCATTATAGCAGAGCTGGACCGGGAAAGGAAGGCCTTTTTCAGTGTGTCACAGATGAAAAGCAATTGAATTACAGAGTGAATCTCAGAGGTGCGAGGCTGGACCAGTCCTAAGAAGCCAAGGTCGCTCTGGACGGGAAGATCAGACAGTAGTTACAATCGGGTGAAAGAATGAAACTCCTGTTCAAAAGATGTGCACGAAAACAAGGAAGACCTCAGAGGTTCATTAAATAGTATTTTAACTACACCAAAGCTCAATTTTGTGGTCTTCAGTCACGTGGAAGGATGAAACTGGACAAACATGAGAACCACACCTATGCAAGGTGACACAGCGTGCCTCCACTCCCTTGTATTTTCCAGGGCAAAGAACATTTCCAAGGCCAAGTTCAAAGCCTTAATTGACGTGCAGACCACTGAAGTGATGATGGATGATATGCTAATTGGTGAGAAGCTATGGTTATGACCAACTCACTAGCACCTGGTAGTCCAGACTAGTGTGCTGCTGGCATAGGTAGAAATGTGCTGACGGCGATGAGGGTGCCAACCAATTGTAGGGGCTCACGTAGTTAAGGGCCCTATAGTTTGTGTAACCAATGGGACGTTGTGTATTTAGTGACGTTCATAGTGACCTGTTTGAAGGGTGGGCTTAAAAGTACCACCTGATGTTAGAGATCCTATCACACTCTTAGACTAGCATGGAATGTATATCTAGATGTTCCCTCTAAGCCTATCATATTTGCCACTGGGTTTTTGTAGTTCGCCACGCAGGATGACATTAGAAACTACGTAAGTTAACGTCAGTAATGACGAGTTTTTGCTATAAAAGTGATGTTTTTTATAAACTGCTTAAGATCATGCTGTGAGAGGTCCGTTGATGTCTGTTGCACTCCCTGTTTTAGAGAATTGACATTAACACAGTTAAACCTTTGTCAACTTCCTTAGTTAGTTTGATTATTGATGTTTGAGTATCTTTTGCATCCCCATTCATCATAAAGTATTACTACCTCGTCTTATAGGACAGGGACGGCAACCCCGGTTCAATGCCTTTACAAATGTATATGGCAGAGCAGTGTTCGAAATGAGAAACATAGTTTCAGGATAGTCCTTCTGTCTCTGACTGTTCCAAATAGTTTTTAAATTCTGTTAGCTAAGCTGATGCTCTAAAGTGCTTTTATGTGCAGCAAGCGCCCTTGTAGTAATGTGAATTCCTGTGAAATGAGGTCACATGCCGACACAATTCTCTACCCTAGCAAAGAAATCTGGATTTAAATTGCTTTACTACTGGATTTCTCCATTTAAATGTAAATCCTCTTTAAATGCAGAAAATCCAATTGTGCTCAGTGGATTGCATTTGGCTTCCTTTTATCTGAATGCACCCAAAATATGTTAATTAGAAATCCTTGCTGGTAGAAATCCAAAAGCAATGTAATCCCCAAACAATCCTATAAAAATCCAAAAGCAATGCAATCCCCAAACAATCCAGTACAAATCCAAAAGCAATGCAATCCCCAAACAATCCCATAAAAATCCAAAAGCAGGGACTGGCCTTCTAGACCAGTTGTACTACGCCTGGGTAAGTCTGTCTCATTTCGCCCTGTTCTGGATAGGCGACATGCATGAGATCAGTTCCGATTTGTGCGTAAGAGGTTGTAAATGACTGGCATGAGGCCCCTGTTGTGAAGGGCGCCTCACCTTTATCAGTGCGTCATGTCCCATATCCTGATTCATCAGGGTGCCTCAGGTACTGTTTATAATTTTTGATTTCCTTGGTGAGGCTCTCACACCCGTGTCTCTATTTATTTGCTGCTGATAGTCAGAGAGCTGGCTTTTTAATTCTGACACTAAGGCCTCGTTAATCTCATTCACCCTGCTCTGAGCTACCAACAGATTCTGTGTTTGCTGCACCTCCTGCTGAAGTGATTAATTTTCCCTCTGTGCGCCTTGCATGCTGCGTGCATATTCAAGGTGCTTTTCCTGCAGGAGACTAATCTCTTTCTCTTGTTCATCCCTACATTTTGCTGCCTCTAATAGTTCAGCTTCTATTTGCCTCACTCACTCTACAAGCTCATTCCTTTCTTCTCTAATTCTGGTCAGTTCCTGAGAACCTGCCTGTTCCTTTTCCACCTCCATTTTCAACTGATTTATCCTCTGTAATAGGACGGTGTTATCCTGATTCAGGAGGTCTTTTTCCTGAGCCAGCTGCATCCTCTGTTGTGTCAGAGTACTTGCCTGCTGATGTATCTGATCAAAGTAATTTTGGGAAACAACCCCTTTGATAATTAATGGACTATTTTCAGTTTTCAATTGTTTTCTTTCTGATTGGAATGCAATAATGTCCTCCAAAACAACTCTATTTTGAGCCGTCTGGTCATTTAGCTTGTGTTGCAGTGTGCTCAGATTTTCTACACACTCTTCATGTGCATTTTTCAGTGCAGAAAATCTTGTTTCTAACTCAGCTTTGAGTTGTTGAACAAGATCCTGCGGTGGTGACAGATCTCCAGTCTGATTCATCCTACTAGCCTCACTATTTTACCAATGCTCTTCTACTAAAAGTAAATGAAAATTTAACTCAGCAGTTAGCTGAATGATTTGCATCTGTTCATGACAAGCAGTCGTGGTCATATAAAATGCTTCAAGTGCTTTGTGCAATATCCCAGCTTCAAGCCAAATATCATTGCTTACTGAGGTTACCTCCCGCACAATTCTGCTTTGACAGTTTCCTGCATCGTCCTCAAATCATTGTTCTTTGAGAAATAATTGAGTTAGGAGATGCTCCCTGCCTTCCCCAATTTGTACAGTAGTAATTTTCACAATTGGCTTTTTGCACTTTAATAACACTTTCTTTATGCAGGGACATAATCACCCTGATCCTGCTTGATTTCGTCACTCAAATAAATTCTTATACACTTTTTATTTGTTTACCTATACACCTCCCTGGAACTAAAGAGTCAAGTCGTAGAGGCACTTCAACAAAACAAAGACGACATTCCATCCACCTTAATCCAATTGCATGACGATGAATAGACTATCACAATGTACTTGTCATGCGAGAGGTCCTGGGTTCAAATCCCGGACGAGCCCCCAAATGTAACAGTTTATTGAAAAGCCACCCTCAACACAGGGAGTTCCTTCCCTCTCCCAAACTGTTTAACAGATTATTTTTTAGCCCTATCTCAGACACATATCATGCCCCTTGGATCCCTCTCCTGTGAGCTAACAATGAGCCAAGAACCAGGCCGGTGTACTGGAAATATATTGGTATTTATTTAAATTAAAATTAATAGAAATTACCATAAAAAGGTCAAAACACCACTTTATTCGTAGCAAAATACAATAAATGTCTCTCAGCATAAACAAATCACAAAAGTAAGTTACAAAGAACACCATCACAATCCTTCACTCAGACAAGATTTTTTGTGGCCTGGAATGGACCTAGAAGTGGAGAGATTGATAAGAGATTGTTGTACTTGTAAGGATTCCGCCAAAGGACACATCACAAGGCAAGAACCTATGACTGTAATGTCCATACAAACCATACCTTGGGAACGTGTAGGTCTAGACACTGTTGGTCCGGTGAGGAGTCAGGGTACTTTAATATACTGTATAGTGCTCATTGACATGTCGTCCAGATGGGTGGAAATTAAATGGGTGCAGAATATATGTTCCAAAGCTATCATTTAGTTTTTGGATGTCATCTTCAAAACGGAAGGTTATCCTACAACCATTATTACCGACAATGGTGTACTCCTCCCAATCTTGCCTCAGTTGGAGCAGCTCCTTCCCCGCCCTAGTACCCAGTAACTCGTATATACGAGATAATTCATACCTACCCTCCGAGACATCATACATCATCTCTATGGTAGCATCAGGTTGTTCCGCTAGTACTGCCTCGGGCCACCTTTCTCTCACCCGTTTAATGATTCTAGAATAAGTAATGTGTTGGCCTTTGTGCACCCCGGTATCCTCCATTAATGTCTGAAAGTCCTATGCCTCCCCCTCTTGCCATATATCTCCATGGGTGGCCAGGCCCACCGGTTCCCAGTATCTGCGGACCCCTTTTATCAGTTGGGAGTCTCTCCCACATAACGTCACCAACGGGACCTGCAGGGAGAACGGGACTGGGTCACCCACAGTTTGCCACGCTCTACGCCAGACCTCCCAGCCAAGCACCAACAATCTCATCATTTCAAGTACCTTTAATGTAGGCAGCCACACTGTCTCTCTGAGGAAGTGGGAGCAGGATCACGCTGCATAAACCTGGCTTCAGCCGTTTCCTCTTCAGACAACCACCTAGCCACATATAGTAGCTGTCCCGCCAAGTAATACAACTCAAAGTTCGGCAGGTTTATACCCCCCTTATCACACGAGTTTTGTAATTTCCAGAGGGCCACTCTGTTCCTGGAATTGTGCCATATGAAACCCCTGCACAGGCTATGAAGTTTGGCAAAAAAGCGTTTGAGGATCAAGTACGGGATGTTTACAAAATAGTGTAGCAATCTGGTCAGGACTACCATCCTAAACAAGGCCGCTCTTCCCATTATGGCCCGGGGCAATCTGGACCAAAATACCATGCTATTTTTAATACCTTCAACTGCCTTCTCCGTATTGTGTTTGAGTTCTGTCCCTGTCGTGTGGTATATATCGATACCTAGGTATCGAAACGTCTCGGTTCGCCATGGTATTGGCAAGATGGGCAGTCTTCCCAGTGGGGTGCTTTTGTACCTCCCAAGGGGGAACACACTGGACTTCCTGGGGTTTACCACTATGCCCGAGAGGGTAGTGTAACGTTCCATCACCTCCAGGACATATTGTAGGATCTCTTCTGGGAAAGGCAGATACAAAAGTATGTCATCGGCATACAGTGATATAAGATGCGTGCCTCCTGCAGTACGGATCCCTATCTCCCCCTATTGTTGCCTGAGGCAAACTGCCAACGGCACCAACGCAAGGATATATAACATGGGTGACCAGGGGCATCCCTGTCTGGTTCCCCTACTAAGTCGCCATTTATCTGAGATTATAGTGCCCGTTTTAACCCTCGCAAACGGGGAGCTATATAGCATCTTGACCCATCTCAGATACCCCAGCACCATCCCATATTCTTTCAAGGTCACCAGCAACCAGGGCCATCTCACTAAATTGAAGGCCTTGACCGCATCCAGCGAGACAATAGCCAGCTCGCCGGGGCCTTTCTCTGTTTGGTCAATAATGTGATGAAGTCTCCTATGATTATCTGTGATGTTTCTGCCTGGGACGTAACCTGTTTGTTCCGAGTGTATCAGTCTGCCTATGACTCGCTTAAACCTATTAGCCAGCACAGCTGTAAGGATTTTACTGTCCTGATTGAGCATCGATAAGGGCCTTTAAGACCCACAGTCTGTACTTGGCTTGCCCGGTTTCAAGAGCGGGATGATCACTGCCTCCCCTAGTGACTCTGGCAACCCTCCACGTTCATAAGCCTCATTAAACATGGCCAGCAGCAGCGGGAGCAACTCTTGTTTATACATTTTATAAAATTTGCTGGGTAGTCCGCCCGACCCCGGCACTTTGCATGTGGGCAGGTGTTGGATCACTGTCTCTAGTTCATCTGAGGTGATTGGGGCATCCAGGTCTGCCCATTCCAAGTCGTCTAAAGAGGGCAGTCCTATGTCTTCTAGTGTTTCTTGAATTTCTTGATCCATATTTCCCCCCACGTCCTCATACAAACATTTATAATATCTGAGGAGCTCTTCATTCACTCCCTCTTGGGTTTCCCAGATCTGGCCATCCCCTCCCCTAAATTCCTCCCCTCCCCTAACTTCTCTGATCACCGGTCGTGTTGTCTCATTTTTATATAACCAGGTGTTAGGCAGAAACCTGTGCAGTTCCCTCTAGGACCACTGCAAAAGATTTAAGACTACAGCTGTTTGGCAGTAAACCCACTTGGTAGCAGTCTGTACCACACAGATTCACTTGGTAGCTGTGGCTGAGCAGTCAGACTTCCCTCAAGAAGAGTTAGGCAGTATACAGAGTATTCACAATAGGTCAAGAGCACACAATAGAACAAGTACACACTGACCAGGGCTTGGTGTAAAAGAGATATAATTATTTATTTAAAACCACATCTAGAAAAACACACAGGCACTAATAATCAGCAATTCAAAAACACGGTCGCTAAAAGATATACGCTCCCTTAAAAGAATATTAGACAAGTCTTAAGTAAAGCCCCACTTATTTTCAGACAGAGGTGAGCGCTTAACATAGATGGCACTCTAATAGTTTGTTTTAAAAAGAGAGAGAAAAGCAGAGAACAAATTGCAACAGGTCCCAACACTTTTTCAAGAACACAACAAGAGAGGAAGGCAAGGTAAAACCGTGAAGTTAGAGTTCAAGAGGCCGGATCCACTTTCAGAGGATCCAAACGAAATGTGTCCAAGGTCACACGGTTGCAGTGCACAAAAGTCTTGTAAAGGTTCAAAAAGGAGTTGGACCACAGAAAGGGACCAGTTAGAGGGTCAAGGCGGCCAACCCAATCCAGAAGGTTAAGGGGTTATTATTACCTTGTAGCATTCTTTAGAAAGGGAGGCCTGGCAGACACGGTACCTTAAAGTGGTGAGAATGTTCCAGCGGGGGCAGTTGTTCCTGGCAGCGGGTACAAGTCGGTGCTTCGTCCGAGGGAAGAGAGGATCTCGTCGTGGAGGAAGACAGGAGTCCGTTGCGCTGCCAGGGAAGAAACCAGCCGCAGAGTTTCTCAGGTACAAGGAGCGGTCCGGTGATTCGCGGTTCAGTGGTGAGTGGCTATCCGGCTGCCGGGGTGCTTGGCACGGGCAGCTGGACCACAAACCGGGCTGGGGTGCGAAGAAAGAAGGGAAAACTGGTTGTGCCCACCAGTCAGGGGAAGAAGCCTCTCCAGCCAGGAGATCTTCTCTGTCGTCGGGAAGTGGTGAGTCGGTTCTGCAGGGCTCCACCGGTGGTGTCATTGTGGTAGGTCGGCTCAGCTTCTCCCTCGTCGGATTCTCAGGTCCTGTGGCAACTTCTGAAGTTCCAGTCCCCAAAGCCCTGCTTTTATGCAGAAAACCCCCATTCACTCAGCCTAGCTGTCACTCAAACATGCTAAGTGGTGAGCCGGCCCACTCACCACTTGGGACAATCACACAAGAGTGCGACCTGAGTTACCTAGGTAACTCGGTCCAGAGTGCCTAAACCCCCTCCCACACCCCCTGTGGTACCCAGACAGAGGGGCACCACTTTTGGAGGCTTCTGTGGAGAAGCCCGCCAAAAAGTGAAACAAAGGGCTCGACTTGGGTTGGAGTCACAGAAGAGAACACAAACGCCATTTTAGAATCTTGGCAAAAAATACCAACCGGAGAATTAATATTAATTAAATAAACCGGCGGTATGTTCGAGGCTAAGAGAATTAAATAATTAAAGTTGGTAGCCTCGAAAACAATGGGAAAATCCCGTAGGAAAATATTCGCGGTCGAATATAAAAAGTAGTTTCCACTGCCACCAGCCAAAACTCGATCAGGGGGGATGGCGACGTGCCCCCTTGACTAACAGACCCCGGGCAATCGAATTGCCCCAACCAGTACGTCCACAATATGATGGTTTGTACTGGTTTCTGTTAATAATTTGGGACTAGTAAAGCCAATGGTGACTTTACCTGCCCTGGGAGATAGTAGTCAGACCCAGGGTATGGAGTCTATGGCGGGGGGTCACTTAGACACCCCTGTGTTACGGCACGGAGGAAAAAAACATGAGACCCTATGGAGTAAAGGACCCCATAGCCCATAAAACACATTACCAGTCAAAGGAATGCCATAAATCATGTCCAAGAGTGGGAGAAAAAAGAGTCTCACTCTTGGCAGGAGGAAAAAAACAAACTCTAGAAATCCAGCAAAGCTGCTGGGGGAATCACTAGGTTAGGAAATTCAGCCTAAAGAGAGAATTCTCCCTAACACTCAGGCCAGCAATCTGCACGGCTTGTCACCACCCGCATGCTGCCTTTCCACCTATTTCTTATAGTTCAACTTACATAGTCTATCCCAGAGCTCACTGCTGGCTTGTTGCAGCAACCTCATCCTTACTGCATCCTCCCGGGAGGCCCCTCCCCTACTCATCATATCCTTCAGCTCCCTTTCCATTTCCTGCAATTCCCCTTCTATACCTCCTTGGAGCCCCCTGGATTTCGATATGGCTACCCCCCGCACTACCACCTTGAATGCCTCCCATACTGTTCCCACAGATTGCACGCTGCCAGTGTTAATGTCGAAGTACTCAGTGATCGCCTCCCTCAGGTCCTCTCGGATTCCTGAATCCTGCAGGGCCTCAGCTCTGAGCCTCCATGTCGGGATCTGCGCCCTAGGGGATCGGTGTCGCCACTCCAGGACCGAGGGGGAATGGTCCGAAAGTACCCTGGCATTATATTCCACGCCCACCATTTCTCCTGCTATCTCAGCAGCAGCGAACACTAATCTAGCCTCGTGTGCAGTTCATGTGGCACCGCATAGTGTGAGTACTACGGGGGGGGAGGGGGGAGTTTGTTGGGAGCGGGAGCAGCTGCCTCCAGACATCTTCGAGTTTAAAGTCTGTCAACAGGGCCTGTAACGCCTTAGCAGCCGGAGTGGGTTTGTCTAGCTTACCGTCTGATCTGTCCATCTTGGGATTCAGAGTGCAGTTGAAGTCACCTCCCCATAGGTTCGCGTCACCCAACAGGGGGCGGATTTTACCATATAGAGACCTAAAGTAAGCTGCTGTATCTTGATTGGGGGCGTATAAATGTATAATGCTCACTTCCCGGTTCTCCAGCAGCCCCTGCGCTATCACCATTCTACCTTCCGGGTCTACCATCGACCGGAGCAACTGAAACGGCACATGCGGTGCCACACATATGATGACTCCCCTTGCGTAAGATGAATATGTAGCTCCCATGACGCTCCCTCTCCATTTGCTCTTGACCACCTCCAGTTCCTCTCTAGTGAGGTGTGTTTCTTGTAGTAATGCTATATCAATCCTCATCCTTCTTAGGTACATCATTACTTTATTACGCTTTAGGTAACTATTGAGGCCCCTCACATTCCAGGTCACCACTCTGAGGCTACCCGACTCCATTTATTTGATATCCCGCCTTCTCTCCCAGTTTCCCTTTCCGCTCCTGATGACACAGAGTTTGGCTCGCTCCCCTCCTGCACCCAACAAACCCCCCTCCCCCTTCCCTAACTTCAACCCACTTCAACCCACTGCACACAACCCCTTCCCTCCCCCCTCCCACTCAACCCCAACAAGTGCCCAGCTCCATCCCTGGATCTCAGGGCCCCCGCGTTTGGCCCTGCCTCGGAGTGCCGAGGGCAGGAACCCGGCAGGGTGTCACCCGGCTACCGGTGACCTAACTAAACTTAATGTTGTGGGGGTACAAGAGTTGGCTCTCTAGGGCTCACGCTATATTAACAAGGTTTCTCTGTACTATCGGATCATGCATGCATGTATAATCCTAACAGCACCTTCCCATAAGCCATGTCTAATACTATATTCCAGTGTCAGTGTCTCATGCTATGTCACCCTGGGTGCCACAGCCACATGTTACTTATCTTCTCCATCTCCTGTCTGGATTCACGATTCTTGGGGGCAGCTCTGCGTGTCCAGCCACCCATGGCGTCCTCTAGGGTTTCAAAAAACAGAGTTCTGTTCTTGTGGAACACCTTCAGCTTGGCTGGGTAGATCAGCATACACTTGCGGCCTGTTTCACGCAGTCTTCTTTTCACAGTCCCAAAGTTCATTCATCTGCGCTGCACCTGCAAGGCGTAGTCGGGGTATGTGGTTATCTTCGCTGTCCCCCTTTTTATTGTTCCGCCCTTCCGAAAGAATTCAAGAATTTTTTCTCGATCCCGATAATTCAGGATCTTAGCTATCTTTGGCCTGGGGGGGTTCCCGGCGGCGGCCTCCTCATCAGAGCCCTGTGCGCTCCTTCCACCACAAACCCCTGGGTCAACGCTCCTCTGGTTATCTCCTGCAGTAGCATAGTTTCAACATATTCCGTGGAGTTAGGCCCCTCAATTCCTTCCGGCAATCCCACGATGCAAATATTATTCCTTTGGGCGAGTCCCTCTGCCTCCTCCGCCCTACTTTCTAGGTTGCCCACGCGCTGCACTAGGGCGTGAAGTTCCGATTTATGGGCTGTGCAGTCTGCTGTATTTGGGGCCACCTCTTTTTCTGGGTCCCCCGTGCGCTCTGCCAGTGACCTGACATCCTGTCGAAGAAGGTTCACCTCTTCCTGTACCGCCCCGACTTTGAGCTCCAGTGCTGCCTTCAATTCGTTCATGGCCAGTCCCAGTTTGGTCTCCCAGGCCACTTTCAGGTCTGCAATTGCGGCGAGGATCTCCTGGTTCATGCCCATGGTGTGTGTGCCCCCAAAGGGAGTTTTGTCTTTGCTCCTGTCCCCTTCTACCCCCGGTGATGTTCTGGCGTAGTCATCGAGCGTGGGCTGCTTGCCCTTCATTCTTACGGGTTTGTTAGTCATCGTGCTGTACCAGTAAGGTATGGGCGAGCCCAACCACTTATATCCCACCGGCCTAAGTAAAGTTAGACAGTGCCTAGTATTTGGGCCCAGTCAGACCGTATCAGAGATATCTGCAGGCTACCTATTCTGCTCCTGGAATGGGTTGTGTCCTCCCACGTGCTGAAGCAGGCTTATTTAACGCACACTAGCTTCACGCCACAGCTCCACCAGGTTCTGGTACTCAGCCGCATCTGCTGGCCCCGCATGCAACCGCTCCGAGCCCCAACAAGACACTGTGGCTTCTCACCCAGCAGTGGTATCCGTAGCGCTTTCTCCAAGCACAGTTCAAGAGCAGGCTACATCGGGCGTGCCCCCAAGTATTCAGTGCAGGCCCTGGGATGGGCTGTGTTGTTCCGCCCCGTTATATGGGCGATATGGACCTCTCAAGACTGGGGCCCCATCTCAGCGGCCTGCTAACCTGCCCACCTTTTGTGGCTTATTGTGTGGGGGCTCAGGCACCGTGCAATGGACCTTCGCATCACCTCCTACAGGCTACAACCTGGCGTTCGGTGCACTGTGTCACTGGCCCCAGTGCAGCCCACTCTTGTCCATGGGTCCTGGCACTCAGGCCTCTTCCCCTCAGCTAATGCTTACTGCTGGGTGCCGCTCTGTTGCTGCGGGTGCTGCAGTACTTCGGGCCTGTGCCCTCAAGTGTAGCCCACCACTGCAGGCGCACGTACATAGGCGCTCACTGGACGCCCCACAGGAGACCAGCTACATAATGGATTCTAGGCAAGGCGATTGTCTGCCGGGCCACCCCATGCCAGAAGAGATCTCTCACGCCGGGAATTTATGCGCTCCTTCACTGTTGGTCCCAAGTGCCACGGGTCCCATCACGGCCAGTTTCAGCACTTACTGGGACCCGACACATCCGATGCCGCTGTGCCGATGCAGGGCAGGCGCCACCACCCCTCACACGGCAGTCCGGATCTCTCCGGAGGCCGATGCCTCCTGCCACGTCCAACCCCTCCAAGTCCAGGCACCGCGGCGGCCTCCGTTCCACCGGGAACTTCGAAGCTTAGTGGCAGAGCGTCGAATACAGTGCGGCAGCTATTCCGCTTAGCAATGCTCCGCGGCTGCACCGCGTCCGGGGACGATCCACCTCAGCCTTACGCAGCGTCCCACGGCCAGTACTATCAGTGATCCCACGCCACACTTCTGCGTGTTACGGACCACAGTCCCAGCCTCCTGGTCCGGCAGGACCCCCCTCTGCTCAGGTCCTCCAGTAGCAGCTCACAGGCTGGACTCCTTATGTCCCACAAGGCCATGGCGGGCTTGATCTCCGTTGCGCCGGCCTGCCACTTCTACCGTGGCGCAGCGGTCAGTTTATGGCCCTTTGTCGTCCGCCATCTTGCGCCCCTCTGAGACCTGGGCACCCAACTTCTTCCGGCAGCTGCAACTCTCCCGTCCCGCTGCAGATTGAGCCGTCAAAACGCTCAGTTTGTGCCCCTACTATTCATGCTTTGGTAGGTGTGCTGCAGGCATGAGGCATGCATGGCCATGGTAAAGCTGCACCATTCCGGAGGATCAATGTCGGATCCGCGGGAGCTCTCTAAGAACACGTCCTCTCACGCGGCCATGCAGCCATGCCCCCCACTGGAGGAAAGAGTTTAACGGGAATGCTCCAAAAGGCACTTGTTGTTATACTGTGAAGAGAGTCGGTGGGCTATATGCCCTGCTGTCATGATTCCTTCCCCTCATGGGCCTCTCCATCCCTCCAAAGACCCACTTGGAGTCAGACTTGGTGCTTGTGTCACCAGACTCATCACTCCCATAGGATAACATTGGGGATTGGACTTGTAGTGCTTTGATGGGGACAAGATGGATACCCCCACATATTTTGGTTCCCAGAACTGCATGTGCAGTCTAGTCTTTTGGGTGTGGTTCAACACAGAGACACCTGGGATACCCAGAGACTATTTAAGCCACGCCCAGGCTGAGAAACATGCTTTGTGTTTTCTGTACCTGCAGCGTGACACTCACCGTGTTCGGATCGGTCTCCAGTAGGCCTGCCTCTTTCTTCTGCGCTCAGCTCCTGCAAGAACACCGTTAGGAACAGCCTTACCTTGCGGCGCGTCTCCGCATCATTCATCGCTTCTTCTGTTCTGCGGGCATCTTCGGTGGTGTCATTCCTATCCGGCACGCCACTTCCTAAGGAAAAGGGAAAAGAACAGAAAAAAGGCATTAGTAAGCATTCAGCAAATCTTTGCTTATTTTTAAAGACTGTACGAGCTTCAAACGCTTACCTGAATCCCAGCCGCTCTGTGGGAACTCTGTCTCCGGAACTTCTCATCCATCTTCAAAAGGGAAAAGACACTCCAGGTTAGCGTGGAAACATCTAGAGGCGCTGCATACCACGCTTACAAGCGCATCCCGCTCTCACTCACCTTCAGCGCTACTCATCTCAGCAGCACATCGCCATCCCCGGATGCCGGCCATCATCTAAGGAAGCAAAGGAACAAAGTTAGAGAACTGTTCAAAAGACTCATTATAGTTACCTGTCTGACTCTTGCCAGTGAAGTAACTAGGCAGCAAAGACCCCGCATCAATCAACGCGCCCCTGCGCTGAAAGCAGGACGGAGAGCACACTTTCCAAGAAAACAAGGTGAGCTGTGGATCAAAGGGAAGGGTTCGAGGTCGTAAGCGGTCAGAACAGCCTGAGTGACGTTCCCGTGGATACCAGGTGAGCGTTACACCTGAGCGGCGGGGGCATTACCGACTCAGGTAATGCCCCGGGTCCCATAGTTACAGGCCTGAGCGAAGAGAGGGGGGAGGCCAAAAAAAAACCCTAGCTAAATCCCCAGAGGGGGACGACGGCGGCCTCCAGCCATGTGGAGGCTTGGAGTGGGGACGGCCCCGCTTCGAGCCTCCTCAATGGCTGGGGGGCTGCCACGCCCCCCGCCGGGGACAAAGGCATGGAATCCAGGGATTCCCGGCCGGGTAATGCCCCGACGAGGGCCAATCATAATGGTCCTTTCATTCTGATTCACCCTCACAGGGTACTAATCTTCCATATGGTATTGAGTGATCATCATTTCAAGCCTCCAAGTCGGGATTGGTTTAGTGGTCTGTAACAACGTATGGCAATTCCTATTTGTTATTGCCCCTTTGTTCTCATTTCAACTTTTTGCAATAAACTAGTTATCTATCACAACTTCATAATTTTACTAGCAACTGCCATATTGAACACATTTTCTGTTTCAGCCTATCATGAGGAATTAGATAAGCTGACGACCAAATCCATATCATGTAGCAACGCCATGTGGCATCTTTCTGCCATTTCCATAAAAAGCACAACAGTTACGAATATGTAAGTTATTAAGCTTATCCTTAATTTCATTTTCCACCCACTCAGCAACTTTCACATTTGGAACATATTCAGATCAGCCAGAAACACATCTTAGATAGCCATTAAAGTTCCATGAGTCGCACGTGGATGAATTTTATATCCCCAAAATTGCCTGCAAATTACATATAAATGTGGTACATATATGAAATTCATCCACCTTATGATGGCTGATAAAAAGGTCTAAATGATAATAGTCCTTTTAAATTAATTGTGAATCTTCCTGTGGGACAAGTGGTCCTGCTCCTGCTTCCGGCCATTTGTTTTCACTGGGTCAGCCTGTGCCTTTATCAGTCTCCTTTGCTCTTTGAAGTGGTGCTCCATTTTCACACATATTAGTCCTGCTCCAGCCAAGGGTGACTTTTTCTTGAAGTCAATGCTTTCAGAGCCAAAAGGTCTGGAGAACACTGAGTTTCAACACCTTTAGCAGGAAATGTTATTGCTGGTGCTCAGTAGATGAGAGATGTGACATCCAGCCTGAAAGTGGGAGTTTTCCTTGTGAAGTTTTGCCCACAACCAGCAAAAGGGTCTTGCTTGGGCTGACATTTTCCATAAAAACTAAGTGACTCTTTAAATTTCACTAGAATTTTGTGGGTGAAACATAATATACATTGCTTCTGGTCAACCCGCACACCACATTTTTTTTCCCTGAAATTATTCTGTGAGTAGTGATTTTATTTCACTTACTTTTTAAAACCGTTTTTATTTGCACACACATGTGCAGGCCGTTTTTATTTTCAATATTTAAAAATCCTGTCTTCTATGTGATAGGGATCTTTGATTCTTCCTTATTTTGTAAATTAAAATGCTGCTTATCAATTGGTAATGACAGTTGGGACCCTTTCCCCATGGCTCTTGAATTTTACTTGAAAAACAACAACAAAGTCTAGGCCTTTTTTGTTTCAGTGTTTAAAATGCCTGGCATTCATGTGAAAGAGACTTCTGTTTGGGGCCTTTAAATGCACCCCACAGCATACAGGCTTTAGAATGGAAAGTTTTAATTCTAGGGTAGAGGCCTGAAACCTTTGGCTTTTTAGAGGCTTTGGACTACAATTCCCATGATTCTGTCAGAGTGAAAAAATACATTCTACAGTTCCACCCTTATTACACCCAATCCTAGGTGTGTGGCATGCTGGGTAACGGCCTACATTTCTTATTCCTGTTTCCTTTTGTAGCTACAAGATTCACCTTGCACAAAGTCCTCTCTGGGCTTGGTTGCTTCTGACACCTGGAGGAGTGGCAGTTATGGTAACACATATCAGACCCCTGCTTCTTGACTGACCTATACCTATTCTCTGGTCAATTTCACCACCTGACAGAAAGGCTGGGTCATCAATGAGTCCCGCAAAGAAAGTACTGAGCACGCACAGAAAGGACCCCTGTAGACCGCAGGGCAGGAGCTGAGCCCTGGAAAATAAACAAGAAATGAGCTATGACTAACAGGTACGTATCGCACTCCATCGTGATGGAAGATAGCCGTATCCTTCTGAAAGCCCGCACAAATTTGCAATCATCCGCTACTTGAAGGCACATCGCACAACACCTCTACCACTAGAATGCAGCTAAATTCCACAATAAAAATTCAGTCTAGTGGGACACATAATCACATACTCTCCAGACAGCCTTCACAGCACCCATCCACAAGCCAGCTCTCCGTAGTTCACTAGCAGGTACTTAGCCACCCCTACCTAACTTCGTATGGGCTCAAATGCACACACGCATTCTATATTCTACTGACCAATCTCCCATACCGCAGACTAATGTCTTCCAAGGGCGTTCAACCAACAGCGCTGTGAGGCCATACCAATGGGAATAGGTGCTATACAAATGCCACATTACATTACAATCAAGCCACCACACTGCAAGGGCATGCTGGAACACATCTCAAGTCGATCATGCAAGCATTCACAGATGAAGGCCAGTACTTCTTGAAAGTACTGGAAATTTGCCTGATGGCTATACGTTTGCTCTTGGGAGCGTTCTGGGCAAGCGCTTTTTCTGACCAGCCGAATGCCCTGGTCTTTCTGTATAGACGCCACATGCATTCACAGATGAAGGCCAGTACTTCTTGAAAGTACTGGAAACTTGCCTGATAGGTTGGTTATAGGCTTGCTCTTGGGAGCATTATGAGAGACACTTTTCCTGACCAGCCGAATGCCTGGGCCTTTCTGTATAGACTTCACATGCATTCACAGATGAAGGCCAGTACTTCTTGAAAGTACTGGAAACTTGCCTGATAGGTTGGTTATGTGCTTGCTCTTGGAAGCATTATGAGCGAGTGCTTTTCCTGACCAGCCGAATGCCCAGGTATTTCTGTATAGACGCCACATGCATTCAAACAATCACAAGCTCCAATGAACCTCACAAAGATCTCAAGTTTGTCTAGAATCTGCTCACCCTCCCTCTCCTTCTATTCACGCCCTTCTTTCTTTATTTGAGATTACAATTAGGGATGCGAAGGAAGAGTGGAAACAGACAGAAAGTCTGGCGAGTGCTCTGGGCCAGGGGCTTGCTTCACAGCGTGGTCCCACATACCCTCCCTCACCAGGGACCCAAAGGTTCACCCGAGGCTTGTGGCGGTCTAATGTAAACTGACATCCGCAAAATGTAATATGTGTTCAAAAGAGCAAAACATACACGTTATGTTTCATTGTGCAAAGTCAGCACCCCAGTTTAATTGGCTAATTTACTGCCATCCAAATAAAATATCAGTGCACAATGGGAGCCAGAAGTCAGTTGACTTTCCACAATCTAACTACTTAACAAACAGGCCAGGGCTGGGAGGCCTGGAACATTCTGCGCCATCAGTGGCTTCTGAAAGGCCTGTGTTGGGAGGACAGCAACATTCTGCGCCATCGGTGGCTTCTGAAAGGCCACGGTTGGGAGGACTGCAACATTCTGCGCCATCGGTGGCTTCTGAAAGGCCACGGTTGGGAGGCCTGCAACATTCTGCGCCATCGGTGGCTTCTGAAAGGCCTGTGTTGGGAGGACTGCAGCATTCTGCACCATCAGTGGCTTCTGAAAGGCCAGGGTTGGGAGGACTGCAACATTCTGCGCCATCGGTGGCTTCTGAAAGGCCAGGGTTGGGAGGACAGCAACATTCTGCGCCATCGGTGGCTTCTGAAAGGCCTGTGTTGGGAGGACAGCAACATTCTGCGCCATCGGTGGCTTCTGAAAGGCCTGTGTTGGGAGGACAGCAACATTCTGCGCCATCAGTGGCTTCTGAAAGGCCACGGTTGGAAGGACAGCAACATTCTGCGCATCGTCGCTTCTGAAAGGCCAGGGCTGGGAGGCCTGGAACATTCTGCGCCATCAGTGGCTTCTGAAAGGCCAGGGTTGGGAGGACTGCAGCATTCTGCGCCATCAGTGGCTTCTGAAAGGCCAGGGTTGGGAGGAGTGCAACATTCTGCGCCATCGGTGGCTTCTGAAAGGCCAGGGTTGGGAGGACTGCAACATTCTGCGCCATCGGTGGCTTCTGGAAGGCCTGTGTTGGGAGGACAGCAACATTCTGCGCCATCGGTGGCTTCTGAAAGGCCTGTGTTGGGAGGACAGCAACATTCTGCGCCATCAATGGCTTCTGAAAGGCCACGGTTGGGAGGACTGCAACATTCTGTGCCATCAGTGGCTTCTGAAAGGCCACGGTTGGGAGGACTGCAACATTCTGCGCATCGTCGCTTCTGAAAGGCCAGGGCTGGGAGGCCTGGAACATTCTGCGCCATCAGTGGCTTCTGAAAGGCCAGGGTTGGGAGGACTGCAGCATTCTGCGCCATCAGTGGCTTCTGAAAGGCCAGGGTTGGGAGGACTGCAACATTCTGCGCCATCAGTGGCTTCTGAAAGGCCTGTGTTGGGAGGACTGCAACATTCTGCGCCATCGGTGGCTTCTGAAAGGCCACGGTTGGGAGGCCTGCAACATTCTGCGCCATCGTCGCTTCTGAAAGGCCACGTTTGGGAGGCCTGCAACATTCTGCGCCATCGTCGCTTCTGAAAGGCCTGTGTTGGGAGGACAGCAACATTCTGCGCCATCGGTGGCTTCTGAAAGGCCTGTGTTGGGAGGACTGCAACATTCTGCGCCATCGGTGGCTTCTGACAGGCCAGGGCTGGGAGGACTGCAACATTCTGCGCCATCAGAGGCTTCTGAAAGGCCTGTTTTGGGAGGACAGCAACATTCTGCACCATCGGTGGCTTCTGAAAGGCCACGGTTGGGAGGACTGCAACATTCTGCGCCATCGTCGCTTCTGAAATGCCAGGGCTGGGAGGCCTGGAACATTCTGCGCCATCAGTGGCTTCTGAAAGGCCAGGGTTGGGAGGACTGCAGCATTCTGCGCCATCAGTGGCTTCTGAAAGGCCAGGGTGGGGAGGACTGCAACATTCTGCGCCATCAGTGGCTTCTGAAAGGCCACGGTTGGGAGGACAGCAACATTCTGCACCATCAGTGGCTTCTGAAAGGCCTGTGTTGGGAGGACTGCAACATTCTGCGCTATCGGTGGCTTCTGAAAGGCCACGGTTGGGAGGACTGCAACATTCTGCGCCATCGGTGGCTTCTGAAAGGCCACGGTTGGGAGGCCTGCAACATTCTGCGCCATCGGTGGCTTCTGAAAGGCCTGTGTTGGGAGGACTGCAGCATTCTGCACCATCAGTGGCTTCTGAAAGGCCAGGGTTGGGAGGACTGCAACATTCTGCGCCATCAGTGGCTTCTGAAAGGCCTGTGTTGGGAGGACTGCAACATTCTGCGCCATCGGTGGCTTCTGAAAGGCCACGGTTGGGAGGCCTGCAACATTCTGCGCCATCGTCGCTTCTGAAAGGCCACGTTTGGGAGGCCTGCAACATTCTGCGCCATCGTCGCTTCTGAAAGGCCTGTGTTGGGAGGACAGCAACATTCTGCGCCATCGGTGGCTTCTGAAAGGCCTGTGTTGGGAGGACTGCAACATTCTGCGCCATCAGTGGCTTCTGACAGGCCAGGGCTGGGAGGACTGCAACATTCTGCGCCATCAGAGGCTTCTGAAAGGCCTGTTTTGGGAGGACAGCAACATTCTGCACCATCGGTGGCTTCTGAAAGGCCACGGTTGGGAGGACTGCAACATTCTGCGCCATCGTCGCTTCTGAAATGCCAGGGCTGGGAGGCCTGGAACATTCTGCGCCATCAGTGGCTTCTGAAAGGCCAGGGTTGGGAGGACTGCAGCATTCTGCGCCATCAGTGGCTTCTGAAAGGCCAGGGTGGGGAGGACTGCAACATTCTGCGCCATCGGTGGCTTCTGAAAGGCCACGGTTGGGAGGACAGCAACATTCTGCACCATCAGTGGCTTCTGAAAGGCCTGTGTTGGGAGGACTGCAACATTCTGCGCTATCGGTGGCTTCTGAAAGGCCACGGTTGGGAGGACTGCAACATTCTGCGCCATCGGTGGCTTCTGAAAGGCCACGGTTGGGAGGCCTGCAACATTCTGCGCCATCGGTGGCTTCTGAAAGGACTGTGTTGGGAGGACTGCAGCATTCTGCACCATCAGTGGCTTCTGAAAGGCCAGGGTTGGGAGGACTGCAACATTCTGCGACATCGGTGGCTTCTGAAAGGCCAGGGTTGGGAGGACAGCAACATTCTGCGCCATTGGTGGCTTCTGAAAGGCCTGTGTTGGGAGGACAGCAACATTCTGCGCCATCGGTGGCTTCTGAAAGGCCTGTGTTGGGAGGACAGCAACATTCTGCGCCATCAGTGGCTTCTGAAAGGCCACGGTTGGAAGGACAGCAACATTCTGCGCATCGTCGCTTCTGAAAGGCCAGGGCTGGGAGGCCTGGAACATTCTGCGCCATCAGTGGCTTCTGAAAGGCCAGGGTTGGGAGGACTGCAGCATTCTGCGCCATCAGTGGCTTCTGAAAGGCCAGGGTTGGGAGGAGTGCAACATTCTGCGCCATCGGTGGCTTCTGAAAGGCCAGGGTTGGGAGGACTGCAACATTCTGCGCCATCGGTGGCTTCTGAAAGGCCTGTGTTGGGAGGACAGCAACATTCTGCGCCATCGGTGGCTTCTGAAAGGCCTGTGTTGGGAGGACAGCAACATTCTGCGCCATCAATGGCTTCTGAAAGGCCACCGTTGGGAGGACTGCAACATTCTGTGCCATCAGTGGCTTCTGAAAGGCCACGGTTGGGAGGACTGCAACATTCTGCGCATCGTCGCTTCTGAAAGGCCAGGGCTGGGAGGCCTGGAACATTCTGCGCCATCAGTGGCTTCTGAAAGGCCAGGGTTGGGAGGACTGCAGCATTCTGCGCCATCAGTGGCTTCTGAAAGGCCAGGGTTGGGAGGACTGCAACATTCTGCGCCATCAGTGGCTTCTGAAAGGCCTGTGTTGGGAGGACTGCAACATTCTGCGCCATCGGTGGCTTCTGAAAGGCCACGGTTGGGAGGCCTGCAACATTCTGCACCATCGTCGCTTCTGAAAGGCCACGTTTGGGAGGCCTGCAACATTCTGCGCCATCGTCGCTTCTGAAAGGCCTGTGTTGGGAGGACTGCAACATTCTGCGCCATCGGTGGCTTCTGAAAGGCCTGTGTTGGGAGGACTGCAGCATTCTGCACCATCAGTGGCTTCTGAAAGGCCAGGGTTGGGAGGACTGCAACATTCTGCGCCATCGGTGGCTTCTGAAAGGCCAAGGTTGGGAGGACAGCAACATTCTGCGCCATTGGTGGCTTCTGAAAGGCCTGTGTTGGGAGGACAGCAACATTCTGCGCCATCGGTGGCTTTTGAAAGGCCTGTGTTGGGAGGACAGCAACATTCTGCGCCATCAGTGGCTTCTGAAAGGCCACGGTTGGAAGGACAGCAACATTCTGCGCATCGTCGCTTCTGAAAGGCCAGGGCTGGGAGGCCTGGAACATTCTGCGCCATCAGTGGCTTCTGAAAGGCCAGGGTTGGGAGGACTGCAGCATTCTGCGCCATCAGTGGCTTCTGAAAGGCCAGGGTTGGGAGGAGTGCAACATTCTGCGCCATCGGTGGCTTCTGAAAGGCCAGGGTTGGGAGGACTGCAACATTCTGCGCCATCGGTGGCTTCTGAAAGGCCTGTGTTGGGAGGACAGCAACATTCTGCGCCATCGGTGGCTTCTGAAAGGCCTGTGTTGGGAGGACAGCAACATTCTGCGCCATCAATGGCTTCTGAAAGGCCACCGTTGGGAGGACTGCAACATTCTGTGCCATCAGTGGCTTCTGAAAGGCCACGGTTGGGAGGACTGCAACATTCTGCGCATCGTCGCTTCTGAAAGGCCAGGGCTGGGAGGCCTGGAACATTCTGCGCCATCAGTGGCTTCTGAAAGGCCAGGGTTGGGAGGACTGCAGCATTCTGCGCCATCAGTGGCTTCTGAAAGGCCAGGGTTGGGAGGACTGCAACTTTCTGCGCCATCAGTGGCTTCTGAAAGGCCTGTGTTGGGAGGACTGCAACATTCTGCGCCATCGGTGGCTTCTGAAAGGCCACGGTTGGGAGGCCTGCAACATTCTGCACCATCGTCGCTTCTGAAAGGCCACGTTTGGGAGGCCTGCAACATTCTGCGCCATCGTCGCTTCTGAAAGGCCTGTGTTGGGAGGACTGCAACATTCTGCGCCATCGGTGGCTTCTGACAGGCCAGGGCTGGGAGGACTGCAACATTCTGCGCCATCAGAGGCTTCTGAAAGGCCTGTTTTGGGAGGACAGCAACATTCTGCACCATCGGTGGCTTCTGAAAGGCCACGGTTGGGAGGACTGCACCATTCTGCGCCATCGTCGCTTCTGAAATGCCAGGGCTGGGCGGCCTGGAACATTCTGCGCCATCAGTGGCTTCTGAAAGGCCAGGGTTGGGAGGACTGCAGCATTCTGCGCCATCAGTGGCTTCTGAAAGGCCAGGGTGGGGAGGACTGCAACATTCTGCGCCATCAGTGGCTTCTGAAAGGCCACGGTTGGGAGGACAGCAACATTCTGCACCATTAGTGGCTTCTGAAAGGCCTGTGTTGGGAGGACTGCAACATTCTGCGCTATCGGTGGCTTCTGAAAGGCCACGCTTGGGAGGCCTGCAACATTCTGCGCCATCATCGCTTCTGAAAGGCCTGTGTGGGGAGGACAGCAACATTCTGCGCCATTGGTGGCTTCTGAAAGGCCTGTGTTGGGAGGACTGCAACATTCTGCGCCATCGGTGGCTTCTGACAGGCCAGGGCTGGGAGGACTGCAACATTCTGCGCCATCAGAGGCTTCTGAAAGGCCAGGGATGGGAGGCCTGCAACATTCTGCTCCATCGGTTGCTTCTGAAAGGCCTGTGATGGGAGGACAGCAACATTCTGCGCCATCGGTGGCTTCTGAAAGGCCTGTGATGGGAGGACAGCAACATTCGGCGCCATCGGTGGCTTCTGAAAGACTTGTGTTGGGAGGACTACAACATTCTGCGCCATCAGTGGCTTCTGAAAGGCCTGTGTTGGGAGGACTGCAACATTCTGCGCCATTGGTGGCTTCTGAAAGGCTAGGGTTGGGAGGCCTGCAACATTCGGCGCCATCAGTGGCTTCTGAAAGGCCTGTGTTGGGAGGAATGCAACATTCTGCGCCATCGGTGGCTTCTGAAAGGCCAGGGTTCGGAGGACTGCAACATTCTGCACCGCCGGGTTTGGGAGGACTGCAACAATCTGCGCCGCCAGGATTGGGAGGACAGCAACATTCTGCACCGCCAGGTTTGGGAGGACAGCAGCATTCTGCGCCATCAATGGCTTCTGTAAGGCCAATATTCTACGCCGCCAGGTTTGGGAGGACTGCAACATTCTGCACCGCCATGTTTGGGAGGACTGCAACATTCTGCGCCGCCAGGTTTGGGAGGACTGCAACATTCTGCGCCTCCACGTTTGGGAGGACAGCAGCATTCTGCGCTGCCAGGTTTGGGAGGACAGCAGCATTCTGCGTCGCCAGGTTTGGGAGGACTGCAACATTCTGCACTGCCAGGTTTGGGAGGACTGCAACATTCTGCACTGCTAGGTTTGGGAGGACTGCAACATTCTGCGCCGCCAGGTTTGGGAGGACTGCAACATTCTGTGCTGCCAGGTTTGGGAGGACTGCAACATTCTTCGCTGCCAGGTTTGGGAGGACTGCAACATTCTGCGCCACCAGGTTTTGGAGGACAGCAGCATTCTGCGCTGCCAGGTTTGGGAGGACTGCAACATTCTTCGCTGCCAGGTTTGGGGGGACTGCAACATTCTTCGCTGCCAGGTTTGGGGGGACTGCAACATTCTGCGCCGCCAGGTTTGGGAGGACAGCAGCATGTTGCGCCATCAGTGGCTTTTGTAAGGCCAGGGTTGGGAGGACTGCAGCATTCTGCGCCGCCAGGTTTGGGAGGACAGCAACATTCTGCGCCGCCAGGTTTGGGAGCACTGCAACATTCTGCGCTGCTAGGTTTGGGAGGACTACAACATTCTGTGCCGCCAGGTTTGGGAGGACAGTAGCATTCTGCGCCGCCAGGTTTGGGAGGACAGCAGCATTCTGCACCGCCAGGTTTGGGAGGACTGCAACATTCTGCGCTGCCAGGTTTGGGAGGACTACAACATTCTGCGCCGCCAGGTTTGGGAGGACAGTAGCATTCTGTGCCGCCAGGTTTGGGAGTACAGCAGCATTCTGCACCGCCAGGTTTGGGAGGACAGCAACATTCTGCGCTGCCAGGTTTGGGAGGACAGTAGCATTCTGCGCCGCCAGGTTTGGAAGGACAGTAGCATTCTGCGCCACCAGGTTTGGGAGGACAGCAGCATTCTGCGCTGCCAGGTTTGGGAGGACTGCAACATTCTTCGCTGCCAGGTTTGGGGGGACTGCAACATTCTTCGCTGCCAGGTTTGGGGGGACTGCAACATTCTGCGCCGCCAGGTTTGGGAGGACAGCAGCATGTTGCGCCATCAGTGGCTTTTGTAAGGCCAGGGTTGGGAGGACTGCAGCATTCTGCGCCGCCAGGTTTGGGAGGACAGCAGCATTCTGCGCTGCCAGGTTTGGGAGGACTGCAACATTCTGCGCTGCCAGGTTTGGGAGGACTACAACATTCTGCGCCGCCAGGTTTGGGAGGACAGTAGCATTCTGCGCCGCCAGGTTTGGGAGGACAGTAGCATTCTGCGCCGCCAGGTTTGGGAGGACAGCAGCATTCTGCGCCGCCAGGTTTGGGAGGACAGCAGCATTCTGCGCCGCCAGGTTTGGGAGGACAGCAGCATTCTGCGCCGCCAGGTTTGGGAGGACAGCAGCATTCTGCGCCGCCAGGTTTGGGAGGACAGTAGCATTCTGCGCTGCCAGGTTTGGGAGGACAGCAGCATTCTGCACCACCAGGTTTGGGAGGACAGCATAGTGTTTTGATGAATCCTCGGAAAGACGATGTTAGATGCGTTACATCTTCATACAGTCTGCCCAGCATCCCGGAACCAATGGTCCAGTTGCAAGAGCGGGGTAAACTTCTGCAGACTCCAGGTGGCATTAGGACTTACCAGGCCTCTATGAATCCAGAGTACACTTCCCAGGCATCCTATGTTGTTAGTGATAGGGTCAGGGGTGTAAAATACACGGCAATATGATATGAATTCATAGCTTTAGTGCCTGGGCGCTGCTTGGGGGCGTTACCAGGAAAGATGGCAATCCATGGGACATTTGCATCTGTAATATTGCCCATTCACCTTTCAGCTACTGGTGTGCAACACACATGCAAACATGCATGTAACGCAACATATGAATGCCAGTGATGTATAACCACTGACACCAGTCTATAGCCATCAAGCACATGTGGAAAGTGCACCTGTTCCACAGTACACACTTTCCTGCAGAGAATCCATCTTAATTCAGCATCCCAACAAGCCGAGTAAACTCAGGAGAGCGCGCCCCCTCCCCGGCCCCCGGCAGGCGGCGTCCTATCACAGCCATGCACATGGCGTGGTCTTCCAGCTGGCGGCGTTTGCATCATGTGGAGCGCGCGCATCTGCACGCATCTGCTTCACGGCCTCACGCGTCACATTAAAGCACAAGGCAGAGTGCGATGGAGTGGGCAAACTGGGGATTGGGGCCCAGTCGCACATTAGTGCATTCGTGGAGTCAGCAAACCTTTGATAGATTGCGCTGCTCAGCGCCGTTGCAGAGACGGATCATACAGCGTGAGCTTAACTTCTCTGCTAGAATCCAGGGTTTAGCATTTCAAGGAATGGGAAAGTGACATCTTCGTAGCGCTACAAGAGCCTAACAAATGAAATGGACTCTTGGGACGTCCTGTTTACAATTATTCCTGTAATATTAGTACAGAACAGCGGTCTGCAACCTTTGGCTCTCCAGATGCTTCAGACTACAAATCCCAATAGCTATAGCCGGTCTAGTGAATGGTGAGGGATCATGGGAGTTGTAGTCTAAAAAATCTGGAGAGCTGCAGGGTCCAGAAAATATCAGGTGCGTGCCCTTTCACATGAGTAGGAGATGGATAAGCTGGTTGGACCTAAAATAGAATAAAGGCCCGCAGATGTTGAGTTGAAGGCTACTGTCAGGTTAACCGTGCCATTACCATGGACACGATATGCTCGCTGGAGGCGCACCGCCCCATTCCATTTAGGAGACCACCCTAGTTTAGTGGAACAAGGGAACCTTCTGGACAAACTAGACCAATCTATGGTAGCATGGCAGGCAGTCAAGACTATAAGGGCCTCATTACGACTCAGGCGGTAAGGGTTTTACGGCGGCGTAAACAGCGCCGACCCTTACCGCCTGAGTACGAGGTCCCTTAGCGCCATGGCGGACTTAACACCTGCTTTTAGCAGGTGTTAAAATCCATGGCGCTAAGGGACCATGGAGTTAATTACGCCACCGTAATTAACGCCTTCCCCACTCCCATTATGCCCTATGGGGCAAAAATGGGAATGGGGAAGGGTAAATGGGGATTGGGGACTTACCGCCCCGCCAAGGTCGGAATGGGGCGGTAAGTCCGCCAACCACCATGGCGTAAACGTAGTTTACGCCATGGTGGTAAAGTCACGGCCCAGGCGGTAACTTACCGCCTGGGTCGTAATGAGGCCCTAAGTCTCAGGAGTGTTAAGACTGATCGGAAGGCCACAATGAGCACACACAGTAAAACTCCACAGATTACTCTTAGACAGATGTATCAAAAATACATTTATTATATGCCTTATAATTGAACACAGTTAAACCACAGTTATGAAGAAACAATACCACACACGTTTATATACTATCTAACATATATACAATAATGCTGGTCATGTGGCACAGCGAGTAGAGCGCTCGTTTTGATATCCGTGCAGAGCTTGCTAACGTCCCGGCAGGGCCAAACTCAGCCTTTCATCCTTCCAAAGTCGATAAATGAGCACCACACGCCGTGGGTAATAATAAGCAGCGCTCAGATACCTGAGGATTCATAGCGCTATATGAATGCAAAAATATAAATATATAATATAAATATAATGCGATTAGCCTAAGGCTGATGATGGGGGGGGAGAAAATAACCACAACCTGTAACAGCAAAGGGGTTAAATCAACACAGATATAAGTTTAGGCAATTCTTCATCAACAATCCCTAACTTACGTAGTCCAGCCCTACGTAGAGAGGAGCCTAGCGCTCAAAGGACAGTTGTACGTTAACAACATGCGGTCATGCGTAAATGAAAAAGCGGGTTCTCTTCAGGGGGCTATAGCTGCTCAGGAAGGGGCTTGAGGTGATGAAGAATACGTTCCTATTACTAGAAGAGGGTCTACCCTTGCAGATAGAGCAACGTTCAGAGTTTGGGAAAAGCTGAGGAGCACGGAAGCAGGCTATCCCAGCCAAGGTGAGTATTTTTTGAGGTACACTCGTGCATAAAAATAAATGGATGTGCCAGGGGGCCAGAGGTAAGTTAGGAAAGTACTCACCGACCATCGACACAGTCTGGACCAAACTTTGGCAGTCTAGCCCACTTTGCCTGTTGGTGTTGACCCTGCACTTTCAGGACGCTCCAGATCTCAGTGGCTGCGGTACGGGACGATCGTCTGTGATGGGACGTTTGCTTTTTCTCAGGCCTTGAAGTAAGAAGAAGGTTTGTTCCAGTGCGGCTTGTCTCAGGACACGGCAGGCAAGAACTGCAGGCACCTTTAGTGATAGTTACTACAGCGGGGTGAGGTAAGGACCGCAAATGCGCATGGCGTGGCACATTCTCGTAAATTGTGACCCAGAGGAGCTAGAAAAATGAGTTATGGTGGGAGCGGGTTCAGGACCACAAGCTAGCAATTTCCAGAGTCTCGAGTCTCAACTCGGGACGGCAGCGTTCCTGTGTGATACCCTGGGTTTGAGCTGGTCAGTTCACCGGATGGGCCAGAGCCACTTCTGAAGAGACTCCTTGTGAGGGTAAGTAGGAGAAGCCGAGAGTAGTTGTTCCCACTACGCCAAAGGGGTGAAGGTCTCTTGCAGGCCTTCTTGGTTCAATGAAGAAACAGGGGTCAGACGGGACAACAGCGGGGTCAAAGTGCCAAACCCTCCAAGCACGTCACTGTCAGTTCCTCGAATTTGCTTTCTTCTTAAGAATACTAGGTTTGGTGTGAACCTTAGTAGATCGACCTGGAATGGATGCAGAGCCCCTTCTCTTATCCAAGATTCGGTTCATGCTCAAATCTCAGATAGCCAATGGAAGATCTGCTATCGTGGCCCACAATGGTTCCAATCATTCATGGCTACCAGACATACTGGCACCAGTAGTGTGGATTGGGACCTGACAGTCCCAACCCTCTTCCTGGGCACTAGCACACATGACAAGTCCACAAAAGTTGCAGTTTTTGTGGGAGGCTGCATGCCCAAATAAGGAATACCCGGGTCTCTCAACCTGGGGGAAGCCAAAGGGACAGAACAAAAGACTTCGTGGCACAGCCATTTTCGGCACTAGCCACAGTCTTGGGCCAAATGCAGTAAACGTGGTGTGGTCCATAAAAGTGTTCTAGGCACACTTGTATAAACACCCAAAAATCCTTAGAGGGCGGTTAGGACCATAAAACAAAAGGATCCCTATGAGCGGTACTGTAAGTTACTTGGCACATAGATATAAAGTTACCAGAAAATTGCAACTAAGTCGATGACTAAGGGAACCATAGTTTCCCAGTAGTGAGAGCCCGAAGGACGTGTCCGTTTCCCCATAACAAATGAGCGAAAGCCCAGAGGAGCGCAGCTGAAGGCTGTGCTTTACTGGAAAAAGTCAGGTCAGGTACTCCAAAGAAAAGCAAGAGGTTTGGCGGGTTCACCAATGGAGGGGAAATCTTTTCTAAAACTTGCTCCATCCAGTTTGCTTTTCGACCCAACGCCTTCCCTACTGACTATAATAAAGTTGGTTATTTAGTTACCAACATGTCTAAGGCGGCCCTAGCATCTGTCACACCATTTGTCAACACAAAGAGCCCCTTATTGGATTGATATGAAGACTTCTTCACCGCCCTGAAGGGCATGTTTGGACGTCCCAACCTCACCTGTACTACTCAGGAAGCCCTTTTGGAGTGTTCTCAGGGTTCTCATGAGGTGTTGGCCTACGTCACTAGGCTTCAGCTTCTAGCCGCTGAAGCCGCTTGGCCGGAAGTAGTCCAGTATTCATTGTTTCGTCGTGGCCTATCAGAAGAACTGAAGCATGAGCTGGCCAGAGTTCCAAGACCCTCTACTTTAGAATATCTGCTAACTTTGGTGAGGCAGATAGAATACATATTAATGGAAAGAAGGAGTGAAAGACGGAAGAATACCTTCAGATTTATGCCCCTGGTGCTTTCTCCTAGTATTCCTATGACACCGTCCGTGTCCGAACCAATGCAAATCGGTTCAACCAGGGCTCTTTGACAGATACTGAAAGACAAAGATGAAGGCTCAATGGTCTTTGTATGTATTGTGCTTCTTCGGAACATTTGGTTTGTGACTGTCCTATTGCACCGCCCAGGCGTTTGGGAAACGTCAACACCCGTTCCTAGAAGGAACCAAGGAGCGGATGTAAAGGAGCAGCGGCATGCCTCTACAGGAAACCCTGCCCACCCCCCCCCCCATATGTTGGAGACCTGAGATTGTGCCGCGTTTGATAGCAGCAGTTGTGCCAATACCGCAGCGTGTGCTTGCAAGAAGTGATCCATTGAGAGAGCCCTACTGAATGTATCCCCAAAGGGATGACAACTTGAGGGAGGAACTCCCTGAAGGAATATGAGAAGGAGCAGAGAAAATAAGCCAGTGATGTCACAAAAAGTATGCATGACGTCTCGGGATACTGACTGAAGAGAATGTATGGATCCTAAAGTTACTAATGGCGAAGTAAAGCATCTAGTGTACTCTCAAATATAAAGGAAGAAGATTACACATGCCCAAAGTACTGTATAAAATCAACCGTTCAATAAATGTACAGATGCTGAAACGTAAGGTAGACTAAGTCATCATACATGCTGGCTTTACGTAGTAAATAGGGCACAGGCGAAGCCACTATTGTATAGAAGCTGGACGTCAGTATCATGAATTTAGTAAGCCAGGACCCATGAAGCGGGAAGGAAAAGCTGTGTCACAGAAGGAATAAGCCAAATTGTGGAACTGCAAGACAAGGCTGTCTGGCCTGGAGTCAAGACTGAAGCAGCCAAGGTCAGCTATCTATTCTGGAAATGAGCGAACGTGCAGAGGATGGATCATCCCGGTTAAGGTGCAAAGAAAGAACACCAAGAGTGTCAACTTTAATTCAATTAGAGCATTTAAAAGCTGCAAATGGGCCAAATCGTGGTCTCCTGTCACATGAGCCAAAGATGAAAATAGAGTTCGAACTTGGAATCCCAGAACATGATAGTGAGTGCCCGCACTCCCATGTATTCCCAGAGACAAGGCCACTGTGCAAGGCCAAGTTCAAAGACAATGTTCATGGCAGAAGGCATGGGCGATGAGAGATGCTAGGCTTATTGGGTGGAGAGGTAGTGGCATGCCCCATCTCCTTGTACCTGGGTCTTGGCTTACATGCTGCTATGTGGAACGAATGTTCCAGACCTGGCAGAGCGTGCCAACCAATTGTAGTAGTCTACATAACAAAGAACCAAATAGTTTGAAAATCAATGAGAAACTGTGCATCTAATATTTCTGAAGATTACATGTTTTAGAGGTAGGCATATGTTGTCCACCTGACAGTGGGCAGCCAATCACAATCCTAGTTCCTATAGAAAGTATACTTAGATGTTCTCCTTAGCCAACCCCGACTTTTGATATTGCCACGTAGTATGATGTCATCTCTGACATATTTTGAATATAAAAGCTATGATTTGTGTGAAGATCGCTGAGAGAAATTGAGCGTGCGTCCGTTAAAACTCTCTGATTTAGATAATTGTTAATAAAACAGTACTTTGCCATCTTCCTGAGTTGGTTTGATTATTTGGACTCAGAATTATTCTGTATGATCCCATCCATTACATATGCACATTCCTAAAGGGCCCTAAGCTCACGTGGTAGTGGTGCAGATGTTTTAAAGATCCAAACTAGTTCAGCTCCAAAACTTCGCACGATTGAGCATCCTCCGCCATTAGCTGAAAGATCGCAGAGTTTCCTGTGGAGAGCGGCCGAATTGAAATAAACTTGCAAGAAGAACCGAGACAGTGAGCAGGTTCCCCTTTGAAGAACTCCCTGCCTGGTTTCCACGGGCGCTCCGCAGACAGAAGGCGAAGTGGTCGGATTAGAGGAGGAGTCAATACTGAAGGCCCCGAGTCGATTAATGAATGGTGAGTAGATTAAGGGCAATGGCAAATAAAGGGATGGGATTATAATCATTTTGAACAACGGTGAAATATTGTGAATATGAAGAGATACTACCTAGTCCTATTCAAGGGAATTAGAAGGAGATATTTCAAACTCAAACGGGAGTAGAAATAAAGAAAAAACGCACAGGTCAGGACCGTGTAAGGTGATGTCTCAAACCCTGTACAGGGTAAACGTAAAGGCGAGAGAAGAAGTACCCCGTATTTATGAATAAGACATAGATAAGTGTGAAGGTGATCACAGTGTTTATAATGTGTAATGTCTGACTAGTCTAAATGTTGTTGAATAAAGTATCGAGGAGTGGTAGAATTGTGAAGAAGTAACAGTGATTACAGATAAGTTTAGTCAAATGATTGGCGCCAATTAAAAGAATAGATAGGTTATTGATATAAGAAGAATGAGCAGCAATTTATGGTGCTTGCTCATATTTGTTGTTTTTAACGTTAAAAGTGGTGATTTAAAATAAAATAAAACATTTATTTAATGATTTGGTAAGTATTGGCAGTCAATTGAGACTTGTCATTATGGGGGATACTCCTCTCATGCACCTATGCAAGACACTGCCAAAACACCTGCCCAAGCTCAAACAGTACAGTGCAGAATGGGTAAAGGGCACAGCAAATAAAATGTTCATGCCATGGCCACAAGGGGGATCATTGTCAAGAGCGGTATTGCAACACAGGACCACATACTAGTACGCCACATACACAGGGAAGAAATTAGGGAAGAGATTAGCCATTTTAGAACTTTGGAAGATGTATCAAGAGGAAAGAGAAGACCCGTCACCTGAGGGGTGGATGCTTAATCAGTATAAGGGGGAAGGCATTAAGCCCTCAGCTTCCCTTACTATGCCTGAAGTAAAGAGTATTTCTACAGAAAAGATAGGAGTATATCCTTTAAAGGAATTGAAAGCAGTGACGGGGTATAGGAATCCGATATATGAACTCCCCGCTTATAGTAGTGACGATAGTCAGGAGGAGAATAAGAGAAAGGAGAATATTTTTATATTCATACAAGACAAGGAAGAAAGAAGGGAATGGTTGAAATTGTCGACAGATATAGATAGAGAAATTAAGAGATGTAAAGGAGAAAACGATAAGGCTGACGAGGTAGCGCTCGTACAAAATGAATGGATGTGAGGTCAGATATTACTTAAGATAGATGGGAAAAGCATTGAGAAAGTTGGGCAAAGAGAAGATAAGGACGAACAAGAGAGGAAGGACAAGGAATGAGAGAAGAGATTAAAGGAAGATGAACAAAGAAGGAAAAGCAGCGAGCAGCGAGAACAAATATATCAGGAGGAACTGGAGAAAGATGAAAAATGGGCAGAGGAACAAAGAGAGTATGACAATAGACAAAGAGCAATAGGACAGAGGTACAGGAAGAAAGAAAGAGAGAAGAGGAAGAAGCACAAGGATTAAAGGACCAAAGAATTACAGAGACGAAGAGAAGAAGGGGAACAAAGAGAAGGAGTAAGAAGAGAAGAATGAAGGCAGGAGGAAGAAAAAGTTAGAAGAGATGTGAGAAAGCAAAGGGAAGTAGATGAAAAATAGAACGAAAAAGGAGACCGTGAGGTTTCGATGACAGTCTTATTCGTAAAGAACAAATGAGTCCTAGCCCAGAAATACGATGGGACAGTGTGGAAGAGATTCTTCTGATAAAGGAAGTAACGGCAGTAGTGTCTAGAGTAGTGCTAGAATATAAAAGAGATGATGCAGAAAGCAATGGAGAAAGGATTGATAAGGTCTATCAGCAATTAAGACAAGATAGCAAGTATGGAGGTCGAAGGAAGGATGATTGATCCCCAGTACCTCAATCAAAAAGTGAGGAAGGAAACCTGTTCAGTGATGAACGTCGAGCATTGTCTTTGAATAGATTGAACCTCACCAGAGGTGAGGAGGATGTTAGTCATATCGTTGGGGCCCAGACATGTCGGATGAGGAAAGGGAGTCCAGTCTTGGGGCAGAAAAAGGGAGCGTGTGCGCCCCTGTAGGAAGCCTGCAAATGGATAAGGCAGTGAGATGGCCAGATCTGGAACAGCCTAAAGATTGAACACCAAATCCCATAGCATATCCTGAGCGTTCCTGAGGACGTTCGTGTAGTAAGAAGGGAGAGTCTCCACCATATGTAAGCAAGTTAAGGTCATTACCGACAAGGAGACAGACAGGCACCATTTTCCCTGCCATGGATAGACTAATAGTGAGATCCTACTATGGCAGGGGTTCACAAAGTTCCCATTGTTAGAGAAGAGGGGGCAAGACCGCAATATATTCCATGGCCTCAGATGGACAAGGATAACTTAAAATGTAAGCTCCCTAATTTGACTTTGGGGCTGGGAAATGGATATACGAATAACAGAAAATGACAGGGGGAAATACGCTGGTCATGGGAGACATAAAAGGTCTCCTGGCAGCCATTCTTGGAGAGAGGGCTGACGACATATGGAGGAGAGCGGGATATTCAAGTGTGACTGTACAAAACACAGTGCATGATGGAGCGCCATTCAATAATTGTAGGGCAGATGTTTGGAGGGCTCTCAGGGTACAATATCCTAACACATCAGCTATAGGTGCCATTATGACACATAAAATCAATGAAGATGAATACCCTATTGCTTATATTCAAGCTATTAAGGAGAAATAGCAGCTTGAAACTCGCTAGCCGTGGGAAAAGACAGTGGCATTGTTTTACCATATTTTATGCCAAGGGTTGCCTGAGCCAGTATAGAGGCAGATTAAAAAACAAGTGGGGATGTAAGCGAAGCAATAGGCTGAGATAGAGCTGACGATAGTACACCATTGTCGATTATTACAAGAGAAGAACAGAAAAAAAGATGAAAATAGAAAAATTGAGGAAGCCAAGTTGGCTCAGAAAAAGTAATCAGAATTTGCCATAGAAGCGGCGGGATTGACACCTGGAGAAGGAATGGGAATGCAGAAAGAAATGGGTAAATCACAGGCAAAATATCTGCGCCCGATGGATCACGGTGGGTACGGGTTTACACCATGAGGCAGAGTTATAGGTTATAAGGGAAGGGAAGGCGAAATTTCAGAATAACCAAGGTGGGTTTCAAAACACACAGAACGGGAACCAGAGTGCTCCGGGAGGATATAACCAAGGAGGGATTGTCAGAAGGGTTCCCCCAGTATGCTGGAATTGTAGAATGACAGGACATATTGCGCACGTATGCGAGAGCCGAGGAAATGTACAAAATGGCCTGTTTCCAGAGGGGGACAGCTCAATCTCCATTATACAGCACACAGACCAGATAGGGCTTAGCCAAGATCACACATCTTATCAGGCATAAGCACCGCAAGTATAGCAGGTGCCACAGCAGGGAAAAGCACAATTGAATCCACCGCAGGGGCAGATGCAACAAGCCCCTATGCAGACAAAGCAGTATGCGAATACAGGACAAATATTGACACCTAGAGTAGTAGGGGTCACTGTGATAGCAGGAAATCCTTTTACAGGGACGGGGATGAGTTTGTATTCACAATAGGACAGCTCACAGGGTGACTTGATGTGTTCAGTACTATTTGTGACACCAGACCCCAAGAGGAACCAAGGGTCGATGTGACGATAGGAGGCAAATCCTATTATTTTCTTGTAGACACTGGAGCAACTTGTTCGTGTATACGAGAGGGAAAATATCCAATGTCAAGTATTGCCATGCATGCTCAAGGGTTCTCTGGAGCTACGAGTCGAGTTCCTTTTACTGATAAATTACCAGTCTCCATAGGAGAATGTGACGTGTCTGTTCCTTTGTTATATTCCAAACAGACACCCATTAATATTTTAGGAAGAGATTTAATGATGAAACTTAATATGACAATTTCATTTACTGATCAAGGAATAGTGTGCTCCACTCCAGGAATACACTATTTAAACGTGGGAGAGTTCTTGTTGACATGGCTACCTGGTTTTGATTGGGAACATTGTAAGGATACCAGATGAGTTTTGTTTTTGTTTAGACCACAAACACCTATGGATGAGGAAGGTGGACAAAATAGTTCTATAGAATTGGAAGCAGCCATAGTACGAATAGAGATGGCAATGCTCGGAGGGATAGACCATGGAGAACAGTGATAGCTTTTGAGGAGGGATACAGACTGACTGACATAACTGATGATGATATGTTCAGGGTGGACCAAAGCGATGACGAAGTGGTATTCATGAGCATTACCTACTGGATAAAGATAGAAAAAAGGGACGTCCAACAAAGAATGGCGATAATGCAGCAACGACCAGAATTTTTTCGTGAAGATCTTGAATAGGTGCTGAGTGTCCTATGGACCACATGCCCCTATGATGTAGGTTTATTAAAGGGGATTAGGAGAGGTTAAGATAAAGCTTAAACCAGGAGCAATTCTACCCCAAGCAAAACAGTACCCTATGTGTCGAGAAGCTGATGAAGCTATATTTCAGACCATTTCACACTGATAAATCATGGGATTCTGGTGCCATCATAATCATCATTTAATACTGTGGTGTATGCGATTTTAAAAATCTAAAGCAGGGTTGTGGAGATTTATCCAGGATTTGAGACCTCTTTACCAGATTGTAGATGCTGAGTTTCCTTTAGTTCCAAATCCTGCGACAATATAGTGTAGTACCCCAGTAGAAGCTCAGAATTTCACAGGGATCGATTTGAAAAATGTGTTTTTCTCAATCCCGTTGCATAAGGACTCCTAAGACTTGACTTCATTTGCATTTCACCAAAAGAGACTAAACATACTCATTTGCATCAAGGATACTGTGAGTCCCCATCATTCTTTACAGGGTCCTACAGATGGATCTAGGCAATATTGATCTCAAAAGCGTGGTGATACAATACGCAGATGATCTATTGATTTGCAGTAAAACAGAGGATGAGTGTAGGCAGGACTCTATTCAACTGATGAGTATTTTAGCAGACAAAGGATATAAGGTGGAAAAGGAGAAATTACAGTTTTGTCAAGAAGAGGTGTTATACATTGATCATTTAATTTCGAATGAAGGAAAGAAAGTGACACCTAAGAGAGCAGAGGCAATAATGAAAACTTCAAAGCCGAACACAGTGAGAAGATGCAACAGTTTCTGGGTTTATGCAATTACGTTAGAGCCTGGGTGTTTGATTACAGCACATATTCAAGGCCACTTCTTAAAGTATTAAAGAAGGCACATGTTGGGAAAACAAAACTAGAATGGACAGAAGAAATGGAGGAAGGATTCGAGGTGCTAAAAAGAGCAATCTGTACAGCCCCAGTTTTAGGGATTCCCAATTGTGGTGAGGAAATTGTGTCACTGTCTCCTCATGCAAACACACTCTTGTTTGTTTTGCTCATGATGCCGTAATGGTACTGTGAAAGTCCACATTTGCTGAACCATTACAAGCTGATTTTCCTATTTACAAACATACTACTGTTTAATGCCACTGTAAGAAAAAATGTCTGACTGGCTGTGCCAATATAGGGTCAGGTTCTATTCTTATGAACACATTTCTGTTTGCTTTGTCCATAATGCCATTAATGTCACTGTATGAAAAAATATTCATGCTGCCTGCTCCAAAATGTGCCAGTATATCTGCATGTAACAGCACACTCCAATTTTCTTTGCCCATAATACCAGTAATTATACTGAAAGGAAATATGTCCATGCTGACTGTGTCAATATCTCCACTTAAGAACACACTCCTGATTGCTTTGCACAAAATGCCAGTAATGATAACATAAGAAAATATATCCATGCTGGCTGCACCAATATATACCAGTATCCTCAGTTAAGAGCATACTCCTGTTTACATTGCCCACAATACTACAATTATACTGTAAGAAAACACATCTGTGCAGAATGTGCCACTATAGAGCTAGCATACCCATTTGGGAAGGTGCTCTTGCTTACTTTGGTCATTGTGCCAGTAATACCACTGTATGAAAGTATCTCCATGCTTGCTGCACCAGTATGACCAGTATCCCCATCTGAAAAGACACTCCTGTTTTCCTTGCCATAATGGCAGTAATGCCACTGTAGAAAACATGGCCATGCTGACTGTACCAATATCCACAAAAACATAGACCCATCTTTGCTTTGATTACAATCAGAAATGGCACTGTAAAAAAATAATATGACCATACTGGCTATCAATATATGGCCAGTATCACCACTGAAGATCACAATCAGGTTTGCTTTCACTATAATGGTGGTAATGCCACTGTATGCCAATGTATACCAATATCCTCCACTTCAAATGTTTTCTTTGCCTATAATGGCAGCAATTATATGATACGATGTGGCGTTTATAACGCACCTGTATACAAGTGTTTCTAGGCACGATGATGATAGACCACAATGATACTGTAGCCAAAGATGTTAATGTTGGCTTTGCCAATATGTGCCAGTATCCCCAGATAAGAAAACCCTCAGGTTTTCTTTGTATAAATAGATAGTAATATCACTGTAAGAAAATATATTCATGCTGGTAGTGCCAAAATATGCCAGTGATATGCCTGTATCTCCACGTAACACATCGTATTTGCTTTGCCTCCAATGCCAATAATGATGCTGTAATAAAAAATGTCACTACTGCATCAATTTGTACCAGTATCCCCACATAAGAATACCCTGATATTTGCTTTGCCTATTTAGCTAGTAATGCAATTGTAAGAAAACAAGTTAATGCTGGCTGAGTTAATATGTGCCAGTATCACCTCTTAATTACGCCCCCATGATTGCTTTACCCATACAGCCACTAATTCCACACTAAGAAATATGTCCCTGCTGGCTACACCAAAATGTGCCAATATCCCTATTTAAGAACACCCTCATTGTTGCTTTGCCCTTGCAGCCACTAAGACACTTGTGAGTAAATATGTCCATGCTGGCTGTGGTAATGCGTGCCAGTATCCCCTACCCAAAACCACCCTCATGTTTCCTTTGCCCATATATGATCATGCTGGCCCGTCAATAAGTGACAGTATCACTACATTAGAATACCCTTGTCTTTGCCTTGTACATATTGTCACGATATATATTACACGGCACAAGCAAGTCAGGGATCTCCTTCCCCTACAATGAATGAGGCGCACAAGAAAACACTTACAATTTTTTAACACCTCGGATTCTTATGAGAAGCCCTCCAATCCGTCTCACACCCAACCTCCACCAGCACCCCGTGTCACAATGGACTAGGAACCAGGCCGGTGTGCATCAATAAGATATTTATTAATTTATTATTTAATGTCAATTTAGGATAATCAAAATACAACAGCCACCAAAGTTGTGGCAACACAAAAGGCAATGATCTATATAGAGTGACCAGGTTGAAATATATTGGCATACTTACTTCATTTTTTCGATGGCAAAACAGAAGAAGAACAATTCACACACAATGATAGCACTTATAGTTAAGCACTCCCCCTGCAACACACAACCCCCGCACATCAAGGGGGCTTGATTCCTTTTAATGGAAGGCAATGGCAGGGAGTAGGAATACAGGGGATACATCGGTTCTGGGGTGGTGCCCCCAGACACAGGATGGGGAGCCAGCAAAAAAGGGGAAATCTGTTTTAAAGCACAATGAAAGAATGGGTTTTCAATGATTTAGCACAATTGCTATCGAAATAACAGAACGGAATGTGTACTTCTTACACTTCACAGACATGCAAGGCTTTTGAGGATACTAGTTAGCACACAAGGGAAAATAGGAACAGAGTAGGACAATCGGTTTTTAGGATGTTCGACACATGGGCAATTCGAAAGAAAAATGAAAATGGGAATTCATTTTCAATGATGCTTAAAATGACAGCTCTGAGAAATGGGATAGCTCACACTAGGAGAATCAGTTTTGGTGTGGGATGACAGATGCAAATGACAGGTAGGCTCTGGGAAAGGGGGTAGCTCACAAAAGGGAAATCGTTTTTTGGTGAGGATGACAGATGCAAAGAGAAATTACAGTTGCAAATGGAAATCCGTTTAGCAGGGCACAATTTAAACAAAGAGACAAATTCGTTTTTCAGCTCACAATGGGATTAATCTTTTGGGCAACAATTTTATGACTATAACAATTCACAATGCACTGGGAAGAGATGGTGGGTTTCGAATTCCCACGATACAAATCCTATGAAATAAATTGGGAAATTCATTGATTTACTTATTAAAGTATACTAAGGATTGACACAGGCAAATGGAGATTCTTCAGTGGGAAAATGACTGAAATGCACAGACAAATAAAGGATTCTTCAATGGGAAAATAACTAAAATGCACAGACAAATAAATAGGGGATTCTTTCATAGGGAAACCTCTATGGCAATGCTGAAGAGGATAGGGATTGTGCAATCTATGGCTTTGGATATTTATACTTACAGGGGAGGGCTTAATGGGACATCAGGGAGCATCAGAGCACCACTGCTGCTGGGACAGTCAAGAGGTCAGTCAAGGATTCCCTCTGCCCTTCAAGGGGTCCTAAGGCAGCTACTAAACCTCCTCGCTCCACTTCAAGAATTAGGCCTCCCTTTGCTGGGATAGTTCGAGATTTCACCAGCTGCTCACCTCAGGAACTAGTAGCAAGTCCCCATTCGAGGCAGGGTAACTTATTTATAGGGAAACTGACATCCTTAATGTGTCAGAGTTCCCGCAGAAGGGATTGGGTACTGTTCAAAAGTCCACTCCCATCTTGTGGGCTGATAGGTCCAGAAAATGTGGGAGTGCTTTACCACACCAGAGGAGGAGACCTATCCATCATCTCACTTGGGCAGTGAGCTTGGTCTGGTTTTTGCACATGGAAATCTCACTACATGAGAAATGCCCTTAATCTTCATATTTGGACACATATGAGGGCATTTCTGGACAGTATATTTTACTGTGAACCATCTAAGCCTCGTTAGGTGTCTGTGTGTCATTCCTATGTGAAGTTACAGTTTTTTCTCATTTACTCCCAAACTATATCTGTGAAAAATATGGCACTCAGTGGGCGGAATATGAATCATATCTGACATGTTTTCTCAAATTTGTATGGTTCTCCCATTCATACGAAGGGCTACATTAAGTTTTTCTTAATAACCTTTGGTATGTTGGTGTCACCAAAATAGTTTTTGGTTGACCAGAAGCAGTCAACTTTCACATTTTCAAAAATCCTACCCTGATTAGTGTGCGACAAATATTATCAATGTTATACAATAAAAAGCATATCTCCCATTCTACACAATGGGAGTGAAACCACTCATTAACCCTGTGCCCACACTTGCCATGTGTCTGTTCCTGGCTGTGACATCGAGAGGGGGTACTGTGTTTAGATTAGTTCAGAGCTTCAAGAGCTAATTGCCAGCAAAGGCCAATTTTATTGCGGCCTAAGTGGCTTGGGTCATAAAAACTGGAGATCTGAGCAGTTCTTCTCTCGCCCACACCACTAATCTGATCTCTACTGGAATTTAAGATTGTATTTTTAAAAGAAAGCACTCATGTTTGAAGGGAAACCAGGCCTACATCCACATGACAATGGGCTTTGTTATTCAGTTTCACATTTAAAGACACAAGCAGAGAGAAACAAAACCAAGATTAGGCCTGCCCCTACATAGCCAACATGCCTTTTTACTCCATTTCACTTCTAAATGAACTCTTGGAAATGCACACAATTTTAACATGTGACCCCTTGCAAAGTAGTTCCCTGCACACATTGGTTAAAGAAGGGCAACATAATTCTCTTTTTATCAGCTATTGTTGTACATCTGGATGTGCAGAGTGTCACTTTAAAGGCACAATTTAAATGTTATTTTGTTAAGTTTCAGCCGTGAAAAAAACTTCATTTTACTGCAGCCATTTAACACAGTTCAGCCTCCCAGCATGACAAAAACCAAGTTCATATTTTACAAATGTTGCACACATTTTGATGAGCATGTCTTTGGTTTAAAGGGAAAACCAGATTTACACATTTTTTAATGTTCCTGCCAGAGTGCAATCTGCTTCACCGCAACTGTAGGTCACACTGCTAATTTGGGGTTCTGTGGACTGTAGTTTCTGAGGATGTTACTTCAGCTCTCCCATAATTTGGCAACTCTTGCCATGTTTCTTTCCCTTATGTAAGGCAATTAATATTTTTATGCATCTCAATGTTTTGATGCTTAATTTCACTCCTTTTCGCTTTGAAAGTGCACAGCCTCATTTCCACATAATTTTGTTTCAGGTCTGAGAATTTGAGGAGTCCTCATAACTGACTCTGGACTTTTGATGTCTTTCATCTAGGGGTTTCAGCCCCACAATATAGCCAGTAATGCCATCATTGAAATCCATGTTGTCTTCACCAATATATGGTCAATATCCCGATGTACCTCCAGGTGCACACTTTCCATATTGCCCCTGGTCCTTTCCCTCCCTCCTGACCCAGCACATAAAGACTCACTCATCAGACGCACATGCATATTTATACACACAGCCAGCCACAATCACATGCCCCCTACACATACACTCACTCTCTCTGCAACCCACACCTTTCATACATATACACGAGTTCACTGTCACCCTCATCTTAACAACTCGCCGCCACACACATACAATACACACCTGCTAGAAGATTCGCATGCATGCAAGGTCTTTCCAAATCTCCATGTCTATTGCACCCACTCTTTTCTGATACACTGTTCTTTAGCGCTATACAAATAATCTCAATTCAATTAAATGAATTTAAAACACACACTCACAAGTACATTGACTTCAACTCACTCAAGCACAAAGACACTTTTTTTACTCTCCACTTTCAAACGTTGAGCCAATGAGGGCAGCAATTGACTACCCACCTCTCTTACTTCCTGGTTGAGTGGAGAGGTCTGAGCAAAAGCTGCAAAGGTGTTTCCTTGACTAGGGTCTTTCTTTTACTAGTCAATCTGGCACTTGCCACTCCGAGGCAGCAGGCTTGGCCTCGCAGGCAACAGTCTGACCTATCTGTCCACCACTTTAGGCAGGAGGGCAGGCGAGCAGCACCCAATTACCCACATATAGCTTTTCCCCGCCCGCCCTCCTCCATATGGTGCAGCGATGTTCTCCTGATTTAACCATTCTGACTTTTTATTTACTGAAAAGTCAACCTGCCTTGAGTATTTGCTTGTTTCAGTAGCTTGCGGCCTTCCTTGTCAGGAATTGGCTTTGAATAACATGTTGAGGGTTCAAGTTTTCCAAAGATTGCTTGAATACTAATATTTCCAGTCATTAAGATGCATACATTCAAAGATACCCTAATATCTTTAGTCTAAGGGCCTTATCACGAGTTGGGCTGTAACCCTTAAATGCAGCGGTAACGGTATTACTGTCGCATTTAAGGGCTGGACCCTATCACGAGTTGGGCGCTAGATGGGCTATTTTACCTCCAGCTTTTTTCTGGAGATAAAAATACCATTTAGCACCCTGTATTACCGCCGGCTGTATTAGCGCACAGTATTAGTGCTGAAAATGCCCCATTGGATCCAATGGACCCAATGGGTAATGGGGATTTACTGTTAACTCCCAACCTGGGATCCGGCAGTAATACTGCCGGACCGGTGGACACTAACGCTATTGCAGTTGGGCGGTATTACAGCCAGGATACCGCCCAACTCGTGATGAGGCCGTTAGTGTGTAAATTGCTCTCATGTCAGACGTTTCAATAGGCTGGTGGTGGCCTAGTTACAAAGAACAGCTATTCTATTGCTATAAGGAATTAAAGACAGGTCACGGCGTGTCGCTTTAGTGACTGCGTGTCAACATAGCACTGTTGCAGAACAGTTTTTGAACCTGGCTTTCCTTCCTATATGTGGAAAGCTCATGAATGCTCCATTGGGATACAAGGGATATTGTTGCTGAATGTTTAATGCTGATCCACTGCCAGTGACGCCCTCTCTGCCATTCAGATGCCTTTGTTCTGGCAACTATCGAAATCAAGAGGCTGCGCAACACTTCTTTTTTGGTGATATGAGATGCAAAACTCCCCAAGACATGGCAAAGTGATGAGTGAGGAGCGTGAGGAGTGGTGCCATTGAAGAGTCCAGTTCTAGTTCTTCGCTGCGTTTGCCCTGGAGGGGGTCTATTGTCAAGTCACGTGTACAGCCCGTAGCGCTGCCCCTGGTCGTGTGTGCATCATTGTGGACCTAGTTGTTGCAGGATCATGCAACGTCCTGTGAATGTTGTGAAGCAGTACACACGAGCACCCACTGTCGCTATGGAGACCAGATGTTTTTAACTACAATTCCCATCAACCCTGGAAAGCATAGTCAACGGAACAGCATCATGGGAGTCATAGTCCAAAACATTTGGAGAGCCATAGGTTGCAGAACCGTGATGTCGACCCTTAGCCTGTAGACTGAGAGCTTGCTATCGGTATGTGAAGCCAGGCGGCCTCTGTGTTGGAGTAACCCCCCCTCCCCCGCACACTGGCTTACCATTGACAGAATTATTCAGGGCAGCGCCGTATCAGTCATTATTGCTGTAACATAATGTAGGTGAAAGCTAACCCTACACATTGGCCCTCATTACGACCCAGGCGGTAAGTTACCGCCTGGGCCGTGACTTTACCACCATGGCGTAAACTACGTTTACGCCATGGTGGTTGGCGGACTTACCGCCCCATTCCGACCTTGGCGGGGCGGTAAGTCCCCAATCCCCATTTACCCTTCCCCATTCCCATTTTTGCCCCATAGGGCATAATGGGAGTGGGGAAGGCGTTAATTACGCCACCGTAAATTACGGTGGCGTAATTAACTCCATGGTCCCTTAGCGCCATGGATTTTAACACCTGCTAAAAGCAGGTGTTAAATCCGCCATGGCGCTAAGGGACCTCGTACTCAGGCGGTAAGGGTCGGCGCTGTTTACGGCGCCATAAACCCCTTACCGCCTGAGTTGTATTGTATTTAAAGCCTATTCTTGCTATCGTTTCACAAACCTTTTTTTTTCCGATGGCTCCTATTACCCCTAGTTTTGAGAAAGTATATTTGCCTGAAAGATTTCTATGAATAAATGAAAAGTATATTATTCTAATAATCTGCTATGGCCTCCTTTACTTATTGAAATTGCATATATGTGCTATGCTGTAAGCAAAGGTGTTCACTCTTTCTCTACTCGGTTCAGTCTGAGTGATCAGCCTCGCTACCAAAGGTGAGACGGGTGTTGCTGTAAGCACCTTGCTTCAAATTAAGAGTCAATTAGGCAGTGGCACCAAGGAACTTAAGGAAGGGCTCATTCGTGACCTCCCCAGATGGCACAGGGACATACAGAGCAACTAGCAGTCTGGCAGAGGGTCTTCCACTGAAGGGCGCAAGAAAGAACTTGTGCCACCTCCAAGCTTGTGCCACCATCAAGCGTATGCCATCACCAAGCTCTCTGATGTGGCTTCAACGTCCTGCAATATTCCTTCCACTTTCAAGCCACCACTTCAGAGATGGGGAACAGGTGACCGGGAGGAGAAAGCAGAAATAAGGGCATGATGGTGATCTGGGTGAGGTGGGGTGGAACCCAAGTAACCAGTGCTGCCTGTCCCTGGCAAATCAGATCAGGGGCTAACTCTAGCAGGAGTAGGAACGCATAACTAATGCACTCTGCACCAGAAGCAGTTTAAGGTCAACACTCTGAAGGGCAAGCGGATGGTTCATCGACTGACCAGTGCTTCATGTGTTGGGCTGAGCCCTGGGACTTACTTCTGAGGACCAGCACTTAATTCAGTTCAGTTATGACCCAGTGATTTAGCAACCTCCTTCTTTTAACTGTCAGCCAAGCATAGGCCCAAATCAAGAAACAATGCTTCCCGCCACACTGAAGAGGCTGTCCCAATTATCCAGTTTCATGAATAATGATGCCCCGGAAGGTGGCATCGCTGAGTGCTCATGCTGGCACGCCAGCACAGTGCTCTAATAAGCCTACATGACATTGGCACCACTCTGCTACTGTAATTACTGGCAGAACTGGCATAGCATGGCCGGTGCTGTGATGCTAGCAGCCGGTGCTGCTCACTACTTGTGCCGGCATGCACATGTGTATGTGGCAGTGGCAGCACGAGGCCGGCTTCGCTGCACATCTGTAGGCCACTCAGCGGGCACATGTAGCGCCTTGATCTGGGCACTTCTCTTACTGTCTATTGGAATGCAGCCAGTATGGGTGCACTGATACTCAGGCAAGTGCCAGGCTGCCAACTCACTGTGTGTTAAGCCCACACTGGCACATGACTCTGATTAGTAATGTACCTTCATTAGTAGGCCAGAGGGGAGACCAGTCCCCAGCCAACAGCAGCACCGAAGTGGCAAGGCTTCCCAAACGTTGGCGGAGAAGGATGACGGTCTCTCCTCCTTGCTGAACTATGAAGGAAGGTCTGGCTGAGGTATTTGACTATTTGATAGAAGTTCATCACTTCAGTAAGGATTTTAGACACAGGGACGGGAGGATAGCTCAGGGGCAATGGGCTCACCTTGGAAGCAGGATGTGGTGGAGCAACACAGGTTCGATCCCCAGGTCTCTGATTGGAAACCTCTGGGTATTAAGCGCGTTATAAATAACCAATTACAATTACAATGTGTCTGCATGCTTCCATCACTTTACTAAAGGAAGAACACATGTTTGCTTTTTCTGTAGAAAGGTGCTCTACGTGTTCCACTTGCTGCCTCGTTCATAACACGTATGATGTGTTCAACAAAGCAGTTAAACATGTGGTGTCTCGTTTAAAGACACCACGGCTATGTCATGCCATTTTGATTGGTATTTGTAAATCACACGTCTTCCACGTGCAGCCTTTCACATCAGCCCCAATTAGATCATGGGAGTTGCAGCTCGGAATTCACATATTTGAACACTGTAGAGAGCAGCAGAGACTGGCAAGCTGAAGTGGCGCCACAGGCGGTCGCCCGGGTGGCCCAGGGCTAAAGTCAGCCCTTGGTGGCAGCAGAAGGTGGCAAGCTGAAGTGGTGCTCCAGGCGGTCTCCCGGGTGGCCCGGGGCTAAAGCCGACCCTTGGTGGCAGCAGAAGGTGGCAAGCTGAAGTGGCGCCCCAGGCGGTCGCCCAGGAGGATCAGGGCTAAAGTCAGCCCTTGGTGGCAGCAGAAGGTGGCAAGCTGAAGTGGTGCCCCAAGCCATGACCCGGGAGGCTCAGGGCTAAAGCCGGCCCTTGGTGGCAGCAGAAGGTGGCAAGCTGAAGTGGTGCCCCAAGCCGTGACCCGGGAGGCTCAGGGCTAAAGCCGGCCCTTGGTGGCAGCAGAAGGTGGCAAGCTGAAGTGGCGCCCCAGGCGGTCGCCCAGGAGGATCAGGGCTAAAGTCGGCCCTTGGTGGCAGTAGAAGGTGGCAAGCTGAGGTGGTGGCCCAGGCAGTCACCCGGGACACCAAGGGCTAAAGCTGGCCCTTGGTGGCAGCTGAAGGTGGCAAGCTGAAGTGGTGCCCCAAGCCGTGACCCGGGAGGCTCAAGGCTAAAGCCGGACCTTGGTGGCAGCAGAAGGTGGCAAGCTGAAGTGGCGCCCCAAGAGGTCGCCCGGGTGGACCAGGACTAAAGCCGGCCCTTGGTGGCAGCAGAAGTTGTCAAGCTGATATGGCACAGGTGTGTTAGAAAATATGTGGGCCCTGGTACTACTTCATTTGCAAATTAAACTCTGGCGTTAACTGTACCCCGCTTTCTTTTTCAAATAAGGCTGGCATTACTTTCTTAAAACATTCAGTGTTGAGGGTGCTTTTCAAAGGGACAAGCAAGCCCAAGCCCTGTCGCGCTTCTCCCTCCCCTCCCCTCCTCGCCCGCCACATGCGAGCTAGGCTGCATTCCAACACTGGAGCACCGGGAGGGCAGGGGGGGCTGTTCCTGGCGTGGAGTGAATGCAGAGCAAGAGCGGGTTCTCCAGTCCCAGAAGGGGCCATTAAAAGTCTATTGTATGGCCCCGCAGACGCGCGAGCGCGCCAAGACATCTCCCCCATTCCATAGAGAGATGCTGCGGCGGGAAATAAAAGAAAAGAGGCCGGCGCTCGGGGAGGGCCGAAGAGGCTAAGTCGGCAACAAGTCGACGCTGGGGGGTGGCAGAGGAGGTCTGCACGTGATGACGTCATGATTCCAGCGGATTCTCAAGGGTTTCGGAGAAAGGTTATTAGGGGATGTTTGAAATGCGTGCTATCGACAGGTGTAAACTTCAGCAATTCCCAATGCACCGACTTACATATCAACTCAGAGGAGGTGGGGACATCGACACCTCTAACCCCTCCTTCTATCTCTGCAAACAGTTAAGAAGCATCATAGGGCCTCATTACACGGTAGGCGGTAAACCATGGCGCTATTAGCGCCATGGTTTTATGCCGGTAATTTACCGGTACCGCCTTGGAGGAAAGGGGAATTACCGCCCCATTCCAAGGTTGGCGTGGCGGTAATTCCTCCTTCCACCATTGCCCTTCCCCATTCCCATTTTTGCCCCATAGGGCTGCATGGGAATGGGGAAGGCGCTAATTACGGTACCGCAAATTGCGGTACCGTAATTAGCTCCACCGGTCCCTTTGCGGGTTGGTTTTTAACGCCTGCAAAAAGCAGGCGTTAAATTCCCCAACCCGCAAAGGGACCTCGTAGTAAGGCGGTAAGGATTTACCGGTACCGGTAAAATAACGGTACCGGTAAACCCTTACCGCCTACCGTGTAATGAGGCCCATAATCCTGAGACAGATGGTTCAAATGACTTTAACTCGAGACTTTTATCTCCGCAAACACATTATGAGAGCGCAGAGGCGCCTCTGAAGAAGAAAGGGTCTTGTAAAAATCGTTAAAAGCTTTTCGATTAAAATCAAGTAATGAAGAAAAATAGAGTTCAGCAATTAAAACAAGAACACATATTTATATAGCTCTTCGTGCTCTATTAACCCGTTCTTCGAAGCGCTGTCAGGTCTGCTGTTATTACCCGAATTGATGCATCTCAAAATGTGCAACCCGCTTAAGAATAAGGTGCTAAATGGACGCATCATCAACTAGCTGTACAAAATAAATAAATAAAGGTCACAGAGTGCTTCCTGGATCAGGGACCCCAGGGTCCCACAGGGCAGGCCATGGGCACGTTGGCACTGCTGGAGGCAAGAGTAGGGTGTCGGCTCATGGCCAAATTACTGACTTTGGTACCCGAAGGCCAAAACAACAGCCTGATTCACTAAAGAAACCAGACCAGTAAAGCCAGGATGCCCCTGGGTTCTTGTACCTTCCTGCATGTGGTGCACGCATGCGCACTGCAGAGATCTGCAATCATCGGCTCCGCAATACGTGGCAACGGGCACGGTGCAGCGGATTCCAGCGCCTCAAGGCTTCTATTTCCTGGACCAGTAAGAACAACTGGGACGAATCAACTTCCGGTAGTAGCCAGTTTATCAAACAATTGACACTGGAGTGTCTTGGACAAGAAAATCGGCCAATAGAACCGCTCCACATGCTCTAATAAGATTTAACTTTCCCCAAAACACTGAAAAAGATGTATTTTGTGAAGAAAGCCCCTGAAACACTAGCGTCCAGCTTCCCACGCTAGGCTGTGCCTTGTCCTCTCCACGTCCCCTTAGAATGGCAGTGCCTCTTCTGCCTTTGAACAGGAGAGTAAGCGAAAAGACCGACCCCTATCAGTTCTTTCTGCATCGCCCCACTCAGAGAACTGGGGAAGAAGTTATTTGAATCCCTCTCAATGAGGAACGTGAGTGAATGAGGGGTAGCCCTTGGGCTTGGCGTTTCCACCAGAGCCCTTGGGCCTCATTACGAGAATGGAGGTAATGAAAAAAGGAAGGCCGGCATGGTAATAGCGGCATCGTTAACGGGTCCGGGGCATTACGACCCGACAACCCACCAATACCGGCACCACCCGTACCGTGTCCCCTCATACCGGCATCGGCGCGTACATGCACCCCTTTGGGGAGTAAATACCGGTATGCCGGTAATAGGAGGACATCACAACCCACGCGGGCATGCAATTACCGGCATCCTGAAAGCGGTAATTAGGGCCTGCATGATGGCGGCCATACAGGCATCATGGACCACCCGTAAACAGCAATCTACAAATAAAGCCAACTGCCACAGGTGCACACAATCACCACAGGCGGAGTCAATGAAGCCTGTTCTTGCATAAAGGAGTACACCCACACACCACACCCCTTTCTACACTAAAATGCAACCACTAGCTGCTGCAATCATGGGGCTGGAGGACATGCCCATACTGCTACAACTAAAGCAACAACAGCAACTACAACAACAACAACTACAGCAGCAACAACAGGCAGCACAGAGGAGACACAGGTGGAGAAGGAGGGTGAGACAGGCCCAGCAATTACCACAAGTGCAGCCGGTAGTACCTCGTAGGCAGCCACCAATCCATCACATCAGACCCAGTCCATTCAACCTAACCTCTGAGCATATCCACACCCTGTACCGGTTTGACCGGGTCACCATCACTACCGTAGTAGACATGATAAACAACGACATCATCAGCCTCATAGAAATACGCACTGCCATCCCCCCGCTACTAAAGGTGGTGCCTGTGCTCCACTTCCTGGCCACATGCACCTACCAGCACACAGTGGGCCAGCTGCATGGCATTTCACAACCACTATTTTCACGCATGCTGACCCAAGTGTTGGATGCCCTCCTGAAGCATGCTAGCACCCACATATCCCTACCACGGACTGCCCAGGAGATAGCCGACATCAAAGTAGGCTTCCATACACTGGCAGACATGCCCAATTGTGTTGGTGCCCTCGACTGCACCCATGTAGAATTGGTAGTCCCTCATGCCGAGGAGGTGGTGTACCGCAATCGCAAGCAATACCACTCCATCAATGTGCAGATGGTATGTGACTCCAGCAAGATCATCATACATTGCAGCGCCAAATATCCCGGATCCACACATGATGCCATGGTGCTGCGTAACTCCACGCTACCCCGTCACATGGAGCGACATGCTGCACCACGTGTCTGGCTGCTTGGTGAGTTGCCTGACTGGCCCATGGCAGTGCATCGGGGTAGTGATGTGTTGGGATGCATACTCCACCTGGGTGGGAATGGGGGGGAATGCATACTCCACCTGGGTGGGAATGGGGGGGGGGATACATACTCCACCTGGGTGGGAATGCACGGTGAGTGGAGAATGCACGCAGAGCCAAATACTCCTGACCTGAACCTCCCAACCCCAACACAACACATCACTTTCACACATTGGACCAATTACGTATATATCAATGACAACATGTAAGACGCACAACCTGGCCACCATGTGTATGTCTAGCAAAGCATCACTAAACATGATAGCAACTGTGCCAATTTGGCAAATGCGACCATGCACTGTTTAGTATACACAGCAAAAATGGGAGGCAAAACATCGTCCTGCAACCACAGTACACCCGCACCAGTATGCAAGAATTCACCCTGCATCATCTGTACAACGCCATCCAGACTACCACACCTTATAGCAGTATATAATGCATCTAAATAATATTTGTGCATACGTACAGGGACATGTGCATGTCCACAGCAAATAGCTGCGGCCATGACTGGGAATCCTGAAGGTGGCAGCTCAGAGTGACACACACCTATTTGTATTTGCTTGCAGGTGATGGAGAATATCCCTTGAAGCCATGGCTACTTACCCCTGTGCAGAACCCGTGGAACAGCCATGAAGAGGAGTACAATCGGGTTCACACCCGTACCCGTGTTGTGATTGAGCCGACCTTTGTCCTGTTGAAGGCGCAGTTGTGCTGCCTAAGCAGGTCTGGTGGAGCACTCCTTTATAGGCCTGAGAAGGTGGCAAAGATCACCATGGCCTGTGTCATGCTGCACAACATGTGCGTCCGGAGAAATGTACCAATGCCACATGACATTGACATGCATGCACCGGGTGAGGATGATGAGGATGGAGACGGAGGTGAAGCAGCACCCCTGCCAGAACGTGATGCACAGGATGGCCGTGCAGTACGCCAATCACTGATTCACGAATACTTCTGAACCACAGGGACTTTGATAGATGTGTGTCAGTGACACACTGGGTCCATGTGGACATGCACACAAGGAATGCTGGGAGTTGTTCACTGAACACCGTCATACATTAAATGTATACACACAAAATGAACAATGTCTAGGCATTGAATCTTTTTTCACACAACGGGTGTATTGATTCAAACTGCAAAAAGGTGACAACCCACCCCAAACCCCCAGTGAACTCCCAAAACCCCCCAGTGAACTCCCCAAGCCCCCCAGTAAACTCCCCCTAATACTCCCATTCACCCCCAACACCATCTGAGGCACTCCCATAGTTCTCCAACACTATTTGCAGGACTTCTTGCTGTCCGGAGGCAGCATTTCAGGGTGCCTCGCACTCCGTCTCATAGGACGCACAGGGCTGGAGGGTCCAGAGGAAGTGGGGACAGAGGAAGCAAGTGTGGTGGATGGTGAGGAGTCGGTGGGGATTTCCACGCCTGCTGCAAGTCGTGGCTGCTGCATGTGCAGCAGGATGGATGTCAGGACCTGTGTGATGGCCCCCAGACAGTCTCTCATCAGCAATGCCGAGGCATTGACTGCGGCTGTCTTGGCTGTTATGGCGGCTGTGGTCCCCGCTATGGCTGAGGCTATCTCCCGCCTGGTGTCCTCGCCATTCACGATATATTGGCGCATCAGGTCCAACATTGACTCCTGTCTGGCCTCCACCCTCGCCAGCCGTACCTCAAGGCTGTTGGTGGGAGCAGCAGTGGTCGAGGGTTCTGTCACGGGGCCTGCATTATCAGTGCTGTCCTCTGGGATAGGGCTCAGGTCGGAATCATGCAGGCAGGGATCGACACTGCTGTAGGTGGGTAGGGCTGCGTTTTTGGCGGAGGGTGGACACGGGACTTGGGGAGTGTGGACATGCCACATGCGTCACTCCTTCCTGGTCCACATACTCCTCAACGTCATCTTCGGTGGTGGCCAGTGGTTATAGGGCGTCACATTCCACTGGTGTAGGTGTTGGCAGCTGGGTGTCCACAGTGTCAGGCCCACTGGGTGTAGGTGTTGGCAGCTGGGTTTCCACAGTGTCAGGCGCACTGGGTGTGGCTGTGGGCTGCGAGGCTGCCCCGGAGGTGGTGGTGTCGGTTGCCGTTTTCTGTGGCCGGGACGTGGATGCCCTTGTGGTGGTATCCTGGCTGGCATCTTCTCCATCGGTGCCTGGGGGGGTAGAAGAGATGCAGGGCATCAGTGATGGTGTTACATGCCAGATGCATTCTATGGGGCTGTGGAGTATTTCATTAATCATGCATTCATGTCTTGCAGGTGTATCACACAGGGTAGCATGAGGTGGCATTTTGGCATTTGCTGCATGGCAGGTGGTATGCCGTTGTATTGGGGTTTGTGTGATGTATTACATAGGCACGGTCCGTGTGTGTTGGCGGTGTGTTGGTAATGGGATTGACACTCAGCATGCATTTCAGTGTGGCAGGGTTTGGCCCTCCATCTGGACAAGAATAAGTTCATGTGTGTGTTGGGACATGCATTGCCTTGCCTAGACTCTCTTTCACATCACTTGTGCTACGTCATGGTTTCCCCTACAGGGATCTGCAGGGTCACTCACCTCCATCTGCTAATGTTGCCGCACCCGTCTCCATCTCCCCAAATCCCTCCATGGACTCAAGATTGATGTACGTGCTTGCCGTCTTCTCCCAGGAGGTAAGTTTGGCAGGAGAGTGGGGACCCCCGCCTGTGGCCATGGCCTCCCTCCTGTTGCTTGACAGGATATTACGGACCCTGAGGCAGAGGTCATCCCACCTCTTCTTGCAATCCCTCACTGTCCATGGGGTGGTTCCAACAGAGGAGACTTTGGCCTACCTCCTGCCAGATCTCCTTCTTGTGCTGCTGCACCTCACGCTTCAGGTTCCGATCTTTTATCACATCAGCATGTGCGGCAAGGGTTTCCACAAGCGTGTTCAATTATGCATCAGAAAAGTGCTTTTTCTGCAGGCGGGGGGTAGTCTTCCGGGTTGCCTTTGACATGGTGTAAGTATTGCCACTGGTCTCTCTTGTAAACAACTGGTGGTTTGGGAGGATTGCAATGGATTGTGTTTTTAAAAATGGCCACTGGCGCATTTCCCGTTCCGACGCGATGACGTTACTTCCGGGTCCGGTATTACGAGCTCGGTATTAGCATGTTGTTATTACCGGGTCGGTATTAAGGGGTTCCTCTTAGGCGGAGGCGGGTCCCGTGATGGCGCTATCGGGGGGTTGGAGGGCCTTTAGCGGCATACCGGTATGGCCATTACCGGCATGGGGTTTCGCGCGTGCTCGCGCACTCGTAATCACCCGCTATTGGGGGCGTCATACGAGCATGGACCCGCTCGTAACTCCATGCCGGTAATGACCCCGTTTTTGACGCGCTCCTCGTAATGAGTCCCTAGACTCCTGGATCCATTCCCTCTTTCTCGCAGGCCGTCGGCGCACGTTCTGTACTGTTAAAGCGCTTCCAGCCATGGACATCTCACCCCAGGCACATCCACAAGTCTGGCACCTGCTCCCTCTCAGGGCACTGCCTCAGTTTGAATAACTGCTTGCTATATGCAGATGGCCTGGTCATACTGGCGCCCATCAAGGAAGAGTTCCACCACAATGTATCCTCTTCAAACAATACTCCAAGACTTGGGTCCAAGAGGTGAACCTAAAAACGACCAACAACACAGTATTCCAGAAGATGGCAAAGAACAACAAAGTACATGATTTTGGACACTATTATTCCTTAATGGCATATACTACAGCTGCCTAGGTCTCAGGCTCAGAAGTGTAAGCTGGCAATAAAAGTACTTCAAGATGCTGCAACCTCTTGACAGCACCATCTCCCTTACCCTGCACTATAGGAATGAGGCATAGGCATAGACAGGTTTGCCTCATAGAACACTTTCCTCCCAGAACTCCTGCACCTCTGGCTCTGCAGACAAGTGCTTGCATAGAAACCTCTGAAATCATGGCTTTAGAACAGAGCTCGAGAGATGCTCCCCTGCTCCCTAACATCCAAAAGTGCAGATTTAAACTCTGGTGCCATGTCCAGAGCCCTAACCCCATATCCCTCTACTACCAGGCACTGCAAGCAGAAATAGGAAAGACCTAGAAACAAGCCCTTGAACAACATATGACAGATTCCTTAGACCCTGTGGCCCACAGTTGGCCAGCATTAGAAATCAAACATAGGAGAAATGGGCCAGGGACTTGCAACAGACCCTAAACAAGCAGTAGGTCATGTACCTGAGAGCGGAATAGCAAACTTGAATGCTACACAACACTGCATGCAGCTTTAAACGGGGTCATTACTTAACAGAGATTAAAAAAAACCCAGGCAAACACTCATGAAAAACAGGCGGCTGAGTGACTAAATGCTGCAAATAGACAAAACAGGGGGTTCTGGAAGTCTCTCTGGCCACCCAGCTCAAACCAGAGAGGACCGGATTTGTCAAAGAGTGTGTTAGGAGAAATTGAGACTGAGGGATGCTGTATGCTGTGACCTGGGATGTATTTTCGGTCTTGAACAATGATTTTTAAAGTTTAGGGTAAGTGGCACTGTTCAATTGAGGATGCCTGTGATTTATTAGACTGATAGGGCCAGTAAAATAGTCCTTGTCTGTGCTTCCTCAAAATGCATCATTGTACTGTGCTATCTTGGTCTGTACCTATTCATTCGATACTTTCACTTATCTATCAAATTGGTGATTAGTTCCCCCCTTTTCTCCTCACTTCATCCAGCATAATCCATTCACAAGTTTGGAAGAGATTACATTATTGTGAATGAGTTATGGTCTACATGCGATTTGTCTAAGGTGGGTACAGGCATTAATAGTGTTTGTATGAAAAATAACATTTTTGCATATTGTCTTATGTATTAATATAAGTCTTGTTTTACCTGGATTATTATAAACACGATTAACTAGCATTTCTACGGTTGTAGTTGTAAGACCCATGGCCTACACAATAAATTATGTATTTTCTAATATAACAAAAATACTACTTTATGTGTGCTGTTCTTTGAGGCAAATTAAAAACCCATTGAATATGGCAAAGTTGATGCAAAAACTAGGCTTTTGAATCAGTTGCTTAATGGTTCATTTGTGGGACTCCCCTTTGCGTGTTAAGTGTGGCAGGGCTCTGCAGCCTTTGGCTCACCAGATGCTTTGGACTACAACTCCTATCAGCCCTACCCAGCATAGTCAATTTAGAAGGCTCATGGGAGTTGTAGTCCAAAACATCTGATGATGAGCCACAGGTTACAGACTTCTACTGCATAGAAAGGTATTCGTGACATCTCCACCCCCACATTTTGCCAAAATATGGGTGTTTTTGCAAGTAAAACAGAAGAGCAGCCCTGCATCCTCCTCAGAGAACCACCAGAGTTGGGAGGGAGAACAGCGTGCCAGCGTGCCACCAGAGAAGAAACAGAGGCTGAAGCTATAAGGACCTTTAGAAAATATGAAAAAGAAAATGGTCACAAACAAACAGTGGCAGAGCAAGCAGGAGGGCTGAACCCCCAAATCATTGAGCAATTTGCAGGCAGAAGGCAGAACTCTTCAAAGAATCTAAGCCCGAGTCACATTTGGAAAGGAGCAGCTGGTAAAGGGCTGCTACAGCAGGAGCCTGTCACCTGCCACCTGTGACAGCAGCAGTGCTTTAAGTGGGCCAGGGACTGCCGTGGCTGGGCCCCGGTAGTCTCCAGAAAGAGGGGCTGAGCCGGGGCCCTGCCGGGGCCCTCAGTCCCACACAACATTGGTGGGACGTATTATCCTGCCGCAGCCGCGATGGGAGATGCGCCCGTCATTATGTCGGGCAAGCTGACAGAAGTGCCAGCCAGCTACAGGGACGCTCCCCAGGTCACTGAACCTCGCGGACCCACGGGCTCCGTGATCTAATATGCAGATTAGATCACGGAGCCCGTGGGTTCGCAGAAGGTGAAAGACGCCTCGGGCTCTGTGATCTCTGCTCAGAGCAGATAGATCACAGAGCTCAAGGCGTCCCTCTCCATCGACAAAGCTTTATAAAAGATGCCTTGAATTGTGTACGTTTCAAGCCATCTTTTATAAACGTAGAAATATTTCTATGCTTTGTCGACGACGCACAAGTGTGCGTAACCTACTATGGTTTGTGCACTTTTCAAGCCACCTTTTATAAACATAGACATATGTAACATTGCTACGTTTATAAAAGATGGCTTGAAAAGTACACAAACCATAGTAGTTCGCATACAAACATATAAATGCTCACATACATTTATATATTTGTTTGAGCACCTTACTATGATTTGTGCACCTTTAGGCCACGCCAACAATGAAAGCCACACCCCCAAACGAGGGCCCCCCCTCAATTTCTTACAAACTTAAAGCACTGGACAGCAGAGAGTGTTTAACCGAACAGGAGCATATTAACAAGTAGCAGCAGTAGACTATAGTGTAAAGAGGACAGAAGCACACCCTGTCCACAGCAATATAACCCCCATAATGACATGCCCTGTCCACAACATACCCCCTTAATGACATGCTTTGTCCACAGCAATATACCCCCATAATGACACTCCCTGTCCACAACAACATAACTCCCTGTCCACAACAACATACCCCCTTAATGACATGCCCTGTCCACAGCAATATACCCCCATAATGACACGCCCTGTCCACAGCTATATACCCCCATAATGACACGCAGTGTCCATAGCTATATACCCCCCATAATGACACGCCCTGTCCACAGCAACATACCCCCATAATGACACACCCTGTCCACAGCAACATAACCCCCATAATGACACGCCATGTCCACAGCAACATACCCCCCATAATGACACGCCCTGTCCACAGCTATATACCCCTCATAATGACATGCCCTGTCCACAGCAACATACCCCCCGTAATGACATGCCCTGCCCACAGCAACATACCCCCCGTAATGACACGCTCTGTCCACAGCAACATACCCCCATAATGACACGCCCTGTCCACAGCTATATACCCCTCATAATGACACGCCCTGTTACTGTTAGATGGCCCACACCTCCAAATGATTAGCATCTCTCTGAGAAACTAAATATCCTATACATTGTGGAAAGGGAGGAATAATATAGTAAAAAAGAAAATATTCCTCTTTCTGCAATGGAAAAAGGGTTCACCCCACTACTAAGCACCATGAAAAAGGACAACAAGAAACTGGAGCTAGAATGAAGGAAAGAATACAACACAGACAAAAAAATACTGTTCCAGAAACAAATCCGCACATACAAGAAGGAAATACAAAAGGCGAAGAGAAGGCATTATGATGACTGAATCACCAATGCCACCAACACACAAAAAGAAATGTTCAACATCATTAAAGAAATTAGAAATCCCCCAGGCTGCAACAACACCCCAACTCCCTCAGAGAAACTTTGCAACAACCTGGCAGACCACTTCAAGAACAAAAGCAACGACGTAACAAAGTCATACAAAACAGACCAACCGACCCTAACAATCAACTAACCAGACCTGACGAGGAGCCACATCAAAAACTCCAAAACTTCCCCGAAATATCAGCAGAGGCATTCGTGTTGCTGGTAAAACACAGCAAGAAAGCAGGATCACCCCTGGATCGCTGCCGCCCTGACATCTACAAATCAATCCTCGTGCAAGGAACGTCATCAGAATATTACAGAAACCTTCTGATTAGCATATATCAAACCACTTCAGAAAAACACAAGTGGCGACGTAGAAGACCTCTCCAATTACAGGCTGATTTCAAACATTCCCTTCCCAGCAAAACTCATTGAAACCTACGTATACAAATTAACCCAAGAACACGTAGAAAAACACCACCTGCTAGACCAAGCACACGTCGGTTTCAGACCCGCAAGAGGAACAGAAACAGCACTACTATCCATCTGGGACGACCTAAAAACAAACGCAGAATGAAATACAACCTCCGTCCTTATTCTGCTCGACCTCTCCGCAGCCTTCGACACAGTTAGCCATAACACCCTAACCAAAAGACTAGAAGACATAGGCATAACAGATATGGCACTACTCTGGACTAAATCATTCCTAGCAGACAGAACAGAAACTGTATGGATTAAACCCTTCAAATCCACTCCATGAGTTAACAACTTTGGAGTGACACAGGATCCTCACTATCACCACTGTACTTCAACATCTACCAGACTCCAGTAATCAGAATCTTCAAAAAATACAACATTACATGCTACAACTAGGCAGATGATACTCAAATCATCTACAAAATAGAAGACACCAAAGTCGACCACTCAACCCTAATCGACTGTCTGAAAGAAGTCTTCAACTGGATGACTGCCAACAACCTGAAAATCAACCCAGGAAAGACAGACATCATGATCATATCCAAAGACCAAGAGAACGAAACCGCCACCCCATGGCCAACGGAAATGGGACCCGCACCATCACCATCTAAGGTAGTAAAAGATCTGAGAGTCCTGATGGACAACATCCTATTCTTAGAACCACAAATAAATGCAATAATCAAGAAATGCTCCGTCTCCCTTCACACAGCAAGGAGAATCTTACCTTTCCTCTCCTTCATCCACAAAACACCCACAATCGTTGCCTTCATCATGTCAAGAATCGTCTATGCAAACAGCCTCTATCTTGGGATACCAGAATACCTCCTGAAGAAACTAAAACGGATCCAAAATACAGTAGCCAGACTACTCCTCAAACTATCCAGAAGAGACCACATCACGCCAGCACTAAATACACTGCACTGGCTCCCAGTCAAACATTGCATCACCTTCAAAACAATGTGCATAACACACAGGACAATCAGCGGACAAGGAGCTGAATTCCTACAAAAGAAAATAACAATCTACAAGCCAACGAGACTCTTCAGATCAAGCAACGAAATCTGCCTGGAACAAAAACCATACCTTAAAAAAAACGTGGGGGCTCCTCCTCCCACTCCGCCGCAAACACCTGGAACAACATCCCGAAAGAAATAAGAAACACCAAAGACCACCTACAATTCAGAAAATTACTAAAAACCTGGCTCTTCAACAGATTCCAACTGAAAAAGCGAAACAACCAAACAGGAAGCACAAAAAAAAGGATGACAAAATTTAGGATGAAACTGACAACATCCAGAACCGACTAAAGAAACTCTTACTACAACAAGAGAGACGATGCTAAGTCGAATAGGACACAAGTGAGACCCATGAGGACAGAAATCAACATCCCTAGCCAACTCCAGCCAACAACCTCACCCGCTCCATAATTGCTACCAGGTACCATACTTGTATAGAGTTGTGTGAATGTTAGCACTCGCCACACTTGAACCAAGTTGCGGACATTGGCATGGGCATTGATCGGATGGAGTTGTGAATGAAGGCAGGTGCCGCCCCTGGACGTAATTACAAGCATAAGCATGTGCCACGTTTGAAGGGGCTGCGAGCGGTAGACTGCATGAGCAACTGAATAAGATGATGAATGCCAACCAGCCACCACATATGGACGGAATAGCCTTGGCTGAACGATGCCACGCACCGACTGGATTGGGAATGCTCTCATGGTCAGATTTGAAGGGACGCACAAACACCTGCCTGCCCCGCATACAGACAGGTGTCACGTAGGTGGCCGGGGCCGAACCTGGGCAAGGTTATGAATGTGAGTGGATGCCATGTGTAAAAGAGACTGTGAGTGTCAGACAGCCCAGATCTGGATGAAGAAGCAGAGATGCTCTCGCACCCCATCTGGAGAGAATACAGAAGTTTAGCGCCTCACTTCCAAACAGCAATGCCAATTAACCTATACATTAACAATCTCACCCCTCTGCTAGACCTCTCAAACTCTAACCAAACACAACCACAAGCCTACAACACAACAATCAGCACAAACTTCACTACACTGCAACAACGAAACAAAACACACATAGACTCGCACAACAGCATACGAAGACTATCGACTGTAAAACACCCCAAGCCCAGCAAACGGAATTACCGGGCTGAGGCCGCCAACAGAACATTACTGCTCTCTTACACTTTTCCAGCTTATTCTCACTAACTCTCCCCGCCCCCTTCCCTTTTTTTTCCAGAGCAGCCAGAGCGCCAGAGGACCACGCTTGTGCTGATAGTGCACAGTACAAATATCCTTTAACATTACCATTAACATTTCTGAGGAAGAGCAGTTGTTCTTGTGTATGTGTGTTTGCGTGTGTCTTGGTGTGTCTTATTGTTGCTGGCCCCAGGTTTGAACCCTGATAAGACGGCGCCCATGGGCTAATGCACTTACTGCAGTTCGGCCCACAGAGACAGCACCTGATGAGGTACTGGAGGTGTTGTGCTTGCTGTACTGGGCCCAGGAGTCGCCACACATCATCTTGAGAAGGCGCCATGCTTGAGTCTGAGCACATGTGACTTTTCACCATTGACCCCCAGCCTTCACTTTTCCCCTCACTTTTTCGTAGCTCAGTTGGTAGCAAAGAGTCAGCGTATGCATGCGGAAGGTGACTGAGGCCAGAGCGCAAAAAAAGCAAGGGCACGTTTGATAGTTGGCAGGCAGACACTCGAAAGGGCATTGGGTTCTCAGTGATAACCCAGGACTCCACTTGGTAATGCCTTTTTAAACTCTTCTCCGGCTCCCCCAAAACATGTTTGAGTCTGGCTCCACCCCAGCTCCCATGTATTTTACTTTGGTAATAGATGGCATATCTAATCTTGTCATAAAAAGCGATGCACCATTATGGGGTGCAGCCCTTCATGCATTATTTTGCATATTGGTCTACATGGAATTCTACCTCCTTCCTGGAAATCTAGCAACATCTTGACTGTACATAAGAAGGGGGCTTGGGATGTTCCATCGAACTTCTGAATGTTGGCTATGTTAGACTCTACGTCTAAAATGTTCACCAAAGTCTTACTACACGAATTGAATGCACAGATTGATGCAAATAAGATTCCTCCGTCTAATCAAATAGGATTCAGAGCGAAATCCAGCACCTCACACAACCTCCTCATTTTAAGCTCAGCGATCGAACACTCCTGGGTGCGGCCGAATATAGATGTCTATTGTGCATTCATCGACTTTTCCGCCGCATTCGATACTGTATGCAGGAACCAGCTATGGCGTAAACTAGATGAATGGGGGATCCCTCCCAGTCTGCTTTGTATGCTAATGTTACTTCATCACGGTGCCAACTGATACGATTATTGGCCCATATATAAATGCCTTTTTAAGTTTAGATGATCCTATACTGATAGGCACTATTGGGGTTTTGAAGCAAGTTCACAGTAAGTGGCTATACGACGATAGTGATACATTTGTCTCCGGTGACATGAAATATTGGCTGAAGAGAAAAATAAATGAGTCTGCATTCTTACAGAATATGCCTCACCTGGAATACGTAACATCGGCCACCGATTATTGTCAGCAGAGATGGCTTCGTAGGTCCATCCCGAAATACATTTCTGCTTATCCGAGCCCAAATGTATTTCGTACATATCTACTACTGAAAATGTATGTATCAGTTGCGCTATCGCCAAAGGGTGGATTAATAAGACTACATATGATCACACATTTTGTCGGCTATGTGGCAATTTTATTGTAGAAACAGTGTACCATCTAATAACGGAATGTGAAAGTCTTAATTGTTTACGCATGAACTACTTTAAGTCATATAACAATGCTGTAAAGGTGATCGATATCCCTCTTTTATGGCTAGATGGCAATGATATAAACTTAATACACTTCATTGTCAGGTTTTACTTGCACCTCAAGGAGATTTTTAAATGTCTTCAATGATTAGTACTGTGTTTTTAATGTGCTAACCCTCTAAAGTCGAATGAATTTTATTTGTTTTATCTGCTCATCCCTAAAGCCGAATGAATTTTATATGTGTTGTTTGACATGTTATACAAAGCTTGATGCTACATGTATATCCAATAAAACTTATTACTACTATTTACTTTGGTAATATTTGCCTAACTTGTCATGCTACTAAAGAACTTTGTATTGTATTGTCTCCATATGTGCTGAAAAAGCCTGCCCCTCCCCCACCGCCTTTCGTGCTGCGCTGCAGACTGGTGAACAGCACAGCCTCACCTCTAAGCGGCCCCAGAAAGGTCTTTCTGGGTAATCCTCGGCCCGCAGTGTGCATGTACTTCACAGGTTAATTACTGCTGACGCATTCTGGGCTCTCAGCCAATCACTCCAGCCTCACCATTTCTGCACTCAGCGTTCCTCACGGGAGTCCATGGCGGCACGGGGGCTGCTCCCCCGCCTTGATCTCTCTCCAGGGCTCCTTTCAGCCTGACACGCACACAGCATCTGCACGCTGCTGTTTCAGAAAAGCGCACTGTGCTGAATGCCTCATAACAGCCCACCGACCCTGTGCACGCAAGCCATTCTTCCAAACAAGTTTTCCGGATTCTTCATTCTTATCTAGCTGTACAGCGCTTAATACACAAGCGAAATGCTTCAAAACGCTTCAAGGCAGGAAGGGTGCAAGGGAATACAGTAGTCATTCTTAGGCCTTGAAGTTCCAAATGATCTAACAGGAAAACTTGCATACTAGGCCCGACGGCATTTCTCCTAGAGCAAGTGCATGAAGTGTTTCAGACGCAACCAAACTAGGGAGGGAAGACAAAGGCGGCACAAGACAGAACTTACTAGTCCTAGTAAATGCGAGTTATGCAAGTGTACAGACAGATGTGGGAGGGGGGTAAGTGCACCCAGTGCAGCAGGGCCTGGGTTAAGTGCAGTGAGGTTACACCTCTCATGGAGCGTAAGCTGCAAGTGCAGTCGTCTGAACATAGTGCATAGGCTCGGAGGCAAGTGCAAAGACTGGCGGGGCAGCCTGGGATCTGTGAGGTTCTGGAGGTGAACCAGGCGACCAGTCAGTAAAAAATGAACGGACTTATGAAGGGAAGGAGGAGTGAGGCAGGAGAGAAAAAGAGAGGAGGTTAGCAGGGGAGAGGGAGAGAGAAGGAGGAAGCAAAGAGGAAGGTCTTGAGGAGTTTCTGTGCTTAAAGTGCTCAGGCTCAAGGCAGAGAGAGGCAGGGAGGCTGTTCCAAAGGGAGGCACCTGCAGAGGATAAATATCTACCCCCAAATCTCTGCTTAGAAAAACGGCTCACTTGCAAGGAGTTGGAGGAGGACAATCGGGGGGGCTCTAGAAGGAGAGTATTCAGGGAGAGAGCACTGAAGATAGAGTGGGCCCAGGCCCCAGAAGCCTTGTGGACTATGCATAGGGTCTGGAACGTGATCCTAACAGTCGTGCCAGAGGGATGCAGTCCCTGGGCTTGAGGCCAAGGATACGTCTTGCGGTTCTGTTCTGGATGAGTTTTAGCGGACGCAGAGTAGAAGCAGGAAGATTGAGAAACAGGCTATTGCAGTAGCCTAGCCTAGAGCGAACCAGAGCTCTGGAGACAGTGAGCCTTTGGGGGAAAGTCAGAAAAGGTTGTATACCTCTGAGGAGGTGCAGCTGGTAGTGGGAGTTTTTGGAGCTGTCCAAGATGTGAGAAGAGAAGGAGACAGTGGAGTCGAAGATGACCCCCAGATTTTTAGCCTCACTAGTAGGTGGCGACGCAGAGCCAAGGGAGGCCGGCCAGTGAGAAATTGGGAAAGAAGGAGCAGGGATTCCAATGAGGACGATCTGTCTTACTGGCATTAAGGCAGAGATCATTAGCAGCACACCGCCAGGACTGAATTGTGGAGAGACAGTCAGGAATGAGCAAGGAGGAAGAAGAGGCTGAGGGTAGCCTGAAAGAGGGTATTACCCAAATTGACCTTTTCAAATTGACCTTTTCTCCTAATTGATCTAATAATCGTGGTCCTAATTTACCTTCTGCATAATTGACCTTTACCTGTATCTTGGTTCTTTAATATATGTGTAGGATGGGTTTGGGGTAATAAAGAATATAAGTGGAGTAGGTGGAGGGTTGCGGGGGGTTTCCAGATTGGGTGGTGGGTTGCGGCGGCTTTCTCCCTGCATACATGTCCTAATTGACCTAATAAACTCGATCATTTTTCCTGCGAGCTATTCTCCCGTGATCCATTGTGATTCGAGTAATTAGTATACATCCTGAAAGAGACCTGCATATCATCCGCATAACACTGAATGTTAGAGGTGAAGGTAGAGATCATGTGGGCAAGGGGGGCCATGTAGACATTGAAGGACCATGGGGATAGGTTAGATCCCTGGGGGACACCAAAAGTAGAGAGAGTGATAGAGGAGAGAAAGGGCCCAAGTTCCACCTGGGAAAGATTGTCAGAGAGAAAGGAGGCAAGCCACGCCAGGGCCAGATCTCTGATACCCAGGGTGTCATGGAGATGGGAAATCAGGATGTTGTGGTTTACCACTTCGAGGCAGAAGAGAGATTGAGAAGAATGATTTGAGAGCAGGTCTTCACGGGTGTTCAGAAGAGCAGTTTACGTGCCTCCTGATGCTCTAAAGCCAGACTGATAGTTATGGAGACACCCAACAGATTTGGTGTGGAGGGTAAGCTGTGAGATAGCTAACTTCTCCAGGAGTTTGCCCAGGAAAAGAGTGATAAAGATCGAGTGATAGTTTGTGGGGATAGAAGGATCCGCAGAGGGTTTTCTGAGCAGATAGTGCACAATAGAGTGCTTGAGAGAAGTCGGGGAAACTACAGTGGCCAATGAGAGGTTGCAGAGGTCTGCCAAGGCTGGAACAAGAGAATCATCAATGTTGTCCTTGATGCTTTTAGGAGGGCATGGGTCAGCCTGTTTGGAGGAGGCTTTCATGGACCTGATTTGTCTAGAGACCTCCTCAGGTGTGACAAGGGAGAGGGAGGTGAGAAGAGAGATGGGGTGGCCAAGGGGCACCCAAGAGATGTGGGTGCAGGCAAGGGTGCTGGGTAAAGAGAGGACAGGAAGTCCTGTTTTTTGGCAGTGACATTTGTAGATAGGGCCGAGCAAAGGGCCTGGGTGGGTGCAGTAGAGGAAGAAGTTGCAGTCGGATTGGCCAGTTCCTTGCAGACTTTGAAGAGTTCAGCTGTGTAGTTAGATGACGCTGATATGCGGGCTTGAATATAGACTTGTTTCTTGGAGCGAATGCAGAGTCTATATTGTCTTTGCAGAAGGTGGCAGGCCAGGTTGTCAGATGGTGCACCTGAAGATCCCCATTTATGTTCCCCTGCACTGCACTTTCGTTTAAGTGCAGCCAGCTCAGAGTCGTACCAAGAGTGGCACTTTTTGGATGTCTTCAGAGGGACCCTCATGACAGAGGCAAGAATGTCAAGAGGAAATGGAATGGTGAAAGTTTGAGAAGGTTGTGTCGGGGTCGGAGTCAGCTACATGAGTAGAAGGAGCAGAGTAGGTGGAGGCAAAGGCAGCCATTGTCACTCTTTTCATGGGTCGGGTGAACTTGAAGGCAGGAGCTAGTGGAGAGTGTGCCAGTGCTAGAGGAGAAGAGAGCTTCATGTGGGAAGAGTGAAGTGAAAGATTAGTACAGGAGAGTGAGGTAGTGAGAGGGGTAGAGAGATGGATGTCTGTGGAGATAAGAGCAGCTAAGGTGTGGCCAGCTATGTGAGTCGGGCCAGAAGGAAGAATTGAGAGAGAAACAGAGTTGCAAAGGTTGCGGAAAGGACCTGAAGAGTCAGGAGATTCAAGGTGGATGTTAAGATCCCCCAGCAGGAGGATTTGGGAGAAGGAGGAAAGGAGAGAGGAGGACCGGATTGCCCATTGAGAGAGGAAGAAGGTGGAGTGGCCTGGCAGCCAATAGAATGTGGCCACAGTAAGAGAGCAGATAGGTGAGAGAGAGCCTGCAGACCAGACTTTCAAAGAAGAGTAGGCTTGAGTGGAAATGATGGTGGCATGGATCCACTCACGAAAGATCAGGGCTACTCCACCTCCTGGCTTGTAAGCCTTGGGCACAGAGGGAATCTTGTAACCTTCAGGAAGAAGTGTGTCAAAACTTGTGACAGAGCAGTCCTTGAACCATGTCTCAGTGAGGGCTAGGGCACTGAGATCCAAGTGTTCAAGAAGTTGGCAGATATCAGAGCAGTGCTTGACAGCAGAGCGAGAGTTAAGCGTGGCAATGTAGAGCAGATTGCTGTTTTTTAAAGACTTACAAGGGGGGTAGATGGGATAGTAGTCTTCCCAGTAAGCAGCGAGAGTGCCAGAGGAGTAGAGGTAGGAAGGGACAGAGGAGCCAAGGCAGGCAAGGATGTTGGTGAGGGGAGTGTTGGCAGGGGAGCTAGGACAGTAGTAGATGGCAAGGGAGCTAGTGTAGGAGGGGCCACAGGAGGCTAGCGGGAACCAGAAGCAGCAACAGTGGATGGCAAGGGCACCAGAGTGGTGACAGATGACAAGGTTGTCAGAGCAGTGCTTCTAGGCAAGAGAGCCTGTACAGCTGCAAGCGACAAGGGGCTTATATACTATCTTATGATACATCCACCATGTTATGGCCAGGACGTATCTCTGACGACCTCTTTCAACACATCAAACTGATCGGTCAAGTCCCCTCCCAAACCATATTGCACCCTAGCCTGATTGGGACATGTAATAATAATTCAATAGCATCATGCAATGTTTTGGGAATTTTAAGTTTTTTCAAGGTTTGCCACAATAGTGCCCTTGGCACGGAATCGAATGCCGTTTTAAGGTCCACGAACATAACATATTGCTTCATGGTTTACAATTTTGTATATTTCTGGATTAACAGGAACAGTAGAAAACAATGATCCACTGTGCCCGGCCAATTCTAAACCCAGCTTGGCCATTGCTAATAGGCCCTGTGTCATCTACCCATTTTTGTAAGTTTTCCCAGCAACACTTTGCTGAAAGTTTTTCTGGCGCAATTGAGTAACGGGATCGGGCGATAGTTTTTAGGCTGGTCTTCAGGCCCTTTTCGTGTATCGGTACTATTGTCACCTCCCGCCAAGTTAGCAGTACTTTTTTTTTAGCACTGATGGCAGCGTTGAATATTCTGCAAAAAATTGGCACCCAGATAGTCATTTGGTCACGTTAGAAATCTATCGGACTAAGATCAGGCCTTGCTGCTTTCCCTCTTTTTTGGGTACCCAAAGCCTCTTCCACCTCCTTGTGTGTTACAACCAGAACTGCCCCTAGGGAATTTGTGTCTGGCTCCTCCACGCAATGCTGTGCATCCTGCCTTCCCAGACTTGAATAAAGGTTAGAAAAGTGCCTTATCTAGACCATGCTGAAATACAGCATTGCGGGGACTGTTGGCCACCAAACTTGCAGGAAGAGACCAGTGTTCCCGAAGTGGTAAGAACCTGATGTTGCTTTTCTCCACCTCTTCCACTCTACCAGGCTCTCCTGGGCATTCTGGGGCCCTCTGGTGCTTGCTCTCTGGGACTCTCTGGTATTCTCTGGGACTCTCCGGCATTTCAACAAAAGTACTTCAAGCATCAGGCAGGGAGACGGAGTCAGGTTCACAAAAGACTTCAGGTTTTATTCACGCCAGACTGACACAAACAGCACCGTTGTCAAGTACACAAACCCCTGCTCCCTTCTGAAAACGGCTTCCTTTTATACTTTTAAGAGCAAAAGATTTGAAACCCCTTCCTTTTCTAAACATGTCCAGGTAAAACTCTCCGCTGACTATATTCGCGCACCTGGCAATTAATTCTTATCTGTTTAAACCTTCAAATTGAAATACATTCTGGCACCATCCTAGTATTTTCCCGGCCACATTACCCAAATATGGTCATGTAGCAGCCTTCCTTAGCGAGAAACTCAGACATAGGCTCATTAAATGACTGGTTTCAGAATGTTTATCTGGTTCTGCGGGGCACTGTAGCCTTGAATGTTTCAACTCCAGGACTGACTCATGCTACCACGCTCTGCAGAACCTCTTCATTTATGCATTCTTTTCACTCATTTAAAGACATTGGCCCTCATTCCAACCCAGGTGGTAAGTTCCCTACTTTACCACCATGGTGTAAACTCTGTTTACACCATGGTGGATGGCGGATTTACCGCCACATTCCAAGGTGAGTGTGGCGGTAAATCCCCAATCCCCATTTACCCTTCCCCATTCCCATTTTTGCCCCATAGGGCATAATGGGAGTGGGGAAGGCGCTAATTACGGCACCGTAAATTACGGTGCCGTAATTAGCGCCAAAAGCAGGCGTTAAGGTGGAAATCAGGCGTTATGGGTTAACGGCGCCGACGGCGCCGTTAAACCCTTAACGCCTGGGTTGGAATGAGGGCCATTGTCAGTCCCGAATGGGCTCGGGTTGGAATGAGGGCCATTGTCAGTCCCGAATGGGCTCAATGGGGAATGGGGATTTACTTTACCGCCGAACTCATGATCCGGCGCTATTAGCACGGGGGAGTTCGGCGATAGGGCTAATACCGCCCAAGTCGTGATGAGGCTCATTGACTGTTACACAATGGTAGAGTTCTTTTCTGTCTGGGTATAGTAGAAAATGTAATCATTTTCCTACTCAATTTTTTATAATATGCTTTCTGTACCTTGCCTACTTACTAAACCATGATAAAAGCATTTTCGACTTTAGAAACATAACACCATTTAAAATACAAATGTCTTTTAACTTTATGAGTTCTATTTTCACACATTTACAATACTAAATGGTTCCATACAAATTTCTCTGCCTAGCTTTAAGTGGGGGTGGGGGCTGTCCCCTACCGCATTCAGTGGATGGTACCTCATCTTCATTTTGGAACATCCATTACACTCCCCCGTCTTGAAAGTTCTTGGTTGCTAAAACAATTTCTTTCAACCATATCCATGTCCATCCTCCTTGATACTTATGTAAAAAGTATTCTATCACATTTTTACAATTTGTCAAATACTAACATATTATTATTATTATTATTAAAAACAAAACATGCCTGTGTCTCTAAACTCCTTTTGTCTTCTTTCATCTATGCCCCTCGTTCCTTTCTCAATTTACTTTAAATGAACTGTATGCCTTAGATAATCTCACAGCCATTGTGAGACTCGAGAGGTTGGTCAAGCTTTAAGATAACCCATTAGCTCATTGTCTTTTCATATGTCATATCTTGTCTGCAACTCCCAACCCAACAAAATACAATCTCTCCTTGATCTTCTTTTTCTGCCCATGCAAATGTATACAATGTTTTCAAACTGTATCCTTCCCCTCTTGTTCCACACATTTTCTTCTTCCGTATCTTCCACTTTACTCATCTTAGTTTGGCATCGGTGGACCGTCTGTTTCCTGTCACCTTTGTCCTTTCTTTTGAGCTGTTTTCACAGTCAGGGCCTCATTACACGGAAGGCGGTGAGCCATGGCGCTATTAGCGCCATGGCTCATGCCGGTAAAATACCGGCACCGCCTTGGTGGAAAGGGGATTTACCGCCCTATTCCAAGGTTGGAGGGGCGGTAAATCCCCCTTCCGCCATTGCCCTTCCCCATTCCCATTTCTGCCCCATAGGGATCTATGGGAATGGGGAAGGCGCTAATTACAGCACCGCAATTTTGCGGTGCCGTAATTAGCTCCGAGGTCCCTTAGCGGGTTGGTTTTTAACGCCTGCAAAAAGCAGGCGTTAAAGCACCAACTCGCTAAGGGACCTCGTAGTAAGGCGGTAATGGTTAACGGTCACCGTTACCATTAACGGTGGCCGTTAACCATTACCGCCTTCCGTGTAATGAGGCCCTCAGTCTCCCAGGTTCTTTGATGCTTAGACCAGGAGTCCACTGTCTTTTTTCCTTTGTCACAAAGAGTTCACTTTTTCTCAAGTGTCTTTCTTTCAATAAATACATTGTTCAAATGAGTCCAAAAGAGAGGACGTTTCAGCATGGGAACATAAGATTCGGGGGAGTCTTTTGCAGACACAATTCAGACAAACAATGTTGGCTGGGCTTCCACTGGGTTTCTCTACAACCTCCCTCTTTCCTCACACGGTTTGACGTTAATTTCCTGAGGCATACAGGTCCCTCGACGTATACCTGTATTATAACTGAAAGGCCCTCATTCTGAGTTAGGACTACACCATGGAGTAAATAGCTCCATGGTTTGCAACCATGGAGCTATTTACTCCATGGAATACCGGCATGGTGAATGGAGTAATTACCGGTCCATTCCAAGGTTGGATGGACCGGTAATTCCCCATTCACCATAGCCCTTCCCCATCCCCATTTCTGCCCCCATAGGGCTCAATGGGAATGGGGAAGGAGGTAATTACGGCACCGTAAATTACGGTGCCGTAATTTAGTCCAAGGTCACTTTGCGGGTCCCGTAATTTACTCCTGCCAAAAGCAGGAGTTAAAGAGGGACCCGCAAAGGGAACTCGGAATACGGAGGTAAGGGATTACCGGCATCGGGGCCCTTACAGGCGCCGGTAATCCCTTACCTCCAATCTCGGAATGACCCCCAATGAGTTTCTTTTGTAAAATAAACATGTCTCATTTATTCACCACATTCCCTATTAAACTATTTTATTAAAACCCCCCTGATTCACATTCCAGCTCCTATACCCTACCTCCTAAAAACCTGCAAGACATTCCCTCTTATTGAACACCCCTGCCTCCTAGAAAAGCTACAAGACATTTTCATTTAAACATTTCTTTTTTATGGGTCATTCCTGCCTCAAAAACAAAATACACCCCCATCTTTCGCTCTGTGTGAGCCGGCTAGAACCTGAGTTTGTTTAAAAATAAAACAATTAGTCCTACATAGGACACATTTTTCCCTTGAGGGTGACACATGCAACCCTATGGAGACAAAAATAACAATTAAAGAAAGAAGTCTTCTTCTTTTCTGGTCTTCTAGGCATGTCCGTAGTAGATGACAGAAACGTCCTTGGGAGATCCCCGTTGTCTATAGAAAGTCAAAATAGGAACAAAAGTCATTCGGGCACTGGTAAGGGATCAGGTTTTCTTCCCAACTTCAACTCTTTCCTCCTTTTCTGCTATCAAAACATACTTTCTGGATCATTCTCCCCTATTCATTGGTGCACATAAACAACTATTTTCCAACCACACCGCAGGATACTTAGTTTAGGCTTGGTTCTTTGCTCAGTTTAGCTGCACTTGCTTCCTGGTTAGCAGTAAATACTTCCTCAGCTCAGCAGCCATTATTCCTTTTCTCTTCTTGTCTTTGTTGGACCATGGCCTTTGCTTGTGCTTTGCGTTCATCCTATGGAGTCAAAACAGAGGCGTTTCGCTGCACACCGTCCCTGCCTATCTTAATCTATTCTACTCCTGTTTTTCGAGACTATGGCACCAATTCTTACTATGTGCCTCCATTTTTTATTGTACATAACAATGTTTGCCTCTTCTAATAATTGCATTCCCCTATCACATCAACCTTTTTTTGGCATTATGAACACAAAAATATTTACTCACCTTCAATTTAACTTCTGTTTTCTGTGGTTGTCTGAAATGGCCATGTTGTCATCTATTTTCTACTCTTTCCACACCTGATTGTACTTATTTTGGGAAAAATAGCTGAACACTTGAAGACATTTTGTTTGTTACGATCTCTTTTCATGTTACTCACCTGGATCTTCCTACTTTTGATGCTGATCAATTGTGTGTCCACACCCTTTTAACGTGGACTAGTACTTACCTTTTTCTCCCTAATTAAGGCCATGTAGACATTTATTGTGCTTCCACGCAAAGGTCCATAACTTTTATCTGTAAAATAAATCAAAATTGTTACAGGCACTCAAAAAATGTTTTTTTAACTTACCTCACTATATTTTCTAAAAATGGCTTTGTGTGTAGTTTCCCTTGTTTGGTTGACCCAATTTGACCCAATTTTCTTGTCAGCCATACTCATTTTCTTGGTCTTCATGGTCACTGATGTTTTCTATTGCCCTACACTCCTTTTTTACTGTTGGCCAGGAAACCTCATAAGTGCTATTTGTTTTCCAATTTTTAGATTTTTTGTCCCTTTTATGCTTTTGCGTTTATTCCTTATCCTTTTATTCATTTGCCCAATTGTTCCCTTCCTCAATTTTTCTTTTATTCATTTTTTATTTAAGATAATCAATCATTTTCATCTTTTCAGGATTTTTTTTTCTGATCCTGTGTAACAGAGGACCAAAGTCTCCCTAACGTTTTTAATCCTTTATTCTAATCATCTCTTATGTATGTTGAGCATTTATTACATTTTTTTATGCATACTAAAACACACTTCCTTTCTTTTTCTGTGTGATGCTGTAAGGAAAGTACCGTTTCATACTCCATTAAGCCCTGCAGGGCTGTATAGTATCTATGACGTTATTTAACCTAAATCTTTTTATCTGAACAATTACTGTCCTTCATGATTCTTATCTCATTCTGTTTGCTTCTAAATCATTTGCCATGTTTCCCTACGATATGGCTGCCTCTAATTTCCTGGAGGTCATATGTTTGTTCCTTTTGTTCATAAATGTTTATGGCCTGCGCCTGAATTTATCAAATATTTTCATCATTTCTCCACCAGGTCACACAGCTGGCTATATTACCATGCTGCCACAATAATAAAATCTTTTAGTTTTCACCCAAACAATCTCATTGGCCTTCTGCCGTTTTCATGCCTTCAAAATTATGCTTGTGTCTAAATGGTGCATGTCCCAGATACACAAACATGCTTTGCTTGGTGACCTAAACACCATCATCATGCTTTAATGCTTTGTCATTCAACCCTTTCTTCAACCATCTGAATCCTATAATACTAGAATCTCAACTGCTCGTCCTGAATCAAAAAGGTTTTTCACTATTTTTCAAAGAATTTTCTCCACGCCAGCCGCCAAGGCATACAAAATTAGAAAATACTAACCCTGGTATAACACCATTCAGGCTGTCCCATTACGCATGGTGGAGCTCCTGTAAAAGGACCTTTAGGAGCTCCCCAAACTCCCATTTAGTACAATATGCTATCCTTAAATCTCCCCAAAAACAGGTCACATAGGACCCAAAAACCCCCTTCAACTTCAGAGGGCTTTCTAAATCAAAAATAATAGAGAACATGAATAACATTAGACCATTCAGCTGCAAAGGACGATGCCTGCCCCTGCCCGCACATTAGTTTAAAAAACCTGTGTAAAATCACTTGCTCCGCATCTCATGACGTTCACCAATACCTCCTTCAATCCCAACACTATTTCTGCAGCTGTAAAACAACCCTTAGGAGTATTCCTCCACTCAGCCCTGTCCATGTCATGCCAGGTTACATGCTGCAATCTGTTCTGTTGCACTTATCATTGAGTGCAATTGTCTCCGCTTCACTGCCACGTTCACTAATGCCATCAGCCCTTTCCTTTCCGCACAAAAGTGTTTATTCATTTCCAGTGTCATTATCATAGTTAAATTGGACTACTACACTGCCATCCTTGCAGGCATCCTAGCAAACATCTTCACAGGCTCTTAAAAGTGCAGAGTGATGCTGTGTGCAACTCTCAGTATTCTCAAAAGGTTATACATTACTCATGCCAGGCCAGCTGCTCACTGGCTACCCGTGAAGGAACAGTTAATTTCAAGATCCTAACTATCACGCATAAATGTATGTGTCACACAGCACCAGTATATCCAACTGATGCTGTTAATAGAGTCAGTTCAACCTGCCCCAAAAGGAAGTCACCATGTCACTCAACTGCAAGTTTCACTAATCAAAAGAGCTAATGCCGGAGGACTAGGCCTCCCCCCAGAATGTTCCCAAACCATAGGATGCTTTCCCTAGCGAACTTAGAGCAGAACCATCCCTCCTCATTTTTTTGCCAAAAACCTCAAAACTACCCTGTTTAACTACCCCTATTAGTTCCTCCAGCAGTGTCTATGCATATTCCCCCTGCTGCTTAATTAACCTCTATGCCATGTGTTTACTCAATTTCTACTCGATCCAATGTAAGCTAAACATGCAGCTCATCCATTGTAACTACAGTATGCATTTATTTGTTCTATAACTACAGGTGAAGCTGTGGCATGCAACCATTTATGTATGCCAGTTTCCTTGTAATCTGCAAGCCTCTTCTTTGTAACAGCACCACAATTCCCAAGGGCTTCTGTGTGCTCTATACATTCTAATAATTAAATAAATAAAAGGGTTTTTCATGCATTCAAGCCTTTCCTTTCTACTGGGAATTGCTCATTCCTTGACAAACTACAGTAGGTGCCATTACTGGATCACTACAGGGCCCATTCTCTGGGCACTCATGGACAACTCCTCAATAAATTATATATATCACACAGAATAATGCCTCTAGGCAATACTGAATAGTCCCATACAAAAGCCTCTCATAAACCAGGAAAAAAAGCACACTGGCTATCAGTTTAACTCATGGCCATCACACAAAAGATGTCTTTTTGTCCACGCCCTTTCATACTTATCAGAGAGAATCACTCTTGTTAGTCCATCAGACCCTCCTGGTCAGTCCAATATATATATCCGCCTTTAAAAATCCACAACTGGGGGGGGCCCAGGTCTAGCCATCCGGCTCCTAAAAACTGGAGTGCCCTCCCACCAGCACTAGGAAATGAAGGATGCTTACATTTCTCTCCTCAAAATGCTGAAAACATTAATGTTTAACAAAGCCTCTTCAGGATCTCATTGTAATGAATAGCTACACTGGCTACGACAATGCCATCCATGTGCTAATTCTTCTCTTGTCCAATGTATTCTCCTGTACTTGTACCATTGAATCCTTTGTAGTTGTGTCACAATGCTCCTGTGCTGATGTGATATGATATTATATGATATGGTATTTGTAACGCGCCTATACACAGGTGTTTCAAGGCGCGAGTAACCTGTATAGTTAAGTAACTACCACTGAAAAGTGCTTCTTGAAATCACACCACAGCTAACACATTCTCCCCAAACACTGCTACCAATGCCACATCTGTAATCTTAAAAGCTGTCTTTGTTCCATGGATACACAGTCCCAATGTCTATCATTAGACCAAAAATCGTTTTTTCTTGCCATAACACATCTGGTCATCCTCTGGGGCTGTCCTACTCTGAAAACACATTCATTTTTCTGTTTTGCAAAAAATATTTCTTATTTTTAGGTTGACACCTTTTATTCCCAGGTCCCTCTGTGTATCCTGTGTTTGCATACTGCTGAGCCTACATGTAAGCTCACTTGGTCACCCTCTGCAACAATTCATTTTGCATGTACTGCACTTTATTTTCATAATAAATGCAACGCATAAAACACAACTCACTTGAGCATTTTCCAGGTCACTAAAAAACCTTTTCATCTAACAATTACACCAGCTGTACACATAGCTGATACGCCTATGCATCATGCAATGATGTCTCTCTCGACTGACTTAACCTATGGTTCTTGAGGGTGTTCAACCTATCAGTGCTTTCAAATAATACCACTGATATGTAAAGTGCTATACGACTGCCAAATAACATGACATGACATCTTTGCTCTTTGTAATGCGTATTTTTACCACACATTTTAAAATAATATATCTAGTTTACCGCCCTACTAAAAAAAAACACTACGAGTCATAATGAAACATAAATGCAGAATGCAATGACCAAATCCGAGCCCTGCGCTTATCAGCCGTCCCACTAAAATATTAGCTGAAAAAAAAGCATTATCTTTTAAACCACGGCACGCAAGCCCCAAACAGAACATTCCAACACAAACACAGCTTGTTTCACTTCAGCGAGACATCCTTGTCAACACTTTTCTGAATTGAAATACAAATAAAACCTAGACAAGCATTTCACCATGCTCTTCTTTTTCGTTGAAAATCGTTCACTCATTTCTTGTCTAACAACCAATTGTCTTGCGCATCTCACAGGCTCACATTTCATTTCTTAGGTCATAAATGACTATAATTTTGACTGGAGTTTTTCTACCGCATACAGTTAAAAAGCCCTCCTGCATAGTGCATTCCTTTCTCCAGCACGCTTAAATGCGCGGCAACAGCACTTCTATAAATCACTGTAATTCAGTCATTTGAGCACGGAATTCTATCGTTCTGGACGTGATTCATAATTTACCTTGTATAGTACTAGGAAATCACAATTTTAACTCTATAGTTGCTAGTTTCAATTTGTCTGCACTGGCAACAAGTGCAGCAGCTTTTTTCCATTTATCTCAGAACTGTTTGACTTTTTTAAAATGAAATCACCATGAATTTGTGTGCCTTAAGTTATAGCATCTGATCATCTACATTTTTGTTATTTTTTGGCATTTTTCTAAATTTTGCCAAAATCAGGTTTTAAATTAGCTTGAAAGTACCTTTTTATATTATTTCCAATATTTTACAGTGCACACAGACAGTTACGAGACAATACGAACAGTCATAACATTTAACAAATTAGACAAACACACGGACGGATACATTTAAGTGCACTTCCTAGTGTAACCTGCCTCTGAAGGTACACTCCTACCCCTATATATGTGCGTTTCTTTACAAAACGCGAGTTCACCCTTTTCAAGGAATCTTTAAATTCTCTTGGTCTCCTAATCACCCCATGAACTGGGCTATGGGTGCAAAACTCCATCCAGCCATCTTTAAACGCTAGGCAAATGGGCATATCCTCTCTCTCTCGGGTGTCCTCCCCAGTATCTCCTCTTCTCACGTATCTTCCTGGTATCTCTCTCTATTGCTCGGGTACCTCGAGTCAATATTTTTTCATATATATATATATATATATATATATATATAATACTCTTATTCTGATGTTATTTTTTGTTCATATCCCACCTCCCTCCGTTACCTTTTGCTGGGGTTCCCCATTAATGTTTTACAGTTGTTTCTGAAAAGCTGTTAAAACTTTAACTGAAAATAAATACTTTTCTAAAAGTGGTCTCCTAGTGATTACTAAAAATGGCCCCCCAAAAACGGCCCCCCAAAAATGGCCACTCAAAAATGGCCCCCACCAAAAAATGGCCCCCCAAAATTTTCTGGGGGGGTACCCCAACATTTTGCATGGGGGTACCGTAATAATTTATGTGGGGGTACCCCAACATTTTGCATTGGGGTACCCCAATACTTTCCTCCCCTATCCCCAGATTGCAAGGCCCTCTGTCATGCTAACAAGCCTGCAAGACCCTCATAGATTTTGCTTATTTTTTGGATTCTTTGTTTTATTCAAATCTGGATTTTGACATTATTTTTCCCTGAAAAGTTGCCAAAAATATATATATTCCCCTTCTGCCATCCTGTTCTCCCTCCCTGTCCCTGTCCCTTCTTTTCCATCGGCTAGGGCAGCTGTAGTCTGCCCCATCCCTATCTTATTTTCTATCCCCTTTACTCCACTCTTATCTTGGGCAGATCAGTATGGCTCACCTTTGTCTCTTAGTCTTGACTGTCCAGGCTCTTTTCAGCTTGAAGAGATGTAATCTGTTCAGTAATCTGATCAGTCTGTTCATCATCCTATCCGTCCTGGGTTGGTTCGCCATGTGTTCTCGAAGTACTAAGATCCCGATGTTGCTTTTCTCCACCTCTTCCACTCTGCCAGGCTCTCCTGGGCGTTCTGGGCCCTCTGGTGTTCTCTGGGACTCTCTGGGACCCTCTGTTGCTCTCTGGGACTCTCTGGTGCTCTCTGGGACTCTCCAGCATTTCAACAAAAGTACTTCAAGTATCAGGCAGGGAGACAGAGTCAGGTTCACAAAAGACTTCAGGTTTTATTCACGCTGCCAGACTGACACAAACAGCATCATTGTCAAGTACACTAACCCCTGCTCCCTTCTGAAAATGGAGCTTCCTTTTATACTTTTCAGAGCAAAAGAGTCAAACCCCCTCCCTTTTCTAAACATGTCCAGGCAAAACTCTCTGCTGACTATACTCGCGCACCTGGCAATTAATTCTTATCTGTTTAAACCTTCAAATTAAAATACATTCTGGCATCCATCCTAGGATTTTCCCGGCCACATTACCCAAATATGGTCACGCAGCGGCGTTCCTTGGCGAGAAACTCAGACATAGGCTCATTAACTGTCTGGTTTCAGAATGCTTATCTGGTTCTGCGGGCATGTAGCCATGAATGTTTCAACTCCAGGACTGACTCATGCTACCACGCTCTACAGAACCTCTTCATTTATGCATTATTTTCACTCACTTAAAGGCATTGTCAGTTAAAGGCATTGGGCCTCATTACGCGTAGCCCGGTAAAAGCGGGTTCATTACCGGCATGGCGGAATGAGCGGGTCCGTGCTCATATGAACCCGCTGATAGCAGGTGATTACGAGTGCACGAGCACGCGCGTTCCCCCATGCCGGTAATGGCAATACTGCCATGCCGCTAAAAGGCCTCTAACTCCCCTATACTGGCATCGCGGGACCCGCCCATAGCGGTACCACCTCATACCAACCCCTAAATACCGGCACGGTAATACCACCATGGAAATACCGTGTACCGTTTTAATATGCATAAAACGGACCCGGAAATTACGTCATCGAGCAGGAATGGGAAATGGGGCAGCGGCCATCTTTAACAACACAATCAATTGCCATCCTCCCCAACCACCAGTCCATTTGTGTTGTGCTGTGGCAGAAAATAACCAGGATGTCCAAGGCAACCAGGAAGATGACCCCCAGGAAGCGCAAACAGCGTTTTTCAGACGCTGAGCTTAATATGCTCGCTGACACCCTGGCCCAGCATGCGGACATCATCAGGTGTACTGACATGAAGCATACGGCCCAGATCAAAAAGAAGGAAGTCTGGCAGGAGGTCGCCCAGAGGGTGTCAGCAGTGGGAACCACCCCAAGGACTATGCGCGACTGTCGCAAGCGGTGGGATGACCTCCGCCACAGGGTGAGGGGGGGCCAAACTCACCAGTGAAGCTGATGCCATGGGAGGAGACAGCCAGTACCTTCATAGATCCCGAGTCCATAGAGGGATTCGGAGAGCAGGAGGTGGGCACCGCATCATCCCCAGAAGAAGGTGAGTGACCCATCACATCCCTAAACCATGATGTGGCACAAGTGACGTGGAAGTGAGACTAGGCAAGGCAATGCATGTCCCAGGCCCACATCAACATATCCAGTCAAGAATGTGTGCCACGCCCTGCCACACACAAATGCATGCTGAGTGCCAATCCCAATGCCAACACATGTGCAACATGACTCGACCGTGCCCATGTAACTCACCACACAGACACCATACCAATGCCATGCCACCAGCCATGCATTGATTGCCCACATGCCCCCTCAGAACACCAAATGCCACACCCCTGTAATAATTGGATGCATGAATGTATGAACATATCACAGCGCAATAGATTATCGCTGCCATTTGACACCATCACTGATGACCTGCATCTCTTCTATCCCCCAGGCACCGATGAGGAAGATGGCAGGCAGGACAGGGGTGCAAGTGCATCTACTTCACGGCAAGGGACCAGGGCCACCGCCACCCCCCAGTCCCTGAAACTGCCCAGACCAACAGGTAGTGTGCCACACCAGGCAGAAACCCAGCAGGAAACACCTGCAGCCAGAGTCCAGCAGCAGCCACCCACAACAGTGGGAGGCGTTTCCGTTCCAACTCCGCCAAGCACCGCGGACGTTGCGGATGCTGATGTGGAGAATGAGGGTGACACAGTCGTGTCCACCACACCCACCCCAAGCCCCATTACCAGCCTCCCTCGCCCTACAGAGGCCGAGAGCAGCGACGATCCATGCCTCCATGACTCGGACCTCGGAGAGTCTGACATATGCTTCTTTGAGGAGGACCGTTCCCTGGACATGGGCCCCACGCACGTTCCATCCACCACCATGCCTACCACCACCCTGGCTACCACCACCCTGGCTACCACCACCCTGGCTACCACCACGCTGGCTACCACCACCCTGGCTGCCACCACGCTGGCTACCACCACGCTACTACCACCACCCTGGCTGCCACCACCCCGGACACCAGCACTCCTGCTGCCAACGACTCCTTTGAGGCTCGCCTGTCAAGGGTTGAGGCATGACAGGAGTCGATGCTTGAACTAATGCGGCAACAAATTGCCGATGGTAATGACTCCATGAGGGCCATTGCTACAGCCATCGCTGCAAACACTGCTGCCGTTGAGGCATCCACAACTGCCATGAGGGAGTGTCTGGGGGCACTTACGCAAGCCCTGATGTCAAACCTGCCTCAAATGCAGCGCCCGCACCTTGGGGCAGGCATGGGACCGGCCACTGACACCTCCACTGCCACAACCCCTTCGACCTCAGCCCAATCAATCCCTGTGCAGATGACGCAGAGGAGTGCACGGCACATGGACATGGCACCCCCGGATCCCAAAATAGAGAAGAAGTAGAGTGGGCAGACAATGCCGTTGGACAAATGGACGTTGGTCAAGGGACCAGTGTTTGGTGTACATTTGGGGACATTTGGGGTTTGTAGGGCTGGTGAGGGAGTTCACTGGGGTATTTTTGGGGTTTGTAGGGTGGGTGAGGGAGTTCACTGGGGGTTGTGAGGGGAATGTTTACATTATTACGTGTCTGAAAAATACACCAGTTGTTTGCAAGAAAATAAATGGCTGGACATACTTCATTTTGTGCATGTACATTTAATGTGTGATGGTGTACAGTGGCGAACTTCTAACTGAACAAGTGTGCATGTCCACATGCAGCTAGTGTGTCACTGGCACATTACTTTCATGGTCCCTGCGTTTCAGAAGTATTCGTGGATTAGTGCTTGGTGTACAGCATGGCCATCCCGTGCATTACGTACTGGCAGGGCAGCTCCTTCGCCTCCGTCTCCATCCCCTTCATCCTCACCCAGCCCATGCATGTCAATGTCAGGTGGCAGTGGTACATTCCTCCGGACGCACATGTTGTGCAGCATGACACAGGCCATGGTGATCTTTGCCACCTTCTCAGGCCTATATAGGAGTGCCCCACCAGACCTGCTTAGGCAACGGAACCACGCCTTCCACAGGCCAAAGGTCTGCTCAATCACAACACGGGTACGAGTGTACACACGATTGTACTCCTCTTCATGGCTGTTCTGCGGGTTCCGCACAGGGGTAAGTAGCCACGGCCTCAAGGGATATCCTCCATCACCTGAAAGCAGATACAAATAGGTGTGTGTCACTCTACCACCTTCAGGGAGCAAAGTCATGGCGGCAGCTTTTTGGTGTGGGCATGCACATGTCCCTGTACGTATACAAAATAGTCACCTAGATGCAATGTATACTGTAATGAGGTGTGGTACAATGGATGGGGTTGAATAGATGATGCAGGGTGTAAGCATGCATGCTGAGGCAGATGTGCTGTGGTAGTGCGACAATCTTTAGCCTCCAATTCATGCTGTATATTCTTCACAATGCATGGTCACACTAGCCACATTGCCACAGTTGCCATCCTGTTCAGTCATGCATTGCTTGCCATCACCATGGTGGCCTGATTGTGCGTCTTACTTGTTGTCATCCATATGCATTATTTGTGATGTGTGGCCCAGTGATGTGTCATGTTCCGTTTGGCTGGTTCAGGTGAGGAGTGTTTAGCTGTGCATGCATTCTACACTCACTGGCTATTGCCACCCAGATGCACTATTCCCCCCCTTTCCCACCCAGGTGCACTATTCCCCCCCAGGTGCACTATTTCCCCCCTTTCCCACCCAGGTGCACTATTCCCCCGCCCTCTGCAATCGCACACATCAGTACCCCACAGCACAGCCATGGGACAGTTGTGCAACTCACCAAGCAGCCAGGCACGTGGTCCAGCATGTCGCTTTATGTGACGGGGTAGCGTGGAGTTGAGCAGTACCATGGCATCATGTGTGGATCCAGGAAATCTGGTGCAGCAATGGGTGATGATCTTGCTGGAGTCACATACCCGTTGCACATTGATGGAGTGGTATAGCTTGCGATTGCGGTACACCACCTCTATGGCATGGGGGACTACCAATTCCACATGGGTGCAGTCGAGGGCACCAACACAATTGGGCATGCCTGCCAGTGCATGGAAGCCTACTTTGGTTTCGGCTATCTCCTGGGCTGTCCGTGGTAGGGATATGTGGGTGCTTGCGTGCTTCAGGAGGGCATCCAGCACTTGGTTCAGCATGCGTGAAAATAGTGGTTGTGGAATGCCATGCAGCTTCCCCACTGTGTGTTGGTAGGTGCCTGTGGCCAGGAAGTGTAGCACAGACACCACCTTTAGTAGTGGGGGATGGCAGTGCGTATTTCTATGAGGCTGGCAATGTCGTTCTGTATCATGTCCACTATGGTGGTGATGGTGTCACGGTCCAACCGGTACAGGGTGTGGATCTGCTCAGGGGTTAGGTTAAATGGGCTCGGACTGGTGCGAGGGATTGGTGGCTGCCTACGAGGCACTGGTGGCTGCGCTGGTGGTAATTGCTGGGCCTGTCTCACCCTCCTTCTCCTCCTGCGTCTCCTCTGTGCTGCCTGTTGTTGCTGCTGCAGTTGTTGTTGTTGTTGCTGTTGTTGCTGTAGTTGTAGCAGTATGGGCATGTCCTCCAGCGCTATGATTGCAACAGCTAGTGGTAGCATTTTGGTGTTGGAAGGGGTGTGGTGTGTGCTCATTTTATACTGGCCCTGCCTCCATTGACTACACCTGTGGAAATTGTGTGTACCTGTGGCAGTTGCCTTGTATCCTGATTGCTGTTTGCGGGTTGTCCGCGATGCCTGTATGGCCGGCATCGTGCAGCCCGTGATTACCGGCTTCGTGATGCAGGTATTTACATGTCTGCGTGGGTTGGAATTTCCCCCTATTTCCGGCATGCCGTTATTTGCTCCCTGAAGGGGCGCATGTGCGTGCCTATGCCGCTATTAGCGGCACCATTATTTAGGGTGCCGCTAATACCGGGTTTGGGGGTCAGAATACAACAGAGCGGTAAAACGATGCCGGTATTACCATATCGGCATAGTTTTTGCCTTACCACCAACCTCGTAATGAGGCCCATTGTCTGTTACACAATGGTAGAGTTCTTTTCTGTCTGGGTATAGTAAAAAACTTAATCATTTTCCTACTCAATTTTTTATAATATGCATTCTGTACCTTGCCTACTTACTAAACCATGATAAAAGCATTTTCGACTTTATAAACATAACACCATTTAAAATACTAATATCTTTTAACCCTATGAGTTCTATTTTCACACATTTAAATACTAAATCATTCCATACGGATTTCTCTGCCTAGCTTTAAGTGGGGGGGGGCTGTCCTCTACTACATTCAGTTGCTGGTACCTCATCTTCATTTTGGCACATCCGTTACACCAGCTTTCAAACCTGCACCATATCCCCTTCTCCCATCACCTCCCGAAGGGCAGCCCACGAACCTTTTACATGTGCATTTTTTGATGCGCGGAAGAGGACTTTGTGGTTTGCCCTCAATTGTTGCAGGGCCCATTTGTCCGCAAGATTCGAGGGTCTGGCATACAGCACCAGATCTTTTTTCGATCTGTAGCATTCAGCATTGCCCCATGCTTTTTTCCCCACAGCCCTACGTTTGGTGCTTTTATTTATTGTGGACACAAAGGGAACCACGCTTTTACCCAAGGTCTCAAACTCTGTGATTATCATCGATGTTGGGGCACTGGAATTGCAAATTTCACACAAGTAAACCACTATCGCTGCATAAGCCTCAAGCTTTAGGCCTCTCTCTATCCAGACTGGCCATTTTATTGATTTCCAGGCGTGCTGCTCGACCACTAGATGTTGACTTAGCCCTGCCCCCCAAGTTTCTTGATACAACTGAAAAGTGACAGGGGTTTATGATCGCCCTCCATCCTGTCAATGATAGACAGGTTCCTGGTTGCTGGCCATTGACTGCCCAAGATAAATATATAGTCAATGCGCAAGGCTCCCTTTGGACGACAAAATGTCACAGCTGCTGGTTGGTCACCTGGCAACCTGCCGTTGCGTGTTCTCAGGTTCAGACTAGCAATTATGCATGCTAACTCAATGGTGGCTTTATGGACTCTTTTAGGAGGGTCATATGATAATGGTGGCATCGACCATGCAAAGTCATGGTCTTCCCAAAAATCTTTTGTTCTCACCAGGGGTACCACCTGGGGGTTGAAATCCCCTGATACCAGTATAAACTGGATTTTCAAATTCAGAGGAGTATCAAGGTTGCCCAGAACTTGTAAATTCAATGGAGTCTCCATGCCAGACTTCACGTTTGGCCCTTTATATAACTTCAAGAACAAGAATCGCTCCACCCCTCCACAGTCACAGCTAACAGTTGTAGATCAGGAGAGCCAGTTTCGACAGATACCACTTCCTAGGCAAGCATGACATCATGCCAGATCGTGAGCCCACCCATTGGTCTACCTCGGGGGCCTTTCGTGGCTGGGATTGTGGTAGTGACATAACCCTCGAAGGTGACTGTCTCTAACGCCCATGTTTCCTGGAACAGAATGACCTGATCTTCTCTAATAATGTTGCACCATGCCGGGTCAATAGTAATTTGATTTAGACCAGCTCCGTTCCACAAAAGGATTTTTAGGGGTGCTGCTGGCAACTATGCTGGGTTGGCCACCGGTAGTCAATCCAACAAATCCGAAACGATGGTGGAATCAGAAATCGGAACTACGTCACCTGGGGGGGCCAGTTAGTGTTTATGACCATGTGGAGGTGGGAGAAAATGTCATCAGAGATACGTTAGAGTGAACGTCAGGGGTGGCACTGGCACAAAGTCAGGAGAGATGCAGCTGGTAACCAGAGCAGCATTCAACACTCACGTTATAGCCGAAGGGGGGATCACAGAGACCCAGGTGCATGGATGGGGTACACAGTCTCAAGCCATATGTTGCATTTTGTGGAATGAAAAGAGGGCCCGCAAAGCCCAGCCAGGCCCAGACAGGAGCCTTAGAAGTGGGGCCTTGGGAGGCGGGCCGGCATTCATCTGCTGGCTTGCTGATTGGGCCTTTGCATGAAGAGGGGCCCAAAGGCAGCGTTTCAAACCAGAAGGCCAGGCACTCCAGTGCCGACAGAAAGGGGGAAGCCATCTTGGAAATGGAGGGCAATGTTGCCTCACAGTGGATTCAGGCCACAAAGTGCCATAAAAAGAGACACCAGCATTTTAAAAAGCACACAAACATTCCGTTTTCTTCTTTAAATGAAATACAATAGATTTTGCAGGATTTCTGCTACCTTGTGCACCACTTGCGCCGGGTCGGCGGTTGTAGCCCCATGAAGCTCAAGAAGGGCTTACCTGTGGAGGCAGAGGGTGTCCCAGTCTCCAGGAACTCCAGAAGATGGTTCGCTGGCCGGATTCCTTGCTTGACGCAATGTGTGCACAGTGAGGTTCTCATAAGGTCTTCAGTGGGCCCAGTGGGCTGGGCTGGCATTCGCCTGCCAGCTTGCTGATTGGACCTTTGCAGGAAAAGGGGCCCAATTGCAGCATTTCCAACCAACTCATCACTATAAAAAGTAAAATTAACAACAGCTTTGCAGACAGAGGTATGAACATAAAATAACTGTTTTGCCAACTCTAAAACTATCACAGTATGTCCCAAGAGGGATTAAACCTTCTGCACCTCCATTACCATCCCCATAAAGCTCCTAGAAGGCCTCAAGACCTTCCAGGCAGCCCTGTGCAGGGCCTTGCTCCCAGACGAGCCCTCATTTAAGAGTGCGTGAAGTTCCTCCCAGTTTACCTGTCTATAGTATCTCAGTCTTCGTGGCTGTTCTAGGGCCAAGGGAGCCACTGGAAGATTGAGTGCTAGGCAGTGCAGGAATGCCTCAAAGCCGGTGATTGAGGTGCCAGGAAGCCTCTGCAGTCGATCCTTACAATAAACAGTTGTTCTCTGTGAACGCCTCCTTTCACCCTAGTAACCTGCCATGCCCGACTTCACAGCCTTACCTTTGATTCAATTATCTTACAGTGCATTACAGTGGCTTGTTTACTAGTTCCCTACATACAAGGCAAACACTTGCTCTCTCTTCACCACCCGAGGAATGTCTGGTGTGGATCGGGGCAGAGGGTCACCCTTTTTGTCAAAATCTCCTTTTTTGTCCCGAGCACTCATTCTGCAAACATCCACTTCCTGGCTCTGACACCTTTGTCAGCCGGCTCGGCTTTACCAGAAAACTTTCCAGCTATCATCAGGAGGAAATCCAATAAGATTACCTGGTCAGTAGCCTCCACAGCTCCTATGAACTCTTGAGCACATCTCAAGGCACCTTGCTTCTACAGCAAGACAATGTAATACTACCACCAGGCTAGTTATGGCTTCCATCAAAGCTCTGGCGGCCTCGGGAGGATAACTCAGGGTTAAGGTGCTCGCCTTGGAAGCAAGAGGACACGGAGCAGCACAGGTTCGGTACCTTAGAAACCTCTGGGTATTAAGCGCGTTATAAATAACATATCATAAATAAATAAATAACCTATCAATAAGGGAGGCTCTCGTCCCTTCTTTTCATTGCATTTTGCGTTGGTCAAAAGCCTAAAAGGTATCCGCTCCTCCCAATTATCACTATAACCCACCTTTATGTTTTCATTTCTCTGGATAGTGGGAGTTCAGGCTGTACCTTTTTGTCTCCCGGACCTTTGTCAGTCTTCCCCTTTTCCATTATTCTTTTCCCCCATTCCTTTTCACCCCACAGACTATGGTCAGCAGGCTACCATTGGGAGGGTTACAATTTCCCTCTATAAGGACAAGGCTCCCTACTTTAACACCACTTAGCACGTTGTAAACGAGGCTGCCAGAAACGAGCCCGTTACCAGCAACCACACCAGGTGGATTGCCCTTTTGTAGAACCCCTGCCACCCACCCTTCTTCAGTGGGAGATAAGGATATCATTCCGGGAGTTATGGGCCCTGAGGACTGCTAGACCGATGCAGTGGTGGCTTCTGCGCAGCACACATAGCCCTTGTTTCAGTGCCTATTTGTGAGACCTGCCACCGTGCCTGATTTAGATGTGAGAGACAGGTCGGGGCTTTAGCTGCACAGGCAATTGGGATTAACCATCAGCAAAGTGACAGTAATCCTCATCGCGACCGCAGCTGAGAGGGCGAAAGCTGCCGTGAGCCGTGCAAGGTCACTGTGCTAGAACACAACATTGTGAGGAGGGCTGGGGGGCAACATGCAGGCCTCCCATCCATCCGAAATCAGCTGTGAGGGGCATTTCTGTTTGTTAATCGGCTGCCTGCAGTATTTGGGCTGATGGTACTTTGTCACCCTTTCTGGTCATTTTATTTCTGGGTGATCCAGATGGCGCCAGGCTGAGGTGCCCGCAGACCCACTAAATGTACACCCCGTTAGCCATAGACCTCTAATGTACGCCGACGATACCACGCCATTGGCTCTGACCCCACAGGACCGACGGGCCCAAACACAGGTGGACATTCTGGGAAAGGTGAGTGCTAGTATTCCTGGAGCTTGAACCATGTACAAGTAGAACAGGGGCGGCAGGGGGAAGAGGTGGGCATGAACGTTGTTAAAAATGGGAGCTGGAAAGCACACGAAGAACAACATGGGAAACGAATGATACCTGGGCTGCGTCATTAGTGACGTTATATTTTACTTATGGAGCCCAGACTTTCATTGGCTCGGAGTCTATGAATTGATGGTTACGTGTCAGAATTGTGGGCACTGTCGACACTTTAGAAGCTGTTCAAAACTATCTCTACTAGCAATAGTTGCACCCCCCCAAACTATGCAGCTGCAGGCACTTCACATCTGGAACAGATGTGTGTTCTGTTGGCTAGTCTAACTTTTCATACCACACCTATTCCCCCCTCAAGGACAAATATTGTGTCCGAGCCCCCCCCCCACCTAGGGGGTGGTCCCACTAAGGAACTTAAAAAATGTCTAGGCGGGCCCCAGGCCCTTTACTGCTTATATTTTCAATTTAAAAACAGTAATATTAATCCCTTTTTAAAAGGTGTCAGCCCCCCCCCCCACTGAACATCCTTCTGCAACGTTTTGAGCACTTTTTAATCCAGGTCAAAAGGGTTCCATGTGCTAATCTCCCTGGGAATAAGTCATCAGGTAAATATTCTAGGAGGGTATAATTATATATTATTACCTCAAATCCTAGAATATTTGGGGAAAATGTTTGATTTTCTGGAGGGTGCATTTTTAGGAAAATGTCGCAACCTGGCAGCATTCCCCGGCAACATTATCAATGGATGGCGTCAAGAGGCTGTGGTGGGGTGAGTCGTAAAAAACTGTCACGACATTGATAGTATTTGCAAAGCTTAGGAAGGTCGATCTGCGGCCCGCCTGAATGTACTCAGGTTAAGGGGCAGGAGAAAGAGTTGGGGGGAGTCAGGATGGGCACGTCAGTTCAAACCATAAAACAGCCTTGCTCATTTTCTACTGATATTTACTAACAATGTATCATACTGAACCTGTGTACCCAACTATAGGTCCTTTAAGACGAGGTAGCAATACTTTGAGATGGATGAAGACGCAGATTTGGATTTTTGCAATGCCATATACCCAAGGATCACCCATCCTATCAAGATTGGATTTTTGCAATGCCATATACCCAAGGATCACCCATCCTATCAAGATTGGATGTTTGCAATGCCATATACCCAAGGATCACCCATTCTATCAAGATTGCATAATTGCAATGTGACATACCAAAGGATCGCCCATCCTATCAAGATTGGATGTTTGCAATGCCATATACCAAAGGATCGCCCATCCTATCAAGATTGGATGTTTGCAATGCCATATACCCAAGGATCGCCCATTCGTTCAAGATTGCATAATTGCAATGTGACATACCCAAGGATTGCCCATTGTATAAAGATTGTATTATTGCAATTCCATATACCCAAGGATCACCCATCCTATCAAGACTGGATTATTGCAATGTGACATACCCAAGGATCGCCCATCCTATCAATATTGGATTATTGCAATGTGACATACCCAAACATCACCCATCCTATCAAGACTGAATTATTGCAATGTGACATACCCAAGGATCGCCCATCCTATCAATATTGGATTATTGCAATGTGACATACCCAAACATCACCCATCCTATCAAGACTGGATTATTGCAATGTGACATACCCAAGGATCGCCCATCCTATCAATATTGGATTATTGCAATGTGACATACCCAAGGATTGCCCATCCTATCAATATTGGATTATTGCAATGTGACATACCCAAACATCACCCATCCTATCAAGACTGGATTATTGCAATGTGAAATACCCAAGGATCGCCCATCCTATCAATATTGGATTATTGCAATGTGACATACCCAAACATCACCCATCCTATCAAGACTGGATTATTGCAATGTGACATACCCAAGGATTGCCCATCCTATCAATATTGGATTATTTCAATGTGACATACCCAAACATCACCCATCCTATCAATATTGCATTATTGCAATGTGACATACCCAAGGATCACCCATCCTATCAAGACTGGATTATTGCAATCTGACATACCCAAGGATCGCCCATCCTATCAATATTGGATTATTGCAATGTGACATACCCAAGGATTGCCCATCCTATCAATATTGGATTATTGCAATGTGACATACCCAAGGATTGCCCATCCTATCAATATTGGATTATTGCAATGTGACATATCCAAGGATCACCCAGCCTATCAAGATTAGATTATTGCAATGCCATATGTCTGTAATTTAGCAAAAACCCTCACACATGAACTGCAACTGGGGCTGAGTTATGGAACAAACTGCCTGAAGTAATGAAATTGGAGGTAACACATAATCCAAAAATACCTTGAAATACATGAATATTCAATCAGGCCAAAAGAACTGGCAACGTCATCACGACTAATACACAGTATCACTGTCCCGAGTGTCTTTTACCTGGCAAAAGCCATAATGGTTCCCGAAGGAACCAAGGCTAACTTAATGAATGTATACTAAAATAAATTGATTTAATGCTTTGAGCCTTTCACTGTAGATTTATTTCTATTGAGTGCACAGCTAGTATGTTTTGCTCTGGGTTTGAATGCCCTTTCCCTTCGTCGTCTTTTGTAAAACCACCCCTTCACCCGCATCACCATGGAAATTTCATTTTGGTTTACTGCAATTTGGCACAAAAATAAATCAACATAAAATAAAAATAAAATCGAATAAATACAAGTCACACTTTAAACAAAATAAAAGCCTATATTATGTTGTCCACTATTTCTACTGCCCCCTTCACCACCGTAGTGGTCTTACGCTGCCTGACTTTGGATGAAAACGTGGCGTATTTTGACCCTGCAAGGGAGTCCCACTTATTTAGGACATAGTTTAGCCAGTAAGGTCCATTTGTCTGCATAAGGCTGTCTCAAAGTAGGGTGACCAGAGGTTTTGCCGGACCACCAGGAATTAGGCTCTGTCAAAGGGAGGGTGCCTGCTGCAGAAATGCAACAATTTATGCTGTCAATTTAAGTGTTAAACAGCTTATATCCCCCCCTTCCCATTATCACCTTTGTCAGGCACCCCAGTGTAGCCTCGAACCTCGGACCTTTGAGTAATAGCATGTGTATTTACTGATTGCACCACAAAGACTGGTTAATAAACAAGCTAGATATTGTTGCATTTGCTACTCTGCCCCCACGTCAGGCATCCCAAATCTAGACATTGTTGCGTTTGCTACTGTACCCCCATTTAAGGTATCTCAAATTTAAATATCATTGCATTTGATACTGTGCCCCCAATTCTAGGCATCTCGAATCTAGACATTGTTGCTTTTCAAGCTTCTGAAATGTAAACATTGTTGCATGTGCTACAGTCGCCCATTTTAGGCCTCTCAAACCTACATGTTGTTGGACTTGCTACTGTGCCCCTGTTTCAAGTGTTCTTTCCCGACATCCAGGTAACACAACAGTTCTACGTGGTGCTGTAACTTCTACTGCGCCCTCTTTCTAGATGTCTCAATTATAGGTATTGTTCCATATACTACTGTGCCCCCATCTTCGCTGGCCAAAATCCTGGTTCTGTTGCACCTGCTACCGTGCTCCCCATCAGATATCCCAAATGTAGGTGTTGTCGCATGCTCCACTGTACCCCCAGCTCAAGTGTCTCAAATGTAGATGTTGTTGCCTTTACTACTGTTGCTCAAGTATCTCTAATCTAGGTGTGTTGCATTCACTTCCGTTGCATTTACTACTGTGACCCCACACTAGGCCTCTCAAATCTAGGTGTTGCTGCATATACCACTGTGACCCCATGTTTCGGCCTCTAAAATCAAGGTGTTGTATCGTTCCCTACTATTCCCCAATTAAGTGTCTCGAATCCAGGTGTTGTTGCATTCTCCACTTTAGGCTTCTCAAATCTAGGTGTTGCTGCATTCCGCTCTGTCCTCTATTGAACTATCTCAAACTTAGGTGGCGTTGCATTCACTACTGTGCCCCCACTTTAGGCGCTTACCCCTCTATTCAGGTGTTTCAAATCTAGGTACCACTGCAGACGCCACTGTTCCAAATCTAGCTATCTAGCGGTCACTACATTTCCTCGAATTGAGTGACTCGCTCCACCACAATAAGCCTGACCACAACGCCTCTGACCTGCAGCAACCTTCCCAGACCTGATCAGCCCCGACTGACGGCCTGCCGCAATGCATGCCCACACGACCACGACGGACAGTTCCAACCTGACAAAAACGGAGCGAGAACCAAGACCTCCTCTCCGCACCCTCAACACTGACCCAGCAACTACACAGCCATTTGGAACAACAATCCCGTACACAGCCTTTCCACTCACACCTCCCAACCAACAAACAAAAGAAGCACACTGGCAAGCAAATAAACTCTGTGTCCGACCCACCACTACTTTTCTAGCACCCTCATTCTTAAATGCCAACCACACACCACTAGTCCTCTCTACCGCCTTCCCCAGAAGCATCCCTCACTCTGACACCCTACTTCCTTCATGCTCTCACCACACAGCCTTCATCCCTCAGACCCAAGGAGCCATCTGGCCCACCAGAAACCATCCCTGCGCTACCAAACCCGCTCTCATTCCCGCTCATACTGCACCCTCGCACAACACCCCCACCTGTTCATACACCAAGAATGACTGCCACCCCCACTCCACCACCCACTGTGCTACCTCAAACTCCCAAGCCAGAGGAGCTCTCTGGCGCTCCAAACACAACCTCCAAACCACCTGGACAACATCTGCACCTTCCCCCACAAACTCCATGCCCAAATCTACAACTCTCCCAGATCCGCTGCCCTCATCCCTGCCCACAACAACACGAACCACACACTGTGCTACATCCAAATCCAAAGCCAGAGGAGCACGCTGGTGCTCCTTACACAACCCCCATGGACCCCCTTTTCATCAGCCCCTTCCCACATAACTTCGCCCCATAGATCATCACCTCTGGCCACATCACTCCATGCCTCAGCCAGAACCCTGAAGACCCTCCCACCCCCTCAAACCTCTCCAATCACTCCTTCAAGGAGTGAGCTCTGTCCCCCAACTAACCCCATCACCCCACCAACACAATCACCCGCCCGCCCCTCCAACTCCGACCTACCTTGCCTCACCATTTCCCCACCTCCACCACTTCCTGGCGTGCCCTCAGCAGGCCCAATCCACTCACACTGCCCCCTCCAATCTCCCCTGAGTCAAACCACTTTCGCTCTCGGCCAGCCATGCCCATCCCCCCACACACTCACACTCCACCAATATCCACTCACCCTCCATCTCAAGACATCCCCATTCAACTCCCTTCCATTCTCTCAACATGGCACAGCTTGCTCGCTCCAGAACTGTCGCCTCACCCCCCTTCCCCTTCAACCCCCAACCCTCACTCACACATCTCCCATGCCAAAACGCTCTAAACTAAAGGATAATAACCGCCCCCACCCTCGACTCTTTATGCCTCTCCGCGCCTACATAAGTCTTCCCTCGTATCCACCTATAACCCGGATGTAAGGAACTCCCCGCTATCAACTCCCAAATTGACTTTCTTCGCTCACGACCTCTCGCCTACCACCTCTACACCTCCACATCCCTGCAGAACTGCAGCCAATCCATCCGCCGGCAGGTACCCACCCACCACTCTGACAACAATCACCGCCCACCCCCCTTCCATCCTTTCACCTACCTCCATCGCATTCAAAGTGACCACTGCACGCTCTCTCTTCCCACTCCAACCCAACCCTACTCCTTCCCCTTCAAACATCATTCCCAACCATTCATACTTTCCCGGCCTCTCCCAACGCTCAACCTCCTGCTGCCCCCAACGATCCCCCAGAAGCCACTCTGGCCCATCATTTCCACCTGACCACCAACCCCACTGCAACCAACTCCTCCCACCAAGTCACCTGCCTCTTATTCAATGCCCGCTCAGTGGCCAAAAACCGCCACAGCATCTTTGACCTATTATTCACTGATTACCCTGATCTCATCTTCATCACTGAAACATGGTCCAGGGATGACTTTAAACTAATCGCACACAAGGCCTTCCCTCCCGACTACACTGTCATCCCCCACAACAGAGCCAACAGAGGTGGCGGAATAGCCATCCCCCAAAAACCCTACATATCCATCTCTCTATCCGAAACCCAGCCATGCACCTCATATCATATCATATCATATCATATCATATCACTCCCTCATGCTCTGCCCGCACCCGCAAAGGACCAATCCCCAAAGGGTTCACACCCCACCTGAAGACTGTCAAAACCCATAACTGTTCCCTCGAGCGCAAATGGCAAGCATAAAAAAAAACGTAGCAAATCCCTGTTCGCCCGCCATCACCGTATCTACAAAACTGAGATCCAAAAGGCCAAAAAATCCTACTATGAAAAAGAATCCTAAACTGCTACAGCTATAGTAAAGAGCTCCACGGGATAATCTTGGAATTTGTGAAACCAACTTGCACAACTGCCCCTACTACGCCCACGCAATCGCTCTGCAACTCCCTCTCCCATCACATCTGCAGAACAGCATTGGACAGGATCGCCACCCTTAATGCCAAACTCTCCAACCTCACCCCCGCCCAACCCCCGCCGCTCAAGTCCCCCTGCCCAGCAGCGCTGACATTCAACTCCTTCAAGCTGATCTTGAGCAAGGAATTCCTTAAACTACTGTCCAGCAGCAGACACTCCGGGTCCCCCTTGGCCCTTGCACTGCCTCCCTCCATAAAGAAATCTTCTCCAGCTGTGCATAACAGGCTAGGTACATACCCAATGACTCCTTCACCTACGGCTCCTTCGTAGACCCCTTCAAAAAGGCAGGTCTCAACCCCCTCCAACCATCCAATTACAGGCCCATCTCAAACACCAGATTCCTGGCAAAACTCATCAACCGCTCTGCCTACTCCCAGCTCAACCATTTTGCCGAATTAAATAACCTACTAGATCCCGCTCAGTCTGGCTTCCGGCCTCACCATGGAACTGAAACAACATTGATCTTCATCTGGGATTACCTCAAAGTCACGGCAGACTCTGAAGGATGCGCTGCTCTGGTTCTGTTTGATCTCTCAGCTGCCTTTGAGACCTTTGACCACTAAATCCTCCTAGACCGCCTCCACTCCCTTGGAATCTGAGACTTGGCTCTCAAATGATTAACAACAGGAAACAAATCACTACCCTTCCCCCTTTCACCTCCTCAGCTCGCCCAGTGAACACTGGAGTACCCCAGGACGCTTGCCTCTCCTCGCTCCTTTTCAACACCTACCTGAGCCCTCTGCCAAGGATCATCCGCCTGCACAACCTCACCTGCTACAATTATGCTGACAGCACTGAAATTATCCTGAGAATCCCCAAGATGAGCTATGAACATCCCCCCAACCGAGCAGCTTGCCTCAGTGATAGAGAACAATGGATGACCAGAAACCACCTCCTTCTTAACCCAGGGAAAACCGAGATCATGGTATGTTGCAACACAGCTCTACTCCCGCAACGACTACCATGGCCTCCCTCCCTCGTCAGCCCCCCAGCCCATATCGCCAACACATTCAAAAACCTAGGCTGCACATTGAACTCAGGCTTAAGCCTGTCCCACCAGATCAACAACGTATCCAGATCTTGTCACTACCAAATCAGGCTTCTGAGACGCATCTTCCCTTATCTCTCCTTCCCTAAAAGAGTGACTTCTATTATGTCAATTATCATGTCCAGACTGTACTATGCAAACTCCATGTACCTGGGTGCTCCGCCATACCAACTTAACAAACTCCAAAGAGTCCAAAACACAGCTGCTAAACTCCTTCTTGCAATGGGACGAAGAGACCACATCTTACCTTGTGAAAAGACGAAAATAATATGAGGCCGGGGAACCCAAAGGAAACACACCAAACACCGGTTACAAAGGAACATACAAAGTACTTTATTTTAAGGTCAAGCAATGACAAAGTCAAATGACAGGTCAGATACCTATCAGCCCTCAGTGCAACACAAGGAACTTCAACGGGGTTCGATGTATTCAGTGAGCGACTGTACATTGGGACATTCAGGCTTTTATTCATTTCTCCAGCCTGTTGTCCAACCCCTTCGCGGGTTAACCATTCCATGAATGTATAACAGGTCTAGGGTCTCTGCCAAGTCAACTCTATTTTAGTCATGCGCATAGATCAGTTTCCGTTGATACAGGTAATTCATTTAGATGCAGGTCAACAGAAGGACAAGGTCTCAGTTCACGACCCTAACAAGTGGCCTGCAGGCAAGTTATACATTAGCTGTACGGAGGTCATGCCGACCAGATTCTGTTCGGGATGGCAGCGTCCACCATTTTGATGTACAGGGTGACTTTTACACAGCAAGAGAACCTAAAATGGCGGTTTGATTCAAGATGGCGGCTTACATCAATTTCTAAGGTGAAGAATTTTCCGTAGAGAGTTATTCGCGTACAGTTTTATGCGACTTGGCGTAGGCCAATATACATATAATCGTTACAATAGGAGGCATCATTTAATATCCAGTTTGACAAACTGCTCTCCATACCCTCCACTGGCTAGCCATTGCACAAAGAGCCACTTTCTAAATCCTGTGCATCACCCACAAGGCCGTCCTGACGTACCTCCAAGAGAAGACTATGTACTACCGCCCAACACACACCCTAAGATCAAGCACGGCCCTCCTACTAATGATCCCGGCCTCCAATTCAGCCAGACTTGGAGGGTCAGCCTACTCGACCTTGGCACCAACTCTATGGAATTCTCTACCTCCCCGTATTCGACATAATCAGGACCTCATCGCCTTCCATAAATCGGTGAAAACATGGCTCTTCCCAAATCCGTGAAAAAGTCCCCGCAAGGCCATAAACCAATCCCCCAATGACCTAAATCCTGTGAAAATCAGCACTAACCTGAAACACAACAGGAGAGCCACGGAAAACAGCTGACCAATTAATTAATTACCTCACCCCAGAATAGGCACAGTCAATGCACGGAAGTCGGCCTATAGACCAAAGATTTCCAGCTATGCAGTTGCAAGCCGCACGCACCGACCTCAACCACCTCAGCCTAGTTGGTACTATATGATCAATAGAGGCGTCCCCTATCTACCAAGGCATAACCACCTACAACCAAGCACTGGTGGCACAAAAGCAACTGGGCATGGTTACAACTCTCTGGAAAATCATACAATAACCCAAGAATCACCCAGTAACCCAGCTTAATATCCCTCCAGGGACCCAGAAAATGGGCCCTCCAAGTCCGACTACAAAGCGTCTGGTAAAGGACGGTCCAACCAAGGTAACAAAACATACCCCACCGATGATTTTACCTTGCACTGAAATCCACTACCACAAACCGCCAGTGCAGACACGGGCAGCGCACTGAGCTCCAAAAACATCCCAAGCAAGGAGGACACCCACTGATAACTGCAAACACTCATTCCTGCCAAAATGCTCACTCTCCACTTTACATCAACAAATAGAACGCAGCTACACCCCTCGATCAATTCAGCCTAGCCTCAAACATACCTACATCGCTCATAGAACACCTCAACAGCCTGGTAAAATGCTGCTTTACCCCACGATAAAATCAGCCTAACGGTGCACATAATCTCCCACACATGCCCCACGGCAGCCAGAATGATGATTCGGAAACCACCCTCCTTGCTGCACACACTACACTGATCCCCGATATCCACCGCACCACTATTACCATTAGATTGCAGCCAACCCTCGCAAACTACTCTGGCTGCTCACATACCAAGTGCACCCCGGCACTATTTACCACGCCAGTCTCTCAACTGATACAGAACACAGTTCCCGCGGGCGTTCACCCCGCAGCGCTTTGAGAGCATACCAATGGTGCATAAGGCGCTATACACATGCACCATAACATAAGACAAGCGCCACAAACCCTGTAACAACAATCAAAGCAAACACTCCTCAATGTGCCAGTGAGCTATAATTTTGCAACCCTGCAGTTTCTATATATGGGAAGTGCTAGAGATATTTGTTTTAATGTTTTATCCCATGGGGATCAGGGGTGGTCGACAGAGGTGAGGGGATGGGGCCAGCACGGATATCTTGCCTGCGAGCCGCGCTCTAGAGCAGACACATTTCATGCCATCTGCGCCCCCCGTCTGCGTGCCGCAGAGCCTTCAAAGGGTAGGGTTCCCTCTACGTAATCCCATTACATGCAGAAGAGGGCAGACGGCCTCATAACACGCTCTATTAGCCGTGTCATGTCCTACCCCCCCGAGGAGCGGATCCAGCGTGGAAGTGCTCTTGCCAAGGCACATGGTGCATAACTAAAGAGCGACATGTCTCGGGAGAAGTGGCTCCGCCGTGTGAGGCCTGCATAAGCAAACGCCACGCAGCCTGGCGTCGGGTTCATGCAACAGCACTAGCTGGAGAGGCTGCTGCATGCAGACTGCATCAGGAAGGTGCTTCACCAGCTGCTGCGTGCACGTGCAAACGTGCCATGTGCGGTGGTTGCTGGAGTCCCCTGATTTGCTAATTACACATGTGTAAATGATAGGGTGACCAGACATGTTCTGATTACTTATGGTAATCTTTATTACTCCTAGTCCTACTCTTCCTCGTCACAGTAATTACCTCATAAGGCCCCTGCCTCCAACACAGGACCTTCTTCTATTTCTTTAAATCCCTATAACTCCTCCCCCACATCCACGTCACTCGGTTTCATATTACCAAGCCGGAGGATGGAACCTTCCCCGCAGGGAGGGTGAGGAGGGTCGTCAGTACTGTGATGAGGAAGAGTGGGACTAGGAGTAATAAAGATTACCAGTAAGTAATCAGAACATTACCTCCACGTCCACTCTTCCTCGTCCCAGTACTTACCTCATGAGGTATACCAAAGCAGCAACGGGGAAAAGGTCCCAATGAGACACAGAGCCTAAAACAGTGCAGCAAAACACACACCCACAATAACTCTTAATTCACATCCCCACAAACCAAACTCCAACCACGAAGGAACCAACCCCAGAGTGGGAGAAACTCAACCCATAGCAGCTGATGAAAATACCTAGACAAGCCAAGGCGGCAGCCATACAAATCTCTTGCAGAGAAAACCCTCCTTGCATCGGCCCAGGAAGCCGCCAAACCCCATGCGGACCGCCCCTGATCGTATGCAGGCACAGGCAGGCCAGAAGCCACATAGGACTTGGAGATCACAACCCGGAACCACCGGAAAATGGAAACCACAGATGCGTTATGCCCAGCCCCAGCCGGACCACAAGCAATCCGAAGACTATCAGATTGGTGGAAAAAAGCAAACCTAGCCAAATACTCCAACACATCCGGCCGGACATAATGTTAAGCCAAGCCACCTCCTCAGGCGTTCTCAGATCATGAAAGAAGTCAGGGAGAACCAGATCCTGAGAGGTGTGAAAACCGAGAGACAACTTAAGGGAGAAACTTCGGACCACACCTCAGCACCACCGAGTCTGGCAGCACCCTCAGGAAAGGAGGGTGACATAAGAGAGACTCAATTTCCCCAAGCCTACAGGCACAAGTGAGGGCAATAAGAAAAGCAGATTTCAGTGTAAGATGTTTGATATCAGTCTTGGAAATGGGCTCAAAAGGAGGCCCTTGAAGGAACCGTAATACAAGAGCGAGATCCCAAGGGGGAAGCCCTTTATCAGCACAAGGACGGGAAGAAGAAAAACCTTGGCGCAACTTCCCCACCAACACCTCCCCATCCAAGTGACCATCAGAGTCCCCCAAAAGGAATTTCATGAAGGCCCACCGAGAGCAAAGCCTAGAAAGAACTGGCAGTCCCATGTCAAAACCCCTCCTGGAGGAATTGAAGGATAACAGAGAGGCCAGAACGCAGGGGAGGGATCCCAGACCGCCCATGCCAGTCTCGGAAATGGCCCCAATGCCTGCCGAACACCTTCAGAGTGTAGAGTCTAAGAGCATCCATTATGGACTCAACTACAGGATCTGAGAACCCCTGAGATATCAACCTAGACTGAGCAATAACCACACTTCCCATTGCATCTGGCGGACTTCCAACCGCAGATCCTCTTGAAGGGGACACAGCCACCTCGGAACCAGCAAAGGTTCCTAGGACCGAATCTCCAACAGAGAGGGGAGCCAACTCCGGCGGGACCAGAACTGAGCTAACAACAACACAGTCTCCCTGGACACTCTGATGCGCCAAACCACCCAGGGCAGAAGGGGAATAGGTGGAAAGGCATAAAGGAAAACACCAAGGCCACGGGCAAGACGGTAAACCACAACAACCATTTGGAGAGAACGGATCCCATGGCCAACTACTCGGACCGTGAGCTGGGTACCAAAGTCCTAACCATGCAAACCTGGACCGGAGGAGACAGGAACGGCAACTGATACCCCCCCTCCGGAAGGAGCCCATTACCCAGGAAGCCGAACCCCACCGGTCCTATACACCTCTGAGAAGACAGAGACGAGGAGCCAGGGAAAACCGCCAGTCACTGGACTTGCACCAGAGGAAAATCACAGGACGTTGAAGCAGGCCTGCGCCACAATATAACAGCATGCTTGTCAGCCCACAAAATGATCCAACCTAACAAAAAGAAGATACAGGACAGCCCAGAAGTCCAGCAGACCACGGCCCCCTCAGCCAACAGAGGAGCCACCAGGCTGGCGTCAAAAGGGTAGAGTACTGTCACAAAGCGGGACAATGTAATCCATCCTGGATGGTGTCCAAAGGCAACCCCATACCTGGGGTATGCCTATACTGGAAAAACCCACTGAAGTGACATCCCCCGCCACCGGCACCAGGGGCTCTGAGAACCCCTCTAAGTACAGACATGTGCCATCATGTGCCCTATCACTTGTCACAAGTCTGAGAGGAGGCGTGAAAGCAACACGTCAGCACCGGAGGACCTAGGCCTTAAAAGAAGAGACACTGGGAACCCCCTGCATGGCCGTTACTTCCATGATGCATTTTCCATAATTCCATGCCGGACAAGGGAAAAGAAAATCAACTCCTTTGACCTTCCCTCGCGCAGTTCAGAAGAAGAGGACAGGACAAGGAGTCTGCGTCCATAGCTAGCACAGACCCAAACACACCATTAACACGCCACATGACTGAGAGGTGGCTTGAGCTCTGTGTCCAGTAGCTGGTAGCCCCATGGTCTAGATCGTTCCAATGCGTCGGTCTAGGAAGGATGAAGGGCCGAGTCAGCACCGCTGAGACTCGAACCCGAAGTGTAGACTATGCCAGGCCGGTACCCTCCTGGCCGCTTGCAGAAGTGTCCAAATCTGTGCCGTTTTCACAGCCTGCACGCAAAGAATACAGCCAACATCCGGTGCATCCTGGGCTGTGTGTGCCTGAGGAGCAGGTGGTATGTGACATGCCTGTGACAGAACAGAGCCCCCGCACTTTCAAAGACTCTCTGCCACTGTCACCCCACGACAAGAAGCAGAGAGGCCTCACAACAAAAGGGAAGGCTAGCCCATACTGCCAAGTGCTTGCCATCATTTCCAATAAAGATGTGCACACATAGCACGAGGAAACGGCATGTTGAAGGAGTCAAGATGGCCATACCAGCAGGAGAGGGGAAAAACATCAAGCACAGTCCTCCCCTCTCCTTACCTTCCCCCAGAGAATGCAGCTAACATCCAGTGCATACTGGGCTGTGTGGGACTGAGGAGTGGGTGGTATGTGACATGCCTGCAACAGAACAGAGCCCCCGCACTTTCAAAGACTCTCTGCCACTGTCACCCCACGACAAGGAGCAGAGAGGCCTCACAACAAAAGGGAAGGCTAGCCCATACTGCCAAGTGCTTGCCATCATTTCCAATAAAGATGTGCACACATAGCACGAGGAAACGGCCTGTCGAATCAAGATGGCCAAAACAGGAGGAGAGGGGAAAAACATCAAGCCCAATCCTCCCCTCTCCTTACCTTCCCCGGGCCATGCAGGACCCGGGACACAATGCTCACGCTACGGTCCGGAGCCCAGCAAAGAACCGAGCGAGGCAATCCGGCTCAACTGTGACCCCAAGCCCTGCCGGGGGCCCAGGAGCAGCACCGCACCTGAGGGAGCCGAGGACCCCGCCACACAGCCCCCCCAGGGGGCCAGCAATCAGTGCTCCCCAGTGCCCCGCACCGGGATGAAAAAGTCCAACCAGCCGGAGGCAGATAAAATTAAAACTGAGTAACGTGGATGTGGGGGAGGAGTTATAGGGATTTAAAGAAATAGAAGAAGGCCTGTGTCGGAGGCAGGGGCCCCATGATGTAAGTACTGGGACGAGGAAGAGTGGACATGGAGGTAATGCCGGTTATGCCAGGTCTTTCCTGGAATTGGGTGCGCTGTCCCCCTTTCCCAAGATTATGTTTCCATTGGAAACTAAAGTGGTCCAGTTTTTGGTAGCAGGTCTCATAGCTGTCAGCAGGAATGCACCATCTCACACAGAAGAAATGCTGCATTTTTATGAAGTAAGATAGTGGTAATTTGTGACAAATTAATTATAATACGTGTTTATTCCACCAGTAACACTTAAACCTCCTTTTCCATCTGCTACTGAAGTGTAGTGCCTTCACAGACACTTTCAAGAGTAAGTCCTACTTTTATGTTAGTTTCCCTGTCCCGCACCATTAACACTTAAACCTCCTTTTCCATATGCTACTGAAGTGTAGGGCCTTGACACTTTCAAGAGTAAGTCCTACTTTTATGTTAGTTGCCCTGCCCCGGTCACCCTAGCAATGGATGGAGGGCCGCAGTGCAGTTAAACATTATGCTCCTACACTACCCACACATCAGCATCCAAGATGACACGGACACAGGCTCTGAAAGGTCCGTTTGGTAGAAATGGGATCAATTAGCAGCCCTGTGAGTGATCTACTGGCACTGCCACCAGAGCACACATGATGGTTGCCATGGCTGCGAAGATAGGGCTGCAAGTGCTGCACCGTCAGACTGCACATCATGCCAGTGGCCACTTTTCTGTTGAGTGCTTATTTCACCCACACCACTTCTCGCTCACTGACAGAGTGCACCCAACTGAAGGGATGTAATTAGAATGTCTTCGGGAAGGGGCATTAATATACCCATAATAGATGCAGATTCTTGAACTAAATATCACCCTTCTATGCCCGCTCTGCTCTTCCCTTCCCCGTGTTCCTTGTCCTGCGTTATCGGAGGCCATCTGAAGACATTGACGTTTTATGCATCCCATCACCTACTGATTGTCTCGTTTCAATCTTTCCAATTTGTATCAGGTAATATCACCTTTTTATATAGTGCTTCATGGCAGATTTCTCTCACTTCCAATGGCTATAATAGCAGTGATATTTTCCAATGTAATGGCACTCAATGTATCACCCTCAGAAGTATGAAGGGGTGATGCAACCATGCCAGGACTCAACCTACAACATGTAGGCTGGCCCAATGTTATCGCCTGAGCCAAGTGCAGGCTGGCACAATGTTACCACATGAGCTATCCACCTAAAGTGCAGGCTGGTCCAATGTTATCGCCTGAGACAAGTGCAGGCTGGTATCCACCTAAAGTGCAGGCTGGTCCAATGTTATCGCCTGAGACAAGTGCAGGCTGGCCCAATGTTATCGGCTGAGCCAAGTGCAGGCTGGCCCAATGTTATCGCCTGAGCTATCCTCCTAAAGTGCAGGTTGGCCCAATGTTATCGCCTGGGCCAGGTGCAGGCTGGCCCAATGTTATCGCCTAAGCTATCCCCCTAAAATGCAGGCTGGCCCAATGTTAACAAGTGAGCTATCCTCCTAATGTGCCGGCTGGCCCAATGTTATCGCCTGAGCTATCCCCCTAAAATGCAGGCTGACACAAAGTTATCGCCTGAGCCAAGTGCAGGCTGGCCCAATGTTATCGCCTGAGCTATCCTCCTAAAGTGCAGACTGGCCCAATGTTATCATCTGTGCTATCCTCCTAAAGTGCAGGCTGGCCCAATGTTATCGCCAGAGCTATCCTCCTGAAGTGCAGGCTGGCACAATGTTACCATGTGAGCTATCCTCCTAAATTTAAGGTTGGCGCAATGCTTCCACGTGAGCTATCCTCCTAAAGTGCATGCTGGCACAATGTTACTAGTTGAACTAGGCTCCTAAAATGCAGGCTGGCCCATTTTACCGTGGGAGCTGTCCTCCTAAAGTGCACGCTGGCCCTATGTTACCACGTGAGCTATCATCCTAAAGTGAACGCTGGCCCTATGTTACCCCATGAGCTATCCTCCTAACATGCCGGCTGGCCCAAAGTTACTGGATGAGCTATCCTCTTAAAGTGCAGGCTGTCCCAATGTTACTGGGTGAGCTATCCTCTTAAAGTGCAGGTTATCCCAATGTTACTGGGTGAGCTCTCCTCCTAACATGCAGGCTGGCCCAATGTAACCGGATGAGTTATCCTCCTAATGAGCACACTGGCCAAATGTTACTGGATGAGTTATCCTCCTAAAGTGCAGGCTGGCCCAATGTTACTGGGTGATGTAAGGGATTACAATCAGGCACACACCGAGGTCTCGCCTAGCATGTAGTGCGCAAGGAAACCCTTATTTATTTTTGTCTATAAGTTCAATATTCTGAATGATATACCACTCATATCACACCCATCTCCTGAGACCCCGCAGGTCACACTGAACCAGGAATCAGGCTAGTTTGTAAAGGTAAATATTTATTTATTCATTTATTTAATGTTCAAATCACACATAAATTTACTATATATAAATATATATATATATATATATATATATATATATATATATATATATATATATATATATATATATATATGGGACAGCAATCACCTACCGGTGACAATACAATTCAGAAAATAAGCAAAGCAATTGAATTCACTTATGGGAAAAAGAACAGTTTTGTTTTGTGCACGGATAGCGTTTAGGTTAAGATTCCCCCTGCAAAGTTTTGTTTAAATACAAATGAGCAATCCTACACAAATGTAAATAATCAGCAGGTATTCAGGAATGAAAGACAAGGTCTAGAGTTTATAGGCAATCTTCCCTCCCCAAACAAGAGAGAAATCGTTTTTGGAAAAGGACTCTTTTAAAAAGGACATGTGAAAAATGGCTTTGGGAAATATTGCAAAATGGTCAAAAATGATTAAATGGAGAAAAATTCTATGGAAAGCAACACTAAACAGGTCCTAACACACATGAGCTATAATATAAACAACAGTACACACTTTAGATCAGAATGGGACAGAAGTAGCACTTTGAAATGGGACAAAGACACGTGTAAACATATGAACTTTGCAAATTCACGGCAAACTTTTACGCTATATTGAAGAAAAACGGGTCAAATACACTGTTCCGCGATTTATAGTTGTGGATGTAGCTAAGGGTCTTAGGTATCAGTGAGAGTTGAAATTTCTTTTCTATCTTTCAAATTGAAGAAGTTATGGAGGTTTTAGTGAGAGGCATTTTTTTAATTTTTTTTTTATTTGTTTAGTTGATAAAATCAACTTTTCAAATACAAATTTATACAAATTCATACTAACAATTCATACTAAAAATTGCATTTAGATCTCTAAACACAGAATTCATCATAAATTCATCCTAATTCATACATAACAAGTTCTCATAAACAACTCATTAAAACTTACTCACAATATGTCAAATTCATCTTAGACAATTAGTGAAACTTATTCACAAAGCAAAATATGATAAAACTGCAATATTTGTTTCTTGCCGCTTCAATAGACTAGACCCACAGTTCTCCAATGTACTAGTCTACACACTCTACAACAGGCAGAACAATATCTAAAAATTGTACAATTGCAATCTGTATTGTAATTCTTGGGTTAGAAAACAACTTTTGCCATATTTGGTACTGAGACACATGATTCTGAAACAACAGTTTGTCCTTAAAGCATCTATTTCTCACCCTGCTCACAGCTTCACATTCTACTAGCAAGTGTTGCAATGTTTCAATTTGGTTCATATCCATGCAATAACGACAAAAACATTTTTTTCCACTGTTATCATTCTCTCCTTCTTAAAATGTCACGTGTGGGCCATAAAGTCAATCTGAATCTCATATATTTCCTCCGATGCATCGAGCAAGGGGATTTTTCCAAGTAGGCGGCTGTCATTCCATACCTTTTCAGCCCAAACAAAAAAATATCAAAATCTTTAAGTAGTGTACACTTTTTGATAGTTTCAGCCCAGTCGTGCTGTAATATCTTAGTTTTTGCACGATCGGGATTCTCTACCAGAAGTGACACAGTCACATTGGCCTTATACATAGCTTCGATTACATGCTCTTTCCAAACACGTGAAAAGTTATGTTTTGATAAGAAGAGATTAAAGGCCACAGTTTGCAAAATACACAATTTATCAACCCCTTCCAACACTTTCCGAAGGAAGGCACATTGCTTCCATATTACGTAAGAATAAAGTGACGATAATCCCAACTCATAACGAATGAGCGCTAAAGAAGTGCCATTAGGTAACTGCAGCACTCTTTTCCAGTAAATAGATTCCATATTATCCCAATATTTGCATCTGATCAGCATCATTGCTTCAGCTCCATATAACATAATTGGTGTCACTTTAATTTTAAAAAACATAATAATATGTTTCATTGAAAATTTACCAAATTTCTTACACAAGATCTTAGATTGGGACACCAATGACGACAATTTAGCTTTCGCTTAACACATGTACTGCGTTTGAGATTTCCTGCATGTATTGTTCAATTGCTGTTGTTGTAAATACCATCTATGTTTGTAGACCTTAGACTTCTGACCAGGATTACAAATCATTACTTGGGTCTTATCTAAATTTATACTCAAATGATTTTTGGGAGTCTGGGATAGAAGCACCAAGTCATCAGCGTATAATAAATAAGGAATTTGTTGAATACCGATCCGAGGCGGATCACCCACACAACCTCTCAAAGAAGCTCCAATGTCCAAAATGTAAAAATTAAATAAGAAGGAGGCTAGAGCACAGCCCTGTTTCAGCCCCCTATATGTAGCTATCAGAGATGATAGCGTCCCATCAGTGGACACACGTACCCTCCTGGTTGTATTTGTATGGAGCATAGCTATTAAAGCTACTAGCGATTTGGGACAGTCATGTTCCCTTAGCTTCATCAGCAATAAGGAGCGATCGACTGAGTCGAATACGGCTCTAAAGTCCACCGAGGCCAGATATAATGGTCGCTTTTGAGACAATTGCTGTTCTTGAATCATCGAGATTGTGAATATGTTGGGGATAGTACCTAGACCCTTTACAAAGCCAGACTGAAAACAATCCAACAGATTGCTTCTTTCCGCCCCCAAGTCTTCAGTTCATTCAGTATCAACCTGCAATACATTTTTCCAGGAGCATCCAGTAATGAAATGGGGCGATAACTGACTGGCAATTGCCTATCACCCTTCTTATAGATCGGAACAGTTATCGCCTGAGTCCATGTCTGTGGCAATTTCTGTTCGTTGTTGATCGCAGTGAATATATGACGCAGAATGGTTGCCCATAGCTCAGGATGTTGTTGCATGGCAAAATTTGATATTCCATCGGGTCCAACTGCCTTCGATTTACTAGCAGTTTTTGTAAGATGTAATATGTCTTCTTCATTGAAAGCTAGATTGAATATATCTGTTGTGTACGGCTCTGTAGCTCTACCATTCGAGGTAGCAGCATAGAGATTATTAAAATGTGCCACCCACGAATGCGGCTCAACAGCAGAATTCTGTAAACTAAACTGCTGTCGACCCATTGCCTGATTCATCACGGCCCACATTTTAGATATGTTTTTATTAGCCATGATCCCCAACATATTGACTCCATCCCGATGATACAGCTCCATTCTATATCTTTTAACCCAATTAGTGTAGATGTTACGTAATATTTTACTTACAGCGGCTCTAAGAGGGGGAGTAAGCCTCATAAGTTTTCTTAATTCAGCGCTGTGCATAGATTTCTTCAATCGCATAGTATTATCAAAAATATGTAAGTGCTGTTTCCCATTATGATTAGCCCCTGTTTTCTTACTCTGACAAAAGGATTGTATAGCATTGTTATAAACAATGCCAACACTTCCTAATTTGCCATCTTCACGCGCATTTGATTCACTCAATAATTCTCTGAAATGTATGAGTGCATCCTCCGTCCATCAGAGCCGACTGCCACTTACATTTGCCACTAAACACCCTTTTCTGTGTTGCTTTACAATCGGACTGAAGGTCGCTTGTAAAGCCCATTCAATTGCTAGCATGTTGTGATCACTGGCGTCAGAAGCAATCACCTTAAAGTCCTGTACCACTGGCCACAAGGCCTGATTCAGGTATATACAATCAATAATGGAGGACAATTTTCCTTTATGCCAAGTTGGGCGAGGAGGGATGTCCGAGGAGAAAGCCCCATTAAGCCGAATAAACCCTCTATAATGAATTAGACTATTCCAACGTGTTATTCTCCGATTCTTCGAACCACTAACGCCATCCATACATTTCAGATGTAAATCACCAGCCAGTGTGAGAAATTTGATCTGCTGATCTTCCGCCACTAAGTCTAGTGAAGAGTTTATGTCTCTGAAAAAGCATTCTTCACTGAGGGCAACAGGATTCCAGTAAATATTTAGAATAGCATGGCCGACAGTTTGTGAGACAATTTTGACTAACATCATGAACTTATTCTGAGTCGTCCATAACGTGGAAGTTGTGCCCCGCTGTCTTTTAACAGCAACTAAGAGCCCCGACATAGGTCTTCCTACAACTGTCTCAATATCTGAGTTCATATGCACCTCATATCCTTCCCAAATCGGCCTCACAGATAGCCATGTCTCATGCAAGAGGACCACATCATAATTATTCAAATGTTGTTGATTGTTATTTAACAAATGTAAGTGGCCTCTCGAGTTCCAACTAACCAAAGACAGGGCACAATTCGAGGGTTCTGGATCTAGTTATCTCTGCTGAACATTCCCATGGCAGCAGCAAGACTTGTTTGAGGCTGTCAATTTGTTAACATTCCGAGGCATTTCATTATTTAATTCAATGTTCTTTCGACATGTTGCAGTCTCTTGCCTGATCAATTGTTCAGTACTTAGGACAAACCCCAGTTGAAATAAGGAATCCTTAGCCTTCCATATTAGGTTTTGGACAACCCTTGAGTGCATCCAAATTTTTACTGCATTTAAATTATCATTATTGACAAATTCTACTAGTGTCAGATCTGATGACACAATATCTTCCAATTGCTGCACACCAGAAAAAATTGCCATCACCGCCCTGCGATTTAAATCATATTGTATACACGGCACTGGCCTAAAAGCTAGAACCAAAGCAAATGGGGCAGAGTTTGGTTTATGTTTGACTGATGGTGTTTTTTTTTAAATTTCACTTCGAGAGCTTTCAGCATTGCCCGGTTTCAAATTAGAGCAGTTATCTGCTTTGAGATTTCCCAAGGCACTCTCAATTAAACGCATAACAGCTCCAGATAGATTGCTTAATGTATGTGAGTCCTCCACTATTGTGTTCCTGATTTCATCCTGGGGATTTTTCTTTTGACCTAATAGAGCAGGTTCTAATTCAGGCATATGCAACACTTCACTTATTTTTGGCACCCTTTGTAAATGGGCATCCTCAGCCACAATTTTCTGACTGATCATATTCTCTTTTGGCGCACTGCTAATTACAGATGATTGCAATGCTGAAGAGCCGGCTGACTTCACGGTCTCAATGGATGTCTGTGTTCTACCGGACAAATATGCGTCTACAGCCCGCCTTATTGCTTCTTTACTCAGGCTGTTATCTAGTGTTTGGTTTAAGCCTTTGCTTACAACTTTTCCATTTGACACACATTCGGTATCTGCACCATCACTACTCACGCTAGGTGTTTCATCTGACTGTGTGACTATGGAAAGTAGTTCATCTAATGGGGGGTAAATGAACGCATGTTTGGCTTGGAAATTCAAAGACCCCATTCTCTTTTTTACTAGCCTTTGCTTCTCATATTTATCTTTAATTGCCTTAGAAGCCATCACATTATTATTGTTAGTATTTTTTCTTTTGGGCAAGGTAAGCGATTTTAAAAATCGTTTTGTTGCCGCACTTCCCGGGTGCTTTGTACTTGCTATGTTTTCCGATAGCTTACCAGTGTTACTTTCCGCTAATTTTTTTGTTGTTCAATTTTTCAGTGTTTGTCCTATTCTTTAGTTGTTGGTTATTATCTCTACCTAACGACGTTCCCATGTTGCTACAATGCACAGAGGCGGTTGAAAACATAGGATAGTAATTTTTCTGTGAATCCGCATTTATATCCACATAAGATTCCTTATTCACCTCTTGCAGTTGTACTGTGCAGTTTGAAAAGGGATCATAAATTAATGATTCAATGCAGGGCAAAGTCATGCCCCTCTTGTTTGGCTCTAATTGACTGGGCATGATTACATCACCCACTTTATATTTTATATTTTGGTCAGGTTGACAGGAAACTGTACACATGCTAAAATTTGATTGCTTATCAGTGCATTCGATTGTTGAACTTCAGCCCTTATCATATCACAAACCGCTAACACCTGGCTTAATGCTACTTCATGGGCCGTCATTCTTTTCTCCACTGTTTGATATAAACTCCCCAATGTTTGTAGGGTAAAAATTCATTGCATGCATGGCAACATCTATCAAAGTGTCTATGCGTTGTGTGCATGCCAATGTCTTTATACCATGTATGTCAATTTGTGTTCTATCACTTTCTTGGGGACACAGTTTGCATTGTAGATTGGGATGCTTCTGTGACCATTATAGGCGATTGAGACAGATTCTCAGACAACATTTGCTTAGAAAACACAGAATCATTAAGGTCAAGATCAATCACTGCAACATCCTTCGCTGTTAGATCTATATTAGTACACTCCATGGTCTGTGTGGAAATAGTTACAAAATCTCACATTGCAGAGTCCGTAATTCAATCATCACATTTTATGGCTTTAAAAGGTTGCACCAAATTCGAACTTTCTTTAGAAAGAACCAAGTCACTCAACAACACTTGCGTGGGGGACTGAGCCGGCATGCAAACCAGATTTTCAGATGAGGGCATTGCTTGATCCTTAGCCGGCCTGATTTTAGCTCTATGCGCCGAGAGGGACCCACTGCAGAACATCCGTATGTCCATGCTATGAGAACCCCCCTCGGCTTCTTTGCTCCTTACCGGAGTGCTGCCCGTTGATAAGTGACTTTTCCGACCCCCATCCAGGCGATCACTTAATATGGCGGGCATGCCTGCTTTCAGCGAGATGCTTCGCATGGCCCCAAGCTTATCAGACTACTAGGACGCGCGGCTTAGAACAGGGGACTTCTTAACCACGCCTATGCCGGGACTATCACACGAGTCGAAGGAACCAGGAAGTGCAACCCCGCCTCCACGCCGAAGTGAAGAGGCAAAGAAGCGCGCGCAGCTTCAATTATGAAGGCAGCGCCCACAAGTATGCGAGGTTTGACTGTGAAAAAGCAAAAACAGACCGCTGTAATTGTATATTTATTCTTAGCAGGTTACAGTCAAGGTCGCTTGTCTGTCCAATAAATTACCGTGAGTCCACATGTAAAATCTTTCAATTGTACGCTCAAGGCAAAAGTTTGTGAAGGATCTCCAGCAACAAAGCAGCAGCGAGAGGAGGCAAAGAGGCACTTCCTGGCACTTCGCTCAGTGAGAGGCTTTTTTGCAAAATAGGCATGAAAATGAAAACAGGAATTTGGTTTTAAAAATGACAGATAGGTTTTCTTATACTGTATTAAGGACTATGAAAAAGAGAATGCCACACAGGAATCAGTTATTCACGGCCGCTCATATCTCTTCATGTGTGATACTCTAGTTTCCGTTCTGTATGGGAATTACTTTAATTAATCAAAATCACTAAGGAGTTATGGTTCTGTAACACAGGTGAGAAAATCAGCGCAAGAAGGATTCTAACAATACTATGGTTCTGAATTTAAAGATGTGATAATACATTGCAGATATACTATGGGTCACTGTTCTTCCTATTCATACTTACAGTCCTTTGTAATTAAATTGGACCGTCAGCTCCGGTCATTGGATTGGATCAGGTCTACCGGCAGCAGGGCACCTCTAGAGGGATTTGGATCACCGGCGCGGTTATGGTCAATTTTGGACTGCGCTTCAGACTGGATTAGGATGGGCCCTTCTGGTCACTGGACATGGCAGATGACAGGATTCAAGTTTCAGCTGGCAAGCCTTAATGGAAGCAAGCCAAGCTGAACCAGAAGTATTCTTTTAAGTTTTGGAGGTTTGCAATTGGGTCAAACTAGCAAGAGCTTAGCAATGCTAAAGTCTGGATTCTGCAAAGAAATCTGGATCTTCAAAGAGTTCTGGAGTCAGCTACAAGATGAAGAGTTCTGGACCAAGGTGCTGCGCGGGAATCTGGATGTGTTTCTGGAAGCAGTGTTTCCCATGTGTAGTGAAACTCCTATATTTATACTGTCAAATGCCATCCGCCAGTTTATGGCATGGGCAGAATTTAAAAAACACCCCCCATGGCTGTGGGTGGTTGCAGGCACATGCTTTGTCCTGGTTGGCAGTCTGAACAACGCTGTCATATTTATGATGCGATTTAGGAACTCCCACATTGATATTTACCAAAACATAACTTTTGCACAAATGTACATTTCTTACATTATGTACCCCAATAAAATTGGACACCCACATTTCATATTTGATTGTCTATATTCACATTCAATCGCCGTCATTGTGCGGGCTGTCTTTCTCATTCTATAGAATTTTACCAATTTTAAACATAACCGTTTGGATTAATCATTTCTAACTCGGTACATGTCTGGGCGCTTATCAGTGGACCATGTACAAACAATCTTGGTATTGCAGCATTAATCATACTGCTATAATAAGACTTTTTTCATAACTTTGGTTCCTTAAATGGTACAAATTTCATCAATGTCTTCAAATCAAGAGCCTGAAATTAGGTTATGTCTCTTTAGTTTGCTCAGTTAAAGAGTTTTAAACTTTAATCAAAAATAATGATTTAACATCAAAGTTCTCCTTTGTAACCTCCTCTTCCCAGGCAGCAGCTGTCCAGTCCTTTGATCAAGGAGGTGTGTCCACTTCCTGGAGGCAAGCTCCCCTGTAGAGATCAGTTGGGCAGCTTGCCATTGTTTTTGGCTCAGCCCCAGACGAAAGTCTACTGAGGTCCCATTGTGCTACTTGTTGTCATTATGCGGGAACCATTAGGCTTCCTGTTTTCAAGGGAGTGTCAATCTGAGATGTCAACTTTCCCAGGCCATGCACTGCCCAATCAGAATTTAGCAGTTACTTCCACTGGGTTACTGTAAGATTCACCTACAATCTTTTATTTAAAATATATAAAATGAACAGATTTTATAGTGGATTTTGACATTTTAAAGGAATTAAGCACTTCACAGAAAAATTCTTTAAACAGGTGGAGTTTTCACTTCTTCAGGAAAAAGAAAGCACCTTTAAACTGAATTTGACAGCTAATTTCTTTAAGCAGCTGTCAGGCATTGATGCCTGGATTCCTCTGATTGCCTGGAGAATCTTTGATTTCAGCACACTTTTCCTTCAAAACAATCATTGGAAAGATGATAGAATTTAGCGCCAAAACAGCACTTTGAAGGTTGCCATTGATTAGAGAGCTGTATTTAGGGGAATTTTGGGATTTTTAGCCCTTCTGTGGCCTTGTGACAGGTGACTCCTGTTTTTACACCAACTTTGCCTGTGTGTCAGGGTGTGCAGCTCTTTTGTGGTTTATGAACCAATTGCAGTCTTGTAGCTTTGGCGCGCACAGGGTTATTGCCTCCATTTATAGCAGTTTTCTTTCCCCATTGGCAAAGGGGTGTAGTAGGGTGAATTGACATGGGTTGAAATATCCCCCCCCAACTCCGGCGTGACATCCAGTCGTGGGGTAGTCGGGCATGTGTGATTATTTTTCCTTCAGTCCATGTGAAGAAATCCATTTGCTTCTCCCATCAGCGATCGATGCAACATACTCTCCTTGCTGGTTCTGGTTGGGAGTGTGGAGTGACACTCCGGGCTCTTGTTTTTTTTTTCCTTGTCCCCAGGGGCGGTCCTCCTTGGTGCTATGGTGGATTTAGTTCCGGTACTAGAAAACAGAATATAGCACGGTTTTGGAAATTTCCCCACTACTGTTCCCCGAGGGGGGGTGGTGGGGCAGATGATTGCATTAGATACAATTTACAATATTCCCCACCTATCTTCAATACTGGTCTTAACACTCTTTCCCCGTACGTACTCAATGGACATTTAATCATTCTTTTTTAGATCTCCGGATGTTCCCCCTGATGTAGGCTCTTCTATTTGCCGCAAAGTATGCCTGGGATGGCAACTCTTTAGCTGGTTTATGTGGACCCTCTTGTCTTCCCCTTCTGTCAAACTGCTCCTGGGGATGCGGATTCTGTAGGCGAATGGTGAAATTCTGTCCACAATTTCAAAAGGACCCTGCCAACTTGGGAGGAAATTGCGCAATTTGGCTTGGTTCCTTTGGAAATTGTACAAGTAGACCCGGTCTACTACTTGATATTTCTTTTTAGTTGACTTAAGGTCATAGTTTGTCTTCATACTGTCTGCAGACTTTTCTAGATTCCGCTGAGCATACGCGAAAGCATGTTGAAGGTGTTTTCTCAGATTCTCAACATACTCATGAGTTGTGGAGGCATTTATCAAGGCCTACTCTTGGGTTCTGTAGAGCAGATGCTGGGGTAGCACCATCCTTCATCCACTCATTAGCTCAAATGGAGACATTTTTGTTGCAGAAGAAGTGGTAGATCTGGTGGCCATCAGGACAAAGGGTAATCGAATATTCCAACTTGGCCCAGAATCTACCACAAACATCTTTAATATGCTCACAATAGTTTTATTGTACCTCTCAATTCCACCACTACACCACTAGAAGACTGTCGGTATGCAATGTGTAATTTCCTTTTTACCCCAAGTATCACCCACATCTTTGTCATCACTTCACTAGTTAAGTGACTACTTCAGTCTGACTCAATCCTTTGGGGTAGTCCAAAACGCAAGAAGATGTGAATGATCATCAGGGCAGCTGCTGTTTCTGCCTTTCAATTTTGGGCCAGGGGACATTCCACCCATTCAGTAAACAAGTATGTTACGATTAACACATACTTTTTCCCCCTACAGGAGTGAATCACGGGCCCAATGAAATCGACTTGCAAATCCGACCAAGGCAGTGTCACCCCCCTCTTTTGGAGGGGAGCATGGTGTGTGAGTGATGGTGGCTAAAATTGTTCACACACAAGACACCTATTCAAGTATTGGTTGAGGTCCTGCCCCATGTGTTGCCAGTATGCAACCTCTTGTAAGATTTCTAATGTCGTATGAAACCCCCGATGACCGGCTGTGGCCGCATCGTGGGCGTGACTTAGCATCAGGCTTTGGAATGAGGTAGGGACCACCCACTGGTCATGGCCAGATATGGATCTCCTCACCAACAAACCGTCTTGGATTCGGAACATTTTTGGACATTTCATCAACACTCTGAGGTCCTCTTTCCCAATGTACTTGGTATCCGTCAGGGGAAAGTTCTCAGGGTCCTCAATGTGTTGATAAAACATACGAATTATTGGATCCCCTTTTTAAGCCGTAATCAAATCAGCATCTGGGGTCTCCTTACTCCATTGGGCAGTTGAGAGTTCATTGTGAGCATTTGTCTGGGACATAGTGATAGCAGTGACCTGGGTTTCCCCCAACAGGGACTCGATCTAAAGTAGATCCCCTTGGATGGCTACGGTTTTGGCCAGCTGATCAGCTAGGTCATTTCCAGTTTTGTCTGGTCCCTCTACTTTAGAATAACTCTTGATCTTTTTCCAGTAGATGGTCATCCCGCTAGAGGTGACCAGATCATCAATATTCTGTATTAGTTTCCCATGTTTTTGTGGTTTATTGTTAGCACATAGCAATCTGAATCAGTGATTATGACCAGTTTGCAGAGTTGGTGTTGGACAGCAGTGAGGATGGCTTGATGCACAGCCATCAGCTCTGTCACTTGACTACTATGGGGACCGATTCTGTACCCAGCGGAGGGATCTGGGGCATCATTCACCCATGCATTCCCCACGCCGGCCACAAGTTCCTTTTCCCCGTTGTTGTCAACATGGTAGGGCACCCATCCACATAGAGAGTGGGCATTCCCTCACACTTGTCGTCTTCATAGACTTTGTGTGGTGAATTAAGGCACGCCTCCATGTTGTCCTTGATTTTAAGACTTTCATCCTCGAGAAAGTTTTCTCTGGCACAATCATGCAAGTCAGCCAGACCTTGCGCGAGGGGACTCTTCTTGTTTTGGCCATATCTGACCTCCACAGAAAAAAGCCTTGCATTGACAGAATTCAGGAAGTAATTCGGGAATTACTCATATTTCCGGGCCAGATTCTGTCACTTTGAAGATATTGCAGAGGCTGGTGTGGAGTCTCCACTATAATGTGTTCCCCCTGGATGAATGGGCGGTAATTCTTCAATGCCCACAACGTTGCCAGGAGTGCCTTCTCATAATCATTGAAATTTTCCTCCACAGAGGATAAAGTCTTACTCGCATAGGAGATGACTTTATTGAAGCATGTATTTGAGAACCCTGTCTCCAAGAAGAACTCCTTGTTTTTTACAGGGTAAGCTAGGCAAGGTGCTTGTGAGAGGCTTCTTTTGAGTTATCTTACTGTCTCAGCTTGTTCTGGACCCCACTCACACTTGACCCCCCCTTAAACAGATGGATCAGGGGTTTTGTGATCTCTGTGTAATCCTCAATGAACTTTCTCCTGTAATTAGTCAGTCCAAGGAGCCTCCTTAGCTCCCGCAGAGTTGTGGGGTCTTTTAGTTTATGGAGTGCTTCTACTTTCTTTTCCTGGGGACAGAGACCCTCAGGAGTTATCTCATGCCCCAAGAAGTTGACATGGGTCCTGCACCACTGTCCCTTTGGAAAGATAGTTTTGCTCTGGCAGACCTCAACTATGTCAGAACATAACGGATCTCTGCTATGTGTTCCTCCACCATTGAGCTTTTGATTAGAACGTCATCGACATAGGCCAGGTTACCCCTTTCACCCAAGTCGGGCATGGCCTTATGCAAGAAGATATTAAATACATTTCCGGAGTTGATGTACTCGAAGGGAGTCCGGGTCCAAGTGTACTGCTCCCCCCCAAAGGTAAAGGCCAGCTTGTATTGGTCCTCCCTACTGACAGGTACAGTCCAGTACCCATTGGTCAGGTCAATGGCAGTGTGTACCTTTGACCCCTGGATCTGGGCCAGCACTTGGTCAATGTAGGGAGGAGGCCATTGGGAAGCGTGGACCCATTTGTTCAGCTCACTTAGGTCAGCATAGAGTGTCCACTGGCCGTTTGGTTTCAAAATCCCCAGCACTGGATTATTGAAGGTGTTGTGGACTCGAAGAATTTTCCCACGGGACTCAAAGTTTTTAATTATTTCTGTGAGTGACTCCATTGATGTGAGAGGCAAGCAGTATTGCTTCACAAACACTGTAGTCATGCCAGGGTCCGTGGGAATTGTTGTATGGATTTCAGTTTGACCGCAGTCATATGAGTCCACCGCAAAGAGATCTTGAAAATCTAAGAAAACTTGTTTCAATTTTTGCTTTTGCGCCAGAGTCTCACAGGCATCGGCTCAGTTGACTCTCTCTTCAACCATTTGCCTGAAGCCCGGAAATAATTCTGGTTTGGCTATCTCAGCGGCCTCCTCCAGCTGGGTGGAGAATTCCCTGGTTAAAGTACTGACTTGGACTGATGGCTTCAGGTGGGGAAGGCAGCAGTCCTGGTGGACTTGAAAGATCACCTCATCCCTCCTGAAGTCATAGGTCACCTCTTCCTTACCATAAGGGCAGGAAGAGTACACCAGGAAATCCCCCCCCCCCCCTGCCAGGTGAAGATCCTGTCTGGTGTTGCGTTATTTTTGCTATCATTGTCACAACAGTCCTTGGGGATTGGTCCTAACAGTTCATTACCTAAATCTATAGAAAAATGTCAGTCAAAAACCGCCATTCCAATAATGGTGCCTGTGCCCAGGGTGATACTCTTTAGGTCGCCGTTATCCACCTCTATTGGAATGGTGTTGTGGTCTGTATTGACTAGTGGTGTTGGGTTTAACCCCAACTTTGCTGTTCGAAATGGGCATTGAGGTGAACGTATGCGTCAGGATTTTGAAGTTTCTGTCCTCTTTTAATTTTTACTTCCAGTGAGAATTGTCGGGTCCGTTCTGGGATGGTGACCTCTTCTCCAATCTGAATTTCAACTGCATATGGCAGCAATTGAGCTGAACTAAATGCTTTCTCTGGGTCATCAAAGTCCATGGGATCACCCGCTAATCAGGTCCAGGCTTTGAAGTTTATTAGGTTCAAACTAATGGCCAAGCGATTGAGAATGTCACTGCCTAAATAAAATGCAGCAGGGACATGTTGCACGACCCAACAATTATGGACTATGCTCTTGTTGCCTATGGACATTTTGAGCATACACCTGCTAGGCCGGAGATGTTTGGAATTGGGTGTTTCCAGGTACATTTCCCAATTGTCTATCAATTTAAAGGTGGGAATGGCTGGATCTTTTGGGAGTTTTTGGAACATGCATTCGCTGATGTAGCTCTTACCGTTGTTCACACACACTCAGGCGAGAACAGAGTCCTTATCCCCATTTAACTGAATAGGGATGAACAACTGTACTCCAATTTTCTGAATGTCAGCCAAGCTTTGAGCTGGTTTCCCATTATTTTGGACTATAGAAGTGGGATTTTCTGATTGTGAATTGGTATAGAATTTCAGAGTATTTCCTTCTAGTGTGGAATGCCACGTGAGACTGGAAGGAAGGTTGATTTTCAGAAATAGAGAGGACATCCCATCACCAGTTTGTTGTCCTACTGCAATTACTGTCACGTCGGGTTTTGGTTGTTTTGAAAATTGAATTCAATTTGGTCAGATTTTTGTTCAACCATGTGGCATGTGCCATTTAGACTAACATGGTTGACGCTATGTTTAAATGTTATTGGTCATTTAGTCTGGGTCCAGAGGACCTTTATTTACACAATCTATTAGGGGGACAATCTACTCAGGATGTCATTCCCCAGTAAACATGGTGTGCCCTTTGGAGTCACAACTATGACCGGGTGTTTCACCTTGTGTCGCCCAATTTTAATTTCTAAATCTGCAGTCCTCTCAACAGGAATTTCATTCCCATCGAAGTTCTGAAGCTGTCCAGGGAGAGGGGTGAGAGGGATTTGGTATTTCTTCCCCCTGCCTGAATTTAGCTGATCAAAGGCCCTTTTTGAGAGAAGGGTGGCTTGGGATCCAGTGTCCACCAGTGCCAAAAATGTACATTGCCCCTGTATTTGGACCGGGGCATAAAATCTTCCCTCCTTTTCCTCAAGGGAGCAAAGATAATGTGCATTTTGGCACAATTGGTGGGTTAATTTCTTTACTCTTGATTCTGACAGAGGGGTAGTTTGGGCAGGATTCTGTTTGGGATCTTGCGAATCTGTAAGAAAAAGGTGACAGCTGGATATTGGGGAAGTTTTGGGCTCCCCTGGTTCCTGATTCTGGGCTGCCGCCCCCCTTTTTGGAGGCAGTGACCAGAATTGGTTTGGGCAAGTTGATTTTCTGGCTGGTTATTCTGGGGTTCACTGATGGGCGGTTTTAACTCAATCCCCACATTTACCCAGTCTGGATTATGATCTCTCGGGACCCATTTTTCTTTGGGAGGAGTTCCCCCATCCCTGAAGGAGAAGATCCTTTTCCCAGAATCTGAGGACCCCACTCCTTCAAATTGGAAGACTCTAACCTCCTCCACAAAATGGGTCTTTTTAGGCCCTTTATTTCTCCTTCCCGCCCTCTGTTCATTAGGTTCTGGGCCTTCATGCTCATCTGAGGGTTCTGCTGAGCCCTCAACATGCGATCCAGATCCTGTGACAAGTTCTGGACCTGGCGCTCCAGTTGGGACACCCGCTTTGGCTGGAACAGGAGTCTCTGGTCAATCCTAGGTGGATCGCGGGAAGGGTAACTGTCTCTTCTCCCATAATACCCTTGGTTGGGATAGTTCTGGTAACCCTCCACCCTTGGCCTCCCCTCTCTCGGATTGGGATGTCTGGGCTCAGGAAAGTGGGGAAAGAAAGGAGGGTTGTTTTGGGGGTTGAAGTTTGGTGGGTACCGGGGAAAGAAGCGCAACCCGGCATTTGGGGGATTACTGCCCTCCTGGGGAAAGTTAGGAGGGAAGTTTCCTGGGTTGGCAGCTACCTGGTTGAATCACCGCCCCCTCCTTGGCTGGGGGAGTCCACACATATCCCAGGATGGGTCTGTTGCCCTTGTAACGGGGGCTTACATAATCAGGGGAGTTAGGGATCCCATTTGTGGGATTACCTCCCTTGCTCCCTGTTTGGGATTGGCCATCGGGCCTTCTGGGTCTTGGGTTAGAAGGATTTTGCACAGGAATATTTTTAGGCCCCCCCATCTCCAGATCTAAAATGGGGGGCAACCTTCACCTCCGCCACCTTAGCAGCAGCAAGGGGGTTGGCTGGTTTGGGGGATTTATTTGCATTTTTATTCTCTACCAGTTTCTGCACTTCATAAATACGAGTCGCCTGTTCAATGACCCAGTCTAGTGATCTCTTCTAATGAAAGTCCCTCACCAGCTGGGTCATGATGTATTTAGGGAGTGCATGAAAGAAGGTATTAATGATCTCCCTACGGTCTGTGCGCACCCTCCTGGTGGTGTGCGCAAAGGCACGTTTTAATTCTTGCACAAATTCTTGTGGGGCCTGGTCTTCCTCACATTGCAGGTTGTAGGCCGCCTTGCGGGCCTCTTGAGGGTTCTTATATACAGAAAAATGTTTTAAGATTTTTTGAGATGGCCGCCCTATAGATGGACCTTCTTGAGTGGTTTTGATCCTCCATCCCCGCAAAGAAACTGGAGTATTCAGGGGAAAATGTCCATTTGACATATTGAATGCACCTCTGGCTATCTGTCAAATGTAAAGTATCCATCATTTGCTCGTATAACTCAAGGTGCTCCCAAACTGAATACTTGGTGTTTTTATGATAGGGAGTTATGACGCTCCTAATGGCCTTGATCTGTTTCAGGGGATCTTGCAGTAGGGCCCTCTTAATTTTGTTGGCCTTTTTAGTCTCAGTCCCCCTTGTCCACTCATCCTCCGACTCAGAGGCACTGCTACAGGAGGTGGCTATCTGATCCTCTATGCTCTCCCTGATTCTGCGAGCTTGGTAATGGCTTGCAGAATGTGGGGGCCTAGTTTCTTGAGACCTGTGGCGCTCAGAAGAGTCTTCTGACTCTCCCTTGCTCCCAGGATTGGCTGAGTACCCTCCTCCCCCCACCCCCACTGCCCTAGCTGGGAAGAGGTTTTTAAGATACTCTTTGTGGGCCCACTTTAATGGAGTTCCCCACAAAATTCTACAGACTGATCGTTTGGTAGGCAGTATTTTTGAGGATCCAGTTCCCTGATTCTCACTGGAGTCTTCCAGATCAGAGAGGCTAGCCCTCACATTTGGAAATCTGTTACAGAGATGCCCACCCATCCATTTCTGGGTGACGCTGATCTGTCAGTCCCAAGTTGCTAATTCTACTGAAGTCTACCATCCCCGTGGCCCTTGGTACATATGAGCCAGTGGACATGAGGGCAGCAGAGTCCGTGGTACTGAAGGGGTTAAAGTCCCTGATGACAGGGGTCCTGAGGTTATGCTCAGGGGTTTCTCTGTCCCTTCCTACCTCATCTCTTTCATCCCCTTTTCCCTGGTGACATGCCAAAATCTGACTCTTTTGCTCCTCTATTAATGCCTTACTGGTCTCAATGATTTGCTCTTGCATGGCTATCTGTTTGTGGAGCCTATCATTTTTTTCGCAGAGAGCCTCCTTGTCCCTCTGTGCTTCCTGCCTAGATTTTCAAATACTGGGCACATTTTTGCTGCAGGAGACTCACCTCCTGAGTTTTATCATTATTGGTCTGAGTGTTCTTTGCCAGAGCATCCTCCACCCACCTGGTGTGCTCTAGTAGCTTCTCATATTCAGTTTTAACTTCACTAAAATCGTGAAGGGACACCTTTCTTTCCTCTAACTTAGTTTTTAATTGGCTGACTTCCTGGCCTAAGGCGTTCCTCTCCTGACTTAGAGTGCCCCTCTTTTCAGCCAGGTCGTCCCTCTGTTTTTTGAATGCACTAGATTTCTGGCGCTCCTCATCAAATTCCTCTTGAGAGTGGATGTCTTTAATAATTAATTTATTATTTTCCTCTTTTAATTTGTCTAGCTGGTCTTGGAAGATGACCATCTGTTCTGCACAGACTCTGTTAATAGTTGATTGTTGCGCCAGCTTTTGTTGATTCTGTTTTAAAGAGTCAACCCTTTCCTAATACTCATCTTGCAGTGTCTGTAATTTGGTATCTTGCTCTGCATTCTTTTGCTGTAAGAGAGCCAGATCTTCCTTTAATTTGGTAATATACTGCCTAGCCTCTGTTTCTGATTCTTGGCTCTTCTGGAGCCTTTACTCTGTCCAGATTAGTTTGGATTTTCTGCAGTGTTTCCCCTTGCTTCTTTGCCAGAACTATATTGTCTGCATGCTTTTCCTGTATTATCCCTATGTGGAGGTACAGGTAGGCTCCTATGTTGGCAATTTTACACTGCTCCTATTTTATTTTTGGGGCCATGTATAGTTCGCTAAGCGCTTGGTGTAATGGACCCTTGTCCTGCTATGTATCTATGTCTATTGCAGTAACTTGTTGTTTTATTTCCTGTAGCCATACCTGTTCATCCTGTTCGGGCCACTCACCCCTGACAAACAGTTTGTGCAGGAAGTGTTCCCTAGCAATATTAATTTCTACTGGGGTCACCATTTTAGAAATATCAATTTCCTTATGACTTATTTCAGGGTTAATTTACTTTTGGAAATAGGCCTGATTTTTTTTTTTAGTATTACTAATTTGGATAAACACATATTTGTGGTTGTTGCGTTACCTCCCACAAGACAGTCCATTATTGGGACCCACAATATCATGGTATGATATTTACTGCTAGAATCTGATGGTAGTACATAGCATGGTTGTGCGCTCAAGAGTCTAATTTTAATATTTGTTGCACACTAGAGAATAGAGGAAAGAAGGCAAGAATTCCTTAAAGAATTTGGAATCTCCATAGTTAAACCAGTTGAGGTTACAAAAAACTCCAGGATATTAAACCCTTTAAGCAAGAGAGGTATGTAATTATTTACACACTTCACACCCGTCTGGGGATGAGGGTGGTACTATTATATGAAACAATAGATTAATACTATGACACTGAATACTAATATAGTGTCTTTCCGACCTACAGGGTACTCCTACGATGTTAGAAGATTTTAGGAATCGACACAAGATATTACACACCCCTGATGAATATCCGTAACTGATGTTTTTAATGGATAGAAACTTGTACAAGTCGAGAAACTATAAATGTACTAAGAAGAACAGGAAATAGCCAAAAGTATTGAGGCTTAGGGATCCTAGTGTGTATTAGCTACACGTCGTGACCCTTAAAAAGTACTTTATTAGGACCTACTCATGTTGGTTTCATTTGTGTTGTTTTAAGTTTTTGTAATTTGTTTTATGTTATATGATCATTTTTATGATTTTCTATTAAGAAACATGTTTGTGTCATTAATAAAATTAATACATTTTTGTGAATAAGAAACATAAATAATTTAGTATTATTGGAATTGTTTGAGAGGATACCCACAGACACTTTTTGATACATTGGAACTTATTTTTGTATATGACATAGCTATCTACTGCTGAGTAAGAAATGTGTTTATCCCCTGCTGCAGTATATGCTGTTTTGAGAACAGTGAAGTTAAAGTTGACCAGGATGCTAATTCCTGGACTGTTGTGTCGTTTCTGTTAAGACGGATTTCTGAACTCTGTCCTGGTGGCGCAGAAGTTCAGAAGGCCAACCTAATTACTTGGAACAGGGTAACCTCTGGACAAGCCAGACCAATCAAGGTAGCGATCGCGGCGGTCAAGACTAGGTCTCAAGAGGGGTGAGGGTGACTGAAAGCCCGCAGTGAGCACACGAAGCAAGAGCGCTTACAAACTACTCCAAACAGTTGTTTATATCAAAAATAGATACACATTTATTATAAGGCCTTGAAACTAATAACCACAGTAAAAGCAGCAATATACAACGATATTAAACCAACACATACACTATCCACCCAATATATATACAGAATACACAGTTTCACAGCATTAGCAGCACGAAATATGTTATCCACCTGCAGGGGAAGGAAAACAGGCAGTGCGAACCAATGCGGGTGATATGTCCGCCTTCTGAGGCCCCTAACTGGATGGTAGTCCAATCCCTACGAAGAGTGGAGCCTAGCGCTCAAAAGTACCTGCACACGCCGGTGCCAATGGGCAGAAGGTGAAGCTCTTCGGAGGACGTTGGACAGCTCTGTAGGGTGCCCTAATGAAGGAGGACACGGTCCGCGACTCTAGCGCAGCCTCCACTGTGAGGCAGAAGTAGGGCGCGAGTACGGACAAGGGGAGCTGTATTTACAGCGGGGAAAAGCAAGGGGCACTGCAGGAGGGCGACCAGATCCTAGCTAATCTACTCACCGGTCCCCGAAGCAAGCAGGCCCGAGCTTCTCCTCGATAGATGCAGCTTCTGGCAGGTTCTGAAGAGCAGGGAACGTCTCGTCGTCGTGCAGAGTAAAAAGACGTCCCGATCGAAGAATCCTGCACAGTTTTGTCGCCACGGCAGGGCAACGGAACGGCCGGGTGTATTCAAGCCAAACGAGCACCGTTCACCTCTAGCTTAGGGTTGCTAAGCAAACGAAGCGTGTGAGCGTGCCCCGGACTCAGAATACCACCCAACCTGTCGGCGATTACAGAGCAGGACTCCTTAGTAAGCTGGTCAGTCAACTGGATGGCCCAGAGACACTTCCGAAGGCTTACGGCAGGAGTTGATGAAGGTGCCGGGAATAGCTGGTCCTGCTATTCCAATAGGTCGAAGCGCCAGTACAGGCCTTCTTGTTCGATCTTAGGTGGAAAGGGCTTCACCGGACGACAGCAATGAGGAGCAGAAGTTCTTCAGGGGGTCACCAGCGATTCCTCGGTCCAGCCTCGTGTTCGCAGGATACTTGGCTCCTGTATCCCTGGGTTCGTAAGAACTCAGGAGATCGACATGGTAGTGGTGTTTCCAGCTCCCTCTTATCCACGGTTCCCTTCGCGCCAAAACGGAGGGGAGCCAATGGGAGATCCGCTCATCAACACACATACCATACGTGGACCAATCACGGACCACAGTGGTCCCAGGCATTCACACCACCCTAGACTCTCTGGCACCCAGGATGTGTATTGGGACCAGACAGCCCAGCCCACATCCTGGGGGCACTCAAACGACATGTAGAAGCCCGCGAAAGCAACCGTGTTTCGCGGGAAACTACATGCCCAAATAAGGAAGGCCCCGGGTCGCCTGACCCGGGGGAAGGTAAAGGGAGCAAGACGGACAGTGGACGAGACAAAGGAGCCTCGTGGTCCGGCCATTTTGGGTAGCCGGGCCACCCTTTTGTGTTCGCGGCAAAAAGGTGCTCAGAACGGCAAAAGGAGCTCAAAATAAACCAAATGATCGCTGCCACCAGCCCAGTCCCTGAATGACTTGCACCGATCCAAAAACCATCCTACAAGAGTGTCTAGGGTCTGTAGAAGGCTAGAGACCCAAGAGAGCTGTAACTTAGCTTACAGTGCCCTCTTGTGTCGTGTTGCACTAAAATGGCGACACGATAAAAGAAACTACGGGAAACAGCGTTCCCCGGTACTGACTGTCTTAAGGGCATGTCAGTTTCCCCGTAAGAAAGGAGCGAAAGCCCAGAGGAGTACGGCAGAAGGCTGCACTTCTCTGGCAAAGTCAAGAAAACAGGTTGAAAACAATAGCAAAAAGTTTAGGGGTTGCCACATGGAAGGAAAGTTCCCTACAATAACGAAATCTTTCCTAACACTCGCCCCTCCCAGACTATGGACAGGGGGAACTAATCCACCCCTGGATGAGTCTCTTGTTCAGGTCGGTAAAACATTCTGGACAACCCATCAGCATTGCTATGTTGGACACCTGGCCTATGCTCAATAGTGAAGTCGAAGCCTTGTAGACTTATGGACCACCTAAGCAACTTTGGATTCTCCCCCTTCATGTTCATTAGCCACTTTAACGGCTTATGGTCAGTCTGCACAGTGAAGTGGGTCCCATAGAGGTAGGGCCGCAGCTTCGTTAGGGCCCACACAACAGAGAAACATTCTTTCTCTACCGTGGACCATCTGAGCTCTCTGTCCTTAAGCTGGCGACTAATAAAACCGATAGGGTGTTCCTTACCCTTCTCATCTACTTGTGATAGTACAGCTCCTATCCCAGTGTCAGAGGCATCCGTCTGCACGATAAAAGGTCTTTGATAATCAGGGGCCCTGAGCACAGGGGCCTGGCACAAGGAGTCTTTCAAGCCATTGAAGGCCTTCTCACACTCGTCAGTCCAAGTTACCTTCTTGGGTTTCTTCGGAGTTGTGAGGGCAGTCAGAGGAGCAGCTATGGTGCCATAGTCTGCCACAAAATTGCGGTAATAACCCGTGAGTCCTAAGAAGGCTCTCACTTGGGTTTGTGTAGTGGGGGTAGGCCAGTCTTGTACTGCTTGTACCTGACTGAGTAGAGGCTGTCTCCTCCCTCCACCTACTTCATGTCCAAGGTAAACCACTGAGCCTTGTCCATGTTGGTGAGGGGCCACTCGGACACCCTCAAAAGAGCTATCTGAAGGACTGCTTGGGAACAGGTCGGGGAGAGGTTCAGACTCCTCTCCCACAACGTCTGAAGCCAGTAGCAGTGCTGCGATTTCGACGCTTGGGCCGAAAGCCTTCAGCCTATTCACGTGAAACACTTTTAGAGCCTGTCCAGGCCTTCCAAGGTCCACTGAATAGCTAACCTCACCCAGGGGCTCCACCACTGTGTAAGGGCCTGACCATTTGTCCTGTAAAGCGCGAGGCCTTATTGGATTCATGATCAGGACTTGCTGACCAGGTGTAAAGTTGATGAGGGAAGCTTTCTGGTCATACCAATGTTTCACCAGCGCTTGCCCTGCCTTCAATTTGTCACTAGCCAAGCCCATCAGAAGTACCATCCGTTTTCTGAGCCCTAGCACATAATCAACTACATTGGTAGTAACAGGGGGAGTGGGCATCTCCCATCCCTCCTTGACAATGGCTAAGGGTCCCCGTACGGGATGACCGAACAGAAGTTCGAAGGGGCTGAAGCCAACACCCTCCTGTGGTACCTCTCGGTAGGCAAACAGTAAGCATGAAACAAGAAGATCCCATTTTCTTCTCTGAGGCTCCTCCAGAGCCCCAATCATGCTCGTTAGCGTCCTGTTGAAACGCCCCCCCAGACCATCGGTCTGGGGGCGGTATGCAGAAGAGAACCTGTAGGTGACCCCACATTCTTTCCACATAGCCTGCCTATACTTCGACATAAAGTTGCTGCCATGATCCGACACAACTTCTTTAGGGAAGCCAACCCTAGTAAACATGCCGAGTAAAGCTTCTGCAACTGGCTTGGCAGTTACAGTTGTAAATGGGACGGCCTCAGGATACCTGGTTGCATGGTCGACCAGCACCAGGATAAACCTATTGCCTGAGGATGTTTGCGGGTCAAGGGGACCAACCATGTCGATCCCTACCCTTTCAAATGGTACCCCCACAACTGGGAGCGGTACCAACGGAGCTTGGATTGTCGCACCAACCTTACCAGACAACTGGCAGGCGGCACAACTCCTGCAGTGACTTTCTACTTGCTCCCCCATCTTGGGCCAGTAGAAGTGCATGGATAACCTTTGCTTGGTCCTCCTCATACCAAGGTGACCAGCAAGGTGAACGACATGCGCCAACTGCAGGAGGAAGGGCCTAACAGCAAGGGAAACCACCAACCTCCTATGGTCTCCTTCTGTAGACTCTGTGGGCTCACTATACAGGAGTCCACCTTCCTGGTAAATCCTTTGCAACCCAGGAGGTTCACCCTCAAGCTGGGAGCAGGCCTGTCTCCTTAGGCCTTCCAGAGATGGGCACTCACGTTGGCCCTTACTGAAGTCGTCCCTATCAGGACCTCCTTCAACTAACAAGTCTTTTAGTTCAGGATGGTCGTTGGGGTCGAACACTTCAGGCATCGCCACCTCCTCGTCAGGCTCGGGCGATTGACCAACTCCCTCCACCGCAGTGGTAGGCGAGCTCGGGGGAATATTCTCTTTCCCCCGTCGGGACTTGTTGACTCCTTTCGCCTTGGGTTTCCCCTTCGGCTGGGGCGGCGTATTGGACTTGGCCAAGGCTGCCCGTGCTTGAGACCGTGTGTAGGGTCTTTCGGCAGTGTCTCCTACGAGCCCTAGAGCTCTGAGATCATTGCCCAACAAGACCTTTCCCGGGACGTTTCTCTGAATGCTCACTGGAATCCTAACTGCTGTACCATTTAAAGTTAGATTAACAGGGATCACGGGAAACATACGGAGGGGGCCGTCAGCCAACTTAGTGGGCATCAGAGGAGCTCTGGCAACTTCCTCTGAGTCTGCCAAGGTAGAATCCACTACAGTTCGACTGCACCCACTATCCCTAAGAGCTGGAGTATCCACTCCATTGATCAGCACACTGTCTTTAAAGTAGTGCTTGGTATTATCCGGAATCCTAGCATACGCCTCTGCGACTTTAGGCTCCCAGGAACCCAGGGACACTAAAACTACCTCAGCCTCTATTCCGCTGGGAAATGAGTCTGAGGAGAAGGATGCTCCTGTAATCTCTTCTTCCTCGTAGGAGGAGAAGGCCAGATTAGCGGAGTGGACCCCCAAAGGTCTAACCTTACAACGGGGATCCCCCTTCACATGGTCAGTTGCTCCACAAGAAAAACAAGCCCCATTGGGTCTGTTTACGTAGGGAGGCTTATTATAACCAGAGTTCTGTTTCGGAGGCGAACCTCCACTACCCTGTGAGTTCTCGTATGGCTTACCCTTATTTTTCTTTTTGTGGCCCTTATGGGAAGAAGATGTAGCAGATTCCCCACCCTCCATATCTTTGGACTTTTTCCCTTCCTCCTGCTTACCAGGATGAGTTTTGTCCTTATGGGACACTCGATGTGACACCCATAAGTCTGCTGCAATGGCCAGCTTCTTAGGATCTATCTCCTTCGAATCGGCCAAATGCTGCTTAAGCTCCGGGGAAGAAGAAGCAAAAATGTGTTCCAGCATGACCAGATTGATCATGCCTTCGAAGGTAGAAACCTTATAACCTTCAACCCAGCCAGTTAAGTTTTTCAGGGACTCAGCTACATACGACACCCAAGTACCACCTTCCTTTTTCTTATACTCTCTAAACCTTTTCAAGTATTGGGTCGGAGTCTTCCCAAACTTTAAAATGAGAGTCTGCTTCAACATTGCAAAATCAGCGCGCTCAGCCTTCGACATTTCCATAACGGCACTGCAACCAGAATGGGGCAGTCTGCTGAGTAACCATGCAATCTTATCCGCATTATCAACCTCTTGAACCTCGCATGCATACTCAAACGCATTTAACCAGTCCATAATGTCATTTCGTTCCTCATACACACTGAGCAGATCTTTTGGAAACCGTGGATGAGAGGAAGCCCCCGAACCATGTCCAGGACCCTTGGACCCATTTGCGAACTGAAGCTTGGCCAGTTCCAACTGGTGATCCCTGTCTTTTTGTTTTTCTGCCTGGTCGATTTTCAGTTTGGCTATGCTGAATTCAAGCTCCTGCTGCCTAAACCGCAGCTCTTGCTTCTTGAATTCAAGCATAGCCTCCCCATCAACACTGGCAGAGGAAACGTTAGACATTACATCCTCCCTGTCCTCGTGGTCGTGATGGATCAGTGCAGCGGCAGAACCGTCGGTTCTGCCAGTGAGAGCAGCCCCACCACCTTCTGCACTGTCCTCGGAAGTTATAGCGTCAAGCTGCGCTTCTTGCCACGCCACGATTCTCTGGATCATTTCCAATTTAGTGCCTTGAGAGGAAACCCCTCTCTCCGCACACATCTTCTTCAATGTTTCAGATTTCGAAGCATTTAAGGTTAATAAAGTATTCGTTTCCATACTGTTGATAGGACTATGGCCTTTTTAACGTTATATTCAATACTTTACTGCGTGTCCTGGTTGGAATAACCTGAAAACGCCTCAGCTCGTGCGCAACACTGGATACCCCCAGTCGTATCCCACCGCTGTACACCAATTTGTTAAGACGGATTTCTGAACTCTGTCCTGGTGGCGCAGAAGTTCAGAAGGCCAACCTAATTACTTGGAACAGGGTAACCTCTGGACAAGCCAGACCAATCAAGGTAGCGATCGCGGCGGTCAAGACTAGGTCTCAAGAGGGGTGAGGGTGACTGAAAGCCCGCAGTGAGCACACAAAGCAAGAGCGCTTACAAACTACTCCAAACAGTTGTTTATATCAAAAATAGATACACATTTATTATAAGGCCTTGAAACTAATAACCACAGTAAAAGCAGCAATATACAACGATATTAAACCAACACATACACTATCCACCCAATATATATACAGAATACACAGTTTCACAGCATTAGCAGCACGAAATATGTTATCCACCTGCAGGGGAAGGAAAACAGGCAGTGCGAACCAATGCGTGTGATATGTCCGCCTTCTGAGGCCCCTAACTAGATGGTAGTCCAATCCCTACGAAGAGTGGAGCCTAGCGCTCAAAAGTACCTGCACACGCCGGTGCCAAAGGGCAGAAGGTGAAGCTCTTCGGAGGACGTTGGACAGCTCTGTAGGGTGCCCTAATGAAGGAGAACACGGTCCGCGACTCTAGCGCAGCCTCCACTGTGAGGCAGAAGTAGGGCGCGAGTACGGACAAGGGGAGCTGTATTTACAGCGGGGAAAAGCAAGGGGCACTGCAGGAGGGCGACCAGATCCTAGCTAATCTACTCACCGGTCCCCGAAGCAAGCAGGCCCGAGCTTCTCCTCGATAGATGCAGCTTCTGGCAGGTTCTGAAGAGCAGGGAACGTCTCGTCGTCGTGCAGAGTAAAAAGACGTCCCGATCGAAGAATCCTGCACAGTTTTGTCGCCACGGCAGGGCAACGGAACGGCCGGGTGTATTCAAGCCAAACGAGCACCGTTCACCTCTAGCTTAGGGTTGCTAAGCAAACGAAGCGTGTGAGCGTGCCCCGGACTCAGAATACCACCCAACCTGTCGGCGATTACAGAGCAGGACTCCTTAGTAAGCTGGTCAGTCAACTGGATGGCCCAGAGACACTTCCGAAGGCTTACGGCAGGAGTTGATGAAGGTGCCGGGAATAGCTGGTCCTGCTATTCCAATAGGTCGAAGCGCCAGTACAGGCCTTCTTGTTCGATCTTAGGTGGAAAGGGCTTCACCGGACGACAGCAATGAGGAGCAGAAGTTCTTCAGGGGGTCACCAGCGATTCCTCGGTCCAGCCTCGTGTTCGCAGGATACTTGGCTCCTGTATCCCTGGGTTCGTAAGAACTCAGGAGATCGACATGGTAGTGGTGTTTCCAGCTCCCTCTTATCCACGGTTCCCTTCGCGCCAAAACGGAGGGGAGCCAATGGGAGATCCGCTCATCAACACACATACCATACGTGGACCAATCACGGACCACAGTGGTCCCAGGCATTCACACCACCCTAGACTCTCTGGCACCCAGGATGTGTATTGGGACCAGACAGCCCAGCCCACATCCTGGGGGCACTCAAACGACATGTAGAAGCCCGCGAAAGCAACCGTGTTTCGCGGGAAACTACATGCCCAAATAAGGAAGGCCCCGGGTCGCCTGACCCGGGGGAAGGTAAAGGGAGCAAGACGGACAGTGGACGAGACAAAGGAGCCTCGTGGTCCGGCCATTTTGGGTAGCCGGGCCACCCTTTTGTGTTCGCGGCAAAAAGGTGCTCAGAACGGCAAAAGGAGCTCAAAATAAACCAAATGATCGCTGCCACCAGCCCAGTCCCTGAATGACTTGCACCGATCCAAAAACCATCCTACAAGAGTGTCTAGGGTCTGTAGAAGGCTAGAGACCCAAGAGAGCTGTAACTTAGCTTACAGTGCCCTCTTGTGTCGTGTTGCACTAAAATGGCGACACGATAAAAGAAACTACGGGAAACAGCGTTCCCCGGTACTGACTGTCTTAAGGGCATGTCAGTTTCCCCGTAAGAAAGGAGCGAAAGCCCAGAGGAGTACGGCAGAAGGCTGCACTTCTCTGGCAAAGTCAAGAAAACAGGTTGAAAACAATAGCAAAAAGTTTAGGGGTTGCCACATGGAAGGAAAGTTCCCTACAATAACGAAATCTTTCCTAACAGTTTCTATATCTTGTTTTCCAGGGGGAGGGCGTTCCCGCGAGAATTCTTACTTATAGTGCCGTACAATTCACCTCACACATTAAGAAATAGTTTCTGACAGGCATTGGAGTTCCCCATCACAGATCATCTCTTTTCCATCCCGAGACCAACGGCATGGTTGAAAGAATTAATGGCACTATCATGCAAGGTGTGCGCATGGCAGTGAGGGAAGGCAAGGTCTGGGAGCAGAACTGGTAAAAGTGTTTCTGCATATAGACTGGCACAAAATGCAACAACTGGATTAGTACCATTTGAAATACTCAGTAGGAGGAAAGCTTGCACTGCACCGTGTCCAGTCTGGCTCGGGAGGTCAAAATCTGTCGAGTGGGGTGAGTGTGCCTTGAGGATTAGAGTGAACTGCAAGAGTGGGGAAGTGAAGAGAGCATATGATGCTCACAAATGGCAAAGGATTACTAGAGTCTGAAGGGGATAGGGTTTGGGTACGTAAACCAGGCATTGTGCCCAAAGGGGCAAGCAAATTTGAAGGCCCAGTTAAGGCGAGGAAAGGGCTGAGTGATGCCATCATTTTTTAAGATGGGAGGCTTCTTAACAAACGTACGGTGGCGGTCATCAATTAAGTGTTGTTCATATTTTTCTGTTTTGGCCCCTATTCCTTGGAACAAATGGAGATGTGTCATGTTGTTTAATATATATTAGAACCCGAGCGGAGGGAGCAGCCAATCAGGTTCCAGAAAAAGCAGGCTTAATCTGGTAATCTCAGCTGCATTCCATAGAACTCACAGGCTGCCTCCCCGCTGCGGGTGGCACCTTCCTGCAACACTCCTTTTTTGTTTACTTTTCTCAAATCCCCTTCGTCCCACTTTCCTGATTGTAGCAGCGGCGGCACCTGTTGCCGCCGCAGCAGCTTCCCTCCTTGCTTTTCTGGCTGCGTAAGAAGCCTTGCCTTCTACAATCATAGCAGCCATTTTGGATAAGTATTTTCATTCATTGAACATGGCGTGTGCAGCGCTTTTTCTTTAGCATCCCAGGTTACTGCTTTGCTAACCCAGGGTGCTAACGGCTTCGCTCAGGCCGTTAACTCCGGCTGCTGGGACGTTACCCCCCCCCGTCCCAGCCCTTGGAAAGGGATTCTAACGCCACATTCAAGTTTGTGTGCATTATTTATCATGTATTTCAAACTTGTTTGTTTACCTTCAAGCTGGAGGTTAGAAAGGCTCCTGCCAAGCTGGGCGCATTGTGGCATGTCAGAATGTTCTGTTGGTATACATATATATATATATACATATAGCCTCTCTGTGAAGCTAGACGGTCGCAGCTGAGCAGTGGCGAGGGGCGTTACGTGAACCTACTCAATGAACGCCTAATTGGGAGCATATCTGGCGCTCCTTCCCTCATTCCACTTCACACATATCCCCCTAAAAGAAGGCTGGCCCCATGTTAACATGTGAGCTACCCTCCTAGCGTGTATGTAGGCTGGCCCACTGTTCCTGCTTAAGCTATCCTCCTAACCTACAGGCTGACATGATGTTAAAATCAAATATCATGGTACTCTTAATTCACCCACAAACATAAAAGCACACAATTGTGGCATAAACTAATAACAAGTACATGTAAACAAACAAGTAACTTTATAAAATGTAAAACTATTTTATTTTATTTGTATTTGGTTACAAGAAGCCTTTTTATAAAAAAGAAAAACCTGAAAAAAGCACATTTATCAAACATACAAGAAAGGAGAACGAAAGAATAACAAGATTGGTAAAATATAAGTGTATAAACGGAGTAACAAAATAAGTAACCTAACTCATTACAACAATTAAGAAAAGCAGAGCGAGCAAGAACCAGAAGGGAAAAAGCAAAAGAATAGAAATGGACACATTTAAAGACATGCCAATGCAGGTTCAAGGCAGATGAAAGGGCACAAGCAGAATAGGAGAAACTTTCATTCCATAAATCCAACTGAAACGAGCAACATTTCACTACTTTCTTTCAGTCATGTTACTAAAACAGCCCATTCCCCGAAGGCCCTTGGACAAAGGGGGCGGTTTCACAGCACAATATTGCTTCTGTCCAAAACCTGTACTACAGGGATTGTCAGTGCTGTGTCATGGCCAGAGATCAGTCTGTCCCACAGCATATCAGAAAGTAAGCCCTCTTTTCCAACCCCAAATCTAGCGAACAGGGCTGACCTAGCTGGCCAGGTGCCCTCGCACACCATCAGCAGATGCTTAAGGGGGTGGTTGGCTGGGGATTAAATGTACACCTATTGTCAATGTTAAAAGAAAGGATACATTTTTAAACCAAATTTCTACATAATAACAATTTTATATCATAACGTACGCATAACTCCTCCCAAAAAGTGCAAGGGAAAAAGAAGAACATGTCATAAATAATAACACGAAATTAGGCATAAATATGCATAACGACAAATAGTTAAATATTCGCCTGTCGGACTGTGTCATTTCTGTCATGACCTATTGGTGCATTTCAGTGGGCTTCCAGGTTGGTCCCTAGATGAGAAGAGGAAGGACTTGCACTGGAATCCGGACACAGAATGCAAGGATGAATTGTGAGTACCCTGTCAAAGTGCACTCCAAGGCTGTGTGCCCAGGGACAGCATGAGAGCAAGTCAGGTGCACATTAAATGGGTGTAGGAACTGGAGGAGAGTGGAGGGCTTGTTGCATGCATTCAGGATGGCAGATCACCTTGGTCTTCGATGGGTTAACTGTGAGACAAGGAAGAGCGGAGACAGGCAGGTAGATATACGTGCAGATCAGCTCGGAAGGGGACGAAGACGTGCATGTCTTCCACAAAGAGGTGGCATGAGGGCCCTTTGCCCGATTGAGTAGGTGTAGGAGGTGTTGGGTCCATGGACAGAGCCCCTGTAAGGTTTGCCAACTCCATGGTGGGGAAGAACCATATCTACCAGATATTCAAGCCCCCCCGCAGAGCCGTGAACGATATCTACACGGGTTCCAGGCACCCCCGCAGAGGCGAGTTGCGACCGCATAAAGATGTGGACTTTCTTGAAGCGAGAGCTGGTGTCCACCGCATGCATGCCTGACCCCGGCGGCAGAGCTAAACCCAATCATGTTAAAGGACCCACTTTATGATAAAGACCACATTGGCACACAATGTACCTTGTCCTGGGTGGTTGTGCCAGCTCAGTCTCGTATGTACTCAGTTTTACCGTTCTGTACCATAGCTACACATGCCTGCCGCCACCGCTCCACTGCATCGGATAGAACTGGAAAGCAGGTCACCAGATTTGGAGGTGCCTAGAGTTTCAGGCAGCAACCACTTCTTGCCTTATCCCATAACATAGCTCTGTGAGCTGCATGGTCATTGCAGAGATCTGTTAAGTCATGTTATAAAGACTGCGCAGAGTGTGGCCTTCGTCCACTGTGGGTACTTGGCACTAGCAACAGTGGGCAGATTACAGCCATGTAACTATTTCAAGCTGGTAAAGAGAGCTTCTCCAGCTGCTTCCTGAGGTCTGCAGGGAGGATGGAAGAGGCATAACCTTTCATGTACAGCATCCTGGCACGCGGAGGAGAGTCCACCTAAATGGGAACGCCTCTACTCCGCTACCACCAAAAGAGATGCTAATCCCCAGGGGAGTGGAAGGGCGAAATCTCGATGAAGCGAAAGAGGGGGCCATTCAGACCATCAGTAATTTGTTAACGATTCCTGGAGATTTGGAGAGACTCCTCTCTGTCCCTTGCAAGCAGCCAATGCGAGGCATGGAGGGAGTCAGTGCAGCAGATTGAAGTCTGAAGATTTGCCAGAACATATCCCAGGAGAGCCAGTTTGGCACCTTTGGCACAATCAAGCATGGAGGAAACTAGGGTCATAACATCATCTATATGATGATTTACATCCAGGTTCCCTAAAAGCCGCTTAAGCATACGCCGGGGATATCAGCACGTTTGAACCAGTTTAGCTATCTGGAGTTCAAAGGAAAGTGTCTTGTCAGGGAGGATGTCCCTATTCTGAACCCCTGGACTGTGGAAGGCAACGGTCCTAGAACTTGGGGTGAATATCCAGTGCTCAGCTGATTGCATTCTTTGCCAACCATGAGGACCTCTGTCTTGCCTGGAGTAAGTCTTAACTGATTGACAGTCATCCGGGAGTTGAAGGACAGAAAGGTCTCTGGGGAGGTGCTATTCAGTCCATGCAGTTTGATAAGGATCACACATCTAATTGAACATTTCCAAACCATCAGAGAGGATCAGAGAAATTAGAGTTCAGCGATAAATATGACAAAATCCATGAGAAAGAGCAGACCCAGCGTTATGCCACAGGTGAGTGAGAGTACACGAGATGAACGCGGACGAGCACCCTTGTTATGTTATGTTAAGGCTTCTTGTAGAGCGCACAGTCGTCCGAAGGCATCATGGCGCCAGAGAGAGAGAGAAAGGTGACCCTGGCACACAGCCATGAGCCATCATCCGATTAAAAAAGGTGTGTTTTTAAGGCCTTTCTGAAGGCCAGATGGTTGTGGTTCTTTTTCATTTCAACTGGCAGCTTGTTCCACAGCTGAGCTGCTGCGACAGAAAAGGCACGTCCACCCAATCGGGAGCGGCAAAATGTTGGTACACACAGCAGACCAGCTGTCTCAGATCTCAGAGAGCGCTTAGGGAGGTAGCGGGAAAATTTAACATGTAAATATTCTGCTCCTTGACCATAAAGTGTGCGATGCACAATACAGAGTGCCTTAAAACCCTTGGATGAATTAAGCCAGAAAAGAAAGAATGGAAATACGCCAGGGAGGATCCGCTGATACCAACTGATTGGATCATGGACTGGAGGATTCCATGGGTAATGGTGTCAAACACTGCCGACAAGTGAAGGATAGCCAAGGAGAACGGTCCACGCGGACCTACCACGAATATGAGTTCAACCAGCAATCACAGGCTGGATTCCCTGACGATTGGCTCATCCTTTCATCACTCCAATTGCAACATTTTGTATACCAATGAATGGGTAACACATATTGCAACACTAAGAAGCAGGCAGTATAAAGCATAGAGTTCTTTAGAACATGAGTTATTAATATTATTATCGTAGCTACACTCTTTGAAAATCAAGGGCACCACCACCAAGCAGCACAGATTTCTCGTGTTGAGCCCGGAAACCAGATTGCATAGAGTGCAAAATGTCTAGTTTTTCCAGATGTTGTTGAAATTGGGCAGATGCTACTTGGTCGACGATCTTTAAGAGAAACAGGGAGTTCGTTATGGGATGTGTATTATTTGGGTCATTAGGGTCAAGGTTTGGCTTTTTTGGCAGGGGGGTAACAGCTACCTGTTTGATCATGTCAGGAACGGTGCCATGATTAAAGGTGTAGCTCACAAATCGTGCCAAGAAAGGGGCAAAAATATTGTGGTTACTTGGAACGATCTTTGAGGGAAGAACTTCCTCTTGGCAATGGGTGGGGCCCATGGATCGAAGAAGGAGGCACATTTCAGCATTTGTTATTGGTTGGAAGCGAAATCAATGTGCATGGTCCTCTTTATTGGTAAACTGGGCTATACAGCATGGTTCTTTCTCCAGTACCTTGGAGATTTCTGCCAGCGCAAGGGAGATTTTTGGGGGGTAAAAGACTGCTGAACCTTGATACAATCTTCCCTAGAAGGGGTATGGGCATTGAGATGAAGTGAGGGTTTTTCAAGGTTTCGATAGCTTTCTAATAGTTTTATTTTACTCTCTCACTGCCTTCTCTATTTTGTTGTTATAGAAAATTCGATAGATTATTTTCCCATAAATATTCTTCTTCCCTTTTTTCCTTCTTAATGCTACCAGGTCCTGCGTAAACCAGGATTGTTGCAAGTTTTTATCCCTCACCCGTTTGGGTTGAAGAGGGACTACTCTATCCAAAAATTGGTCCAGTTGATTGTTACATATGTTTGCTAATTTCTCTGGGGGGTCCGATCAGAGGTTTTTTCCATTATACATGTGAGACACTGATCAAGTTTATCTGAGGTCATTTTTTCAGGTTTCTATTAGTGGCCAGCTTCCAGTTATACACATCGCTTCAAGGTACTCTTCCTGCATGTAGTCATGAAGATTTGAAACAATACTGTTCTATAAAGATGAAAAGTACAAATGTCAAATGCAAAATTAAACACATACATCTAGAAACCTGTACAGAAATGCATTAAACAAAGAGTATGATTGTGGTTGTAGTTTTGGGGAAAGTTATCACAGCTTTAAAACCCTTCTGAATTGTAAAATTGTCCTTCTAAGACTTAGACATACAACAAAACAAACAAATGTGATAAGGCTAACTACTTGTAGTAGTTGTTTGTAACAGCCATGCAGGTTATGATTTGAAATTTGTTCTGCAAAAAAGCAAATCCTTTTTGTGTATTCCAATAAACATATATCGTTTAAAATAAAGTCGCTGTTTTAAAAAAACAAGGCTATTTGTGTGACTCAGTTTAACATTGTTTGAGAGAAGACATAGATTTGTATAGATAATTAGAACTGTTTCGGTTTTTCACATTCAAATGCTACACTTACTGTTTTTATACCCCAGCATTTACACTTACTAGGAAGCAAATTGACTCCCTGTCCCCCATCCCCTCCTCCCCCCACCCCCCTGGCTCCCAAGAGGCCCTGTTGCGTCCATTGTCTTTGTTTTCGTAAGCACATTTGAATGGACCTACAGGTCCTCACAAGGCCTTTCAGGGGAGGAGAAAGGGCGCCAGGGCTAAAAGCAGCCCCTCCTCACCCCAGTCCTGAAGCCAGCAGCACTAGTCTTGCAGGGCCAGCTGCTGCCACCTGGGGGCATGGCCGTGGAACTAGGGCAGGGAGGGGGCTGCAGCCCTCTCAGATAGAGGTAGGTGAATGCAGAAGGCAGCGCCTGGGAATTCATGGGAAAATGTTGAACAGTGACTGAGTACAGAAGCCTGCCTCGCTCCCATCAAGACCCCCCCAGAGACTTAGCTGTGCTGCTCCCCACGCCTCCCAATGATTAGTATCTCTTTAGGAAAATAAGTGGCCTCAACATGGTGTGTGTGGTTGACGGCTGTAATAGGCGAAAGAAAGCGATACAAGATTATGCAGCAACATGCAGCCTCCCGGTCTCAGCGGAAACCAATGTTTGTAACGTGTGTGTGCCTCTCACTTGCAAACAGTGATAGAAGTGTGCCACAAAAGTAGTGCAACTGTGAGCCTGAAAGGGGAGAGTGGGAAGGAAAGGAGCACCGTGCAACACATTTTTCAAAGGTTGCAGCCATGTTGGTTGACAGCCAATTTAGTTGAAACAGATTTCAGTTTAGTTGTAACTGCTATCAGTGGTAAAGTGGAGAAGTGTGCTTTAACTTCACAAAGAACGGTTCAGGGATGGGGAAATGGTTAAAAAAAAGTCGTGGGGCTGCTAACAGTAAAAAATAAAAGTAGTGGAACACCGCTCCTGACGGTTCCTGCTCTCTTCGACCACTGCATGCAAATTGCAAGTTTGAACCCTGATAAGACAGCCCAAGGTGTTAATGCAGCGCCTGCAGCAATCTATGTGTAACCTGCAAGCCACATATCAAGTTCGTGGCGCGATTTGCCTGCCCTGGGACTAGTAGTCATTTCACTTTACCCTGAGAAGGGGTGCTCTTGACTCCCATCACAAGTGGGACCTGTAGTCATTTCACATTACCCTGAGAAGGGGTGCTCTTGACTCCCATCACAAGTGGGACCTGTAGTCATTTCACATTACCCTGAGAAGGTGTGCTCTTGACTCCCATCACAAGTGGGACCTGTAGTCATTTCACATTACCCTGAGAAGGGCTGCTCTTGACTCCCATCACAAGTGGGACCTGTAGTCATTTCACATTACCCTGAGAAGGTGTGCTCTTGACTCCCATCACAAGTGGGACTGGTAATGTCTTTTCACATTACCCTGAGAAGGTGTGCTCTTGACTCCCATCACAAGTGGGACTGGTAATGTCTTTTCACATTACCCTGAGAAGGTGTGCTCTTGACTCCCATCACAAGTGGGACTGGTAATGTCTTTTCACATTACCCTGAGAAGGTGTGCTCTTGACTCCCATCACAAGTGGGACCTGTAGTCATTTCACATTACCCTGAGAAGGTGTGCTCTTGACTCCCATCACAAGTGGGACCTGTAGTCATTTCACATTACCCTGAGAAGGGGTGCTCTTGACTCCCATCACAAGTGGGACCTGTAGTCATTTCACATTACCCTGAGAAGGGGTGCTCTTGACTCCCATCACAAGTGGGACCTGTAGTCATTTCACATTACCCTGAGAAGGTGTGCTCTTGACTCCCATCACAAGTGGAACTGGTAATGTCTTTTCACATTACCCTGAGAAGGTGTGCTCTTGACTCCCATCACAAGTGGGACCTGTAGTCATTTCACATTACCCTGAGAAGGGGTGCTCTTGACTCCCATCACAAGTGGGACCTGTAGTCATTTCACATTACCCTGAGAAGGGGTGCTCTTGACTCCCATCACAAGTGGGACCTGTAGTCATTTCACATTACCCTGAGAAGGTGTGCTGTTTTGCTATGTTAAAGAGCAGAATGAGAGCAGGAGCAACAGAGGCATACCCTGAGGTGGTCAGCATGCCAAATAGAACATTGCCAAAGTACTCGCTGACGAACAGGCCATTGGTTTTAAACAAAGCATGGCCCGTTTCCAGTCGTAAGGACCTTTTGAGCGAGGAGAGCTCTAGCATACTATAGCCACTGGTCCTAGTATCACTTCATCAGGTTAGCCAGTACGAATGTGGCTATGAGGGACACTTAGACATGATTTGTCCACCATTTACATGGCCGTTATATTTAAGATTTCGGTTAGGTAAACGTCATATGCTTGGAACACAACCAATCCTGATACATGTCTCGTCTGCCACTATACAAGCCCTGCACAGGGTATGAAGAGAGGGTTCCAGGAATGACTGCCCGAAGGATGAGAAATTACAGATGCCAGTCACTGTTTGGGCAACCCCCAGGTGGACCAGTGTATTTCACGTATGTGAGCAGATATTCTCTTAGACAACCGTTCAAACCCTATCCAGCTGATGTCTTCGCGGATACAGGTGCCCCATCACTGGGCCAGGTTGACTAATGATAATATCCAGCTGTGCTGACGTCATTAGTGACACCACGACATAGTAACATCAGTCATCAAGTAAACTCGCATCCCTGCACGAAGTTATACAGACACACACATGCACACATGAAGAAGATGCATACACAGCTCTGTAGATAGAGGAAAAATACATGAACATACTGTTAGTAGCCTTTCCTTTTCACTAGCCAAACGCAGAAACACAAGTAAGCAAAAAGTCACACAGAGCACTCTTGCAACCGGTTCACTGCAACTAACCATATGGAACTACTATATGGAACCATATGCAACTAACATAAGGAACCTGGAAGAGCCGAATACTACTAACCCTTAAGGAGAATATTATGATATATATGAAGGCAAACCATAGAATGACTGTAGTGAATACCCTTGAAGCCACAGGAATCAGGATAAGGAACGAGGAGATGCAGATTCTGCAGCACGAAGTGCAGGGACAGTGCTCGCAGCCAAGGACAAGGGCGCGTGGAACATTCCTGGCTCCCGGGGTAGGGAGCCACCTGCAAAATAAAGGAATACATCCTCACTAATTGCAGACCAAAAAGCTCAGTTTTGAGGTCCTCACCCATGTGTCTCAGCCAAGCCGAACAATGACCATTTACCCGTGGTGGGAAGAGAAGCGGTTCCCAACAAAGAGAGACAGTATTGTTATATGTGTTGCCCAAGGAACATTGCAACCTGCAGGCACTCTGCCAGGCTATGCGGCTATACCAGTGGCAACCATTGGGACACACAATCTTAATCATTACCTTGAGAAGGTTCACTAAGCACTATGAACAGAGAAGGGTCCCAGGCCTGAGCAGACCCGCTCCTGTCAATCAGAGAGCACAAATACTGGGGTGTTGTATGAGGATGCAAGAGCCAATGGTAGTCCTGCGACCCTGCAACAATGTAATAGATATTTTTTGGGGAAGTCTAAGGCAAAACCACCTGACATGTAAGGACCAGTTAGACCACTCCTATAGGTTATATCTATAGGTCTTAGTACCCGAGCTACCCAATAGAACTTGCTCTTAAATTTTTGGGGAAGGGATTGTGATGGCATAACGGGAAAAAAAGCCTGTGACATGGCCTCAGGAGCTGTGATTGCTGGAGATTTTGTTGTTTCTGTATGATTCCTGTCTGGTTGGAAAATAAAAGACAGTTCTGCTTTGCCCCATGTCTGAGTCCATTGCCAGGGGAGGGGTCGATGGGCCATGGGTACTCTGCAAATCCCATATCCTCTGGACTGCTTTACAAATTGGTAGCAGAGGAGGGTTTCTACGTTTCAGTGGCACAAAGTTGTCTCTTCCGTCGCAATGCCTGGAGGGCTGTGAGGTGACCAACGGAAATCGAGGATCACACAGAGAGTGCACCCAGTGAAGAGGCCGTCAGGAGCCACCTTGAAGAAAATCCTGTCCTTGGTCTGTGGGACGCCCAGTAGACCAGAAGGGCGGAGTGGCAGACTTGGGGAGAGCCGGTGCCGAGCGGCACCAGCGGATCCCAGAGTGTACGTATTGACTCAGCCATACGGCAAATAAGGAAAGTGGTGAATAAGTATTGGGTGCAGGGGGGGTGTTAGGCATTGTTGGGTATTGTTAAGTATTAGATGGCAAGGAACGGAGGTGGACGTTAGTTATCAAAGCTTAGAGCTATATACCCAACACCCACCCGTGCGTATGTCAAACCCGGCACTTAAACAATACATTTCTGTAAATATCTACTGAAAACAGCTCGAAAAGATGTACTTTATCAAACTCTACTCATAGAGCATGGAATCAGGAAGAAATCGATAATTTTTAAAAAGGAATCAATCCTGTTCCCTTAAGTTACTGAGAGATGTGGCAATTAAACACTGGTTTGGATGCACATATTGTAAGTAGTATTTTAACTGCTTTGTGTGCATTGATTATTTTTAAGGTTTCTATAGAGTTTGCAATTGCCTTTTTTCAATGTGAGGAGCAGTATTTTATTTCTGTTTGTTGTGGTTATATGGCTTTCAGGAGAATACAGTTATACAAGTGATTTTGGGAGATAAGACAGTGTGAAAATCTAGGCAAACAACCTATGTAATAGAATGCCATTATGTAATTACAAGTGCGTCATAATGGGGGGTACGTTGTACACACTCCAACGATATAACTTTAATAGAAGAAAAAACATAAAACAAAAACGGAGAAAAGGGTGAGAATAGTATCTGCCTGAAAAAGACCCTGAAAGGGAGGGTGGGAGAGTGCCCATTATTTTCAAGAGAGTGCTATTATGAGAGAATACAAGGACTTGAAGAGGCCTGAGAGAGGTCTGAGAGAGGTCGTCTTGAAACTTGAGTGAAGTCTGAGAGAGGTCATGGAGAGACTTGAGAGAAGTTGGAGAGAGGTCGTGGAGAGACTTGAGAGAAGTCTGAGAGAGGTCACAGAGAGACTTGAGAGACGTCTGATAGAGGTCGTAGATAGACTTGAGAGAAAATGAGAGAGGGCATGGAGACACTTGAGTGAAGTCTTAGAGAGGTCATGGAGAGACTTAAGAGAAATCTTAGAGAGGTCATGGAGATACTTGAGAGAAGTCTGAGAGCAGTTGTGGAGAGACTTGAGAGAAATCTGAGATAAGCCGTAGAGAGACTTGAGAGTAGTTTGACAGAGATCATGGAGAGGCTCATTTATTTATTTATTACATTTATATAGCGCACAAACAGCCCAAGGGCATTGAGGCACTGTTACTTACAGGGAACTTAGGTGGTAAAGTTGGTAAAAGCATTTGCAGGTTAGTACATAGATACATTGGTGTGCAACGTGAGGTATGTTTGAAGGTTACACATTATGCAAAGAGAACAGTTTTCTGAAGCTGGAGCAACCTGCTCTGGTTCTTTTTACTAGGGGCACACAAAGCATTTTGGCATGGGGTGATCTGATTGGTCTTGTGGAGGTGGCTGGGTGGATTCTTTGTGAGAGGTAGTCAAGTGCAGTGAGATGAATGCACTTCTGTGTCAGTGGCAGAGTTTTGAATAGGATCCTTTCCTTTATTGGGAGCCAGTGAGCTGATTTCCTGGCTGTCGAGATGTGTTCGCTCTTGGAGATGCCTTGGGCTACACATAGCGCATTGTTCTGGATGACTTGGAGTCTTTCCAGGTTTTTTGTGGCAGTACATAGGAATAGAAAGTTGCAATAGTCTAGCCTAGAGTCAGTGATGTCTCTAACTATGTGGGTGCAGTTCTCATTGAAGAGATAGGGTCTAGCTGCGTTAATTAGTTTGGCATGTTAGGCTGCAGAGGAGGAAATTGCATTGATTTGTCTGTCCATGGATAGGTTGGAATCCAGGTAGAATCCAAGGGTTTTTACTGAGTCTGAGACTGGAATTTTGATGGAGTCGATGGTGAAGTGGCTGAAATGAGAGTCAGGATTCTTTAGCGTGTCGGGGGATCCTACAAGGAGGAGTTCAGTCTTGTCAGAGTTGAGGCACAGCCCGTTGTCTGCCATCCAGGCTTGGATGGTGTTGTAAATGTTGTTGAGAGTCATGGAGTCTGTGTCGTCGTTACCAGTGAGTGTGAGGAGGATCTGCGTATCATCAGCGTAGTTGGTGTAGGAGATACCTATTGCATCAAGGATGAGGAAGAGTGGGCGAGTAAAGATGTTGTAGAGCGCGGGTGAGAGGCAGGATCCTTGGGGCACTCCACAAAGCATGATGGTGGGTGATGCTGAGGCCAGCTCAGAGAATACTTGCATAGTCCTGTTGTGTAAGAAGGAGGTGATCAAAGCTGTGTCGTCGGGGGAGAATCTGGCAGTGGAGGAGAGATGGTGGCATAGGACCTGATGGTCTACGAGAGGTCAAGGAGTAGGAGCAGTGCTGGTTTGCCTAGGTCTCTGGCATCGTCCATATGGTTTTTTAAATCCAGTAGGGCAGTTTCAGTCCTGTGGAAGGGACTTTCCCTGTAGCAAAGGAAGCATTAATGAAGGCGGTCAGGAATGGTGCGAGGGTTTCGCCACAGTCCTTGATAATGGCGGCCGGGCAAGCGTCACCTTTGCAATTGGAGGGTATGATGGTTCTCATAAGGTTGATGATGTCTTGTTCTTGTAAGGCTTTGAATGAGAAAGGTGGGGGGGAGTCCAAGTAGGGGGGGCTGAGAGTGGGCGTTTTGGGGAGCGTTTTGTTTTGTGGATAATATTTTGGTTTGGAGAGAGCTCAGCTTGTTCTGCATAGCTGTGTGATGTTCATCGCACCAGGCTTTATCATTGGTAAACTTCTGGGGGGCGGATGGGGGAGTCTCTAGTTCCCTGATGATATTGAAGATTTCTTTTGTATTGGATTTGGTTTCTGAGATTCTGGTTTCAAAGGATTTGGCCATTGCTTGGGTGATTTCCTTCTTGTATTTGTTTGAGCTGGATTTGAAGTTCAATTTGTCTTTGTCAGAGTGGGCGGTCTGCCACTGTGAGAGTGCAGCCCATTTTTCTGTACGGAGCATGAGGAGGTCGGGGGTGAACCAAGTATTGGAATGGGTAGTGGGTTTGGATTTGGGGGGATTGAGTGGGGTATGGAGTTGATAGCTGCTTTGATGGCGACATCGTAGGCTAGCGCTAGGTTTCAGGGTCAGAGGGGAAAGGTGGTCTGAAGGCTGTGCACTGGAGGAAGGGCAGTAGTCTTTCCTTGGTGAGTTGGCGGGAGCTTCTTGCAAGGGCTGGTGGCAGGGGTTGGGGTGAGGGTGAGGAGGGGCTGGAGGTGGGGATGCTAAATGTGATAATGTGGTGGTCAAGGAAAGGTGGGAGTATTGCCAGTGATGGTGAGGTGGCAGTTGTGGTGGGCGATCCAGTCCAAGGTTCTGCCTAGGGTGTGGGTGGGGTCAGTGATAGTATTCCTGAACCCTACAGTCTCAAGGGCGGAGTTGAGTGATTTGGCTGCTGGGTCCTTGGAGTCATAGAGACCTAGGTTAACGTATTTGTATTTGTTTTATTTGTAAAGCCCAACCAGGCCCGGGGGCATACGGGCGCATCAACTTACATACAGGTTACAGTCGTTACGTTACAGTTACATACAAGTGATCAGTATAAGTACAGTAGGGAGGCAGGAAAATTGCGTTCACACGTCCCAAAGTCCCCGAGGAGGATGGCTTTTGAAGGTTTCTTGAGATTGTCAGAGAGGAGATGGGTGAGGGAGGCCTGCAAGTCACCTGGGGGGCCTGGTGGACGATAGACAAGGTGAATCATAATAGTGCAGTGGGGAGAGAGGTTGATTTTGATTTGGAGATAGTCACTGTTGTTGTTCATGGTTTTCTCTATCTTTCTAATGGAGAGGCTGTCTTTGGCAATTACCGCTACACCTCCGCCTTTAGAAAGTCGATCTTGTCGGGTGATAGAGTAGCCAGCGGGCAGTGCGAGGGAGAGTGCAGGGCCTGAGGCTTCATGTAACCATGTTTCAGTGATCATGAGCAGATCAAGGTAGTGGGGGGTTATGAGGTTGTGTATGTCTAGGGCGTGGGCGTTAACGGACCTGGCATTGATCATGGCGCATTTGAGATGAGGCTCTGTGGTGACTGAAAGGGGGGCCATGGGAGGTGTAGGTGTGGTATGTGTAGGCTTGAATTTGGCACATTCACAATTCAAATGGGGGTAGAAGATTGTGGCATTTCAGTATTTGCGTTTGGGGTCCCATTTTCAGGGGTGGCAGACACATGTAAGGCAGCATTTGGCACATTCACAATACAAATGGGTGTAGAAGATTGTGGCATTTCAGTATTTGCATTTGGGGTCACAATAGAGGACATGAGCGAGGTAGTGGTATGAGCATTAAGGTTTAAGGAGGGGCTGGAGAAATGCAGAGTTCTGGTCTTGGTGGTGAGGACCATAGCTCTGTGCTTGAGGCCCTCCTCGAAAGTGATAGGGGCGATTGGGGCTGCGGTCGCTGCCTTGGGGGAACTTCGTGAGAGTGCAGGATACATTGTTGCATAGAGTTTAGGGATCTGGATACGGGAGTGTACGCGAAAGTAGCGGGTACTCATTGCTAGAGGCTGGGAGATTACTGTGGCCTCATGCATGCGGGCGCGTAATCTGAGTAGCCTAGAGGCAGGGCATGGGTGTGGAGGGAGTGGGTGGGTACCAGACTCCTTACCTTGCGAATGCGGCATAGCTCTGCGGCAGACGGCAGGCAAGCAGCGAAGAGCTGCAAAGAGAAGTGCTGGCCTTGTCCCACAGCCTTCTCTTTGCGGCTTCGCCTGTCAGCACACTCCCTCTCCCTTTAATGCGGGGAGGGAGGAGCTGGCAGGGCTGGATGGCCAATCAGGTTGCGGGCTCACGGCAGCAGAATGTGGCTTCACGGCAGGAAGATTAGAGGCAAGAGGGATGTTGATCCTGGTCGTCAAGGCGACCGGGCCCTCCATTTTGAAGTTGTTTGGTGCTGTGTGCTCGTAGCCCGATGAGGCTGGGGCTCCAAAGGACAGAATGTTGGCAATTTTTCTCTCTGGAACTGCTGATCACTGGGCACTCTCAGCGGAGCTGCAAAGAGGAGTGCTGGCCTTGTCCCTGGGCCTTCTCCTTGCGGCTTCGCCTGTCGGCACACTGCCTCTCCCTTTAATGCAGGGAGGGAGGAGCTGGCAGGGCTGGATGGCCAATCAGGTTGCGGGCTCACGGCGGCAGAATGTGGCTTCACGGCGGGAAGATTAGAGGCAAGAGGGATGCTGATCCTGGTCATCAAGGCTGAGGGATGTCTGAGAGAGATCATGGAGAGACTTGAGAGAGGTTTTATAGAGGTCGTGGAGAGACTTGAGGGAAGTCTGAGAGAGGTCATGGAGAGACTTGAGGGAAGTCTGAGAGAGATTATGGAGAGACTTGGAAGAAATATGAGAAAGGTTGTGCAAAAACTTCAGAGACAACTGAGAGAGGTCGTGGAGAGACTTGACAGAAGTCTCAGAGAGGTCATGGAGAGGCATGAGAGAGGTTTGAGCGAGGTACTGGAGAGACCTGAGAAAAATCTGAGAGGGGTCACGGAGAGACTTGAGAGAAATCTGAGAGAGGTTGTGGAGAGAACTGAGAGAAGTCTGAGAGAGGTCGTGGAGAGACTTGAGAGAAGTTGTAGAGAGGTCGTAGAGACATGTGAAAGAAATTTGAGAGAGGTCATGGAGAGACTTGAGAGAAGTCTGAGGGAGGTCATGGAGAAACTTGAGAGAAATCTGAGAGAGGTCCTGGAGAGACTTGAGAGAAGTCTGAGAGAGGTCATGGAGAGATTTAAGAGAAGTTGGAAAGACACCGCGGAGATACAAGAGGGAAGTCTGAGAGAGGTCATGGACAGACTTGAGAGAAGGTGGAGAGAGGTCCTGGAGAGATGTGAGAGAAGTCTGAGAGAGGTCATGGACAGACTTGAGAGAAGTCTGAGAGAGGTCATGGAGAGACTTGAGAGAAGGTGGAGAGAGGTCGTGGAGAGACGTGAGAGAAGTCTGAGAGAGGTCATGGACAGACTTGAGAGAAGTCTGATAGAGGTCATGGAGAGACTTGAGAGAAGGTGGAGGGAGGTCGTGGAGATACATGAGAGAAATTTGAGAGAGGTCATGGAAAGACTTGAGAGAAGTCTGAGAGAGGTCATGGAGAAACTTGAGAGAAATCTGAGAGAGGTCCTGGAGAGACTTGAGAGAAGTCTGAGAGAGGTCGTGGAGAGACTTGAGAGAAGTCTGAGAGAGGTCGTGACATTCGGGGTTGCGGACGGGCCGCCCCCAAAGCGTGGTAGAGTTACTTGGTGGTCCTAGCTGGGGAGGAGTCACGCTGCGGATGCTGCAGCAAAGCATTACCCACTGGAGGCACAAGCCAATATGGGGTTAGACGGGCACTGCGACCTTTACGGACAGTTGTGATTCCTCGACAACCGAACGCAGTGGACCTGGTTTATTCGCAAATGACCGTTAAGCTGTATCACTCAAAGTGACACGGTCACCTGGAAAGACTTTAAACGGAACGGCAAAGGGCCACCCGGTGCGTGTTTTAGGCCAAGTACACAGAGTAAGGTTGGGAGCGCCCATTATATTGACTCCATTAAATGTGATCGGTTGTTTCCAATATAAGATTTTCTTCGCAATTTATTATGATGGTAAAATTGGGTATGTTGTGTGGTGTTGGTGGGGGGTCTTAGTAGGGGTTAGCCCCGCTATGCATCAAGACATTTTGAGTTGGTTATTCCCAATGGATCGCATAGTCAAGACAGTCGAGTTGGCTCAAGACGGCCCAATGAAGCGGTGCACTCCTGAAGCGGTAATTAGATTGTATCGGGTGAAGAACAGCCAGTCAAGCTACTGTGGTCAAATGATGATTCAACAGATGGGGTTGTCTCACCCTCTTAAACGGGCAATTTGTCACAGCGGATTGGCCTTCTTCCGGCTTTCTGTAAGGCGTCCAATCCTGGCTACTGTGTCCAGAGTCTTTTGCCTGGTGATGTCAGTATGAGAGTGCTTTGTTTCCATACACTGGGGAGATGGGCACAGGAAGTGTAGGCGGCCTGGGAGTGTTGAAGGTAGGAAGGCCCTTTTGTGCACTGGTGCTTCTCTAATTACTACTCTAACTACAACCGCTCTCATGTCAGTACGTCATCAAAGTGTCTCTGTTCATTTCCATCTTGGTGTGTGAGCTCTATTATCCTGGCAGGGATTGCTTTGAATGCAGCTAATCTCTTGAGATTTCCTCCAGTGAAGATTACAAAGAGATCGTTCCCAAAGAGATCAAATTGTTGTTTTATGTGAAACTCAGTCCTAGACTCTGATAAACATAAGGCCCTATTAGTGAAATTAGTCACTAGCAATCAAGCTGATAATATGACACCGGCAGGTTTTGGCCAGTATAATTCTAGGTCCCAAGAGACCATCAGTTCAAAACTAGACATGGCTTAAATGCAAAGTTTTATTTACCACCAGGATCTGGAAGCACACACTTTTTGATTTTTGGGTCAGGGAAGCCCATGTTTAAAGGCAGCCCCTGGTTGCTGGAACCTTTGGGTTCCATCAGGCTGTTGGCAGGAATGCATGTCAAATTGCATGTGCCATGGTGTCACGCCTGTGCCACTGGCGCACACATTGGCAACCATCATGGACGATATGGTACTCGTTTATCTTCATAATAAACTTTAAACAACCCCTATTCAGATTTTGGTCCTTAATTTCCATTTGTACGACATTGGTACTTTCCTATTTAATTCAGCCAACTACATGTACCTTAATGCACCTTGCTACAGCGATCAAATCCTGGCCATTCCCATTTGTCAGTATTGAAACCACAATCCCCAGAAGCCCTAGCGATCAGTGCTGCTTCCACCATCTCAGGACCAGAGAGGGAGGAGGCAGATGATCTTCAGGTGTGCTGCTCCAGGTGCTGCCAATTAGCCTGCCTCAGTACAGGGCAGGGCTGTATTTAAGCAGCTGCCTGCAGGAGCTCAGTCTCTTGCATCAAGAGTCCTCCCAGCCCCCTTTTGCCTTGTGACTCGAATTTGTATGCCGTTCCTGTTGCTGCATTTTCCTGCTTTGATCGAGTGCTCCTTCTGGGCTCCCTGCCTCACAGCCCTGCTCCTCTGGGCTCCCTGCCTTGCAGCCCGCAGCCCTCCGCTGCCTACAGCCCTGCTTCTCTGGGCTCCCTGCCTTGCAGCTTGAAACCCTCCGCTGCCTACAGCCCTGGTCCTCTGGGCTCCCTGCCTTGCAGCCTGTTACACTCCGCTGCCTTCAGCCCTAACCTTCTGGGCTCCCTGCCTCACAGCCCTGGTCCTCTGGGCTCCCTGCTTTGCAGCCTGTTACACTCTGCTGCCTACAGCCATAGCCTTCCAGGCTACCTGCCTCGCTGCCCTGCTCCTCTGGGCTCCCTGCCTTGCAGCCTGCAATCCTCCGCTGCCTACAGCCCGGGTCCTCTGGGCTCCATGCCTTGCAGCCTGCTACTCTCTTCTGCTTTCAGCCCTGACCCTCTGGTCTCCCTGCCTCGATGCCCTGTTCCTTTGGGTTCGCTCCTTGCTGCCCTACTCATCTGGGCTCTCTGTCTGCCGCCTACTACAGCTCTCAGTCCTGCTCCTCTGGGCTCTCTGTCTGCCGCCTACTACAGCTCTCAGTCCTGCTCCTCTGGGCTCTCTGTCTGCCGCCTACTACAGCTCTCAGTCCTGCTCCTCTGGACTCTCTGCCTTGCAGCCTACTACAGTCCTCTGCAATCCACTACAGTTTTTCTGCACCTTGTGCCATCCGTTACTGCAGCCCTGCTTCCTTGTTTGCAGCCCCCTATTTCCTGGCTGCTGCTCCCTTGCTCTCTTCCTTGTTTGCAACCCCTTGTTCTTGATCCCTGTCCTTCTCTTCCTTGAGTCCTCTGTCCTCCCCTTTAGTTTACCCATTTCTATTGTACTGTTTTTTTCCTTCATTCCCTTCTGCTAGATTTCTCTTAGACTTCCTTTTCCCTGGTTATTTCTGTCCTTGTCTCTCTTGTCTTATGTTGATCCTTTGTACAGAGCTTGACTGTTGGTTTCCGGCAGGCAACCTCTGCCCCTTCCCTTGTCGTGTTTTCAGTGTTACAGACACCCACAGCTGTTGTTCCCAGCCATGAGCAGACAGAGTGGGCCCCTGTAATAGTAATCTGTGCAGAAGGCTGGAGTTTCCAAATGTCCTTGGAACACTCTTTTCCATTTCTGCATACAACCCAAGAGGGAATCCAGTTTGTATCTTTGTATTTCCTGCCCCTTTCTGTTCACAACTACAGTTGCCTACTTTTCTTTCTTGTTGAGTTTCCTGCTGTTTGTGTACTTATCTGTCACCTTACATCAGCACAGCCACCCAAACCCTACTTGGGGGCCCTGTGCCACTATTGACAGAGTGCTATCCTTGACACATGGTGCCACAAGGCAGCTGCAGCGAGGAGTAAAAACAAGAGGCTGAGCAGAGTTGTGTGTATGATTATAAAAGTTATCTGATTAATAGGCCTCACTTCTAGAGATTGATTTTCCTGCACCATTTAATATTAGAAATCAATGGAACACAATTCTGTGAAGGCATCATCTGAAGGCTGGTGAGCCTTCCACAGACTGGCAGAAGGCCGTAGCCACTGTGGCAAGGCCAGTTGTTTGTCTCTGACCCTTCTGAATCAAACAGTGTGACCCATGGGTAAAATTCCACTTTACCAAAGCGCACTCTTGCTCTGCGTCCCACCACCTACAGCTCTTCTTCAGTAGTGGACTGGTTTTATCTGATGTCGCCTCATTATAACCAAATTACAACAGAATTAACTGGACTATACATATGTGGTTTTTTTAGTTGCGTAATTGTTTATTTTTATTGTCTTAGTTGCGTATTTTTAATGCGCTTAAATACCCAGAGGTTTCTAAGCACGGACCCGGGGATCGACTATGCATAGGTAGTTAGGAGGGCTGGACTATGCATAGGTGGTTAGGAGGGCTGGACTATACATAGGTGGTTAGGAGGGCTGGACTATGCATAGGTGGTTAGGAGGGCTGGACTATGCATAGGTGGTTAGAAGGGCTGGACTATACATAGGTGGTCAGGAGGGCTGGACTATACATAGGTGGTCAGGAGGGCTGGACTATACATAGGTGGTTAGGAGGGCTGGACTATGCATAGGTGGTTAGAAGGGCTGGACTATACATAGGTGGTCAGGAGGGCTGGACTATACATAGGTGGTCAAGAGGGCTGGACTATGCATAGGTGGTTAGGAGGGCTGGACTATACATAGGTGGTCAAGAGGGTTGGACTATACATAAGTGGTTAGGAGGGCTGGACTATACATAGGTGGTTAGGAGGGTTGGACTATACGTAGGTGGTTAGGAGGGCTGGACTATACATAGGCGGTCAAGAGGGTTGGACTATACATAAGTGGTTAGGAGGGCTGGACTATACATAGGTGGTTAAGAGGGTTGGACTATACGTAGGTGGTTAGGAGGGCTGGACTATGCATAGGCGGTTAGAAGGGCTGGACTATGCATAGGTGGTTAGGAGGGCTGGACTATGCATAGGCGGGTAGGAGGGCTGGACTATGCATAGGTGGTTAGGAGGGCTGGACTATGCATAGGCGGGTAGGAGGGCTGGACTACGCATAGGTGGTTAGGAGTGCTGGACTACGCATAGGTGGTTAGGAGGACTGGACTATGCATAGCTGGTTAGGAGGGCTGGAGTATACGTAGGTGGCTAGGAGGGCTGGACTATACATAGGTGGTTAGGAGGGCTGAACTATGCATAGGTGGTTAGGAGGGCTGGACTATACATAGGTGGTTAGGAGGGCTGGACTATACATAGGTTGTTAAGAGGGCTGGACTATACATCGGTGGTTAGGAGGGCTGGACTATACATCGGTGGTTAGGAGGGCTGGACTATACATCGGTGGTTAGGAGGGCTGGACTATACATAGGCGGGTAGGAGGGCTGGACTATACATAGGCGGGTAGGAGGGCTGGACTATACATAGGTGGTTAGGGAGGATGGCCTATGCATAGATGGTTAGGAGGGTGGACTATGCATAGGTGGTTAGGGGGGCTGTAACACCTCATTGCATATCCTTTCCATCACCTCAGGCCTGGGCCTGTGACATGTATTCAGTGCTTTAAGTGGGCCGGGGCCTGCCGGGGCCGGGCCCCGGCAGTCTCCAGAAAGTGGGGCTGAGCCGGGGCCCAGCCGGGGCCCCCCATCCCACACAACATTGGCGGGATGCATTATCCCGCCGCGGCCGCAGCCGCGACGGGAGATGCGCCCGTCATTATGTCGGCCAAGCTGACAGAAGTGCCAGCCAGCCACAGCAACGCTGAGGCTGGCGGCACTTCTGTCAGTTAGTGTAACTCCCTCTGATGACCCCTCATCAGGGTCATCAGAGGAAGTTACTGTCCCATTGTTTTCCCTCCCCAGGTCACTGACCCCCGCGGGCTCCGTGATCTAATATGCAGATTAAATCACGGAGCCCGCGGGTTCGCAGAGGGTGAAAGATGCCTCGGGCTCAGTGATCTATGTGCTCTGAGCAGATAGATCACAGAGCCCGAGGTGCCTTTCTCCGTCGGCAAAGCTTTATAAAAGATGCCTTGAACTGTGTACGTTTCAAGCCATCTTTTATAAAGGTAGAAATATTTATTCTATGTTTATAAAAGACGGCTTGAAACGTGCACAATTCAAGGCATCTTTTATAAAGCTTTGTCGACGGACAAAATCACCTTGCGGTTTGTTTTGTCCATCATCAACGCTTTAGAAAAGATGCCTTGAATTGTTTACGTGTCAAGCCATCTTTTAGAAACATAGAAACATGTTACAAATATCTGTTTATAAAAGGTGGCTTGAAAAGTACACAAACCATAGTAAGGTAAGCACACAAGTGTGCGTAACTTACTATGGTTTGTGCACTTTTCAAGCCACCTTTTACAAACATAGAAATATGTAACATTGCTATGTTTATAAAATATGGCTTGAAAAGTACACACACCATAGTAGTAAGCATACAAACATATACATGCTCACATACATTTATGTGTTTGTTTGCGCACCTTACTATGATTTGTGCACGTTTAGGCCACGCCCCCAATGAAAGCCACGCCCCCAAACGAGGGCCCCCCCTCAATTTCTTACCCCACTTAAAGCACTGCATGTATTACAGCCCGCACCGGGGCTGCAGTGTCTCATTGATCCATCTCAGACTCAATCAGAAACCCTTCAACATATCCCTCACTGATACTGCACTCCTGCTTTACTGACACTTCTCATACACCGCACACACTGCACATGTTCCTTATTCAATTCCGCACCGTTTCACCAATCTGCCCCACATGCTGCATCGCTACTCGCTACCCGTGAGGACCCTCCAGATAAAACCGGCTACATGACATCTGGAGACCCCACCCTGCTCCCCGGACTTCAGCACACGTCAAAATGTGTTTGCGGATTTGTGGATTGGCGAAACGTTGCTCCTTATACAATTTCACAGCATTTCGTAAATCTGCACGAAATTGTGCACAGTCACCTGTTAGGACAGTCCAGACATTACTGGCTACATGACATTTGGAAACCCCAACTCTTTCCCTGGATTTCAGCAAAAGTGAAAATGTTTGGTTGGGTTGGTTGCTTTGCGTATGTTCCCTATACAATTCCACACTGTTTCACCAATCTGCACCAAATTGTGCACAGTCACATGTTCGGACCCTACATGACATTTGGACACGCCACCCCTTCCCCTGGATTTCAGCCCCTTCACACATGAGACGGTCGCCTGAAATCAGCGAAATATCAATGTGGTCGTGGAAGGACTGGTCCTCAACTCTAGAATGCACGGTTTCTGGGACATTTGCACCGCAATGCACTGCAATCCACCACAATGCACCGCAACAAAGTGCACCCTGTCACGTTGAAGCTAAAGGTGGGCAGATTGCTCAGTAGGTCCCAGTAGAGTGCACAGTAGGTCCCAGTAGAGTGCACAGTAGGTCCCAGTATGCAAAGGCACACCACTTGAAACACTTGTGTATACGCGCGTTATATCATATCACCAACTCTCCCCTCCCCGTCTGCTCCAGGCTAGCCAGCCATACACGCCCATTCTCAGTGCAGTTTACAACAGAGTGCAAAGCACATCAAGCAATAAGTGACTCAGAACAGCGACCTACAGGATCATTGATTTTCAACTATTGATGAGAGCGCTATCATGTCTGTCCACAGAACCTATTCGGAGAACGGGTACTTTTTTCTAGTTTTCGAGTTGGAATTGAAATCTGAGAAGAGCCTGGCTGCCATTTCCATAACTGACTCAACGTCCATCCCATGCACGTTGGGGGTGGATTTTTTTCAAACGAAAGTAACTTGCTACGACCACGTCGGTGCTACAGCAATAACACCTGGGGCGGTGGGCAGGATCACCTGGTAAGGGCTCTGGGACCCCGCATTACAGTAATATCATTGGGCAGGGAAAGGGGTGTACTGGCCTGTAGGGAATTCTGGAGATGTCCCGGTAGGCCTCTGCAGCCTGGGCAGGGGTGGACTGGCCTATAGGGAACTCTGGAGATGTCCCGGTAGGCCTCTGCAGCCTGGGCAGGGGTGGACTGGCCTATAGGGAACTCTGGAGATGTCCCGGTAGGCCTCTGCAGCCTGGGCAGGGGTGGACTGGCCTATAGGGAACTCTGGAGATGTCCCGGTAGGCCTCTGCAGCCTGGGCAGGGGTGGACTGGCCTATAGGGAACTCTGGAGATGTCCCGGTAGGCCTCTGCAGCCTGGGCAGGGGTGGACTGGCCTATAGGGAACTCTGGAGATGTCCCGGTAGGCCTCTGCAGCCTGGGCAGGGGTGGACTGGCCTATAGGGAACTCTGGAGATGTCCCGGTAGGCCTCTGCACCCTGAGCAGGGTTAGACTGGCCTATGGGGAACTCTGGAGATTTTCTAGCAGGCCTCTGCACCCTGGGCAGGGATGGACTGGCCTATAGGGAACTCTGGAGATGTCCCGGTAGGCCTCTGCACCCTGAGCTGGGGTGGACTGCCTATGGCGAATTCTGGAGATTTCCTAGTAGGCCTCTGCACCCTGGTAAGGGATGGACTGGCCTAAAGGGAACTCTGGAGATGTCCCGGTAGGCCTCTGCAGCCTGGGCAGGGGTGGACTGGCCTATAGGGAACTCTGGAGATGTCCCAGTAGGCCTCTCCACCCTGGGCAAGGATGGACTGGCCTATAGGGAATTGTGGAGATTTCCTAGTAGGCCTCTGCACCCTGAACAGGGGTGGACTGCCTATGGGAAATTATGGAGATTTCCTAGTAGGCCTCTGCACCCTGGGCCACTTTTGTGTGGCATTTCCACATGTTCTCGTAGGATAAACATTGGGCTTGCTGGAAATGTGTAATATGGGGTCCCTTTGAACTTTATTCCAGGGCCTCTTTTGGTTCCCCCTAACCCGGTAATTATCTGCCAGTCCATCCCTGGCGGGGATCAATGCTTTATTCTGGAACTCTGTCCATAAGCGCTGTCCCTCCTACTCACTGCCCCCTTCAACAGTCCTAGCCCGGGAAGAGTGCTGCTAGCACACACCCACTCCATTCTGTTTGTACCGAACACCGTGCAGCCGCCTCTGATACGTTCAGCTCAGTTTCCCCTTTCATAGTTTCCTTCTCTCCCCGTGGTATGACCATGCAACAGAATGCTGCATTCTGGGGTTCGTAGGCCCTTTTTCCCAGCTGATCCCTTCCTCCACAGAGCACGGTCTGGTGTACCTCTGGCAGACAGCACAACACGCCTTCTCTTTGGACAAGCCCTCGGGAGGAGGCGGGCGCAGTATAAATGTTTACTAACGTAACAAAGCCCAGCACGCAGTATGTCAGCTAAAAAAAGGCGGGACTAGGCAACGATGATGGATATGAAATGGGGCCAGTGGGCAACCCTGACCTTTCCGTTGTAATTTACAGTCGTCTAATGTAGCACCGTCGCTGACATTTGGGCAGCCTCTTGGCGCTCTTGTCTTGCTTTTGATGTACGGGCATGCTACACAGACTGACCTGCAGGTGGGGGCTGGCCCCCACTCCATTCACTGAAGCGAGCACGAGTCCGCTCCTTGCATTCGCAGTTTCCCAGCAACGCAGACTCAGGTTTGCAGCAAAGGCTGCCCTGTCAGCAGGGAGGCCGCGATTAATGGAAGCTGCACGAGGAAGGCCATTAACTGGGCATTTATAGACGGGCCGTGGGTCTGGATCACCGAGGGTGGCCGCCGTGTTATCCTCCCTCGCCTCACATAAATGCCCGACTCTGGGAATAAAAGGCGCCTCCTTAGAATAAATCCAGTGGGGGGGGGGCTCGTCTAGTAGCCGATAATGTCCCCTACGCCCAATTACAGAGAACACTTAGGGGGCGGGGGTGGGGAGGGGAACATGCCCAGACCAAAGGCACGAACCAGGGGATATTTTTAGATCTCACCTTCCCTGTGCGCCATTTGAAGTGGCCTTTATTTCTTTCTAGTTAATGTCCCCCAGAGGCGAGCGTGTCCAATGGCTATTTCGGAAACTGCCCAGCAGTCTGTGTCTGATGTCTGACTAACTAGTCACTCAGCCCACACCCGACAGCCCGCAACGGTCCGCCACATCCCTCTTCCTCGTCCCAGTACTTACCCATGAAGGTCCGCTGCCCGCTGACAGAATCCATACCAATACCACAGCAGCGCAGGTTGATACCATTACCGTCACCACCTAGCAGCACCTGCACAAGGGCAAGGCCAGGGAGAAGCTTAAGGTACTTCCAAAGAAGAGCACCTGCTGTGAGATGGTGCCAACATGAACAAGGAGACCTTGCTGGAGAGTTTGACAGGCAAGTTCATCACTTCATCAGTTTCTCACAGGAGCAAAACATGTTTGCTCTTCTCTCTGGGTCAACATCAGGGCCATCTTGAGCACTTTAGGGGCCCTGGGCACGGGCATCTTTAGGGCCCCCCTCCACCAAACCAAAGGAATTAAGGGATCAAGAATACTGGTCGCTCCCCCACCCGTTGTGCTCACTACCTATAGGTTGATATGCTGTCTCACAGCATAATGAGCACATTTACTCCCTTTAAGTCCCCTTGCCCTCTTCATTCTTGCTCTAATCAGAATAAATACAAAAATTGGATAAGAGCAAGAAAATCAACGCTATATCAGATAGATGGAGCTAATATGCTCCTAACTTTAAGTAGCAAAAACACCAGGCAAATCTGGTCTCTGATAAATCAATCCTCAGCGGGCAATCAAGTAGCATTACAACTAAATTGCATAAATGAACAAGTGTGGGCTGAATATTTTACTAAAATATACAAACAAAAGGGAGACTTAAACATCACAATAAATGGCAAACAAATGGGGATATTTCATCTCTACTTTGATAGAGAGGATATTGCATATTTCATAAACAAAGCCAGTAGATCTAGAGCCCCAAGGCCTGATGGGCTGTCAAATCAGATGTTGAAACAATATCCAGAACTCTGGACCAACATCTCATTTGATATGTTCAATAACAACAATCTCACGCAGAAGATTCCTCGGTCATGGAAATGTGCTATTATTATACCCATTTATAAAAAAGGAGATCGTAATAACCCAGCAAATTATCGTCCAATATCTCTGCTGGATGCACCAAGTAAGATATTTGCCAGGATAATTTTGTGGGAATTTAACACTTGGACACAGAGAGCCGGTTGATCCTCTGCAGTCCGAATTCGTGACGGGATTGGGCACAATCCCAAATATTGTAGCCTTGAATATGTCGAAAATGCAATGTGCAAAGGAAAATCAAGTCTTGTATAAGGCCTTTGTGGACTTTAAAATGGCTTTTGATTAGATTGATCGCCAAATCCTATATCAAAAACTTCATCGGTATGGGTGTCCATCCACCCTAATTGCATTGATTATACATTTGCATTCAGATACGCAGCTGCAAGTCCGACTGAACATAGAGGGACTCTTAACCGCCCCCATTAGAACAGATCGCGGACTAAAAAAAGGTGGCTCTTAGCTTCCACTCTCTTCATATTTTTTATACTTGACATTGGCGAAACATTTCTAAACATCACAGCAGATGCGCCCAGACTGGGAATCCAAAGCATACCGTGGCTATTATATGCGGACGATTTAGTCCTCCTGTCGCGAACTCCGAGTGGACTGCAGAGATTACTCGATGGCTTGGCACTTTATACCAATGCAAATTCCCTATCTGTTAACCGGGAAAAGACACAGATACTAATATGTAAAAAAAAGATGGCAAATTGTCATAAAAAGTACAACTGGCACATGAATCAAAAGGTGTTGCAAACAGTATCTGATTATAAGTATCTGGGTATTTATGTGCAACATTCTACGTCATATGTGAAACATTTGAAGATCTTTGACTGCAAATTAACAATGCTAATTTCTCAAGCAAAAATCATGATACATAAGTATGGAAGATTTTCATATAAACATATTGTGGCCTTTTATGAACAAAACGTTGTCCCTATTCTGGTATACGGTATGGAAACACTATTAAACATTCAACAACCAAAATGGTACTTGCTTGAAGGCAGATTTTGGAGAAAGGTTTTAAGATTACCCATATGTACACCAATGTCCATCTTACGGCATGAATTGGGCTTATTATCAATAGAAAACCATGTTGCATCGAAAAGATGTGCCTTCTTTCGTAAATGTTTAATGTGTCTCCACCTAACTAACATCTTAGGGACAGTAGCACATTATTTGTTGACTTCCAGACATTTTTTCCCACAACAATGGCAGCTAGAAATCTACAAAATTCTATCTGATGCATGTATTATGGTACAAAGACTGATTGAGACTCCAACACAGGCAAAAAAGAAATTGCACCAACATAACTGGATTGTAAATATAGACAAATGTGCTACATATAAAGATTTTTCTATTGCATTATTTGGTCATAAGAGGCATCGCCAAATGTCAGATTACTTGGTCAAATTTCCTTCGCCATATCTAAGAAACAAATACTTCAGATTTAAGTTAAACCTATGGCCCACAAATTAAATTTTAGCTAGAAGGAAACAAATAACTCCTGAGGGAAATATCTGTCGTTATTGTAAAAATAAACAACAAAAAGAGACACTGGCGCATATTATAGTCGCTTGCCCCAATCTGAAACCAAGGAGACATTTATTTTTCTCAAATCTTCTATATATCTATGCACTGACTAATCATGAGGACATATGGCGTCATCTCTTTTCAACTACAAAATTGTCTGTGAGGAAAGCAATTGTTCATTTTTAAATGGTTTCTTTCCAGATGAGGTATGAATTCTCTCTTCACTCGGTAAAGATGTAAAATCACAAAATGATAAACTGTAAATAGGACTGTATGAAATTTAATTTGAGCAGGAACGTATGTATTATCAAATATGAAATAATGAATGGAAAAATTATTTTTGTAAGAAATAATTTGAAAGGTTGAATGTATTCAGCCAAACAAATAAAAAAAATAAAAGATATAATAATAAACAAGTAGTATTTGAAGACCAACATTAGCAGTCTACAAAGGGGTTACTTTTCCAATACATACAGGATACTTTTTATCAATAACATCCAGGAAGGATATTCAGCCTGTATTATTAATACAGGACCCTATGTAAAATGTACATGTAACCCAGAATAGACAGATAACTCACATTAGCTGCCTCACAGAATGCAAAAGTGCTCATGCATGGATAGAGACCACCAATTGGAAGGAAGGAGAACGCTACACATACTGAAGCATGGATAGTGGAGGCAGATTAGAAGCGACCAGGGAGGTGTCTTTATCTGGACAGACTGAGTTTACAAGTGTACTGGGGGGCACGGCGGACTCTGAACGGGCCCATGAGATTCAGAACTCACCCTCCAGCACCTTAAATAAGAGAGCCGCACCTCGAGGAGGAAGGGGTGCGGGATGTTCTTACTCCAACACCAATCAATAAGGACAACTCAATGGTTTGGCAAAGGGAAGTCCGTTTAATGACAAGTACAAAACACGGGGAAACAAATGGAAATCAGCAGTGTTGCCATCACCTGTCTCGCTTCAACTGCCAACTTCTTCATGCTGACAGTAACTTTATAGTGAATTCTCATCATCATTGACATGTAACACTCATAAGGTTGACATGCAATTCTATTGGTTGGAAAAGGTAACTTAAGTATAGGTGCTATATCTGTATATGGTAACAAAGCGTGAGGATTGGATAACCCTTATCAAGTGGGCATCTAGGCCCATCCCTCTACATCACTCGTGATAAACATCACTACAACTACGACGTCTCATTGGTTGTACAGCTGTAGGACCCTAGATTATTTGGTCTATTGTGATTGGGTAGGTTACACCCCTCGGCATAAATCTCCACCTTATTTAGCTGCATGCAGAATGGACACCCAGATGTGGAGTGCCCCAAGATTCACCCTGCCTCCCTTCCATCAATCAGTACTTTAGGGCTATGTGTCAATTAGTTGGCTGAGTATGGCCTCGAAACTGTAGCTTCTTATCAAGAAACATTATGGCATCCTTGGGTTCTGGGTGACATCAGACGTTGGTGCCTCTTTGTGCATGGCTGGTCATGTGTCTGTTCACCGTGGATCTGCTTCATTCTCCTTCTTTCCATGTATTTGATTCTTTGTTCAGCCTTGCCACCTGCCTGGGGCCTCCTTATCTCGACATTCATTGGCTGGCTTCAATGCTCTTAAGTTTCGATTCTTCGGAGTTGCCGCTCTCCTCCCTTCCTTGGAGTTGACCTCGAATTCCCAAGCATGAGCTACTTCTTGCTGACTTTCGATTCCGCTCTTCCCTTCTGGCCTTAGCTGGAATATGAATCTCTCCCTTGATAGCCCCTTGCAGCCTGGGCTTAGTTCAGCTTTACAAAATGGAGTCACACTTGTATAATGTGCTTCATTGAGGTAAATATATAATTGGCGCTTGCCGCTCTATTCTTCTGCTAAGCATTGCAAGCAGTAACGTTTTCTTAGCTTCTTGCGTTCCAAGCCTATTTACATACATTTAGCTAGATGCGTATTTCCATCTCACTTCATGGTCACGTTTCCTTATATTAACATTGTTTCTTCTTACACGTCCATTACATCGTTATTCATTTGTACATCCGTCTGGGTTCTTTTGTTGTCACCATTTGCCCTCCATTAAGGCTCTTTGGGTCTCTTCAGGGACAGTTTGTAAGTAGTCTTCATTTTGCGTCAGCTGCTGGTACGGTTGTCTCAGTGAGTACCGAGCTGCCCATGGCTGTCTGGTTATAGGCACTTTGACAGGTATTGCATTTCTGATGGGCACTGGGCAGAGGCCTAGAATAGCTCTCTGTATGTTCATTTGTTCCTCATATGTCACATACCTTGGCGAGTATGTCTCTGGTGCCTCGAAATGGGGGGCTGGGGTGCAGGCCATGTCTGGGACCTCCTCTACACTCCCCCCTCTGGTCGGTTCATCGACCACTTCTGCAATCTCCTTTGGGATTGTCTTATTAGGCTCTTCTGCTTCTTGTTCCTCATCTTCTGGATTTGTACACGATGTTGTGAACGTATGTATCTTCGGAGTCCATATTTTTGTCACTCCTTTCAGGCTTCCTGCTGTCTTTACATGTTCGTCTTTGTTCCAGGTCATGAGCTGACATTGTCCATTTGGGCTGCAATATATCCACATTCCTTCATACCTTCATCGTTTTCTGGAATACACAAATTTTGTTCCTTTTGGTGCAAATTTGCTAGCCCTCACACAGTCTCTGATTTCTTCATCAGTCAGGTCTCTGGGCTTCCATCCTGGCTTGACATCAACCATGATCTTCATTCCAATGGCTTTCTTTGCCGTTTTCTGGCATTGTGTTACGATTATGATAACACAAAATCCTAGTAGTATCATTACTAGCAGGACTCCCAGAATTTTGAATACGTCTGCCATCCATTGTGGGACCAATAGAAACAGTGTTCCAAACCAGCCGTCATCATCAACCTTGTCAGTTTCATTGATCATCTGGTTCTGCCGGTTTGTCAGCATACTTATGGCTTCTGTTAAAGTTCCATTTTCTTCACCATGTGAAGGTATAAAACGTGCAACATGATTCTCCGATTTTTGTGCAAACACCTCCATCCATTGCAGTGATCATGTCGAGTACATATCTGTTCTGGAGGGTCATCAGTCGGATTGCTCTCCATTCTTCTTTGATTGCGTTGAATCCTTTTATGGTGGTGTTGATGGTCTGCAGTAACTCCCATCTGGTTATCTGCAACCATTTCGTATTTACTCCAACTTGGATGTGTGGCAAGAGTAATGTTTTGAATACTGATGAGATGAGGCTAAACAGCCACAAAATTTACATCGGAATGACAGAAAGGAAAATAAAAACAGGGATTACAGAACATAAAAGCTGCATCAGAAATAAGAACATAACGGCTCCCCTTGTGGGCCATTTTTTGGCCATGGATCATACATCCGAATCCCTAACATGGAGCGTCCTGTCACAAATGGATCGAAAAGAAGATACAGCAATAAATAAGAAAAGATTACTTGATAAAGAACAAAGATTAATCTATCCTTGCAACTCTGTAGAGACAGGACTCAATGAATTCATTGATTGCAATAGATTATGAAGGGAAGCCAGTTAAGTCCCCCGGAAAACATTTTGTTGGGGTTTAAGAACTGTGTACCTTTGGAAAACAAGAACTGCCCCCATACACGGGAAAAACTCGAGTCTAGCAGCAAGTTTTCCTTAGCACTTTCCTATATGAATTACAACCCATGTACAAAAACCATAACAAAATAGAAGTGGTCATGATCATTAATTAAGAGATTTGTGCATTCAAAACCTTGTTTTTTTAAAAAAAAACAGCGAGTCCCAGTAGAACAAAGGTGTTTTAAGTATTCAGATAATTGGCACACCGGGCCTATAGGGGAAAGATGATGTTTTTTTGCCTCATCTATAGCGCCGTATGAAGAGCACAGTGAATACTTGACCATATTCAAGATGGCCCTTATCAGCATACGGGCATTGGAGTTGCTTACCTTTGTTAGTTTCCATGCCCTCATCGCACGCGTCTGTATAAACAACCTGACGCGATGCGACGATTAGTAGTCACGTGACACAGATGCAGACGCGCGACTGAGAAGATACTGGGAAGAGCTCAGAAACGCGGCGAAAAAGCAATACTGTAAGTATAGAAGCAACAACACACGAGTGTTACTGTACATTTTGCAAATTGGATGCACGAAGACTTTGAGATTGCCAAGGGCAATACACTTTTGTAATAGTCAGCTTTCCCTCCATTATTTGTTTTACCAGGCGTAGCCAAGTGCCATCAGGGAAACAGCACGGTGGCAGAGAAATAACTCTGATCGACTGACATGGCCACTGCTACATGAGAGTCCTATGCTCTGGCCACCACTTTTACAAAAAAGATCTCAGCAAGAGGTCAGACTTTCTTAATATTAAGCTTAACCTGTTGTTATAGTATGAATGACCTGTGTTTTTCACCTAGGTAAGCTATTTAGCTCAGAGAACCGTTACTAATCAAATTGGACTTTTATGGGTCCACCTTTTATGAAAAATTCACTTTTTTTCATACAAAAAGAAGTGCCTTACAGAACCTTTATGAGGGCGAGATGCAATATTAAAAGCCCAATGCACTCCTTACAATTTGCTGTGAAAACCAGTACAAAATAGAAGCCTTACCCTCTTGATCACTAATGACAACAGCTTGAAAAAAAACCCAGAATGCTGTATTGTTCATGAGAAAATGTACCCTGCTATCTTCTAGTCGTCACTGATTAGGTTTTTTGTTACCTCCCTTTTTTCAGAAAGCAGACCTTCCATCATAAGACGCTGCTACTACCCCTGCTACTATTTATAAATTGGCAGTGAGGTAAGCCTTTAATCTGCCTTTAATCTGTTAATATTTCAGAAGGCAGACAAACTACTATAACAAGTGTTTGGTCCAAAGACATTCAACTGATTCGCCCTGTTGTCTCTCTCCTCTTTGTTTAGGTTGGTACTTCACAATAAAGGAAGCCACGCTAAAAGAGCTACCTTCCTGTTTGCATCAAGTTGCACAGAATGTATACGGAATATCTTCAGTAATTGACATGCCAATTGTTATTTGTAAAATACTGCCCTGATGAATTCCTGTTACTAACCTTTTTAAGGATAATGGGAATGAAACATGTCGGGTTAATGTATCTGTGAGAATGGCGTCACAGTAACAATAAGGCATTAATAGCTGTTTTGTACTAAGGATTCGTGAAAGAATCTCAGTACGTATATAGGATATTCCAGATTAGACATCAAACTTGTGGTTTTATCAAAGATGCTAATGATATATATTTTTTATGTCATGTGTTGTGTTCAGTATACACTTGGATGTGTTTGTTTTGTAGTGTTGATAGTAACCACATAGAAAAACGCATTCCGTTTTTAGTAATTGTTTTTTTTTGTTTATTAATGGTGTAGGTTTCCAATTCACAAGTATATAGAATCTTTCAGGTCCTATCTTAGGACCACCTCTTGAATTTGGTGTTCATTTTTCTATTCCAGTTTCTTTTTTGTTCAGCGCATTATGCTTTAATGTGGTGAATATGTTGTTTTTATTAAAAAAAAAGGTTGTATAATATATTAAAAAAATTTTTTGTAATAAAACATAGAGATATATATATTTTTCCAATCAGAATTGTGAGTGTCATTTGTTGCAATCGAGGAGGAGAGTTCATAAGGTTTCCAAACAGACAAGTTCGGATCCTTAAGGGTGAGTTTTTGAGAGGAGTTAGTTACGTGTTGAATGGGGCACCATCCTAAACCTCTGTTATATATATTAAAAAAAAGTCCGCTGTAAGTTTTATGGTAAACAGCCTGTGTTCATAAGGTATTGCATAGACTGCTGCTTCTAATACCAGTTTCACAGACCTCCTCTTCCTCATGTGAGCATCTGCCTTTGGGAAGCTGTCAATACTCAAGTCACTTTTTGGGATCACTAGTGCTGGAACGTGGACGTTCACTATCGTGCATATGACTCCCCAGTTCTTCGGCAACCTTATGTATGCTTTGGATCCACACGCCCAGTAATGATCCATAATTACTGCTGTTCTGTGAGTCATACCTGGAGCTTCAAAGATGCGTCCGCCGTTCTGATTCTCTCCCATCTTTCTCATGCCATTGTTTCTGAAGCATAATTTTGGCCTTTCCAGTGGCACTATCTGCAGGGGTCCTCCTCTGTCTGCGACCCATGTTAGTAATTTCACCAACTTTGGCCATAGAGGTTTGCACAGATTTTGTGAGTTTTGTATTGCTTCCTTGGAGGCTCCAAGGACCATCCATGATCGGATATCATAATCCGTCTGGTGATAGCACCGTTTCCCAGATCTGCATTTGGCCTCTGTTCTTCCACATTTTAGCTTCTTCTGGATTTTTTCCTTGGACGTTCAGTCTCGGGTTTATCTCCCATCTTGTACCTGCTCCTTGTGCTTCTGGCTTTGCATACCTGATCACGTGATTCCTGGTATGAGCTCTGTTTCTTGTATTAATATCCTGGATATAGTCCTCTTCATTGGGATATGCTGTTTCTGTTGCCCATATCAGTGAAGCATCTGTTCCCATAAACTGTCCTCTGGTGTTGCACATTGCTAAGTGTGACAAACAGTGTGCTGTCGGGACATCAATTTCTACAGCCACGAAGATCTTGGATTTTCCCATGCTGTACGGTAGGAGTGCACACACAAAACATTCTCCTTCTGAATTTCGTCTTCCAACTTCTTTCATGTGCTGGTACCAAATGCTATTTCCTAGATGTGCTGTGCTGTCCAGGTAATCGTTCAGTTCATTGTTGTCTTCATGTGAGTTTCTCTTGATTCTTAGTGTCTTTTTGTAGTTAGTTATAACTACGTCTCAAAATGCGTCAGTGTGACTTTTTCTTGCTGGAGGATTCTCGGGCATGCCTGTCGGTGAATCAGGTTTCCTTGTCTGTATTGCTGTGGCAAGAGGCGGTTCTGCATTTCTCCTCCTCTCCTCTTGTATTCTTTCGTAGAGTACCTTCACCGACCATTCGTTTGACATCAGCCCAACGTAAGGTCGTATTGTGGGCATGGTGTTTGTCATTCTTGTTGGAACTGGTATGCTTGTCACTCTAGACTCTATAGTTTTGTATTTTAAGCTCCTCGTGTAATTTCTTTGCTTTAGCTATAAACGGTAATGTATGATCTATCAGCATTTGTATGTTTTATAGTGAATTCGCTTGTAGCCGTTTCTGTCTTCTCTAGGGCTTTTGCTATTTTTCTTCACCTGGTCTTTCACCTGCTTCCTTACGGTCAACTTTATTATTTTCAGGGACTGTTGGTTTGGTAAGCAGTCTCGTGTTTTTTGCTCTTTGCTCGAGGTTCTGCAGCCATTGACTCTTGCCCTTGTTCGTGTGCATTCAGTGTGTGTGTGCGTGTCGTGGTCAGTGCTGTATTTTCATTCATTCCGTGCTGACCCTGTCTCCAGATTTTCTCTTCATTTGTTACCTCGAGTGTATATAAATCACTGCTAATTACATCCAATTTTAGTTTGTTTACCTTATCATCAGATTTATTTGGAACTGTAACAACTATATAGGATTTGGGTGCTCTCGTGGGACTCATGCATACATTATCTGGAGGGTGCACTGAAATTGGAACGCTTCGTGCACCAATAGAAAATGCAGTTTTGATTGTTAATGACAGAAAAACAATGATAATTACTATGCCTATACACATGACTGATCAGTATGACAGCTGGCAGCATTTTCTTCCTGGGAAGTGGGGGCGCCCCTCAGTTTGCGGGAGGGCAAAGTTACTATTTTGGGCCCCCATTTCAATCATGAGTCAATTGACAGAGTTTTAATTCTTTTCGTTTACTCCGTTATTGTTTCTCAGGCAGTTTGTAACATAAAATGTCGAGTGCATCGCGAGTGTCCCCCCTCTTGCGGGTGACGATTGTCTCTGGTTTACGGGATACAGTTCCCTTGCTAGGCTATGGAAAAAGGTAAGACTAACACATTTAGTGAGGCACGTTCATTATGCATATTCAAAATAGGTACGTTCCCAATGCACTCCCTGAATCTGCTGCACTCCTGAAGACATGCTGGTACCTGTTCAAATAAGGAACAGATGGAAAAGGTGGTATCACTCCAAATTAAACAAAAATAAAAATAGAAATAAGAATAAGAATAAAAATAAAATAAAACAGTGAAGTTTTGCTCTTCTCGATCTGTCCCAAAGTGGAAAGATGAAGAGCTATGTCTCGGTTTCGATCTCTCCCTCTGCAGAAAGTTTCACTGGAATCTCCGGAGATACTCTTGTTGAAAGTTGGACAGCTCCACTTGGAGCATGATTCCATGGAGGAGTGTTCCCATATGTGCTGTATTAGCTGGATCTCTGAGGAAGGTGATGATGTCAACCTCGGCAGGTCTCCCTACCATTTCTGGATAGTCAGTGACTAGACGGAATAGGACATTTTGGGCCAGTCGGCAGTCCTTAGGTGACAGGGACATTTGTTCTACTTTGCTGGGTTCAGGATAACAGGCCTTTCTTTTGATGTGAACAGTCTTTACACTTTCCTGCTGCGTGGATTGCGACCACGTAGTTGAGCCTGGTCCACAGTTGGTTCAAATGTTCAGTGTTTCTCGGGTCTCTAATGTAGGTGAGTGTATCCGTAGTTCTCCCTACGAGTCCTGGGCATTCCTCTATGATACAAAAGAAAAGCGTGTACGTGAGTTTGTCAATGATCACTTGTGGTGGAAGCATTTGTGTCCTTATCACTGTACTCGGGCAGTACAATGAAGGCTTCCGCGATGACAGTCAGTAGTTGCCAGATTACTTTCTTGTTGGCAGGATCTTGGACAAAGTCTGTGATACTGGTGACTCTCCCTACAAGCGATAGATATGTCTCTAGTACTAACTGGAAACAGGACAGCACATCCCTTGTGATATTCCTGTTGTGGGATGTCATATGTTTTGCAAAACAAAGTCTAGGTGTTGGTTGATTCAGGTGACTGTGTGATGCTCTGAACTTTTGCTCTCAGTTTATCAAAGTCTCGCTTTCCAATAATGCTTGAATATGGCCTGATTCAAAAGTTCGTATCATCAGTGTGTTGTGGCTTAGATGCTCAATTCTCTTCTTCACCCTGCAACTAGAATGCACAGAGTGTTTGTTATGTCCTTATCCCCCTTTGCTTGGAGGAACTGTCCAGTTTTAAGCCACAACTTGCAACCAGGTTCTTTGTCTTGGTTTTCCTGCTCATGCGTCCTTCTTCCTCGTCATGCCTCTCATCTGCACGTGCTGAGGTTCTTCCCCGTTGTCTGTAGGTTCTTCGCGGTGGGGTGCAGCTAGAGGGATCTTGCCAATATAGGGTTTAATGTCATTAAGGAAGATCCATGCTCTCCTGCCTTGCAGTTTGACAGATGAGGGAGTGCAGTCCTCTACGATGAACGGGCCGTTGAATCATGGCTCGTCCCACCTTTTCCTTGTGTGGTTTCTTACCAGCACAGCATCACCAGGTAAGATGATTGGCGCACATAGACCTGGAAATGTGTCTCTATACTTGGTCTGTATCGATAAGAAGGCTTGATGTCATGCAATTCAGAAACTCCGATAATTCGGTCCCCAGGACCTCTCGGGTTGATTGGGCATCACATCTAGCTCTATCTTGAGAGGTAAGGGGAGTCCTCATTCTCCTTCCCATGACTATCTCGTGCGGCGTAAGATGATGGTTTGAGCCTGGTTGGTTCCGAAGTGCATACACTGCCAGTGGTAGACAGTGAAGCCATCCCTTTTTTAGAGTAAGCTTCAACTTGGCTATCCTCTCCTTTAACAAGCCGTTGAGCCTCTCACAAATACTGTTACCATCCGGATGATACGCCGACAAGAACTTGTGCTTTATACCAAGCAACAAGCTGATCTGTTCGAAGACTGCATTAACAAAATGAGCCCCATTATCTGACCTCATCACCTCACACACCCCCCATCTAGGGAACACTTCCCTCACCAGGAATTTGGCAGCACAGGTTGAGTCTGGGTGTGTACAGGGACCGGCTTCTATCCATCTAGAGAATGGACACACCACTACAATTAAGTACCTGTACCCATTACATACTTGAATCATGTCGACTTAGTCGATATGTAAGTGCTGAAAAGGCCCATTTGGCCGGGGGATGAGTCCTCTCACTACTTTTAATGTGTGCCCAGCAGTGAATTGCTAGCAGACTATGCAGTTCACCATGAAGAATGCAACACGCTCCACTAAATTCGGTATAAACCAGTCTTCTGCGAGTGTTGCAGCAAGATTTTCTTTGGACATGTGTAATGGATAATGTAGTTGCTCCAATGATATCTTTAGTAGGGCTAGAGGCATTACTGGTTTACCAGTGCTGTCTTGCCTCCACAATCTGTCCGAGGGGTTTAAAGAACACCCTTGATGCTTCCACAGGTTCTTTTCGTCCTGTGGTACCTCCCCTTGAAGTTCTATCAACTGAGTATGCCCCATAATACTATAAGCCTCTGGTGTGGCTCGAGTCACCATCATTCGTTCATGAGTGCGTGCCACTTCTACTTCCATGATCGTTTTACTCTTGGATGCCACACGCTTGGCTTCCGTGTCTGCTGCATGGTTTATGCGTGACTCAAAATCTGTCCCGTGAGTATGGGCAGCGCATTTCACGACTGCTATGCCCACTGGGAGCTGTAGTGCCTTCATCAGCTTGTCCAATAAGGCTGCGTGCTGCACTGGCGTGCCGTCTGCTCGGAGGTAGCGCCTCCTTTTCCAGCGTGCTAAACCTGCATGCACTCTTGACGTAACATAGGCGGAGTCGGTGTACACGTTACTTCATGATCTGCGTGATTCTCAATGGCGAGTATCAGTGCCAATAATTCTGCAGCCTTTGCTGAATAATGAGAAGGTATTCGTGCACTGACGAGTATTTCAAATTCTCTATTTGCTATGTGTTTCATTAAGGCAACGCCTGTATATCTTTGTCCGTCTTCTTGGTTGATTCTTGAAGAACCGTCAATGAAAACCATTTCACCACCCGCCAGGGCATTTTCTTTCACCCTCGGGCAGTGGGATTTCGGCTCGCCTTCAATGACTGGTTCAGCTATGAACGTGGCTGGGTTCACTGTTTTACATCGAGCTATTTTGATCGATGGATTTGATATGATCACCTCATAGGCAGAGGCCCTTTGAGATGTCAATATACCTTTTGGTTTCTCCAAGGTGGCGAATAATGAGTGCTCGACGTATAACATCACGGAGCATCCCATTACAATATTTGTCGCCTTCTCTATGGCGAACGCCGCAGCAGCTAAACTTTGTTCGCATGGGAACTGGCCTCTCATGACTGGGTCCAGGTTCCCACTGTAATATGCCAGGGGCTTGTACTCCAACGAGGTTTTTTGAGCAAGTACTGCTGTCATAACATTGCCATTCATGTGCAAGAACAGGTAGAATTCCTCTGCATAATTAGGAATCCCGAGAACTGGAGCCGCGCAAATTGCTCTTTTGAGTTCTGCGAACCCCTTTTCCATCGGCTCGGTCGATTCAATCTTTCCTTTTGTCGCTTGGGCCTTATTTAGGGCCTGGAGCAAGGGCTTGGTGTACGAGCTGTAATCAAAGACCCATGCTCTAACATAATTGCACAGGCCTAGGAAGCTCTGCATTTGCTTTATCGTGAGCTGCTTAGCCATGTTCATGATAGCTTCAGCCCTTTATGGAGTAACCTTTTTCCCCTCATGCAAGATTAGCTGGCCTATGTACAGCACCTCTTGTTGACAATATTGTAACTTTTCTTTGTCAACCTTATATCCTTTCTCAGCCAATATAGTCAGTAGCTGGATAGAATCGTGCCTGCATTGCTCCTCCGTGGTGCTGCAGATCAGTATGTTATCCACATACTGCAAAACAACACTGTCTACTGCAATATTGCTTAGGTCCATTTGCAAGACTCTGTTGAAAATAGACGGGGACTCACAATACCCCTGCGGCAACCGTGTACTTTTTATGCGCATTTGTCTGAAAGTGAATGACGTCAGATCTTGTGAGTAAAGGTGCAGCGGAATTGAGAAAAAATCATTTTTCAAGTCAATCACTGTGAAATATTTCACCTCGATCAGTATGTTACACATGATCGCTGATGGATTAGGGACTATAGGGAACTCGGCTTCAACAATATTGTTTAATGCTCTTAAATCTTGTATTAAACGCCAGGACCCTCCCTTTGATAGGGTCCTATATACCATACTGAGACAGGCACCTGGGCCATATCGTCGTCAAAGTAGGCGGGGCGGATCTGCACTAACATCATTCTCTGTGGCACTTCTCGTTTGATCATATTGACCCAGAATATGAGACTTACTTTTACCCTTGTCTCTTCTAAGTCAGGGTGTTCTTCGAACAAATCATCATCAGTGACATTAGTCACTCGATATCCATCTTCGATGGCGATAATCGCATACCATTGTCTGCCTTCGTCGTAGAACCCTTCGACCCATGCTACTTTCCCTCGTACTGCTGCAATATGTATCATTAAGGGAAATACTTGTCCCTCTTCTTCATGTGTAGGTATTCTCGGTCTGAATAGAAACTCGTCAGGGGTTCTCACGGTCCTATCTGCAAGACCTGGCAGCCCCACCATAAGCACATGCACGCCATATGCGAAGACTTCTGGTTCTAATGGTATAGCTCTCTTGGCAATGCACCCCGAGTACGCTCTGATCATTTCACACACGTTAGAATAATGCATTACTGGAGTGGAGCATACTATGCCCTCCTAGGTGAAAGATTTTGTCATGTTCAATTTTGTCATTAAGTCTTGACCCAAAACATTAATTTCACACTCTCCTATGGAGACTGGGAGTGCGCCTGTAAAGGGAACTCTACTGTGAGCTCCTATAAAATTCTGAGTATCTATTGCCTGGCCGGACAAGGAAAACTTGCCTTCTCATATGCACGAGCGTGTTGCACCCGTGTCAACTAAGAAGGAATATTTTTTTCCCCCATGACGACATTCACCCAAGGTTCCCTGTTAGGGTCTGGTGTCACTGATAGGATAGAGCACATCACAGTTCCCAGTGAGCTGTCCTAGTTCATATATAAGTTTGGTCCACTGTATATATGTGAATTTTCTCCATTTCTAGGGTTGCCTCCCCTTCCGGGGTTTGTGTCCTGAGACACATTAGCTGGTGCCTGTTGGGGTTGCCCTTGTGGCAGATTCCCCACGTTCGAGGGCTGAACCTCTTGCTGCGCACCTTACTGCAAGCCTGGTGCTTGCTGCTGCACTGTGTGATTTTGTGCACTGCCCTGTTGTGGGATAGCAGGTGGATTCACTGTGCCTGCTCCTATTCCTTTACCATTCTGCCACATGCCTTGGCTTATGCACGCAAGTGCCACGTGTCCTGTTATTCCACACTGCCAACACACTGGCGGTGGTCGGGCTATCAGTCCATCTGACATATCTGGGCTGCTCATCTGCATGTTTTGAAAGCCTCCTTGATTATTCTAGAAACCTCCTAAATGACTTTGAAACCCTCCCTGATTACTCTGCCATCCTCTTCCTCTGAATCCCCTTCCCCTCGGGTAAAATCCTGTGTTACCCTGGTTATTCTGCAACGGGTTAGTCACCTGTTGTACGTTCGGTTCAGCTGGGCTTGTTAGCACAGCTCCTTCGAGAGAAAATTTTGATAATTTCTTTTGTACCAGCTTCGCTTCCTCACCCTTACGAGTTGCCTCCTTTTTTCAATGCTTTTCTTGCAACAATCTACAGTAATGTGCAATAGTCAACTGTATTTCGGCCCATGGTTTAGCTTCTACTCCTACCAATTTCTTGAGCTGTTTCTGCACCGGTTCTGGTAACCCTTGGCATAATATATGGTAGAATACAGGGATAGATTTCGTCCAAGATTCATGCGTTTTGAGCACCCACGCATCCTGAAAATTCTGGATATAAAGTAATGGATCTTCTGACTCCTTCATTATTTGAGCCATTATAGCTCCCATATCGGAAGTGTCTGGGTACAATACTCGTAGCGCTTTCCACACCACTGCTCTACACTTATTAAATGGTGCTCCATCATGGGTAGTGTTAATTATGGTTACACCAGGGTACCCTGCTCTTTTCCACACATCGTCTGCTCTCTCACCAAGTATGGCGATCAGGAGATCCTTAATGTCCCCTATAGCCAACGTGACACCCCCTGTCATTTTTTCTAATTCGTGTATCCACTTCCCGGCTCCCGATGTCAGCATTGGATGCTTGTTTTTCAGGTTCTCTCGATCCATGTGTGGCCATGGAATATATTGTGGTCTTGCTCCCCCTTTTTCTAGTAGCAGAAATTGGAATGCACAGTCTTTCTTCTCTCTTCCCATGGCTCTCCTGTCTATCGCTGGGGTAACATTCACGCATTTCCGCCCACCTGGCAATGTCCTCAAACTGTCTACAAAGGCAGGTGCTGACACCCCCCTCTGACCGTGGGGTGTTTCTTCATGTCGGCCAGGCTACGCAGCAGACTCTGATGCCCTAGATGCAGACTCACTGGCGTCTGACCATCATACCCCTTTGTCCCTTGGGAGACGTTTTTCGTGCCGTCTCCCTTCATTGTGTGCCTCATCCTCCGTTTCCCCACCGGAGTCGGACATTGATTGTTCCGAATTCACACAACTCCTTGCATCTTCATCGTTCTTAATAATTTCTAGCATGTCCAGGTACAATGTCTTGCTCCACTACTTCGGGTGACCTCCCCTGTGTCGTATATCTGAGTGCTCTCCAAGCCCTCATCTTCCCTTTCCCCGTTGGATATCCGCTCCAACCCCATTTCATCATATATTCTATTGATCGTTTCCCCGATGCTCCTGGTGTTGAAGTCGTCTTCGATATTCGCCCCACTTGAGCCTGGTACTGAGTCGTATGCAGGAAAGAATTCTTCAATGTTTTCCCATTCTACAACAGGATTGGGTTTCTTAACTTCCTGCTCCAGATATTCGAGTTTGCGTGCCCTCTGTCTACGCTTACGTTCAATGTCCTCATTAGATTCTCTGTGTTTCCTCGCCTCTTCTCTGACCTTCTCTTCTTCCCTTCTCCTTTCATTTCTACGTTCATTTGCCCTTCGAGCTTCCTCATCTTATCATCTCTTTAACCTTTTTTCATGTGTTCTGTGTTCTTCTTCCAGTTTTTCCAGGTTCTGCTTGTAATTGTTATAGGCTACACTCCGTTTGCGACTGAGCGGCTTTCCTTGCTCTTCGCGATATAGCCGTTCTCGCCTTAGCCTATCCTTCCTTCTTATTCTTTCATGCCTTAATTCCCTTTCCTTCTCCTTTCTCTGTGTCTCCTCTGACCTCTCTCTCGGTCTCACATCATCACTTCCTTTTCCATCGAGTTTCAACAATATCTGTCCTCCCATCCATTCGTCTTTCGCAAATGCTATCTCATCAGTTCTGTCTTCACTTCCTTTCCGTTTCTTTCCCTCTCTCTCTTTATCGAGAGGTGCACTACTATGTGCCTGTTCCTTCCTTTCATCATCGCGTCTCTCCTTGTCCCTCGGGACTGCAGAGGTAAGATTAATTTCCTGATCCTTCTCCTTAATTTTGTCACTACTGTACGTAGGTGACTCATACGTGGGGTTGCTATACCCCGTGGCTGCTTAAGCTCTCTTAGCGGGTAGAGTCCTTCTGTGTTACTTCCCTCGATCACTGGCTCAGATGGGGCTGGTGGTGCAGTAGGCATCTCACCCCCCTCCGTGCATATGTTTAATATCCAGTCTGCGGGTGGCTCTTCCTCCTTCGGCTGTTCAAACATTTTCCAAAGTTCTAGAACGGCAAGACGTTTTTCTAGTTTCTTGCCGGTATATGTGGCATGCAGATAAGTCGTCATATGCTGTAAAACAGCTTTAGATAAGGACCCATTCTTTGGCCACGGCATAAACATCTTGTGGGCGGTACCCTTAACCCACTCAGTAATATATTTTTTAAGCTTGGGTGGATGTTTAGGCAACTGCTTACATAAGTGGGCTAGTGGTGTAATATCCTCTATGCTTGAATTCTATTTCCAACAATATTTTCATGCAATCCCACTACTTTCAGTATTATGAGCGAGCACCAAACACGCAAGCTCCAATCCAATCTTTTCCCGCCAAAATTCAATATCATCAATTTACTCAAAAACATCAATCTGTGTGTGATTCCCTCTTAGTTACAGAATCGCGTAAGAACCAAACTTCATTTCAACCAACAAATGATACAATTCTTTACATTTGACATACAGCAGAACACGCACGACAGACACTTGACAGACCAGACAGACACCAGCTGGGCACATATATCTCTGCCTTCTAATCACTACCCCGTCATGGAGTTTAAACGAACTCCTTTTATGACGTCTTTAATCGTCATTGTAGATTATCTGTCCCCTATTATGTGGGCTCTGAGTTCATGTTTCTTCTGATCGCTATATTAAAGTGCAGGAACAGAGCTTTTTCTCTTGGGTGCCCTCCAGCTAATCCCTGTTTTCTCTCGGGTGTCCTCCCAGTAGCTACTTTTATTCTGTCGGATATCTATCCCGGTAACCACTGTTTTTCTGTTATACTCGAGTCATTATCCCCTTATATATATACAGTCTTCTCTACTTCTGATTATTTTATTTTCCGCCACCCTCCGTTACCTTTTCCCTTATTTGTTCTAATGCCTACAAAACTTTTGCCAAAGTGTTGAGTTTTTTCATTCACTCACCGCTCGCATGGTTCCTCTCTGGATCTTTGGGATCACCTGCTCCTCCGTTGCTGCCTCTCCGGTTTTTCGTACGATCGGCTGCCCGTAGGTATGAGAAGGGTTATGCTCTGTAAGGCAGGTTCCTTCAGACCCACTGCAGTTTTTATTAACTTACTCTATCATCGTCCATGGGAAGCTTCTCAGTCTACTCAGCCGGATGGCGAAGGACTTGTGATATTGCCGAAAACCTAAAGTTTCTTTGTGTCGGTGGTCAATAGGTGTCTTATCAATAGTTAATTAATGCTCAATGATCAGTAAACTGTAAGAGGATTTAATTCAACACTACAGCTAAGTCAATGCCTAGTCTGGGATACTGAATGGAAACCCTTATTGATATATCTTTACGTCCAGTTCATGCGTTCTGGATGACTACCCCTATATAACACTTCTCTCTTGGAATCCCCCTGACCCGACTGAGCCACGAAGTAGTTCTGTTTTGGAAGTTTAAACGGTTTATTTGATAATTTAAACAATATATATATATATCACACTTTATAATAAATTAATAATTGAATATCACACTTAATCTGAGCAGTAATCAATAATGGATAGTCCGGCACTAGCACACTTCTTTATAATCAATGATGAGTGGTTATAGGATGGATAAGATAGCAACAAAATTTTATGGTTTCAATGGATGCAATGTTTAATGAAATGCAGTACAGAAATTAACTTGATAGGATTTCAGCAAAAGACAATGTAATCACTCTCTTGGACAATTCACCCCCCCTTTTATGCACTGTAAGGAGATGAAGATGACACAGTTCTTAGGAATGCAATCAAATAGAATTCAGTTCAATTCCCCCCCAGCAGCTTATACAACAGATAGGGGTTTTGAAACACAGGCAAAATGCTTTGAATATGGTGACAATGCAGTGAGAAATATGCTGAAAATGGTTTAAATTCCCTTTAGGAGGTTCAGGGTGAGTGAAATATACTTGGGATGAGTTCAGGCTCACTCTAGCAATGATTCAGGGATGGTTCTTAAGAGGCAAACAAATTTTTAGCAAGGAAAACAAGGAAGCTGCTGTTTTCACACGTGGCTGGATTTTGAACCAAATCGCAAATCGCGGTGAAATTCGCGAGTGCGAGAATCGTGATTACGGAGAAAGTAGAAGGAAGTCGGTTCTAGGCTTGTTGGAATGGTAAGATTCTAAGCTTTCAGAGGAAAGTTAAACCAAGTTCCTAGCCCAAACGGTTCCAGAGATACGGACGATTAAATAAAGGTAGTTTTTTGGATTTGAAATTTTAAAAGTTCAAAGCGACAGGTTACAGCTTGCAGATAGAAAATGACAGGTGACAGCTTTTAGGCAGTTCTGGTTAGATTAAAAAAGATTGAATTATATTATTTTAACTAAGAGATTGGTTCTGCACAGTTCTGCTAGGTACTCACAATATATTTTCGAATTAGGCCTCGCCACGATCTGGTCAGGTTTTGGACTGGACTCCGGTCTGGTCTGGGTCTCTTCACAGTGATCTGGGTCAGCTCTCTGGTTCTGCTAACAGCGGTCTGGGTCAGCTCTGCTTTCTAGGTACTGCTACAGGTTCTGGAGATTGATGGATTTGAAGTCTGGATCTCTGGATGTGAAGTCGTCGATCAGCATGCTCCGCAGCAAATGGAATTGAATGTCCCTATCTGTCCTGACTGTCTGCTTTTATGTGTTTTGAAAGTGGGTGTGTGTGCAGCATCACTAGCCAGCCCCTCTTTCAACTTGTCATTGGCCCAATTCTCTCCTCTCCCATGATTGGGGAAGGAACTGTGAGTCAGAGTGATGCTGTAGGTTTTATGGGTCAGAGGATCCTCCCCTGGTCAGTTTGCCCACAAATCTATATTTGATTCAAAATGCACATTTCTCAAATGCATAGTGGTTTGTCATTGCATGTACATATTACCTATCACATGAGGTAGTCTCTGTCCCAAATCTGCTCTTCCTAGGAGCTTGGGTTCAAAAATGGCAACATATTTCACTTTTTAGTCGGGTTACCAATATTGGATTTTTCCCCGCATTTACACAGATGTGCCCATGGTGTGTGGGCATTAGGTGGTGGAGTGTCAGATTTTTAACATACATACATTTAGAGTAATATCCTCTTTTCCGCTAAAACCACCCTGAACATATCACCGGGCCCTACCACGTCTTCAAATGTGCACAGAAAAATCACAAGAATAATGATATCACTTATAACATTTTCACAAGTCCGCTCTATGAATGATCCATCTTTTTAGATGTATGTTCTGGCCCCAAAGGGGTGTGGTGTCCCCCAGCACAAGGTTGAATTTCTGGTTTTTCCAGTTCTGCCAAGCCAGCTTGCTCTCACAGGCAGTGCTCCTCCCCTTTCCTTCCAGGAGGAAGCCACTTTTATGACCCCCATAATAAAACATTTGCCTGAGTCAGGACAGGGCTTTGTTCAATTTCCTGCAGAGCCCAGGTAATTCAATCAGAGAAGTGTCATATCCCTTTTGGTGGGAACAGCAAAAGGCAGCTAGGCCTGGGAACACAGCTGTTGTGCAAGTCTCAACTCCTGTCGGGGGTAGCTGGTGGGCAGAATTCAGTTTCATTAAGCCAGGTTTCAGATAAAATGTCACTTTTTGTTCCCCAGTTTAAGTCAAGACAATTTTTACATATGCAGCTAGAATGCTGATTCTAAGTTCAAAACTATGACATTTTAACAGTGACAAATTATGTGGCAGTCACAAGTCTGTCCCTCAGTTTATTTACACATTTCGATTTTTGGTAATTTTAAATCCAGTTTCAGTTAGGCTGCTGCAGACCTGCAGAGCTCAGCCAGTCTTGTTATGAACATTCAAGTCACTTCAGAATATAACTTTACATTGTATCCACCTCTCAGTAAGTCTTTCTTTGGCCTGCTTTGGGTTCATTTATTCAGTTTTACACAAATGTCTGGTGTTGTTTTAAAACGCCGGATTTCTGATAGTGGTGAGTACTGGTAATGCAACCATTTTTGGGATTTTTCTTGGATTAATGCATTCCAAACAGGAATGGTTCTTACATGGTAGTAAATCCTTGCTTAACATTGTTTTAATGGGGCTCCTTACAGTAAAATGGTTATGTGGAACCCCACAAAAGGGTTGAATCTTTAAAGTGGTCCGGTGAGCCACGATTTCAGCAACTTTTTGACATCCGTAACAGTGGATTTTGTCAACAAAGATCTTTCTTTACACTGGTGGGTGGCAAGTTAGGTAACCATTTTGGTGTGCGCACAACTGCGTGGTTCTCCTGGATTCTGGCGCACTTGTGGGCTTTTTGGCCATCTTGGATTTTCTAAACCCACAGCACCAAATGTTGCAGCATGATAGCTGAAACGTGGGTCAGGACACCCAACAAAACCATCCTCTGCTACCAAGTGTACTGGGGGGGCGCGGCAGCCTCTGAAGGAGCCCATGAGATTCAGATCTCACCCTCCAGCACCTTAAACAAGATAGCCGCACCTCGAGGAGGATGGGGTGCGGGATTTTCTTACTCCACCAATCAATAAGGACAACTCAATGGTTTGACAAAGGGAAGTCCGTTTAATGACAAGTACAAAACACAGGGAAACAAATGGTCATCATCAGTGATGCGATCGCATGTCTCGCTTCAACTCCCACCTTCTTCATGCAAACAGTACCTTTTTATAGAAAATTCTCGTCATCATTGATGTGTAACACTCATATGGTTGACATGCAATCTATTGGTGGGAAAAGGTAACTTAAGTATAGGTGCTATATCTGTATATGGTAACAAAGTGTGAGGATTGGATAACCCTTATCGGGTGGGCGTCTATGCCAATCCCTCTACATCACTCGTGATAAACATCACTACAACTATGACGTCTTATTGCTTGTACAGCTATAGGACCATAGATTATTTGGTCTATTGTGATTGGGTAGGTTACACCCCTAGGCACAAATATCCACTTTAATTAGCAGCATGCAGAATGGACACCCAGATGCAGAGTGGCCAAGGTTCACCCTGCCTCCATTCCATCAATCAGTACCTTAGGGCTATGTGTCAATTAGTTGGCTGAGGATGGCCTCAAAACTGTAGCTTGTTATCAAGAAAAGTGATGGCATCCTCGGGTTCTGGGTGACATCAGACGTTGGTGCCTCTTTGTGCTTGGCTGGTCATGTGTCTGTTCACCGTGGATCTGCTTCATTCTCCTTCTTTCCATGTATTTGATTCTTTGTTCAACCTTGCCACCTGTCTGGGGCCTCCTTATCTTGACCTTCACTGGCTGGCTTCAATGCTCTTAAGTTTCGATTCTTCGGAGTTGCCGCTCTCCTCCCTTCCTTGGAGTTGACCTCGAATTCCCAAGCATGAGCTACTTCTTGCTGAGTTTCGATTCCGCTCTTCCCTTCTGGCCTTAGCTGGAATATGAATCTCGGCCTTGATGGCCCCTTGCAGCCTGGGCTTAGTTCTGCTTTACAAAATGGAGTCGCACTTGTATAGCGTGCTTCATTGAGGTAGATATTAAATTGGTGCTTGCCGCTCTATTCTTCTGCTAAGCATTGCAAGCAGTACAGTTTTCTTAGCTTCTTGTGTTCCAAGCCTATTTACATACATGTAGCTAGATGCGTATTTCCATCTCACTTCATGGTTACGTTTCCTTATATTAACATCGTTTCTTCTTACATTTTGCCCTTGTGTGTCAGTTTTCGTTCGTTGTTTGTGTTCATTTGTACGTCTGTCTGGGTTCTTTTGTTGTCACCATTTGCCCTCCATTAAGGCTCTTTGGGTCTCTTCAGGGACAGTTTGTAAGTAGTCTTCATTTTGTGTCAGCTGCTGGTACGGTTGTCTCAGTGGGTACCGAGCTGCCCATGGCTGTCTGGTTATAGGCACTTCGACAGGTATTGCATTTCGGATGAGCACTGGGCAGAGGCCTAGAATTGCTCTCTGTTGGTTCATTTGTTACTCATACGTCACATACCTTGGCGAGTTTATCTCTGGTGCCTCGAAATGGGGGCTGGGGTGCAGGCCATGTCTGGGACCTCCTCTACAGCCTCCCCTAGCAGAGCCTTTGTGATAATCCCCCTGTTTGTAATCATTGTTTTACAAAGATACACATATTCTTGTTTTGCATAATGTACACAATATTTGCTCATCAAACAATGAGCTGTAACACTTGCTGTATTGTTTGCCATGTCTGCTGCCAGGGGTGCAACTAGAATGAATATTCACGGGTGGGAATAATGCCCCAAATTATGGGGGGAGGGGCTTTCCTCAGAGACTTTGTGTGGGCAGGGCAATATTAATTCTATGAGCCGACCTTCCTGTTCTCACAAAGGAATGTTTTTTTTTTAGTAGTAGTGATAAATTAGCATAAATGGCGCAATTTAAAGCACATTGGGCTAGTGACTGTCCAATGTTCCCAAAAACACGATCAGACTTAAAGCGAAAATGCACATTTATAATGGCAGCAGCCGCCATGGCATAGCGGTGTTTGTGATGTGCCGCACGGTTGCCTTTGTCACTTGGTAGATATTGGCGCATGACCAGCTGCATTTTACCATAATCCCAGGTAAGACTGAGTGGCGTTACAGTTGGGGTGTCTTTGAGGTGTCAGTGACCAGTCAGAAGACAGGTCTTAGGCAACCGACTATAAACTCTGCACCCACGTTGTGGCCTGCATAGTGCCATCAGATATGGGATCACTTATTCTAACATCACAGACTATGCCACCCCGAGGCATCAACGCAGGCAAAAGAATGTTTGGCATGGATATAAACTAATAAATGCACCCAATTTTGGTGTTTATAAAGTGAACAAGTTTGCCCCCAGTTATTGGGTGGTCTGCTGGGCAAGGGTAGCAACATTCACCACCTCAAAATCATCCCACCTCCCACCCTGACAACAGATCTCAACAAAATCCCAGCACGGACACAACACAGCTTGCACAATGAAAGGACCACCACCGTAACGCACGTGTCTAGTCTACACTAAATTTACCTAAACACCTCACTAATGCAACCCAGATAGGCGAATGCATCTCTCCACACTCTGTTAACACCACTTGAAGAAAGATCACAGATGACATCCACACAAGAGCTCCCACAGCCCGCAGGCATCAAGGCGCTGTTACAGGAATTGTTTGTTCTTTAGTTGTGTAATTGTTTTGTCTTGGTTGCTAATCGCGGACCCTGGGATCGAACCTGTGTTGCTTTGTGTCCTTTTGCTTCCAAGGCGAGCACATTGCCGCTGAGCTATCCTCCCGGGACAATAAACATTAGCAAGAATGAGCACATCTTAACCAGGGTTCCAGACAATGCACACAATATCCACAACTTGCACACCACAGGAAGTCTTTCTTTTCAGATCCGTACATCATTGTTTCTAAAAAGAAACCTTGCCGTGCGCCCTCTGCTTCCATGTTAGACCCTAACTCCCTGTGTGCAAACCACGAAGCTCCAAGGACCTGTGGAAACAGCGGGACGTGTGCGATGCAAGGCCCAATAACACAGCACAACAGGATACATCAAAGAGTGTCGCTCAGTGTCCTGTGGGGCTGTACTCTGGGTGGCCCAAGCAACTGCAGTGACTGGCAGCAACAGGACAGGAAATGTATTCAACCAATCACCTGTGTTAGAATCTCAGGTGCAGTGACTGGCGCGTGGGACTATGCATCCCCCTGGCAAAGCAAGGAATATGGGACTGGGGGAGCGCCAGTGCAAGTGCAGACCTGGGGCAATATCAGATGAGCACGAGCGACCACCATTGTTTCCCTAGAATCATTCCGCCCCCTTCTAAGCGGGTATTTTCTTTAAAACTCTGAACGTTATCACTTCAAAGGACTTCTTTACTTTACAGTTACGTCAAAATGACACTAGATTATTTGGCCAAGATCACACACGCTTTGGCTCAGCAGCAAAACTGGGATTATGAGCCACTCTGCATTACAGGCCCTTGGCCACATACTTTCTGACATTTACTTGATACAAGTTGTGGCTTCCTTGGACTACAATAATACTGTTTAATGGTGTTCACATGGAAAGTACATAAATCATATAATAAAGCAACCAGACAATATGGAAATCTGTATAGAAACATCTTAAACTTTGTAGCTTTATGTTTTCACATCCCTAATGTAAAATTTTAAATCCCAGAATGCAAAATAATACGAACATGGAAAATCTGTTTACACCACTGTATTTTTACCACTTTAAGGCACACACTAAAGTAAATTGTGTAAATAATGTGACAGGGATGCCTTATGAAAACCCAGACTCCAGATGAAGGTTCAAACATTTTTAGGTAGAACTCAAATGATGCAGAAGCTTGATGATACGTGATTGGAATAAGGCATGCTAAGGCCAGTCCCTTTCCCGTCTGCCATGGGCGTATAACCTCCCGAACCCACACTTCCCTATCCTAGGCCAGCGCTGATGCTACGTGATTGGAATCCGGCACGCTAAGGCCTGTATCTCCGCCATCTGCTGTGTACGTTTCGCCTCCCGAGCCCACATTTCGCTATCCTATGCCGAAGCTTGATGATACATGATTGGAATATGGCATATTAAGGCCAGTCCCGCTCCCGTCTCCCGTGGGCTTCTCAGCCCATCAAGCCGAAGCTTGATGATACATGATTGGAATATGGCACACTAAGGCCAGTCCCTCTCCCATCTCCCGTGGGCTTCTCACCTCCTTAGCCCAGCCTATCCTATGCCGAAGCTTGATGATACATGATTGGAATATGGCACATTAAGGCCAGTCCCTCTCCCGTCTCCCGTGGGCTTCTCACCTCCCTAGCCCAGCCTATCCTATGCCGAAGCTTGATGATACATGATTGGAATATGGCACACTAAGGCCAGTCCCTCTCCCGTCTCCCGTGGGCTTCTCACCTCCCTAGCCCAGCCTATCCTATGCCGAAGCTTGATGATACATGATTGGAATATGGCACATTAAGGCCAGTCCCTCTCCCGTCTCCCGTGGGCTTCTCACCCCCCTAGCCCAGCCTATCCTATGCCGAAGCTTGATGATACATGATTGGAATTTGGCACACTACGGCCAGTCCCTCTCCCGTCTCCCGTGGGCTTCTCACCTCCCTAGCCCAGCCTATCCTATGCCGAAGCTTGATGATACATGATTGGAATATGGCACACTAAGGCCAGTCCCTCTCCCGTCTCCCGTGGGCTTCTCACCTCCCTAGCCCAGCCTATCCTATGCCGAAGCTTGATGATACATGATTGGAATATGGCCTACTAAGACCAGTCCCTCTGCCATCTCCCATGGACTTCTCACCTCAACAGCGTAGGCGTCCCAATCCTATTCCAGTGCTTGATGAACGTGATTGGAGTATGGCACACTGGCACACTAAGGCCCATCCCTCACCCATCTCCCGTGGACTTCTCACCACCCTAGCCCACACTAACCTATCCTAGGCCAGCGCTTGATGACACGTGATTGGAATGTGGCACGCTAAGGCCAGTCCCTCTCCCGTAGGCTTCTCACCTCCCTAGCCCAGGCTTCCCTATCCTATGTCGAAGCTTAATACATGATTGGAATATGGCACGCTAAGGCCAGTTCCTCTCCCGTCTCCCATGGGCTTCTCAGCCCATCAAGCCGAAGCTTGATGATACATGATTGGAATATGGCACACTAAGGCCAGTCCCTCTCCCATCTCCCGTGGGCTTCTCACCTCCCTAGCCCAGCCTATCCTATGCCGAAGCTTGATGATACATGATTGGAATATGGCACATTAAGGCCAGTCCCTCTCCCGTCTCCCGTGGGCTTCTCACCCCCCTAGCCCAGCCTATCCTATGCCGAAGCTTGATGATACATGATTGGAATATGGCACACTAAGGCCAGTCCCTCTCCCGTCTCCCGTGGGCTTCTCACCTCCCTAGCCCAGCCTATCCTATGCCGAAGCTTGATGATACATGATTGGAATATGGCACACTAAGGCCAGTCCCTCTCCCATCTCCCGTGGGCTTCTCACCTCCCTAGCCCAGCCTATCCTATGCCGAAGCTTGATGATACATGATTGGAATATGGCACATTAAGGCCAGTCCCTCTCCCGTCTCCCGTGGGCTTCTCACCCCCCTAGCCCAGCCTATCCTATGCCGAAGCTTGATGATACATGATTGGAATATGGCACACTAAGGCCAGTCCCTCTCCTGTCTCCCATGGGCTTCTCACCTCTCTAGCCCAGCCTATCCTATGCTAAAGCTTGATACGGGATTGGAATTTGGCATGCTAAGACCAGTCCCTTTCCCGTCTGCGGGCGTATCACCTCCCGAGCCCACACTTCCCTATCCTAGGCCAGCGCTGATGCTACGTGATTGGAATCTGGCACGCTAAGGCCTGTATCTCCGCCATCTGCTGTGTACGTTTCGCCTCCCGAGCCCACATTTCGCTATCCTATGCCGAAGCTTGATGATACATGATTGGAATATGGCACATTAAGGCCAGTCCCTCTCCCGTCTCCCGTGGGCTTCTCAGCCCATCAAGCCGAAGCTTGATGATACATGATTGGAATATGGCACACTAAGGCCAGTCCCTCTCCCATCTCCCGTGGGCTTCTCACCTCCCTAGCCCAGCCTATCCTATGCCGAAGCTTGATGATACATGATTGGAATATGGCACATTAAGGCCAGTCCCTCTCCCGTCTCCCGTGGGCTTCTCACCCCCCTAGCCCAGCCTATCCTATGCCGAAGCTTGATGATACATGATTGGAATATGGCACACTAAGGCCAGTCCCTCTCCCGTCTCCCGTGGGCTTCTCACCTCCCTAGCCCAGCCTATCCTATGCCGAAGCTTGATGATACATGATTGGAATATGGCCTGCTAAGACCAGTCCCTCTGCCATCTCCCATGGACTTCTCACCTCAACAGCGTAGGCGTCCCAATCCTATTCCAGTGCTTGATGAACGTGATTGGAGTATGGCACACTGGCACACTAAGGCCCATCCCTCACCCATCTCCCGTGGACTTCTCACCACCCTAGCCCACACTAACCTATCCTAGGCCAGCGCTTGATGACACGTGATTGGAATGTGGCACGCTAAGGCCAGTCCCTCTCCCGTAGGCTTCTCACCTCCCTAGCCCAGGCTTCCCTATCCTATGTCGAAGCTTAATACATGATTGGAATATGGCACGCTAAGGCCAGTTCCTCTCCCGTCTCCCATGAGCTTCTCACCTCCCAGGCTACGCTATCCTATGCCGAAGCTTTATACTTGATTGGAATATGGCATTCTAAGGCCAGTCCCTCTCCCATTTACCATGGAATTCTCACCACCCTAGCCCACACTAACCTATCCTAGGCCAGTGCTTGATGATACGTGATTGGAATAAGGCACACTAAGGCCAGTCCCTCTCCCATCTCCCGTGGACTTCTCACCACCCTAGCCCACACTAACTTATCCTAGGCCAGTGCTTGATGATACGTGATTGGAATATGCCACGCTGAGGCAAGTCCCTCTCCCGTCTCCTGAGCCCACACTTCCCTATCCTATGCCAAAGCATGATGATACGTGATTGCTATATGGCACGCTGAGGCCAGTCCCTCTCCCGTCTCCTGTGGACTTCCCACCTCCCTAGCCCACCCTATCATATGCCAGTGCTTGATGATACGTGATTGGAATATGGCACAATAAGGACAGTCCCTCTCCCATCTCCCATGGGCTTCTCACCTCCCTTGCCCACACAACCCTATCCTAGGCCGGTGCTTGATGATACGTGATTGGAATGTGGCTCTCTAAGGCTAGTCTCCCGTGGGCTTCTCACCTCCCTATCCCAGGCTTCCCTATCCTAAACTGAAGCTTGATACGTGATTGGAATATGGCATTCTAAGGCCAGTCCCTCTCCCGTCTCCGGTGGACTTCTCACCTCCCTAGCCACCCTATCCTATGCTAGTGCTTGATGATACGTGCTTGGAATATGGCACACTGAGGCCACTCCTTCGACTGTCTCTCCCGTGGGCTTCTCGCCTCCCTAGCCCAGGCTTCCCTATCCTATGCTGAAGCTTGATACGTGATTGGAATATGGCATGCTAAGGCCAGTGCCTCTGCCATCTTCCATGGACTACTCACCTCAATAGCGTAGGCTTCCCTATCTTAGGCCAGTGCTTGATGATATCTGATCGGAATGTGGCACACTAAGGCCAGTCCCTCTCCCGTCTCCTGTGGACTTCTCACCACCCTAGCCCACACTAACTTATCTTAGGCCAATGCTTGATGATACGTGATTGGTATATGGTACGCCGAGGCCAGTCCCTCTCCCGTCTCCCGTGGGCTTCTCCCCCCCCCCCCCGCCCCCCAGCCCAGGCTTCACTAGCCCCCCGTCTGGCAGAGATTGGTAATGTTTCTGGCTGGAGCAATGATTAAGCCTGACTAGACAAAGAATGGGTAGCATGGGCGATCAGGCTTGGTTTCAGACACCAGGCCGCACTTCATTCAGTTCGGATGTAGTGCGCACTATACACGGCGCCAAAACATTATTTCCAATTGAAATCCGATGAGTACATACCTGCACACTGGGCCCTCTCCGTTCTCCTCTCTTTCGGGTTCTAGTCGCTCCGCAACCTCTGGGGCGTCACTGCCAATCACCATCGTGACTATGAGGGAATTCCAGCAGAGGGTGACAATACACCAGAGCCTGAATGTGGGGGGGGATTAGAAAGGGTGTACATCGATTTTCAGAAATGGCACTCATTGAATGCAGACCAACCCGCCATGTTTGATTTACATTTCAATCGTAATCCAGAGTTGATCCCGCATTTAACTACGAAGCGACCAGGGGCATTAAGTAGAGGTGCTGTGTTCCCCACACTTCATCAGCGACGAACTCCAGTACGGAGGATTCGTGGCGATCAGAAGACCCCAGCTGCCACCGCCTCCCCCACGAAAATAAGCCCGGAGCATTCCCAGGTTAGCCATTCCGGGACCCACTTGCGTCCCGCGGCTTGGGACCAGTACCAAAGCAGACCCGTCTCTCTCATACCCAGGCACGTGGCCTTTCTTTGCTACGGAACCTGGACTAATAAGAAGCCAGATTTGGAACGGCATCTCCTTGCCGACTGACTTTATTAAGCCGCGCACGGACGCCGACTCACAGGCCCAGCAACTAGGATTTAGGGCCCGGCCTCTTCTCCATGCAGGGGTTTTAGGTGAGCCTGCCAACGTTAAGGCTTAGACAATACATCCCTCAGCCTCTGAGGATTAGGACATCGGGCTCCCTACTTCTATTCAGCCGATGTGTTGTGTTTTCCTATACGGCAACAGCGACACTTTGCCCATAGATGACTCTAAACCAGAATAACTTTCATACTCCACCTGTCATCAGCTACTGCACGAGTGCATTCAGCACCCCGCTGCTCCTTACACAGCCCCTTGCCAAAGCAGCCAGATACAGTCGAACTATACACGCTCTCTGTCTTTCTTGTTTTACACAGGGACAGAGACCAAGGGGGGGGTGTGCTACCAGTTTCATCACAACTTATTTCAAGAACGCACCCCTCATGCCCGTGAACACAGGTATTTATGTAGGCCAGGAATGGCGTCACACTCCAAATAGAATTTAACAGTGAGCCTATCAAGAGACACATCAGTCTATATATTTGCAATATTTTTTGCAGTTGCAACTGAGCGATCTCTGAAATTTGTGGCGTAAGCAACAGATCCCCTTATTCAATACATCAGCATTGTCTGCATTTATTCTTGAAATGAAGCTTCAAGGAACGCTGAGGTAAAAATTGGATTCCTTTTACGTTCAGTATGGCGCCATTTTAGGCATATGTACCAAAGGTCTTTTTTTCAACCCTCTCTAAACTAAGTCCTCCATTATTCTCTGCACCAAAGGGGAAACCAACAGAAATAGCATAATGTGTATGTGCGCCTGAACACCGTTGGTATTAAGAAATATAGACTGTACCCTTCTTACGTCTAAGGATTGCTCTGAGCTCAATACCGGACACGACCCAAGACTTGCGATTCCCTATCGGCAGGTAAAGTCACAGCCGATTACTTTGAGGTTTAACTCAAGTTATATTGTGCCAGACACAGTTTGGCACCCATTGAGATGGGGAACTAAATAAAAGCTTTTTTTGTTCATATTTATACAGGGTCTCCGAGCAGACGCCCTGATGAAGGCGATTAAATGTGTTTTTAAGACCGCCGAAACGTGAAGAGTTTGCTTGGATACCGAGCCCCGCGTAGGCAAATAATTCTTTAACCCAAAGACGCAGATACAGGCCCCATTTGAGCCTAAGGACACTATTCTGTTCTCATAATTTCCTGTTTCTCACCAAATATAATAATATATATAGGGTGACGCAGCGATTGTTTCATGACACCCCAGTTTGGGTGCAGAATTGGGAATTGAATCCAGCTTTTCCAATTTTAATCCATTTCTAATGTTGTGCATTTTTTGTTTTTGATGTTGATTTATGATTCTGTCGTAATGTGATCAAGATTAATTTTGCTCATTGCAATTTCGTGTTGTCTCTTTTTCGATGAAAATATTCTTTTTCTGTTTTTGAAATATGATACTGTTAAGCTACTCATTCTTTATTTTCTTTCAACATAATGTGAATTAAAACAGCATATGTCATAACACAGTGTATTTGTCCACGATTTAGTAGAATTTGGGTATATGACAATTTATCAGAACCTAGCACATAGTTTATGTTCCCTCTCCAATACGTTCAATTATCCTGAGACATTTCTAAACAATTGGCTTGGATGATTGAAGATGCATGAGCGTCACCTGTGAAGTAACAGTCAGGTGCTGTCTAGAATTAATGCTTTCTTATTCTTTCTCTCTCTTGGGTGGGGTACACTTATATTTGCACATTCTGGCTGGAGCGGTGGCATAGAGGGCTTCATCTTTTCTATCTTTCTCCTTCTGAGTTTTCCTGACAGGTGCATAGAATACAAACAACCAGGGTAATTCAAAGGGGCATTGGTGGGGTGGAGTTCAATCTTCGCTCTCATGCCGCCCTCTCTCTAGAGGGTGAGCACCCTAAACACTTTACAGCCAGCCAGGGCTGTAACAATGAAGCCCATTAGCGTATTCATAAGTTTTAACACATCCGAGTATGTCAATATATGTCCCCATGCGCGAGGCTTCAACAAAACCTTGTGCAGGGCAGCAGGGTTTATTTAGGTCTAGCCTCTTGGGCCTCAGGATATAGAGTCCTGTGGGGCCAGCTGAGGCTTCAGGGCACAGCATCACGGGGTGGTTACACTGGCATTTGGGAAGCTGGGATGCTTTGTGCGAGGGGTGTTGATAGGTCTGGAAAAGACTGGGGGCTATGCTGATGTCGGAACTGTTGGGACTGGGGGCTAGCTAGGCTTTTGGCTGTAGCTCCTGAGATTCTATCCGGGGCTACAACCAAAGGACCAGGGGCTATATCCCCCTTAAGCCCCCCCTAGCAACGCCTCTGCTTTTTGCTGGGTCTGAACGTGTGAGTGTTAACAGAGTTGTCATGGCTGAGATCCAGAAAGCATCACAATGTGCTCTTAATTACAGTCCATTAACTCCTGAGCTGCCGCAGCAATTCCCGAGGTCTAAGCCGTCATGTCCAAACCATTTCAATGACCCATTTAAGTGAATCCTTCCCAAAATGCACTAATGCTCCCTTGTAGAACTGCATTTATAATGGTGAGACAAAACTACAAGTACCAGAATGCAGAGAAACAAACAGCGCAGGATGCACCACCCACTCCTGAAATGGACCATAGTTGTATCTCTTGGGTTGTTAAACCTCCCTATGCAGAAATGTTGAAAGCTTACATTTGGCTGTGCTGAAGGATTCAAATCACAGCATTTTAGCTGGGCAGTTGTTTCATCTTCAGTTGTGTGCTGTAGTTGTAATATTGCTGTTTAGTGGCTGTCCAGGAGCTGTAGTGAGGTTGTGAAAAACACATAAAATGTAAACTTGAGCAGTTCAGGGTCATCTTCGATTCCGCTCTCTCCTTCACACTTCACATCATGGACCTTACCAAGAAGTCCCACATTCAGCTCCACCTCCTCCGAGGTATTCTTCCTTTTCTCTTCTACCCCCAGAAGCTCACTGTCTCCAGAGCTCTGGTCCTCTCCAGGCTGGACTACTGCAACTGCCTCTATCTAAATCCCCCTTTCCTCCCCACACTCCCTCCAGCTTATCCAGAATAGGGCTGCAAGTCTTATCCTTGCCCTCAAGCATAAGGACCGTATCGTATCTCTCCAGCACTAAAATCTCTCCACTGGCTTCCGATGGCTGCAAGGATCGAATTCAAGACCCTCTGCATCATCCACAAGGTCTTCTGCGGCCTGGGACAACTTACTCCAACTCTCTCTTCCTAAATACCTCCCTTGCTAGAGCGCTGCACTCCTCTAGCTCCAACTCTTTGACTGTCAAATGCTTCTCCAAGCAGAGAGTGGGGGGGGTCTCTCTCCTCGACTGGTGCCTCCCTTTGGAACAGCCTGCCTCCCCTCTCAGACTTCAGCAGGACCTCCTTAAGGTCTGGTAACTTCTCAACACCCTGCTCTTTCCCATCCCTGCTAATCACCCCACTGCTGCTGTGACTGGTGGTCTGCTCCTCATGAATCTCACAGCATTCCAGCACCCTCGGGCCCCGGGCCCCTGCCTTTGCGGGCCCCTGCTTGCGGCACTGAATCCCACCCTTGGGAGTCGCCTGCACTAGCACTGAGCCTGAGGTTCTCCTCCTTGGCTCCCCTTTGCACTTCCCTCCCGGACCCTCCTCCAGCACTTGGGCACTCCTCTGCTCCGCCCCTCCCACCCTATCTCCGGCACTTCTCCCCACTGCACTTGCCCACTCCTCTGCTCCGCCCCTCCCTCCCTATCTCCTGCACTTCTCCCCACTGCACTTGCGCACTCCTCTGCTCCGCCCCTCCCTCCCTATCTCCTGCACTTCTCCCCACTGCACTTGCCCACTCCTCTGCTCCGCCCCTCCCTCCCTATCTCCTGCACTTCTCCCCACTGCACTTGTGCACTCCTCTGCTCCACCCCTCCCTCCCTATCTCCTGCACTTCTCCCCACTGCACTTGCCCACTACTCTGCTCCGCCCCTCCCTCCCTATCTCCTGCACTTCTCCCCACTGCACTTGCCCACTCCTCTGCTCCGCCCCTCCCACCCTATCTCCGGCACTTCTCCCCACTGCACTTGCGCACTCCTCTGCTCCGCCCCTCCCTCCCTATCTCCTGCACTTCTCCCCACTGCACTTGCCCACTCCTCTGCTCCGCCCCTCCCTCCCTATCTCCTGCACTTCTCCCCACTGCACTTGCGCACTCCTCTGCTCCGCCCCTCCCTCCCTATCTCCTGCACTTCTCCCCACTGCACTTGCCCACTACTCTGCTCCGCCCCTCCCTCCCTATCTCCTGCACTTCTCCCCACTGCACTTGCCCACTCCTCTGCTCCGCCCCTCCCTCCCTATCTCCTGCACTTCTCCCCACTGCACTTGCCCACTCCTCTGCTCCGCCCCTCCCACCCTAGCTCCTGCACTTCTCCCCACTGCACTTGCACGCCCGAATGCCACAAGGCCTAGTAGGACCATGACTGTATTTTACTATTTTTGCTATTGTTATTTTCCCCGGTTCCCTTCCCATTTAGCCTTGTGGCGCTTTGAAACACAATTCTGTTGTATAAGCGCCTAACAAATGTTCAATACAATAAAACATAGTCAGATAAGTCTGCGTATTGCGTATTAACCCGGAGTGGATAGAAATGGCAGAATCTCTTTCTGATGCCTGTCCCGCGCTGATCTGGGGGCCAGGCGGGAATCTCTATGTCTGCATTCAGTGCACCTGGAGCAGCCATGCCCAAACCGAAAGCCACCCACAGCAAATTATATTTAAACCATAGAATCCGTGGCAGTGGACTAGATCAGCCGATAATAACCCAGTGCCAGAGAGAACAGGGCCCCCGTGCCGTTACCTCCCAATCCAGCCCGCCTATGCAGGCATTATTGCTATTAACGCCCCAGCAATGGTAATAGAGTTCAAAGTCATAGTTCCTATCATCTTCTAACCTCTGAGGATGTAAATCAAAACACAAAAGTGCATGGAATGTGCAAATATATTTATATGCATAATAATCCAACAGCAATAAAATATAGCTTTTTCTGAAGTTGAAGAGAATATGTTTCTTATTTAATTATAAGGTGTAATAAGTAGCCACCAATGAAAGAATGAATAGGGTTCTAAGCAGATGGGTCCTAATGGACCCACCCCATCATGTAATGTAGCCTTATAGAGCGAGGGAGGGGTCATTATCTTTGGATAATGACCTACCGATGGCCATAAATTGGGGGCGGGTCATTATTCCATGCGAAAATGACCCCTGCCAACATCTAAAAGGCTTTTAGCTTTTAGCAATACATTTTTTGAAGCTTTGTTGGTAAAGTAAAAAACCCTTAATATTGATTAAATGAAATTGGAAAACTGAGTTAGTAGAGTAAATGCGGTTTATTTCGTAGTATTTAAATAGAAAAGTTACCTTCATAAATGGTCATTATTACTGTTCTTTTATAACGCGCTTAAAACCAGAGAGGGATCAGGATTCAAACCTTTGTTGGACATTGTGGTCCTGCTTTCAAGACAAACGCATTGCCCCTGAGCATCCCTCTCTTCCCAGTTAAGCATTTTAATTGTAAACTTGGTTAAACTGGAGCAGGTTTCACATGAGCATGCATTAGGCATCATGTAAAAGTAAACGATTTCTCTATTTAAAAGCGAAAGCATTTTCTTATGTTTTAGTTTAGTTTTCTCTTCGAAGAAATTAATTGGATGCTGCGGCAAAAAAAAGTCGCCCCAGAAAGCAAGTGTCTTGATGAAAGAAATCTTGACGGTAAATTGAAGTGTTGTGTCCGTGTCTGCTTTTGAAGTCAGAATGTCCAAAACAAAGTCAATAACAGCAGTTATTGACTGCACTTGTGACACAAAACAGAGCAAAGGGCATTTTGTGTGTCTGTTGAGGGACGTGCTGTGTGTCGGTTGACGGGTGTGTTGTTTGTCAGTTGAAGGGGTGTTGGCCGTCGGTTGAGGGGAACGTTGTGTGTTGGTTGAAGGGTGCTTTGCATGTCAGTTGAAGCGCGCGTTGTGTGTTGGCTGAGGGGTGCATTGTGTGTCGGTTGAAAGCTGAATTGTGTGTTGATTGAAGGTTATGGTGTGTGTGGATTGAAGGGCACGTTGTGTGTCGGATTTGTGGCATATTGTGGATCGGTAGCACGGTGTGTTGTGTGTCAGTTGAGGGGTGCGTTTAGTGTCAGTTGAATGGCGAGTTATATGTCAGTAGAAGGGAGCGATGTGCGTCCGTTGAGAGGTAAGTCATGTGTCGGTTGAGTAGTGTATTGTGTATTGGTTGAGGGGTGTTGTGTGTGTTGGTTGAAGGCAACATTGTGTATCGGATTAAGGGGCACATAGTGTGTCGGTTCAGAAGCACATTGTGTGTCGGTTGAAGGTCGCGCTGGGTGCTGGTCCAGAGGCATGTTGTGTGTTGGTTGATGGGCATGTTGTGTGTCAGTTGAGGGGCACGTTTTGTGTCGTTTGAAGGGCGCTTTGTGGGTCAATTAAATGGATTTTTGTATGTCATTTGAGGAGCGCATTGCATCTCATTTGAGGAGCGCACGGCATCTTGGGTGAAGGGCGTGTTGTATGTCGATTGAGGGCGTGTTGCGTGTTGGTTGAGAGGCTTGTGTGTCAGTTAAATGGGCATGTTGTGTGTCTGTTAAAGGGCGCTTTGTGGCTCAGTTGAAGGGCAGGTTGTATCTCGGTTGAAGGGCAGATTGTGTTTCGGTTGAAGTGCACTTTGTGTCTCGGTTGAAGGGAGAGTTGTGTTGAAGGGTGCATTGTGTGTCGGTTTAGGGACACAGTATGTCAGTTGACGGGTGTGGTGTGTGTCAGTTGAGTGGTGCATTATGTGTCGGTTGGGGGCATGTTGTGTGTCGTTTGAGGGACTTGTTGTGAGTTGGTTGAAGGGTGAATTGTGTGTCGGTTTATGGGTGTGATGCATGTCGGATGAATGGCATGTTGTGTCTCAGTACAGGGGCATGTTGTGCGCCAGTTGAGGGCCACGTTGTGTTGGTTGAAGGGTGCTTTGTGTGTCAGTTAAAGGACACGTTGTGTGTCCTTTGAAGGTCGCAATGTGTCTCGGTTGAGGGGAGCTTCGTGTGTTGGTTGAAGAGCGCGTTGTGTGGCTGTTGAGGGACAGTTGCATGTCCGTGGAGAGGCACATTGTGTGTTGGTTGAGGGGCGTATTGTGTGGCAGTTGAAGGGCACATTTTGTGTCAGCTGAATGGTGTGTTATGTGTCGGTTGAAGGGCATGTTGTGTGTCTGGTAAAGGGCAAGTTGTATGTTGGTTGAAGGCCGCATTCTGTGTCAGTTGAAGGCAACGTTGTGCATCGGGTTAAAGGGAGCGTTGTGTGCTGGTTGAAGAACGCGTTGTGTGCTGGTTAAAGGGCGCATTGTGTGTCGGTTGAGGGGCATGTTGTGTGTTGGCTGAGTGGCACGTTGTGTCTTGTTTGAAAAGTGCATTGTGTCTCGTTTGAAAGGCGCATTATGTTTAGGGGTGCTTTGTGTGTCGTTTGGAGGCACGTTTTATGTCAGTTGCAGGGTGCGTAGTGTGTCGGTTGAAGGGCACTTTGTGTGTCAGTGGAAGAACATGTTGTGTCTCGGTTGAGGGGCGCATTGCATCTCGGTTGAGGGGTGCATTGTGTCACGGTTGAAGGGCGGGTTGTGTCTCAGTTGAAAGGCGGTTGCGAATCAGTTGATGTGCACTTTGTGTGTGAGTTGAGGGGTGCGTTGTGTGGCAGTTGAGGGGAGGTTGAGTGCCAGTTGAGAGACACCTTGCATCGCTGTTGAGGGACGCGTTGCGTCTCAGTTAAGGGGAGCATTGTGTCTCAGATGAAGGAAGCATTGTGTTTCAGTTGGAGGGTGCATTGTGTGTCAGTTGAGGGGCATGTTCTGTCGGTTGATGGGTGTGGTATGTGCCAGTTGGGGGCACATTGCCGGTCCATTGGCGGCACATTGTGTGTCAGTTGAGGGTACGTCATGTGTCAGTTGGGGGCACATTGTTGGTCCGTTGGGGGCAAATTGTTTGTCAGTTGATTGACACATCATGTGTCACTTCAGGGGAGAGTTGTGTGTCAGTTGTAGGGCATGCAATGTGCAATTTGAGGAGCACGATGTATGTCGGTTGAAGGGCACGTTGTGTGTCAATTGAGGGGTGCATTTTGTGTGGCTTGAAGGGCATGTTGCGTGCGGGTTGAAGGGCGCATGCGGGTTTAGGAGCGCGTTGCGTGTCGGGTTGAAGGGCACGTTGCGTGCCAGTTGGAGGGCGCATTGCATGCTGGTTGAGGGCACGTTGCGTGTACGTTGAGGGGCCTGTTGTGTGCCAGTTGAAGGCAGAGTTGTGTGTCGGGTTAAAGGGTGCACTGTTTGTCATTTGAGGAGTGCGGTGCATCGGTTGTAGGGCGCGTTGTGTGTCAGTTGAAGGTCTCATTGTGTCTAAGATGATATTACACATGTAGATGACAAGTATTGTACAGCGCTTCAAGATCATACGCAATAGCGTAACAAAGGTCAACAGATTTACCTATATATTGACCCACTGGTGCCACCAGTAGCCTAACATTACCACGGAATACCAATAAACATACAAAAACAGGTGGAGGAAGAACTATACAAACTACTCAAAGCAGACATCATAGAACCAGCAGAAGGGCCAACTCTGAGGGTGTCACCCATTGTCCCCGTTCCAAAAAACGACTCCTCTGACATCCGCATATGTGTAGACATACGACGACCAAACGAAGTAATAGTAATTGAACATCACCAGGCCCCCGCATTACTGACATGGTGCACCTATCGAATGGTGCATCGGTATTTTTGAAATTAGATCTTACCAAAGGATACCATCAGCTGGAACTAAGCAAGGGATCACACTACATAACCACGTTTGTCACCCACCTAGGCCTTTACAGGTACAGATGCCTCAGGTTCGGCGCATCCTCAGCTGCTGAAATTTTTCAGGCAGAAATACATAATGTTATGAAGCACATCCCCAACTGTCTTATCCACAGTGACGACATCCTCATTTTCGGACAAGATCAGGATCATCATGATAACAACCTCACCCATGTTTGCATGGCCTTGTAGGAATCCCGCCTCATGCTAACCAAAGAAAAGTGTGAATTCAGAAAACACAGCCTTCGCTTCTTTGGACATTTATGCTCAGCTCAGGGCATGACCCCAGATCCGAATAAAGTAACAGCGCTCACTGAGGCGGAACTGCGTACGAACATCTCAGACCTACGATACTTTCTTGGGCTTGCAAGCTACTGCACCCGTGACATTCAAGACGTTGCATCTGTAAGTGAACCTCTTCGAGCACTCACAAAGCAGCAAGCGAGTTTTGAGTGGACAGGGGAGTGCCAGCAAGCATTTCAGGTAATCAAGCAGAGAATATTGGATGCAAAAAACATGGATTAATTCAACTCCGCAAGAGAGACAGAACCTTTGCTCGCCGCAAGCCCAGTGGGTCTGGTTGCCAGCTTAACACAAATCGTCCCAAAAGACAACAGCACACGGCACATTGTCTCCTACGCTAGCAGGAGCTCATCAAAGACAGAGCAGGCCTACTCACAGGCCGAGAAAGAAGGCCTTGCTGTAGTATGGGCTTGTGAGCATTTTCACCTCTTCCTATATGGGAAACCATTCACCGTGGTCACCGACCACCAAGCCTTGCTCTGCGTGTACGGAACCCCCCAATCAAAAATGTCCCTTTCGTTAGGCACTAAGACTACAAGATTACAGTTTTCACATCATCCATCGGCCAGGGAAAGACAGTAATCCAGCAGACTTCCTATCACAACACCCTTGCAAGGAGTCCCAGCTCACACACTGCATAGCGGATCAATACATACTCTATATAGTGCATGAAAACACACAGAGGGGTATAAGCCCCAATCAGACCCCGCAGGAGACGGGAAGCAACCGGGGATCTACAAGTCATCCTCAGATGCCTAGATATGGGGCAGTGGGGCAGTGGAAACAGGCCAAACAAATAGGAGAATCAACAAGCACTGAAACCCAGCAACATATCAGCAGCCTAGTGGCTGTAAAAGGAGAGCTGGCACAGACAGAGGAAGGACTTCTATTAAAAGGAACCAACGTAGTACTCCCACAGACTCTGCAAAGGAAAGTGTTGTAACTAGCACACGAAGGACACAGGGGCATAGTCGCCACCAAACAAATGCTCCGGCAGAAGATATGGTGTCCTCAACTTGATTCCCAGGTACAAGAACTACTCAAACAATGTCCCACATGTTCAGTCATCAATCCCAGCACCCACCCAGAGCCACTGCACGACAGACCTGCCTGAAAAGGCATGGGATGAGATCACCAAAGACTTTTTCGGACCCCTAGAAGGGAGGGAATACATAGTGGTGGCCATAGATGAATATTCTCGCTTGCCTGATCTACAGTTAGTTCCACCCCCGTCCGCTTACCACACCATACCAGCGCTGGATCAGATGTTTGCTGCCTACGCTATACCTCGAGTAGTGAAATCAGATAATGGCCCCACTTTTACAGGACAGGATTTCAAAGTGTTTGCCGAATACATGGGCTTTGTGCATAGAAGAATCACACCACTATGGACACAAACCAATGGCAAGAGAGAACGTTTTATGAGTATAATCAAAAGAAACGTGCAAATCGCACGACTAAAAGAGGAACACATAGAGAACGTCCTTTATCAATTGCGGTGGGGCTACTGCAACACACCTCACAGTACAACAGGAAAACACCATGTGAGGTGATGTTCAGAAGGAACATACGCACAAGAATACCACATGTCACCAGCATGGATGGGATATTCAATGGAGATGATGAGAGGAGAGAGCAGGACGCAAGGAGAACATGAAAAGGAGAACAGATGAGAACAGGAGAGCCTGGGAAAATGATCTTGAAGTAGGAGACATTGTAATAGTGCACCAACCACAAACCAGGAAACATTTGTCTGATTTTGACAAGGATCCAATGACTTTGACGCATGTGAAAGGATCTCTCGTCTCAGCTGAAGGAGAAAGGAGAAGCATAACCAGGAACTCTTCACATTTCAAAAGAATGGCAGGAATCATCACGTCACAGTCGTCCACTGCAGAAATAGAAACTCAAGGGTGGGACCCGTCCAATGAGGGTGATGGTGAGGATTCTAGTGAAGCACAGATGCCCTAACCCCAGAGAGAGAGAGAGAATCATCCAACTCTGCGAATGACGGAGAGGCCACAGAAGGCCAGAAATCGACCCCAGAGACTCATAGGAGAAATGAACTGAGGTACGGCATTGTGTGAAGTACTAGGGGGGGTGACGTTGTTAAAGGCACCTTCCTTGTCAGGTAAAGAAGGACACAGGGCAGGGGTGGGGATAAAGAACGTTAGTCCGAGCTCGGAGCTGTAGGAATAAAGACCTGTTATATTCCTCCTCCTGTGTCCGCCTCCTCTTTGTGTGTATGGGAAGCAGAGGGAGGCCATGTGGGTATAGAAGAAGGGACTTCATCAGGTCCAACTCGACACATGGACCGCCCCAGATGTGAGAGTGATGCTACACCAGTTGCAGTTGAATGGTCCCTTCGCTCGTGATTATTTTCCTATGCTCCGACATTTAACCTCACCTTTAAACCTATGATCTCACGCTCAGTAGAGAATCCGGAATTGACGTTTATTAAGATTTTCCCCCACAATGCGTTATTAATGGAAACTTTCAAGAATATATTGAGGGCTACCCTTTTACGGACAAGTGCTTCCAGGCCTGGTGACGAAACTTGAAGAGTCAACCCCCACCACTGTACTTACATCTTCACTCTCCTCCGAGAGATGTGGGTCAAAATATAGCCTTATAGACCCAGGGAGGGGTCATTATCGCTGAGGGCCATACATTGGGGAAGGGTCATCATTCCAAGTGATACTGATCTGTACTTAGCTCTAGAAGTCTACCGACACACGCTAGTCATAGCAATGCATGTTTTGGAATTTTGGTGGTCAAGAAAATTTTACTTTATTAATAAGTTAAGTAAATAGACAAACTGAGATAGTAAATTAAATGTGTTTTTATTTTGTAATGTTTAAATAACAAGGTTGGATTCATAGGTCAAGTATTTTATTCATAAACTCATAAACTTTTTAATACCTGGGTGGGTTTAGCACACACATGCGTAGGAGTCATGTAAAAGTAAACTGTTTATGTATGAGAATATGAAAACATATTCCCATGTTTTAGCTTTATATCTAGTGTGTCATATAGGGTGTTGCCGTGAAGTCGAAATGTTCAAAATGCAGTCAATACCAATAGTTATTCACTACGCTCTGAACATTCTGATTGGTTGAGAGGAGATACAAATGATCTCTATGTGCTCATATTATGTAACAACACTTTCAAGATGGTCCGGGACAGAAACTGGGCCCAGGGACAGACGCATAATTTCTTATTACTCTTTGCTGCACCCTATTTAAGTAGTATCTGCAGCAGCATTTTTGGTGAAGTTTAATGAAGGCTTCCGGTTTTATTTATTTATTTTTTCTGCCATTTCCATCTATATTCATGCATATTTATTGTTTGGCCTTTTTTCTGTATGTAGCCACATTTACTTTTTCATCATATAAAATGATAATTTGCAACCATTATTTTTCTGCATTTATTCCAATTAAAAAATGCATTTATTAAAGCACACATGCAGCCATATCGGAAAGAAATGCTGACTCGATTTTATCCATAACAAGAAACGGTTGCTTCTGTGTCTGCTGCTGCTTTAAGATATGTGCTGCTAGCAAATTGAAGAACTTGCTATTTTTATACAACTTTTACACTCTCCGTCCTGCAAATCTGCAATGTGATTGGCCTGCGAAGTAGAGAACCCGACAGAAAGATCTATTTTTCTCAATTTTTATAAATAAATACAGAGAGAAAGCAGATTGATTTCCATCTGTATTTATGTGTTAAAATTAGTAAAAACAGAAAACTGAAAGCCTTAATTTTAATGCCTATTGGGTCAACAACATTGGTAAAGACTGCAACTGCACAGGGCATTAACTGAACAGAGTGGCCCGTAATGTCCCAAAAAAGTGTCCCACACTGTCCAAGAAACATGGCCCACACGTTCCTCAAGGGGCGACCCTTCCGGAATTGCCCTATTGACCAATCCCGAGTCGGGACCTTGCCAATGTCTTATGCCACAGCTAACAGACCACTTATCTGGGGTCCCTGCAAGGTTTGAGTTGCAGGCGGCTTTAGCATGGATTCCTATGGAATCCACCTTCTTTTTCCAGGGGATTCAGTAGGCATACATTGCTTTACCAACATCATGAAAATCCATGCGGACGGTAATGCACCCGCAGTGGTATGGCGGACAGGAAATGAAGGTAGACACCTTACGGCCACCCCGCTTCCCAACTCAACTATATACATTTTGCACCAAAAAAATGAGGCGGTTCGGTAAGAAATGCTGATAAACCCATTTACCACCATTTTTCTAACCCACATCAGCTGGAACTTGACCCCCCTGTCTCCAGAATTCCTTCCTATTCTGAATTTGGCTCCATTGGAGGAATCTGCACCCGGAACCTTACAGACGCGCTCTCGCGGGATCACGCGATGGCGAGAATGTGGCGGCCGCGACTCCCTGACCATAGGACAGTAGGACAAACACTGCTCGATCCAGTTGCACCGTCAAACTTGCGCGGCGCCACTGTTTACATTTTTCCTTCTTAGAAAACAGTGCGCTCCTGCGTCCTTCGTGTGCTGCTGTAGATCCTGAAAAACCTGGATTGCACCTAATTTAGTTCCTAAATGAGCCGATATTCTGTGGGTCTCCTTTTACACGTCCCTGGAGTATAACTAAAGGAGCTAAACCAGGTGTAGAGGTGTTATTGCTGTTTTAACAGTTTTATTCTTGCTCCTGGGCATTTTGTTGTTTTGGGCAGTGGAGGAGACCGTGGAACAATCGTTACTGTTCCCATCCGCCTACAAAGACCACTTGGTTTTACGACAGTGTGGTATATTCATGCTGGCGTAAAATGAATGAATTCCTCTGCATTGGTGGGCTTTGACTGTCGAAAATGGCATGCAACGTGTAATCACTTTGCAATGCCAAGTACAAAATGAAGGCTCACGGGCGATTTCACCAGCTTTGCACGTCAGACTGTATGGGTTGGACACGTTTTCCCGTTGGTGCAAACGAGAGTTTCCCCACGTGCTATTTACTAGGTTCCCGCACTTTCGCGCCAGCGTGATCCTTGGCGCTATTTACTAGGTTCCCGCACTTTCGCGCCAGCGGGATCCTTGGCGCTATTTACTAGGTTCCCGCACTTTCGCGCCAGCGGGATCCTTGGCGCTATTTACTGGTTTCCCGCACTTTCGCGCCAGCGGGATCCTTGGCGCACTGACAGGGCGAGCAGAGAGGTTCAGCTTGTGAGCCTTGGATGAAGTCTGTAGTCCCCACAGCGGGGCTGGGATTAAGGGTTTAGGGACGCTCTTTTAGGAATAGATATAGCGCCACGCTGCGCAGAATCCCTTCTTGGCGCTGAGCTGCGCGGCTGCTGGGAATACGTTGTAGGGTTATCAGACACTAGACCTTTCTCCGTCACGATTTATCTCTCGTGTGCTGTGCTCCCGCCGCCGGCACCTCTTGGCACAAGCAAGCGCTCTTAAGAGCTCGAGAGTCAGGCAATCAAAGAGGATCTCAGTTCCCAGCAGCGCGCGCGGTAATGAGATGGCTTCAAGCAGCTGGTATCCGTGTCCTTTGATCACGATAGCGCTGCACGCCTTTCTTCCACTTTACGCTTCTATCTCCGAGGAAGCAGCGAGGGGGCACTCCCGCTGCTGAAAGAGCCCCCAATCACTCTGCCTCTCACTGGAGCAGACAGGCCAGGCGGGAGCAGATATGCAGGCAGGGAGGGAGGTGATAGGCCAGCAGGCAGCTAATAGACCGGGAAGGAGCTCCGGGCGGAAAGGCCCGGAAGGGACTGCTAGCTAGGAGGGAGTGGGTAGAGTGGGAGGGAGCCTAGAGGGTGGGAGGGGAGCTGCTGTGCTGGGAAAGAGCTGAAAGGCTGGGACATAGCAGATAGCAGGAAGGGAACTGCTAGCTAGGAGGGGGTGGGTAGAGTGGGAGGGAGCCTATAGGGTGGGAGGGAGCTGCTGTGCTGGGAAAGAGCGGAAAGGCTGGGACATAGCAGATAGCAGGAAGGGAACTGCTAGCTAGGAGGGGGTGGGTAGAGTGGGAGGGAGCCTATAGGGTGGGAGGAAGCTGCTGTGCTGGGAAAGAGCTGAAAGGCTGGGACATAGCACATAGCAGGAAGGGAACTGCTAGACATAGCAGATAGCAGGGAGGAAACTGCTAGACATAGCAGATAACAGGAAGGGAACTGCTAGACATAGCAGTTAGCAGGGAGGGAACTGCTAGACATAGTAGATAGCAGGGAGGGAACTGCTAGACATAGCAGATAGCAGGAAGGGAACTGCTAGACATAGCAGATAGCAGGGAGGGAACTGCTAGACATAGCAGATCGCAGGAAGGGAACTGCTAGCTAGGAGGGAGTGGGAGGGAGCCTAGAGGCTGGGAGGGAGCTGCTGTGCTGGGAAAGAGCGGAAAGGCTGGGACATAGCGCATAGCAGGAAGGGAACTGCTAGACATAGCAGGTAGCAGGGAGGGAACTGCTAGACATAGCAGATAGCAGGAAGGGAAGGAAGGGAACTGCTAGACATAGCAGATAGCAGGGAGAGAACTGCTAGACATAGCAGATGGCAGAAAGGGAACTGCTAGCTAGGAGGAAGTGGGTAGAGTGGGAGGGAGCCTAGAGGATGGGGGGATGGGAGCTGCTGTGCTGGGAAAGAGCGGAAAGGCTGGGACATAGCAGATAGCAGGAAGGGAACTGCTAGCTAGGAGGGGGTGGGTAGAGTGGGAGGGGGCCTATACGGTGGGGGGATGGGAGCTGCTGTGCTGGGAAAGAGCGGAAAGGCTGGGACATAGCAGATAGCAGGAAGGGAACTGCTAGCTAGGAGGGGGTGGGTAGAGTGGGAGGGAGCCTATAGAGTGGGGGGATGGGAGCTGCTGTCTTGGGAAAGAGCAGAAAGGCTGGGACATAGCAGATAGCAGGGCGAGAACTGCTAGACATAGCAGATAGCAGGAAGGGAACTGCTAGACATAGCAGATAGCAGGGAGGGAACTGCTGGCTAGGAGGGAGTGGGTAGAGTGTGAGGGAGCCTAGAGGGTGGGGGGATGGGAGCTGCTGTGCTGGGAAAGAGCGGAAAGGCTGGGACATAGCAGATAGCAGGAGGGAACTGCTAGGAGGGGGTGGGTAGAGTGGGAGGGAGCCTATAGGGTGGGGGTATGGGAGCTGCTGTGCTGGGAAAGAGCTGAAAGGCTGGGACATAGCAGATAGCAGGAAGGGAACTGCTAGGAGGGGGTGGATAGAGTGGGAGGGAGCCTAGAGGCTGGGAGGGAGCTGCTGTGCTGGGAAAGAGCGGAAAGGCTGGGACATAGCACATAGCAGGAAGGGAACTGCTAGACATAGCAGATAACAGGAAGGGAACTGCTAGACATAGCAGTTAGCAGGGAGGGAACTGCTAGACATAGTAGATAGCAGGGAGGGAACTGCTAGACATAGCAGATAGCAGGAAGGGAACTGCTAGACATAGCAGATAGCAGGGAGGGAACTGCTAGACATAGCAGATCGCAGGAAGGGAACTGCTAGCTAGGAGGGAGTGGGAGGGAGCCTAGAGGCTGGGAGGGAGCTGCTGTGCTGGGAAAGAGCGGAAAGGCTGGGACATAGCACATAGCAGGAAGGGAACTGCTAGACATAGCAGGTAGCAGGGAGGGAACTGCTAGACATAGCAGATAGCAGGAAGGGAAGGAAGGGAACTGCTAGACATAGCAGATAGCAGGGAGAGAACTGCTAGACATAGCAGATAGCAGGGAGAGAACTGCTAGACATAGCAGATGGCAGAAAGGGAACTGCTAGCTAGGAGGAAGTGGGTAGAGTGGGAGGGAGCCTAGAGGGTGGGGGGATGGGAGCTGCTGTGCTGGGAAAGAGCGGAAAGGCTGGGACATAGCAGATAGCAGGAAGGGAACTGCTAGCTAGGAGGGGGTGGGTAGAGTGGGAGGGGGCCTATACGGTGGGGGGATGGGAGCTGCTGTGCTGGGAAAGAGCGGAAAGGCTGGGACATAGCAGATAGCAGGAAGGGAACTGCTAGCTAGGAGGGGGTGGGTAGAGTGGGAGGGAGCCTATAGAGTGGGGGGATGGGAGCTGCTGTCTTGGGAAAGAGCAGAAAGGCTGGGACATAGCAGATAGCAGGGAGAGAACTGCTAGACATAGCAGATAGCAGGAAGGGAACTGCTAGACATAGCAGATAGCAGGGAGGGAACTGCTAGCTAGGAGGGAGTGGGTAGAGTGTGAGGGAGCCTAGAGGGTGGGGGGATGGGAGCTGCTGTGCTGGGAAAGAGCGGAAAGGCTGGGACATAGCAGATAGCAGGAGGGAACTGCTAGGAGGGGGTGGGTAGAGTGGGAGGGAGCCTATAGGGTGGGGGGATGGGAGCTGCTGTGCTGGGAAAGAGCTGAAAGGCTGGGACATAGCAGATAGCAGGAAGGGAACTGCTAGGAGGGGGTGGATAGAGTGGGAGGGAGCCTAGAGGCTGGGAGGGAGCTGCTGTGCTGGGAAAGAGCGGAAAGGCTGGGACATAGCACATAGCAGGAAGGGAACTGCTAGACATAGCAGATAACAGGAAGGGAACTGCTAGACATAGCAGTTAGCAGGGAGGGAACTGCTAGACATAGTAGATAGCAGGGAGGGAACTGCTAGACATAGCAGATAGCAGGAAGGGAACTGCTAGACATAGCAGATAGCAGGGAGGGAACTGCTAGACATAGCAGATCGCAGGAAGGGAACTGCTAGCTAGGAGGGAGTGGGAGGGAGCCTAGAGGCTGGGAGGGAGCTGCTGTGCTGGGAAAGAGCGGAAAGGCTGGGACATAGCACATAGCAGGAAGGGAACTGCTAGACATAGCAGGTAGCAGGGAGGGAACTGCTAGACATAGCAGATAGCAGGAAGGGAAGGAAGGGAACTGCTAGACATAGCAGATAGCAGGGAGAGAACTGCTAGACATAGCAGATGGCAGAAAGGGAACTGCTTGCTAGGAGGAAGTGGGAAGAGTGGGAGGGAGCCTAGAGGGTGGGGGGATGGGAGCTGCTGTGCTGGGAAAGAGCGGAAAGGCTGGGACATAGCAGATAGCAGGAAGGGAACTGCTAGCTAGGAGGGGGTGGGTAGAGTGGGAGGGGGCCTATACGGTGGGGGGATGGGAGCTGCTGTGCTGGGAAAGAGCGGAAAGGCTGGGACATAGCAGATAGCAGGAAGGGAACTGCTAGCTAGGAGGGGGTGGGTAGAGTGGGAGGGAGCCTATAGAGTGGGGGGGATGGGAGCTGCTGTCTTGGGAAAGAGCGGAAAGGCTGGGACATAGCAGATAGCAGGGAGAGAACTGCTAGACATAGCAGATAGCAGGAAGGGAACTGCTAGACATAGCAGATAGCAGGGAGGGAACTGCTAGCTAGGAGGGAGTGGGTAGAGTGTGAGGGAGCCTAGAGGGTGGGGGGATGGGAGCTGCTGTGCTGGGAAAGAGCGGAAAGGCTGGGACATAGCAGATAGCAGGAAGGGAACTGCTAGGAGGGGGTGGGTAGAGTGGGAGGGAGCCTATAGGGTGGGGGGATGGGAGCTGCTGTGCTGGGAAAGAGCTGAAAGGCTGGGACATAGCAGATAGCAGGAAGGGAACTGCTAGGAGGGGGTGGATAGAGTGGGAGGGAGTCTATAAGGTGGGGGGGTGGGAGCTGCTGTGCTGGGAAAGAGTGGAAAGGCTGGGACATAGCAGATAGCAGAAAGGGAACTGCTAGCTAGGAGGGGGTGGGTAGAGTGGGAGGGAGAATATAGGCTGGGAGAGAGCGGTAAAGCCGGGAAGGAGCTGATTGTGTCGGAGGGAGTCAAGATGGAGGTCTAGACTGCAAAGGAGTTGATCAGCGTAGAAGCAGCAGAAACACTGACACCAGGAGCTGAACGGCGTAGAAGCAGCAGATACACTGAGACTAGGAGCTGAACAGCGTAGAAGCGGCAGATACACTGAGACCAGGAGCTGAACGGCATAGAAGCAGCAGATACACTGAGACCAGGAGCTGAGCGATGTAGAAGCAGCACATACACTGAGACCAGCAGCTGAATGGCATAGAAGCAGCAGATACACTGAAACCAGGAGCTGAGCGGCATAGAGCAGCACATACACTGAGATTAGGTACTAAACGCTGTAGAAGTAGCAGATACACTGAGACCAGGAGCTGAACTGTGTAGAAGCAGCACATACACTGAGACCAGGAGCTGAAAGGCATAGAAGCAGCAAATACACTGAGACCAGGAGCTGAACGGCGTAGAAAAAGCAGATACATTGAGACCATGAGCTGAACGGCGTAATAGCAGTAAATACACTGAGATCAGGGGCTAAATGGCGTAGCAGCAGCACATACACTGAGACCAGGAGCTGAACAGTGTAGAAGCAGCAGATACATTGAGACCAGTAGCTAAACGGCATAGAAGCAGCAGATACACTGAGACCAGGAGCTGAATGCTGTAGAAGCAGCAGATACACTGAGACCAGGAGCTGAACGGCATAGAAGCAATATATACACTGAGACGAGGGCTGAACAGCATAGAAGCAGCAGATACACTGAGACCAGGGCTGAACAGCATAGAAGCAGCAGATACACTGAGTCCAGGAGCTGAATTGCGTAGAAGCAGCAGATACACTGAGACCAGGGCTGAACAGCATAGAAGCAGCAGATACACTGAGATCAGGAGCTGAATTGCGTAGAAGCAGCAGATACACTGACACCAGGAGCTGAACGGCGTAGAAGCAGCAAATACACCGAGACCAGGAGCTGAACGGTGTAGAAGCAGCAGATACACTGAGACCAAGAGCTGAACAGCATAGAAGCAGCAAATACACTGAGACCAGGAGCTGAACGGTGTAGAAGTAGCAGATACACCGAGATCAGGACCTGAACGGTGTAGAAGCAGCAGATACAGTGAGACCAGGAGCTGAACAGCATAGAATCAGCAAATACATTGAGACCAGGAGCTGAACAGCATAGAAGCAGCAGATACACTGAGACCCGGATCTGAACAGCATAAAAGCGGCAGATATACTGAGACCAGGAGCTGAACAGCATAGAAGCAGCAAATACACTTAGACCAGGAGCTGAACAGCATAGAAGCAGCAGATACACTGAGACCAGGAGCTGAATGGTGCAGAAGCAGCAGATACACTGAGACCAGGAGCTGAACAGCATAGAAGCGGCAGATACACTGAGACCAGGAGCTGAACGGCTTAGAAGCAGCAGATACCCTGAGACCAGGAGCTGAACAGCATAGAAGCGGCAGATAAACCGAGATCAGGAGCTGAACGGCTTAGAAGCAGCAGATACACAAGGATCAGGAGCTGAATGGTGTAGAAGCAGCACATACACTGAGAATAGGTGCTAAACGACATAGAAGTAGCAGATACACTGAGACCAGGAGCTGAACTGTGTTGAAGCAGCACATACACTGAGACCAGGAGCTGAACGGCATAGAGGCAGCAGATACACTGAAACCAGGAGCTGAGCGGCATAGAAGCAGCAGATACACTGAGACCAGGAGCTGAATGGTGCAGAAGCAGCAGATACACTGAGACCAGTAGCTGAACAGCATAGAAGCGGCAGATACACTGAGACCAGGAGCTGAACGGCTTAGAAGCAGCAGATACCCTGAGACCAGGAGCTGAACAGCATAGAAGCGGCAGATAAACCGAGATCAGGAGCTGAACGGCTTAGAAGCAGCAGATACACAAGGATCAGGAGCTGAATGGTGTAGATGCAGCACATACACTGAGAATAGGTGCTAAACGACATAGAAGTAGCAGATACACTGAGACCAGGAGCTGAACTGTGTTGAAGCAGCACATACACTGAGACCAGGAGCTGAACGGCATAGAGGCAGCAGATACACTGAGACCAGGAGCTGAACGGCATAGAAGCAGCAAATACACTGAGACCAGGAGCTGAACGATGTAGAAGCAGCAGATACACTGAAACCAGGAGCTGAGCGATGTAGAAGCAGCAGATACACTGAGACCAGGAGCTGAATGGGATAGAAGCGGCAGATACACTGAGACCAGGAGCTGAACTGTGTAGAAGCAGCACATACACTGAGACCAGGAGCTGAACGGCGTAGAAGCAGCAGATACACTGAGACCAGGAGCTGAAAGGCATAGAAGCAGCAAATACACTGAGACCAGGAGCTGAACGCCGTAGAAAAAGCAGATACACTGAGACCAGGAGCTGAACGGCGTAGAAAAAGCAGATACATTGAGACCAGGAGCTGAACGGCGTAATAGCAGTAAATACACTGAGATCAGGAGCTAAACAGTGTAAAGCGGTAAGCACACTGAGACCAGGAGCTGAACGGCGTAGAAAAAGCAGATACACTGAGACCAGGAGCTGAACGGCGTAGAAAAAGCAGATACACTGAGACCATGAGCTGAACGGCGTAATAGCAGTAAATACACTGAGATCAGGGGCTAAATGGCGTAGCAGCAGCACATACACTGAGACCAGGAGCTGAACGGTGTAGAAGCAGCAGATACATTGAGACCAGTAGCTAAACGGCATAGAAGCAGCAGATACACTGAGACCAGGAGCTGAATGTCATAGAAGCAGCAGATACATTGAGACCAGGAGATGAACAGCGGAGAAGCAGCAGATACACTGAGACCAGGTGCTGAACAGCATAGAAGCAGCAGATACACTGAGACCAGGAGCTCAACGGCGTAGAAGCAGAGGATACATTGATACCAGTAGCTGAACGGCATAGAAGCAGCAGATACACTGAGACCAGGATCTCAATGGCATAGAAGCTGCAAATACACGGAGAGCAGGAGCTGAACGGCATAGAAGCAATATATACACTGAGACCAGGGCTGAACAGCATAGAAGCAGCAGATACACTGAGACCAGGGCTCAACAGCATAGAAGCAGCAGATACACTGAGACCATGGCTGAACAGCATAGAAGCAGCAGATACACTGAGACCAGGAGATGAATTGCATCGAAGCAGCAGATACACTGACACCAGGAGCTGAAAGGTGTAGAAGCAGCAGAAACATTGAGACCAGGAGCTGAACAGCATATAAGCAGCAGATACACTGAGACCAAGAGCTGAACAGCATAGAAGCAGCAAATACACTGAGACCAGGAGCTGAACGGTGTAGAAGCAGCAGATACACCGAGATCAGGACCTGAACGGTGTAGAAGCAGCAGATACAGTGAGACCAGGAGCTGAACAGCATAGAAACAGCAAATACATTGAGACCAGGAGCTGAACAGCATAGAAGCAGCGGATACACTGAGACCCGGATCTGAACAGCATAGAAGCGACAGATATACTGAGACCAGGAGCTGAACAGCATAGAAGCAGCAAATACACTTAGACCAGGAGCTGAACAGCATAGAAGCAGCAGATACACTGAGACCAGGAGCTGAATGGTGCAGAAGCAGCAGATACACTGAGACCAGTAGCTGAACAGCATAGAAGCGGCAGATACACTGAGACCAGGAGCTGAACGGCTTAGAAGCAGCAGATACCCTGAGACCAGGAGCTGAACAGCATAGAAGCGGCAGATAAACCGAGATCAGGAGCTGAACGGCTTAGAAGCAGCAGATACACCAGGATCAGGAGCTGAATGGTGTAGAAGCAGCACATACACTGAAACTAGGTGCTAAACGATGTAGAAGTAGCAGATACACTGAGACCAGGAGCTGAACTGTGTTGAAGCAGCACATACACTGAGACCAGGAGCTGAACGGCGTAGAATCGGCAGATACACTGAGACCAGGAGCTGAATGGGATAGAAGCAGCAGATACACTGAGACCAGGAGCTGAACGGCGTAGAAGCAGCAGATACACTGAGACCAGGAGCTGAATGGGATAGAAGCAACAGATACACTGAGACCAGGAGCTGAACAGCATAGAAGCAGTACATACACTGAGACTAGGTGCTAAACGACGTAGAAGTAGCAGATACACTGAGACCAGGAGCTGAACTGTGTTGAAGCAGCACATACACTGAGACCAGGAGCTGAACGGCATAGAAGCAGCAGATACATTGAGACCAGGAGCTGAGCGGCATAGAAGCAGCACATACACTGAGACTAGGTGCTAAACGATGTACAAGTAGCAGATACACTGAGACCAGGAGCTGAACTGTGTTGAAGCAGCACATACACTGAGACCAGGAGCTGAACGGCATAGAAGCCGCAGAAACACTGACACCAGGAGCTGAACGGTGTAAAAGCAGCAGATACACTGAGACTAGGAGCTGAACAGCGTAGAAGCGGCAGATACGCTGAGACCAGGAGCTGAATGGGATAGAAGCAGCAGATACACTGAGACCAGGAGCTGGACGGCGTAGAAGCAGCAGATACACTGAGACCAGGAGCTGAACGGCGTAGAAGCAGCAGATACACTGAGACCAGGAGCTGAATGGCATAGAAGCAGCACATACACTGAGACTAGGTGCTAAACGACGTAGAAGTAGCAGATACACTGAGACCAGGAGCTGAACGGCATAGAAGCAGCAAATACACTGAAATCAGGAGCTGAGCGGCATAGAAGCAGCACATACACTGAAACTAGGTGCTAAACGATGTAGAAGTAGCAGATACACTGAGACCAGGAGCTGAACTGTGTAGAAGCAGCACATACAGTGATACCAGGAGCTGAACGGCATAGAAGCAGCAGATACATTGAGACCAGGAGCTGAGCGGCATAGAAGCAGCACATACACTGAGACCACAAGCTGAACGGCGTAGAAGCGGCAGATACACTGAGACCAGGAGCTGAACGGCATAGAAGCAGCACATACACTGAGAGTAGTTGCTAAATGACGTAGAAGTAACAGATACACTGAGACCAGGAGCTGAACTGTGTAGAAGCAGCACATACACTGAGACCAGGAGCTGAATGGTGTAGAAGTAGCAGATACACTGAGACCAGGAGCTGAATGTCATAGAAGCAGCAGATAGATTGAGACCAGGAGATGCACGGTGTCAAAGCAGCAGATACACTGAGACCAGGAGCTGAATGGTGTAGAAGCAGCAGATACACTGAGACCAGGAGCTGAATGTCATAGAAGCAGCAGATACACTGAGACCAGGAGCTGAACAGCATAATAGCGGTCAATACACAGAGACCAGGAGTTGAATGGCGTAGAAACATTAAATACTCTGAGCTCAGAACCTGAATGGCGTAGAAGAAGTAAATACACGGAGACCAGGAGCTGAACGGCATAGAAGCAGCAGATACACTGAGACCAGGAGCTGAACGGTGTAGAAGCAGCGGATACATTGAGATCAGTAGCTGAACGGCATAGAAGCAGCAGATACACTGAGACCAGGATCTCAATGGCATAGAAGCTGTAAATACACGGAGAGCAGGAGCTGAATGGCATAGAAGCAATAAATACACTGAGACCAGGGCTGAACAGCATAGAAGCAGTAGATACATTGAGACCAGGGCTGAACAGCATAGAAGCAGCAGATACACAGAGACCAGGAGCTGAATTGCGTAGAAGCAGCAGATACACTGAGACCAGGAGCTGAACGACGTAGAAGCAGCAGATACACTGAGACCAGGAGCTGAACGGTGTAGAAGCCGCAGAAACACAGACACCAGGAGCTGAATGGTGTAAAAGCAGCAGATACACTGAGACTAGGATCTGAACAGCGTAGAAGCGGCAGATACACTGAGACCAGGAGCTGAATGGGATAGAAGCAGAGAGATACACTGAGACCAGGAGCTGAAGGGCGTAGAAGCAGCAGATACACTGAGACCAGGAGCTGAATGGGATAGAAGCAGCAGATACACTGAGACCAGGAGCTGAACAGCATAGAAGCAGCACATACACTGAGACTAGGTGCTAAACGACGTAGAAGTAGCAGATACACTGAGACCAGGAGCTGAACTGTGTAGAAGCAGCACATACACTGAGACCAGGAGCTGAACGGCGTAGAAGCGGCAGATACACTGAGACCAGGAGCTGAACGGCATAGAAGCAGCAGATACATTGAGACCAGGAGCTGAGCGGCATAGAAGCAGCACATACACTGAGACTAGGTGCTAAACGATGTAGAAGAGGCAGATACACTGAGACCAGGAGCTGAACGGTGTAGATGCCGCAGAAACACTGACACCAGGAGCTGAACAGTGTAAAAGCAGCAGATACACTGAGACTAGGAGCTGAACAGCGTAGAAGCGGCAGATACGCTGAGACCAGGAGCTGAATGGGATAGAAGCAGCAGATACACTGAGACCAGGAGCTGAACGGTGTAGAAGCACCAGATACACTGAGACCAGGAGCTGAACGGCGTAAAAGCAGCACATACACTGAGACCAGGAGCTGAACGGCATAGAAGCAGCACATACACTGAGACCAGGAGCTGAACGGCGTAGAAGCAGCAGATACACTGAGACCAGGAGCTGAACGGCATAAAAGCAGCACATACACTGAGACTAGGTGCTAAACGACATAGAAGTAGCAGATACACTGAAACCAGGAGCTGAGCGGCATAGAAGCAGCACATACACTGAAACTAGGTGCTAAACAATGTAGAAGTAGCAGATACACTGAGACCAGGAGCTGAACTGTGTAGAAGCAGCACATACACTGATACCAGGAGCTGAACGGCATAGAAGCAGCAGATACATTGAGACCAGGAGCTGAGCGGCATAGAAGCAGCACATACACTGAGACCAGGAGCTGAACGGTGTAGAAGCAGCAGATACACTGAGACCAGGAGCTGAGCGGTGTAGAAGCAGCAGATACACTGAGACCAGGAGATGAATGGGCTAGAAGCAGCAGATACACTGAGACCAGGAGCTGAACGGCATAGAAGCAGCACATACACTGAGACTAGGTGCTAAACGCTGTAGAAGTAGCAGATACACTGAGACCAGGAGCTGAACTGTGTAGAAGCAGCACATACACTGAGACCAGGAGCTGAAAGGCATAGAAGCAGCAAATACACTGAGACTAGGAGCTGAACGCCGTAGAAAAAGCAGATACACTGAGACCAGGAGCTGAATGGCGTAGAAAAAGCAGATACATTGAGACCAGGAGCTGAACGGCGTAATAGCAGTAAATACACTGAGATCAGGAGCTAAACAGTGTAAAGCGGTAAGCACACTTAGACCAGGAGCTGAATGGCGTAGAAAAAGCAGATAAACTGAGACCAGGAGCTGAACGGCGTAGAAAAAGCAGATACACTGAGACCATGAGCTGAACGGCGTAATAGCAGTAAATACACTGAGATCAGGGGCTAAATGGCGTAGCAGCAGCACATACACTGAGACCAGGAGCTGAACGGTGTAGAAGCAGCAGATACATTGAGACCAGTAGCTAAACGGCATAGAAGCAGCAGATACACTGAGACCAGGAGCTGAATGTCATAGAAGCAGCAGATACATTGAGACCAGGAGATGAACGGCGGAGAAGCAGCAGATACACTGAGACCAGGAGCTGAATGCTGTAGAAGCAGCAGATACACTGAGACCAGGAGCTGAATGCCATAGAATCAGCAGATACATTGAGACCAGGATCTCAATGGCATAGAAGCTGTAAATACACGGAGAGCAGGAGCTGAACGGCATAGAAGCAATATATACACTGAGACCAGGGCTGAACAGCATAGAAGCAGCAGATACACTGAGACCAGGAGCTCAACGGCGTAGAAGCAGCGGATACATTGATACCAGTAGCTGAACGGCATAGAAGCAGCAGATACACTGAGACCAGGATCTCAATGGCATAGAAGCTGTAAATACACGGAGAGCAGGAGCTGAACGGCATAGAAGCAATATATACACTGAGACCAGGGCTGAACAGCATAGAAGCAGCAGATACACTGAGACCAGGGCTGAACAGCATAGAAGCAGCAGATACACTGAGACCAGGAGCTGAATTGCGTACAAGCAGCAGATACACTGAGACCAGGGCTGAACAGCATAGAAGCAGAGGATACACTGAGACCAGTAGCTGAACAGCATAGAAGCGGCAGATACACTGAGACCAGGAGCTGAACGGCTTAGAAGCAGCAGATACCCTGAGACCAGGAGCTGAACAGCATAGAAGCGGCAGATAAACCGAGATCAGGAGCTGAACGGCTTAGAAGCAGCAGATACACCAGGATCAGGAGCTGAATGGTGTAGAAGCAGCACATACACTGAAACTAGGTGCTAAACGATGCAGAAGTAGCAGTTACACTGAGACCAGGAGCTGAACTGTGTTGAAGCAGCACAACACTGAGACCAGGAGCTGAACGGCGTAGAAGCGGCAGATACACTGAGACCAGGAGCTGAATGGGATAGAAGCAGCAGATACACTGAGACCAGGAGCTGAACGGCGCAGAAGCAGCAGATACACTGAGACCAGGAGCTGAATGGGATAGAAGCAACAGATACACTGAGACCAGGAGCTGAACAGCATAGAAGCAGCACATACACTGAGACTAGGTGCTAAACGACGTAGAAGTAGCAGATACACTGAGACCAGGAGCTGAACTGTGTTGAAGCAGCACATACACTGAGACCAGGAGCTGAACGGCATAGAAGCCGCAGAAACACTGACACCAGGAGCTGAACGGTGTAAAAGCAGCAGATACACTGAGACTAGGAGCTGAACAGCGTAGAAGCGGCAGATACGCTGAGACCAGGAGCTGAATGGGATAGAAGCAGCAGATACACTGAGACCAGGAGCTGAACGGTGGAGAAGCAGCAGATACACTGAGACCAGGAGCTGAACGGCGTAGAAGCAGCAGATACACTGAGACCAGGAGCTGAACGGCATAGAAGCAGCACATACACTGAGACTAGGTGCTAAACGATGTAGAAGTAGCAGATACACTGAGACCAGGAGCTGAACTGTGTAGAAGCAGCACATACAGTGATACCAGGAGCTGAACGGCATAGAAGCAGCAGATACATTGAGACCAGGAGCTGAGCGGCATAGAAGCAGCACATACACTGAGACCAGGAGCTGAACGGCGTAGAAGCGGCAGATACACTGAGACCAGGAGCTGAACGGCATAGAAGCAGCACATACACTGAGACTAGTTGCTAAACGACGTAGAAGTAACAGATACACTGAGACCAGGAGCTGAACTGTGTAGAAGCAGCACATACACTGAGACCAGGAGCTGAATGGTGTAGAAGTAGCAGATACACTGAGACCAGGAGCTGAATGTCATAGAAGCAGCAGATAGATTGAGACCAGGAGATGCACGGCGTCGAAGCAGCAGATACACTGAGACCATGTGCTGAATGGTGTAGAAGCAGCAGATACACTGAGACCAGGAGCTGAATGTCATAGAAGCAGCAGATACACTGAGACCAGGAGCTGAACAGCATAATAGCGGTAAATACACAGAGACCAGGAGTTGAATGGCGTAGAAACATTAAATACTCTGAGCTCAGAACCTGAATGGCGTAGAAGAAGTAAATACACGGAGACCAGGAGCTGAACGGCATAGAAGCAGCAGATACACTGAGACCAGGAGCTGAACGGTGTAGAAGCAGCGGATACATTGAGATCAGTAGCTGAACGGCATAGAAGCAGCAGATACACTGAGACCAGGATCTCAATGGCATAGAAGCTGTAAATACACGGAGAGCAGGAGCTGAATGGCATAGAAGCAATAAATACACTGAGATCAGGGCTGAACAGCATAGAAGCAGTAGATACACTGAGACCAGGGCTGAACAGCATAGAAGCAGCAGATACACAGAGACCAGGAGCTGAATTGCGTAGAAGCAGCAGATACACTGAGACCAGGAGCTGAACGGCGTAGAAGCAGCAGATACACTGGGACCAGGAGCTGAACGGTGTAGAAGCCGCAGAAACTCTGACACCAGGAGCTGAATGGTGTAAAAGCAGCAGATACACTGAGACTAGGATCTGAACAGCGTAGAAGCGGCAGATACACTGAGACCAGGAGCTGAATGGGATAGAAGCAGCAGATAAACTGAGACCAGGAGCTGAAGGGCGTAGAAGCAGCAGATACACTGAGACCAGGAGCTGAATGGGATAGAAGCAGCAGATACACTGAGACCAGGAGCTGAACAGCATAGAAGCAGCACATACACTGAGACTAGGTGCTAAACGACGTAGAAGTAGCAGATACACTGAGACCAGGAGCTGAACTGTGTAGAAGCAGCACATACACTGAGACCAGGAGCTGAACGGCGTAGAAGCGGCAGATACACTGAGACCAGGAGCTGAACGGCATAGAAGCAGCAGATACATTGAGACCAGGAGCTGAGCGGCATTGAAGCAGCACATACACTGAGACCAGGAGCTGAACGGTGTAGAAGCCGCAGAAACACTGACACCAGGAGCTGAACAGTGTAAAAGCAGCAGATACACTGAGACTAGGAGCTGAACAGCGTAGAAGCGGCAGATACGCTGAGACCAGGAGCTGAATGGGATAGAAGCAGCAGATACACTGAGACCAGGAGCTGAACGGCATAGAAGCAGCAAATACACTGAAATCAGGAGCTAAGCGGCATAGAAGCAGCACATACACTGAAACTAGGTGCTAAACGATGTAGAAGTAGCAGATACACTGAGACCAGGAGCTGAACTGTGTAGAAGCAGCACATACACTGATACCAGGAGCTGAACGGCATAGAAGCAGCAGATACATTGAGACCAGGAGCTGAGCGGCATAGAAGCAGCACATACACTGAGACCAGGAGCTGAACGGTGTAGAAGCAGCAGATACACTGAGACCAGGAGCTGAGCGGTGTAGAAGCAGCAGATACACTGAGACCAGGAGCTGAATGGGAAAGAAGCAGCAGATACACTGAGACCAGGAGCGGAACGGCATAGAAGCAGCACATACACTGAGACTAGGTGCTAAACGCTGTAGAAGTAGCAGATACACTGAGACCAAGAGCTGAACTGTGTAGAAGCAGCACATATATTGATACCAGGAGCTGAACGGTGTAGAAGCAGCACATACACTGAGACCAGGAGCTGAAAGGCATAGTAGGAGCAAATACACTGAGACCAGGAGCTGAACGCCGTAGAAAAAGCAGATACACTGAGACCAGGAGCTGAATGGCGTAGAAAAAGCAGATACATTGAGACCAGGAGCTGAACGGCGTAATAGCAGTAAATACACTGAGATCAGGAGCTAAACAGTGTAAAGCGGTAAGCACACTGAGACCAGGAGCTGAACGGCGTAGAAAAAGCAGATACACTGAGACCAGGAGCTGAACGGCGTAGAAAAAGCAGATACACTGAGACCATGAGCTGAACGGCGTAATAGCAGTAAATACACTGAGATCAGGGGCTAAATGGCGTAGCAGCAGCACATACACTGAGACCAGGAGCTGAACGGTGTAGAAGCAGCAGATACATTGAGACCAGTAGCTAAACGGCATAGAAGCAGCAGATACACTGAGACCAGGAGCTGAATGTCATAGAAGCAGCAGATACATTGAGACCAGGAGATGAACGGCGGAGAAGCAGCAGATACACTGAGACCAGGAGCTAAATGCTGTAGAAGCAGCAGATACACTGAGACCAGGAGCTGAATGCCATAGAATCAGCAGATACATTGAGACCAGGAGCTGAACAGCATATTATCGGTCAATACAAAGAGACCAGTAGTTGAATGGCGTAGAAACATTAAATACTCTGAACTCAGAACCTGAATGGCGTAGAAGTAAATACACAGAGACCAGGAGCTGAACAGCATAGAAGCAGCAGATACACTGAGACCAGGAGCTCAAGGGCGTAGAAGCAGCGGATGCATTGATACCAGTAGCTGAACAGCATAGAAGCAGCAGATACACTGAGACCAGGATCTCAATGGCATAGAAGCTGTAAATACACGGAGAGCAGGAGCTGAACGGCATAGAAGCAATATATACACTGAGACCAGGGCTGAACAGCATAGAAGCAGCAGATACACTGAGACCAGGGCTGAACAGCATAGAAGCAGCAGATACACTGAGACCAGGGCTGAACAGCATAGAAGCAGCAGATACACTGAGACCAGGAGCTGAATTGCGTACAAGCAGCAGATACACTGAGACCAGGAATGAACAGCATAGAAGCAGAAGATACACTGAGACCAGGAGCTGAATTGCGTAGAAGCAGCAGATACACTGACACCAGGGCTGAACAGCATAGAAGCAGCAGATACACTGAGACCAGGAGCTGAACGGCGTAGAAGCAGCAAATACATCGAGACCAGGGGCTGAACGGTGTAGAAGCAGCAGATACACTGAGACCAGGAGCTGAACAGCATAGAAGCAGCAGATACACTGAGACCAAGAGCTGAACAGCATAGAAGCAGCAAATACACTGAGACCAGGAGCTGAACGGTGTAGAAGCAGCAGATACACCGAGATCAGGACCTGAACGGTGTAGAAGCAGCAGATACAGTGAGACCAGGAGCTGAACAGCATAGAATCAGCAAATACATTGAGTCCAGGAGCTGAACAGCATAGAAGCAGCGGATACACTGAGACCCGGATCTGAACAGCATAGAAGCAGCAGATATACTGAGACCAGGAGCTGAACAGCATAGAAGCAGCAAATACACTTAGACCAGGAGCTGAACAGCATAGAAGCAGCAGATACACTGAGACCAGGAGCTGAATGGTGCAGAAGCAGCAGATACACTGAGACCAGTAGCTGAACAGCATAGAAGCGGCAGATACACTGAGACCAGGAGCTGAACGGCTTAGAAGCAGCAGATACCCTGAGACCAGTAGCTGAACAGCATAGAAGCGGCAGATACACCGAGATCAGGAGCTGAATGGTGTAGAAGCAGCACATACACTGAGACTAGGTGCTAAACGACATAGAAGTAGCAGATACACTGAGACCAGGAGCTGAACTGTGTTGAAGCAGCACATACACTGAGACCAGGAGCTGAATGGCGTAGAAGAGGCAGATACACTGAGACCAGGAGCTGAATGGGATAGAAGCAGCAGATACACTGAGACCAGGAGCTGAACGGCGTAGAAGCAGCAGATACACTGAGACCAGGAGCTGAATGGGATAGAAGCAGCACATACACTGAGACTAGGTGCTAAACGACGTAGAAGTAGCAGATACACTGAGACCAGGAACTGAACTGTGTTGCAGCAGCACATACACTGAGACCAGGAGCTGAACGGCATAGAAGCAGCAGATACATTGAGGCCAGGAGCTGAGCGGCATAGAAGCAGCACATACACTGAGACTAGGTGCTAAACGATGTAGAAGTAGCAGATACACTGAGACCAGGAGCTGAACGGTGTAGAATCAGCAAATACATTGAGTCCAGGAGCTGAACAGCATAGAAGCAGCGGATACACTGAGACCCGGATCTGAACAGCATAGAAGCAGCAGATATACTGAGACCAGGAGCTGAACAGCATAGAAGCAGCAAATACACTTAGACCAGGAGCTGAACAGCATAGAAGCAGCAGATACACTGAGACCAGGAGCTGAATGGTGCAGAAGCAGCAGATACACTGAGACCAGTAGCTGAACAGCATAGAAGCGGCAGATACACTGAGACCAGGAGCTGAACGGCTTAGAAGCAGCAGATACCCTGAGACCAGTAGCTGAACAGCATAGAAGCGGCAGATACACCGAGATCAGGAGCTGAACGGCTTAGAAGCACCAGATACACCAGGATCAGCAGCTGAATGGTGTAGAAGCAGCACATACACTGATACTAGGTGCTAAACGACATAGAAGTAGCAGATACACTGAGACCAGGAGCTGAGCTGTGTTGAAGCAGCACATACACTGAGACCAGGAGCTGAATGGCGTAGAAGAGGCAGATACACTGAGACCAGGAGCTGAATGGGATAGAAGCAGCAGATACACTGAGACCAGGAGCTGAACGGCGTAGAAGCAGCAGATACACTGAGACAAGGAGCTGAATGGGATAGAAGCAGCACATACACTGAGACTAGGTGCTAAACGACGTAGAAGTATCAGATACACTGAGACCAGGAACTGAACTGTGTTGCAGCAGCACATACACTGAGACCAGGAGCTGAACGGCATAGAAGCAGCAGATACATTGAGGCCAGGAGCTGAGCGGCATAGAAGCAGCACATACACTGAGACTAGGTGCTAAACGATGTAGAAGTAGCAGATACACTGAGACCAGGAGCTGAACGGTGTAGAAGCCGCAGAAACACTGACACCAGGAGCTGAACGTTGTAAAAGCAGCAGATACACTGAGACTAGGAGCTGAACGGCGTAGAAGCAGCAGATACACTGAGACCAGGAGCTGAACGGCATAGAAGCAGCACATACACTGAGACTAGGTGCTAAACGATGTAGAAGTAGCAGATACACTGAGACCAGGAGCTGAACGGCATAGAAGCAGCAAATACACTGAAACCAGGAGCTGAGCGGCATAGAAGCAGCACATACACTGAAACTAGGTGCTAAACGATGTAGAAGTAGCAGATACACTGAGACCAGGAGCTGAACTGTGTAGAAGCAGCACATACAGTGATACCAGGAGCTGAACGGCATAGAAGCAGCAGATACATTGAGACCAGGAGCTGAGCGGCATAGAAGCAGCACATACACTGAGACCAGGAGCTGAACGGTGTAGAAGCAGCAGATACACTGAGACCAGGAGCTGAGCGGTGTAGAAGCAGCAGATACACTGAGACCAGGAGCTGAATGGGATAGAAGCGGCAGATACACTGAGACCAGGAGCTGAACGGCATAGAAGCAGCACATACACTGAGACTAGGTGCTAAACGACGTAGAAGTAGCAGATACACTGAGACCAGGAGCTGAACTGTGTAGAAGCAGCACATACACTGAGACCAGGAGCTGAATTGCGTAGAAGCAGCAGATACACTGAGACCAGGAGCTGAACGGCGTAGAAGCAGCAGATACACTGAGACCAGGAGCTGAACGGTGTAGAAGCCGCAGAAACACTGACACCAGGAGCTGAACGGTGTAAAAGCAGCAGATACACTGAGACTAGGATCTGAACAGCGTAGAAGCGGCAGATACACTGAGACCTGGAGCTGAATGGGATAGAAGCAGCAGATACACTGAGACCAGGAGCTGAAGGGCGTAGAAGCAGCAGATACACTGAGACCAGGAGCTGAATGGGATAGAAGCAGCAGATACACTGAGACCAGGAGCTGAACAGCATAGAAGCAGCACATACACTGAGACTAGGTGCTAAACGACGTAGAAGTAGCAGATACACTGAGACCAGGAGCTGAACTGTGTAGAAGCAGCACATACACTGAGACCAGGAGCTGAACGGCGTAGAAGCGGCAGATACACTGAGACCAGGAGCTGAACGGCATAGAAGCAGCAGATACATTGAGACCAGGAGCTGAGCGGCATAGAAGCAGCACATACACTGAGACTAGGTGCTAAACGATGTAGAAGAGGCAGATACACTGAGACCAGGAGCTGAACGGTGTAGAAGCCGCAGAAACACTGACACCAGGAGCTGAACAGTGTAAAAGCAGCACATACACTGAGACTAGGAGCTGAACAGCGTAGAAGCGGCAGATACGCTGAGACCAGGAGCTGAATGGGATAGAAGCAGCAGATACACTGAGACCAGGAGCTGAACGGCGTAGAAGCACCAGATACACTGAGACCAGGAGCTGAACGGCGTAGAAGCAGCAGATACACTGAGACCAGGAGCTGAACGGCATAGAAGCAGCACATACACTGAGACTAGGTGCTAAATGACGTAGAAGTAGCAGATACACTGAGACCAGGAGCTGAACGGCATAGAAGCAGCAAATACACTGAAACCAGGAGCTGAGCGGCATAGAAGCAGCACATACACTGAAACTAGGTGCTAAACAATGTAGAAGTAGCAGATACACTGAGACCAGGAGCTGAACTGTGTAGAAGCAGCACATACACTGATACCAGGAGCTGAACGGCATAGAAGGAGCACATACACTGAGACCAGGAGCTGAACGGTGTAGAAGCAGCAGATACACTGAGACCAGGAGCTGAGCGGTGTAGAAGCAGCAGATACACTGAGACCAGGAGCTGAACGGCATAGAAGCAGCAGATACATTGAGACCAGGAGCTGAGCGGCATAGAAGCAGCACATACACTGAGACTAGGTGCTAAACGATGTAGAAGAGGCAGATACACTGAGACCAGGAGCTGAACGGTGTAGAAGCCGCAGAAACACTGACACCAGGAGCTGAACAGTGTAAAAGCAGCACATACACTGAGACTAGGAGCTGAACAGCGTAGAAGCGGCAGATACGCTGAGACCAGGAGCTGAATGGGATAGAAGCAGCAGATACACTGAGACCAGGAGCTGAACGGCGTAGAAGCACCAGATACACTGAGACCAGGAGCTGAACGGCGTAGAAGCAGCAGATACACTGAGACCAGGAGCTGAACGGCATAGAAGCAGCACATACACTGAGACTAGGTGCTAAATGACGTAGAAGTAGCAGATACACTGAGACCAGGAGCTGAACGGCATAGAAGCAGCAAATACACTGAAACCAGGAGCTGAGCGGCATAGAAGCAGCACATACACTGAAACTAGGTGCTAAACAATGTAGAAGTAGCAGATACACTGAGACCAGGAGCTGAACTGTGTAGAAGCAGCACATACACTGATACCAGGAGCTGAACGGCATAGAAGGAGCACATACACTGAGACCAGGAGCTGAACGGTGTAGAAGCAGCAGATACACTGAGACCAGGAGCTGAGCGGTGTAGAAGCAGCAGATACACTGAGACCAGGAGCTGAATGGGATAGAAGCAGCAGATACACTGAGACCAGGAGCGGAACGGCATAGAAGCAGCACATACACTGAGACTAGGTGCTAAACGCTGTAGAAGTAGCAGATACACTGAGACCAGGAGCTGAACTGTGTAGAAGCAGCACATATATTGATACCAGGAGCTGAACGGTGTAGAAGCAGCACATACACTGAGACCAGGAGCTGAAAGGCATAGAAGCAGCAAATACACTGAGACCAGGAGCTGAACGCCGTAGAAAAAGCAGATACACTGAGACCAGGAGCTGAATGGCGTAGAAAAAGCAGATACATTGAGACCAGGAGCTGAACGGCGTAATAGCAGTAAATACACTGAGATCAGGAGCTAAACAGTGTAAAGCGGTAAGCACACTGAGACCAGGAGCTGAACGGCGTAGAAAAAGCAGATACACTGAGACCAGGAGCTGAACGGCGTAGAAAAAGCAGATACACTGAGACCATGAGCTGAATGGCGTAATAGCAGTAAATACACTGAGATCAGGGGCTAAATGGCGTAGCAGCAGCACATACACTGAGACCAGGAGCTGAACGGTGTAGAAGCAGCAGATACATTGAGACCAGTAGCTAAACGGCATAGAAGCAGCAGATACACTGAGACCAGGAGCTGAATGTCATAGAAGCAGCAGATACATTGAGACCAGGAGATGAATGTCATAGAAGCAGCAGATACATTGAGACCAGGAGCTGAATGCCATAGAATCAGCAGATACATTGAGACCAGGAGCTGAACAGCATATTATCGGTCAATACAAAGAGACCAGTAGTTGAATGGCGTAGAAACATTAAATACTCTGAACTCAGAACCTGAATGGCGTAGAAGTAAATACACAGAGACCAGGAGCTGAACAGCATAGAAGCAGCAGATACACTGAGACCAGGAGCTCAACGGCGTAGAAGCAGCGGATGCATTGATACCAGTAGCTGAACGGCATAGAAGCAGCAGATACACTGAGACCAGGATCTCAATGGCATAGAAGCTGTAAATACACGGAGAGCAGGAGCTGAACGGCATAGAAGCAATATATACACTGAGACCAGGGCTGAACAGCATAGAAGCAGCAGATACACTGAGACCAGGAGCTGAATTGCGTACAAGCAGCAGATACACTGAGACCAGGGCTGAACAGCATAGAAGCAGAAGATACACTGAGACCAGGAGCTGAATTGCGTAGAAGCAGCAGATACACTGACACCAGGGCTGAACAGCATAGAAGCAGCAGATACACTGAGACCAGGAGCTGAACGGCGTAGAAGCAGCAAATACACCGAGACCAGGGGCTGAACGGTGTAGAAGCAGCAGATACACTGAGACCAGGAGCTGAACAGCATAGAAGCAGCAGATACACTGAGACCAAGAGCTGAACAGCATAGAAGCAGCAAATACACTGAGACCAGGAGCTGAACGGTGTAGAAGCAGCAGATACACCAAGATCAGGACCTGAACGGTGTAGAAGCAGCAGATACAGTGAGACCAGGAGCTGAACAGCATAGAATCAGCAAATACATTGAGTCCAGGAGCTGAACAGCATAGAAGCAGCGGATACACTGAGACCCGGATCTGAACAGCATAGAAGCAGCAGATATACTGAGACCAGGAGCTGAACAGCATAGAAGCAGCAAATACACTTAGACCAGGAGCTGAACAACATAGAAGCAGCAGATACACTGAGACCAGGAGCTGAATGGTGCAGAAGCAGCAGATACACTGAGACCAGTAGCTGAACAGCATAGAAGTGGCAGATACACTGAGACCAGGAGCTGAACGGCTTAGAAGAAGCAGATACCCTGAGACCAGTAGCTGAACAGCATAGAAGCGGCAGACACACCGAGATCAGGAGCTGAACGGCTTAGAAGCACCAGATACACCAGGATCAGCAGCTGAATGGTGTAGAAGCAGCAGATACACTGAGAGTAGGTGCTAAACGACATAGAAGTAGCAGATACACTGAGACCAGGAGCTGAACTGTGTTGAAGCAGCACATACACTGAGACCAGGAGCTGAATGGCGTAGAAGAGGCAGATACACTGAGACCAGGAGCTGAATGGGATAGAAGCAGCAGATACACTGAGACCAGGAGCTGAACGGCGTAGAAGCAGCAGATACACTGAGACCAGGAGCTGAATGGGATAGAAGCAGCACATACACTGAGACTAGGTGCTAAACGACGTAGAAGTAGCAGATACACTGAGACCAGGAACTGAACTGTGTTGCAGCAGCACATACACTGAGACCAGGAGCTGAACGGCATAGAAGCAGCAGATACATTGAGACCAGGAGCTGAGCGGCATAGAAACAGCACATACACTGAGACTAGGTGCTAAACGATGTAGAAGTAGCAGATACACTGAGACCAGGAGCTGAACGGTGTAGAAGCCGCAGAAACACTGACACCAGGAGCTGAACGGTGTAAACGCAGCAGATACACTGAGACTAGGAGCTGAACGGCGTAGAAGCAGCAGATACACTGAGACCAGGAGCTGAACGGCATAGAAGCAGCACATACACTGAGACTAGGTGCTAAACGACGTAGAAGTAGCAGATACACTGAGACCAGGAGCTGAACGGCATAGAAGCAGCAAATACACTGAAACCAGGAGCTGAGCGGCATAGAAGCAGCACATACACTGAAACTAGGTGCTAAACGATGTAGAAGTAGCAGATACACTGAGACCAGGAGCTGAACTGTGTAGAAGCAGCACATACAGTGATACCAGGAGCTGAACGGCATAGAAGCAGCAGATACATTGAGACCAGGAGCTGAGCGGCATAGAAGCAGCACATACACTGAGACCAGGAGCTGAACGGTGTAGAAGCAGCAGATACACTGAGACCAGGAGCTGAGCGGTGTAGAAGCAGCAGATACACTGAGACCAGGAGCTGAATGGGATAGAAGCGGCAGATACACTGAGACCAGGAGCTGAAAGGCATAGAAGCAGCACATACACTGAGACTAGGTGCCAAACGACGTAGAAGTAGCAGATACACTGAGACCAGGAGCTGAACTGTGTAGAAGCAGCACATACACTGAGACCAGGAGCTGAACGGCGTCGAAGCAGCAGATACACTGAGACCAGGAGCTGAACGGCATAGAAGCAGCACATACACTGAGACTAGGTGCTGAATGGCGTAGAAGAGGCAGATACACTGAGACCAGGAGCTGAATGGGATAGAAGCAGCAGATACACTGAGACCAGGAGCTGAATGGCGTAGAAGCAGCAGATACACTGAGACCAGGAGCTGAATGGGATAGAAGCAGCACATACACTGAGACTAGGTGCTAAACGACGTAGAAGTAGCAGATACACTGAGACCAGGAACTGAACTGTGTTGCAGCAGCACATACACTGAGACCAGGAGCTGAACGGCATAGAAGCAGCAGATACATTGAGACCAGGAGCTGAGCGGCATAGAAGCAGCACATACACTGAGACTAGGTGCTAAACGATGTAGAAGTAGCAGATACACTGAGACCAGGAGCTGAACGGTGTAGAAGCCGCAGAAACACTGACACCAGGAGCTGAACGGTGTAAAAGCAGCAGATACACTGAGACTAGGAGCTGAACGGCGTAGAAGCAGCAGATACACTGAGACCAGGAGCTGAACGGCATAGAAGCAGCACATACACTGAGACTAGGTGCTAAACGACATAGAAGTAGCAGATACACTGAGTCCAGGAGCTGAACGGCATAGAAGCAGCAAATACACTGAAACCAGGAGCTGAGCGGCATAGAAGCAGCACATACACTGAAACTAGGTGCTAAACCATGTAGAAGTAGCAGATACACTGAGACCAGGAGCTGAACTGTGTAGATGCAGCACATACAGTGATACCAGGAGCTGAACGGCATAGAAGCAGCAGATACATTGAGACCAGGAGCTGAGCGGCATAGAAGCAGCACATACACTGAGACCAGGAGCTGAACGGTGTAGAAGCAGCAGATACACTGAGACCAGGAGCTGAGCGGTGTAGAAGCAACAGATACACTGAGACCAGGAGCTGAATGGGATAGAAGCGGCAGATACACTGAGACCAGGAGCTGAACGGCATAGAAGCAGCACATACACTGAGACTAGGTGCTAAACGACGTAGAAGTAGCAGATACACTGAGACCAGGAGCTGAACTGTGTAGAAGCAGCACATACACTGAGACCAGGAGCTGAACGGCGTCGAAGCAGCAGATACACTGAGACCAGGAGCTGAACGGCATAGAAGCAGCACATACACTGAGACTAGGTGCTAAACGACGTAGAAGTAGCAGATACACTGAGACCAGGAGCTGAACTGTGTTGAAGCAGCACATACACTGAGACCAGCAGCTGAACGGCATAGAAGCAGCAGATACACTGAAACCAGGAGCTGAAGGGTGTAGAAAAAGCAGATACATTGAGACCAGGAGCTGAACGGCGTAATAGCAGTAAATACACTGAGATCAGGAGCTAAACAGTGTAAAGCGGTAAGCACACTGAGACCAGGAGCTGAACGGCGTAGAAAAAGCAGATACACTGAGACCAGGAGCTGAATGGGATAGAAGCGCAGATACACTGAGACCAGGAGCTGAACGGCATAGAAGCAGCACATACACTGAGACTAGGTGCTAAACGACATAGAAGTAGCAGATACACTGAGACCAGGAGCTGAACGGCGTAGAAGCAGCAGATACACTGAGACAAGGAGCTGAACGGCGTAGAAAAAGCAGATACATTGAGACCAGGAGCTGAATGGCGTAATAGCAGTAAATACACTGAGATCAGGAGCTAAACAGTGTAAAGCGGTAAGCACACTGAGACCAGGAGCTGAACGGCGTAGAAAAAGCAGATACACTGAGACCAGGAGCTGAACGGCGTAGAAAAAGCAGATACACTGAGACCAGGAGCTGAACGGCGTAATAGCAGTAAATACACTGAGATCAGGAGCTAAATGGCGTAGCAACAGCACATACACTGAGACCAGGAGCTGAACGGTGTAGAAGCAGCAGATACATTGAGACCAGTAGCTAAACAGCATAGAAGCAGCAGATACACTGAGACCAGGAGCTGAATGTCATAGAAGCAGCAGATACATTGAGACCAGGAGATGAACGGCTGAGAAGCAGCAGATACACTGAGACCAGGAGCTGAATGCTGTAGAAGCAGCAGATACACTGAGACCAGGAGCTGAACAGCATAATAGCGGTCAATACACAGAGACCAGTAGTTGAATGGCGTAGAAACATTAAATACTCTGAACTCAGAACCTGAATGGCGTAGAAGAAGTAGATACACAGAGACCAGGAGCTGAACAGCATAGAAGCAGCAGATACACTGAAACCAGGAGCTGAATTGCGTAGAAGCAGCAGATACACTGAGACCAGGAGCTCAACGGCGTAGAAGCAGTGGATACATTGATACCAGTAGCTGAACGGCATAGAAGCAGCAGATAAACTGAGACCAGGATCTCAATGGCATAGAAGCTGTAATATACGGAGAGCAGGAGCTGAATGGCATAGAAGCAATATATACACTGAGACCATGGCTGAACAGCATAGAAGCAGCAGATACACTGAGACCAGGGCTGAATAGCATAGAAGCAGCAGATACACTGAGACCAGGAGCTGAATTGCGTAGAAGCAGCAGATACACTGAGACCAGTGCTGAACAGCATAGAAGCAGCAGATACACTGAGACCAGGAGCTGAACTGCGTAGAAGCAGCAAATACACCGAGACCGGGAGCTGAACGGTGTAGAAGCAGCAGATACACTGAGACCAGGAGCTGAACAGCATAGAAGCAGCAGATACACTGAGACCAAGAGCTGAACAGCATAGAAGCAGCAAATACACTGAGACCAGGAGTTGAACGGTGTAGAAGCAGCAGATACACTGAGATCAGGACTTAACGGTGTAGAAGCAGCAGATACAGTGAGACCAGGAGCTGAACAGCATAGAAGCAGCAAATACATTGAGACCAGGAGCTGAACAGCATACAAGCAGCAGATATACTGAGACCAGGAGCTAAACAGCATAGAAGCAGCAAATACACTTAGACCAGGAGCTGAACAGCATAGAAGCAGCAGATACACTGAGACCAGGAGCTGAATGGTGCAGAAGCAGCAGATACACTGAGACCAGTAGCTGAACAGCATAGAAGCGGCAGATACACTGAGACCAGGAGCTGAACGGCTTAGAAGAAGCAGATACCCTGAGACCAGTAGCTGAACAGCATAGAAGCGGCAGACACACCGAGATCAGGAGCTGAACGGCTTAGAAGCACCAGATACACCAGGATCAGCAGCTGAATGGTGTAGAAGCAGCAGATACACTGAGAGTAGGTGCTAAACGACATAGAAGTAGCAGATACACTGAGACCAGGAGCTGAACTGTGTTGAAGCAGCACATACACTGAGACCAGGAGCTGAATGGCGTAGAAGAGGCAGATACACTGAGACCAGGAGCTGAATGGGATAGAAGCAGCAGATACACTGAGACCAGGAGCTGAACGGCGTAGAAGCAGCAGATACACTGAGACCAGGAGCTGAATGGGATAGAAGCAGCACATACACTGAGACTAGGTGCTAAACGACTTAGAAGTAGCAGATACACTGAGACCAGGAACTGAACTGTGTTGCAGCAGCACATACACTGAGACCAGGAGCTGAACGGCATAGAAGCAGCAGATACATTGAGACCAGGAGCTGAGCGGCATAGAAACAGCACATACACTGAGACTAGGTGCTAAACGATGTAGAAGTAGCAGATACACTGAGACCAGGAGCTGAACGGTGTAGAAGCCGCAGAAACACTGACACCAGGAGCTGAACGGTGTAAAAGCAGCAGATACACTGAGACTAGGAGCTGAACGGCGTAGAAGCAGCAGATACACTGAGACCAGGAGCTGAACGGCATAGAAGCAGCACATACACTGAGACTAGGTGCTAAACGACGTAGAAGTAGCAGATACACTGAGACCAGGAGCTGAACGGCATAGAAGCAGCAAATACACTGAAACCAGGAGCTGAGCGGCATAGAAGCAGCACATACACTGAAACTAGGTGCTAAACGATGTAGAAGTAGCAGATACACTGAGACCAGGAGCTGAACTGTGTAGAAGCAGCACATACAGTGATACCAGGAGCTGAACGGCATAGAAGCAGCAGATACATTGAGACCAGGAGCTGAGCGGCATAGAAGCAGCACATACACTGAGACCAGGAGCTGAACGGTGTAGAAGCAGCAGATACACTGAGACCAGGAGCTGAGCGGTGTAGAAGCAGCAGATACACTGAGACCAGGAGCTGAATGGGATAGAAGCGGCAGATACACTGAGACCAGGAGCTGAACGGCATAGAAGCAGCACATACACTGAGACTAGGTGCTAAACGACGTAGAAGTAGCAGACACACTGAGACCAGGAGCTAAACTGTGTAGAAGCAGCACATACACTGAGACCAGGAGCTGAACGGCGTCGAAGCAGCAGATACACTGAGACCAGGAGCTGAACGGCATAGAAGCAGCACATACACTGAGACTAGGTGCTGAATGGCGTAGAAGAGGCAAATACACTGAGACCAGGAGCTGAATGGGATAGAAGCAGCAGATACACTGAGACCAGGAGCTGAACGGCGTAGAAGCAGCAGATACACTGAGACCAGGAGCTGAATGGGATAGAAGCAGCACATACACTGAGACTAGGTGCTAAACGACGTAGAAGTAGCAGATACACTGAGACCAGGAACTGAACTGTGTTGCAGCAGCACATACACTGAGACCAGGAGCTGAACGGCATAGAAGCAGCAGATACATTGAGACCAGGAGCTGAGCGGCATAGAAGCAGCACATACACTGAGACTAGGTGCTAAACGATGTAGAAGTAGCAGATACACTGAGACCAGGAGCTGAACGGTGTAGAAGCCGCAGAAACACTGACACCAGGAGCTGAACGGTGTAAAAGCAGCAGATACACTGAGACCAGGAGCTGAACGGCATAGAAGCAGCACATACACTGAGACTAGGTGCTAAACGACGTAGAAGTAGCAGATACACTGAGTCCAGGAGCTGAACGGCATAGAAGCAGCAAATACACTGAAACCAGGAGCTGAGCGGCATAGAAGCAGCACATACACTGAAACTAGGTGCTAAACGATGTAGAAGTAGCAGATACACTGAGACCAGGAGCTGAACTGTGTAGATGCAGCACATACAGTGATACCAGGAGCTGAACGGCATAGAAGCAGCAGATACATTGAGACCAGGAGCTGAGCGGCATAGAAGCAGCACATACACTGAGACCAGGAGCTGAACGGTGTAGAAGCAGCAGATACACTGAGACCAGGAGCTGAGCGGTGTAGAAGCAGCAGATACACTGAGACCAGGAGCTGAATGGGATAGAAGCGGCAGATACACTGAGACCAGGAGCTGAACGGCATAGAAGCAGCACATACACTGAGACTAGGTGCTAAACGACGTAGAAGTAGCAGATACACTGAGACCAGGAGCTGAACTGTGTAGAAGCAGCACATACACTGAGACCAGGAGCTGAACGGCGTCGAAGCAGCAGATACACTGAGACCAGGAGCTGAACGGCATAGAAGCAGCACATACACTGAGACTAGGTGCTAAACGACGTAGAAGTAGCAGATACACTGAGACCAGGAGCTGAACTGTGTTGAAGCAGCACATACACTGAGACCAGCAGCTGAACGGCATAGAAGCAGCAGATACACTGAAACCAGGAGCTGAACGGTGTAGAAAAAGCAGATACATTGAGACCAGGAGCTGAACGGCGTAATAGCAGTAAATACACTGAGATCAGGAGCTAAACAGTGTAAAGCGGTAAGCACACTGAGACCAGGAGCTGAACGGCGTAGAAAAAGCAGATACACTGAGACCAGGAGCTGAATGGGATAGAAGCGCAGATACACTGAGACCAGGAGCTGAACGGCATAAAAGCAGCACATACACTGAGACTAGGTGCTAAACGACATAGAAGTAGCAGATACACTGAGACCAGGAGCTGAACGGCGTAGAAGCAGCAGATACACTGAGACAAGGAGCTGAACGGCGTAGAAAAAGCAGATACATTGAGACCAGGAGCTGAATGGCGTAATAGCAGTAAATACACTGAGATCAGGAGCTAAACAGTGTAAAGCGGTAAGCACACTGAGACCAGGAGCTGAACGGCGTAGAAAAAGCAGATACACTGAGACCAGGAGCTGAACGGCGTAGAAAAAGCAGATACACTGAGACCAGGAGCTGAACGGCGTAATAGCAGTAAATACACTGAGATCAGGAGCTAAATGGCGTAGCAACAGCACATACACTGAGACCAGGAGCTGAACGGTGTAGAAGCAGCAGATACATTGAGACCAGTAGCTAAACAGCATAGAAGCAGCAGATACACTGAGACCAGGAGCTGAATGTCATAGAAGCAGCAGATACATTGAGACCAGGAGATGAACGGCTGAGAAGCAGCAGATACACTGAGACCAGGAGCTGAATGCTGTAGAAGCAGCAGATACACTGAGACCAGGAGCTGAACAGCATAATAGCGGTCAATACACAGAGACCAGTAGTTGAATGGCGTAGAAACATTAAATACTCTGAACTCAGAACCTGAATGGCGTAGAAGAAGTAGATACACAGAGACCAGGAGCTGAACAGCATAGAAGCAGCAGATACACTGAAACCAGGAGCTGAATTGCGTAGAAGCAGCAGATACACTGAGACCAGGAGCTCAACGGCGTAGAAGCAGTGGATACATTGATACCAGTAGCTGAGCGGCATAGAAGCAGCAGATAAACTGAGACCAGGATCTCAATGGCATAGAAGCTGTAATACACGGAGAGCAGGAGCTGAATGGCATAGAAGCAATATATACACTGAGACCATGGCTGAACAGCATAGAAGCAGCAGATACACTGAGACCAGGGCTGAATAGCATAGAAGCAGCAGATACACTGAGACCAGGAGCTGAATTGCGTAGAAGCAGCAGATACACTGAGACCAGTGCTGAACAGCATAGAAGCAGCAGATACACTGAGACCAGGAGCTGAACTGCGTAGAAGCAGCAAATACACCGAGACCGGGAGCTGAACGGTGTAGAAGCAGCAGATACACTGAGACCAGGAGCTGAACAGCATAGAAGCAGCAGATACACTGAGACCAAGAGCTGAACAGCATAGAAGCAGCAAATACACTGAGACCAGGAGTTGAACGGTGTAGAAGCAGCAGATACACTGAGATCAGGACCTAACGGTGTAGAAGCAGCAGATACAGTGAGACCAGGAGCTGAACAGCATAGAAGCAGCAAATACATTGAGACCAGGAGCTGAACAGCATAGAAGCAGCAGATACACTGAGACCAGTAGCTGAACAGTATAGAAGCAGCAGATACACTGAGACCAGTAGCTGAACGGCATAGAAACAGCAGATACACTGAGATCATTAGCTCAACGGTGTAGAAGCAGCAGATACACTGAGATCAGGAGCTGAACGGCATAGAAGCAGCAGATACACTGAGACCAGGAGATGAACAGCGTAGAAGCAGCAGATACATTGAGACCAGTAGCTAAACGGCATAGAAGCAGCAGATACACTGAGACCAGGAGCTGAACAGCGTAGAAGCAGCAGATACATTGAGACCAGTAGCTAAACGGCATAGAAGCAGCAGATACACTGAGACCAGGAGCTGAATGGTGTAGAAGTAGCAGATACACTGAGACCAGGAGCTGAATGTCATAGAAGCAGCAGATACATTGAGACCAGGAGATGCATGGCGTCGAAGCAGCAGATACACTGAGACAGGAGTTGAATGGTGTAGAAGCAGCAGATACACTGAGACCAGGAGCTGAATGTCATAGAAGCAGCAGATACATTGAGACCAGGAGATGCATGGCATCGAAGCAGCAGATACACTGAGACAGGAGTTGAATGGTGTAGAAGCAGCAGATACACTGAGACCAGGAGCTGAATGTCATAGAAGCAGCAGATACACTGAGACCAGGAGCTGAACAGCATAATAGCGGTCAATACACAGAGACCAGGAGTTGAATGGCGTAGAAACATTAAATACGCTGAGCTCAGAACCTGAATGGCGTAGAAGAAGTAAATACACGGAGACCAGGAGCTGAACGGCATAGAAGCAGCAGATACACTAAGACAAGGAGCTGAACGGTGTAGAAGCAGTGGATACATTGAGATCAGTAGCTGAACGGCATAGAAGCAGCAGATACACTGAGACCAGGATCTCAATGGCATAGAAGCTGTAAATACACGGAGAGCAGGAGCTGAATGGCATAGAAGCAATAAATACACTGAGACCAGGGCTGAACAGCATAGAAGCAGCAGATACACTGAGACCAGGGCTGAACAGCATAGAAGCAGCAGATACACAGAGACCAGGAGCTGAATTGCGTAGAAGCAGCAGATACACTGAGACCAGGGCTGAACAGCATAGAAGCAGCAGATACACTGAGACGAAAAGCTGAATTGCGTAGAAGCAGCAGATACACTGAGACCAGGGCTGAACAGCATAGAAGCAGCCGATACACTGAGACCAGGAGCTGAACGGCATAGATGCAGCAGATACACTGAGACCAGGAGCTGAACGGCGTAAAAGCAGCAGATACATTGAGACCAGTAGCTAAACGGCATAGAAGCAGCAGATACACTGAGACCAGGAGCTGAATGGTGTAGACGTAGCAGATACACTGAGACCTGGAGCTGAATGTCATAGAAGCAGCAGATACATTGAGACCAGGAGGTGAACGGCGTCGAAGCAGCAGATACACTGAGACCAGGAGCTGTATGGTGTTGAAGCAGCAGATACACTGAGACCAGGAGCTGAATGTCATAGAAGCAGCAGATACATTGAGAAAAGTAGCTGAACAGCATAATAGCGGTCAATACACAGAGACCAGGAGTTGAATGGCGTAGAAACATTAAATACTCTGAGCTCAGAACCTGAATGGCGTAGAAGAAGTAAATACACGGAGACCAGGAGCTGAACAGCATAGAATCAGCAGATACACTGAGACCAGGAGCTGAACGGTGTAGAAGCAGCGGATACATTGAGACCAGTAGCTGAACGGCATAGAAGCAGCAGATACACTGAGACCAGGATCTCAATGGCATAGAAGCAGCAGATACACTGAGACCAGGAGCTGAATTGCGTAGAAGGAGCAGATACACTGAGACCAGGGCTGAACAGCATATAAGCGGCAGATACACTGAGACCAGGCCCTGAATTGCATAGAAGCAGCAGATACACTGAGACCAGGATCTGAAGGGCATTGAAGCTGTAAATATACTGAGAGCAGGAGCTGAACAGCAAAGAAGCAGCAGATACACTGAGACCAGGAGCTGAATTGCGTACAAGCAGCAGATACACTGAGACCAGGGCTGAACAGCATAGAAGCAGAAGATACACTGAGACCAGGAGCTGAATTGCGTAGAAGCAGCAGATACACTGACACCAGGGCTGAACAGCATAGAAGCAGCAGATACACTGAGACCAGGAGCTGAACGGCGTAGAAGCAGCAAATACACCGAGACCAGGGGCTGAACGGTGTAGAAGCAGCAGATACACTGAGACCAGGAGCTGAACAGCATAGAAGCAGCAGATACACTGAGACCAAGAGCTGAACAGCATAGAAGCAGCAAATACACTGAGACCAGGAGCTGAACGGTGTAGAAGCAGCAGATACACCGAGATCAGGACCTGAACGGTGTAGAAGCAGCAGATACAGTGAGACCAGGAGCTGAACAGCATAGAATCAGCAAATACATTGAGTCCAGGAGCTGAACAGCATAGAGGCAGCGGATACACTGAGACCCGGATCTGAACAGCATAGAAGCAGCAGATATACTGAGACCAGGAGCTGAACAGCATAAAAGCAGCAAATACACTTAGACCAGGAGCTGAACAACATAGAAGCAGCAGATACACTGAGACCAGGAGCTGAATGGTGCAGAAGCAGCAGATACACTGAGACCAGTAGCTGAACAGCATAGAAGCGGCAGATACACTGAGACCAGGAGCTGAACGGCTTAGAAGAAGCAGATACCCTGTGACCAGTAGCTGAACAGCATAGAAGCGGCAGACACACCGAGATCAGGAGCTGAACGGCTTAGAAGCACCAGATACACCAGGATCAGCAGCTGAATGGTGTAGAAGCAGCAGATACACTGAGAGTAGGTGCTAAACGACATAGAAGTAGCAGATACACTGAGACCAGGAGCTGAACTGTGTTGAAGCAGCACATACACTGAGACCAGGAGCTGAATGGCGTAGAAGAGGCAGATACACTGAGACCAGGAGCTGAATGGGATAGAAGCAGCAGATACACTGAGACCAGGAGCTGAACGGCGTAGAAGCAGCAGATACACTGAGACCAGGAGCTGAATGGGATAGAAGCAGCACATACACTGAGACTAGGTGCTAAACGACGTAGAAGTAGCAGATACACTGAGACCAGGAACTGAACTGTGTTGCAGCAGCACATACACTGAGACCAGGAGCTGAACGGCATAGAAGCAGCAGATACATTGAGACCAGGAGCTGAGCGGCATAGAAACAGCACATACACTGAGACTAGGTGCTAAACGATGTAGAAGTAGCAGATACACTGAGACCAGGAGCTGAACGGTGTAGAAGCCGCAGAAACACTGACACCAGGAGCTGAACGGTGTAAAAGCAGCAGATACACTGAGACTAGGAGCTGAACGGCGTAGAAGCAGCAGATACACTGAGACCAGGAGCTGAACGGCATAGAAGCAGCACATACACTGAGACTAGGTGCTAAACGACGTAGAAGTAGCAGATACACTGAGACCAGGAGCTGAACGGCATAGAAGCAGCAAATACACTGAAACCAGGAGCTGAGCGGCATAGAAGCAGCACATACACTGAAACTAGGTGCTAAACGATGTAGAAGTAGCAGATACACTGAGACCAGGAGCTGAACTGTGTAGAAGCAGCACATACAGTGATACCAGGAGCTGAACGGCATAGAAGCAGCAGATACATTGAGACCAGGAGCTGAGCGGCATAGAAGCAGCACATACACTGAGACCAGGAGCTGAACGGTGTAGAAGCAGCAGATACACTGAGACCAGGAGCTGAGCGGTGTAGAAGCAGCAGATACACTGAGACCAGGAGCTGAATGGGATAGAAGCGGCAGATACACTGAGACCAGGAGCTGAACGGCATAGAAGCAGCACATACACTGAGACTAGGTGCCAAACGACGTAGAAGTAGCAGATACACTGAGACCAGGAGCTGAACTGTGTAGAAGCAGCACATACACTGAGACCAGGAGCTGAACGGCGTCGAAGCAGCAGATACACTGAGACCAGGAGCTGAACGGCATAGAAGCAGCACATACACTGAGACTAGGTGCTGAATGGCGTAGAAGAGGCAGATACACTGAGACCAGGAGCTGAATGGGATAGAAGCAGCAGATACACTGAGACCAGGAGCTGAATGGCGTAGAAGCAGCAGATACACTGAGACCAGGAGCTGAATGGGATAGAAGCAGCACATACACTGAGACTAGGTGCTAAACGACGTAGAAGTAGCAGATACACTGAGACCAGGAACTGAACTGTGTTGCAGCAGCACATACACTGAGACCAGGAGCTGAACGGCATAGAAGCAGCAGATACATTGAGACCAGGAGCTGAGCGGCATAGAAGCAGCACATACACTGAGACTAGGTGCTAAACGATGTAGAAGTAGCAGATACACTGAGACCAGGAGCTGAACGGTGTAGAAGCCGCAGAAACACTGACACCAGGAGCTGAACGGTGTAAAAGCAGCAGATACACTGAGACTAGGAGCTGAACGGCGTAGAAGCAGCAGATACACTGAGACCAGGAGCTGAACGGCATAGTAGCAGCACATACACTGAGACTAGGTGCTAAACGACATAGAAGTAGCAGATACACTGAGTCCAGGAGCTGAACGGCATAGAAGCAGCAAATACACTGAAACCAGGAGCTGAGCGGCATAGAAGCAGCACATACACTGAAACTAGGTGCTAAACGATGTAGAAGTAGCAGATACACTGAGACCAGGAGCTGAACTGTGTAGATGCAGCACATACAGTGATACCAGGAGCTGAACGGCATAGAAGCAGCAGATACATTGAGACCAGGAGCTGAGCGGCATAGAAGCAGCACATACACTGAGACCAGGAGCTGAACGGTGTAGAAGCAGCAGATACACTGAGACCAGGAGCTGAGCGGTGTAGAAGCAACAGATACACTGAGACCAGGAGCTGAATGGGATAGAAGCGGCAGATACACTGAGACCAGGAGCTGAACGGCATAGAAGCAGCACATACACTGAGACTAGGTGCTAAACGACGTAGAAGTAGCAGATACACTGAGACCAGGAGCTGAACTGTGTAGAAGCAGCACATACACTGAGACCAGGAGCTGAACGGCGTCGAAGCAGCAGATACACTGAGACCAGGAGCTGAACGGCATAGAAGCAGCACATACACTGAGACTAGGTGCTAAACGACGTAGAAGTAGCAGATACACTGAGACCAGGAGCTGAACTGTGTTGAAGCAGCACATACACTGAGACCAGCAGCTGAACGGCATAGAAGCAGCAGATACACTGAAACCAGGAGCTGAAGGGATTAGAAAAAGCAGATACATTGAGACCAGGAGCTGAACGGCGTAATAGCAGTAAATACACTGAGATCAGGAGCTAAACAGTGTAAAGCGGTAAGCACACTGAGACCAGGAGCTGAACGGCGTAGAAAAAGCAGATACACTGAGACCAGGAGCTGAATGGGATAGAAGCGCAGATACACTGAGACCAGGAGCTGAACGGCATAGAAGCAGCACATACACTGAGACTAGGTGCTAAACGACATAGAAGTAGCAGATACACTGAGACCAGGAGCTGAACGGCGTAGAAGCAGCAGATACACTGAGACAAGGAGCTGAACGGCGTAGAAAAAGCAGATACATTGAGACCAGGAGCTGAATGGCGTAATAGCAGTAAATACACTGAGATCAGGAGCTAAACAGTGTAAAGCGGTAAGCACACTGAGACCAGGAGCTGAACGGCGTAGAAAAAGCAGATACACTGAGACCAGGAGCTGAACGGCGTAGAAAAAGCAGATACACTGAGACCAGGAGCTGAACGGCGTAATAGCAGTAAATACACTGAGATCAGGAGCTAAATGGCGTAGCAACAGCACATACACTGAGACCAGGAGCTGAACGGTGTAGAAGCAGCAGATACATTGAGACCAGTAGCTAAACAGCATAGAAGCAGCAGATACACTGAGACCAGGAGCTGAATGTCATAGAAGCAGCAGATACATTGAGACCAGGAGATGAACGGCTGAGAAGCAGCAGATACACTGAGACCAGGAGCTGAATGCTGTAGAAGCAGCAGATACACTGAGACCAGGAGCTGAACAGCATAATAGCGGTCAATACACAGAGACCAGTAGTTGAATGGCGTAGAAACATTAAATACTCTGAACTCAGAACCTGAATGGCGTAGAAGAAGTAGATACACAGAGACCAGGAGCTGAACAGCATAGAAGCAGCAGATACACTGAAACCAGGAGCTGAATTGCGTAGAAGCAGCAGATACACTGAGACCAGGAGCTCAACGGCGTAGAAGCAGTGGATACATTGATACCAGTAGCTGAACGGCATAGAAGCAGCAGATAAACTGAGACCAGGATCTCAATGGCATAGAAGCTGTAATACACGGAGAGCAGGAGCTGAATGGCATAGAAGCAATATATACACTGAGACCATGGCTGAACAGCATAGAAGCAGCAGATACACTGAGACCAGGGCTGAATAGCATAGAAGCAGCAGATACACTGAGACCAGGAGCTGAATTGCGTAGAAGCAGCAGATACACTGAGACCAGTGCTGAACAGCATAGAAGCAGCAGATACACTGAGACCAGGAGCTGAACTGCGTAGAAGCAGCAAATACACCGAGACCGGGAGCTGAACGGTGTAGAAGCAGCAGATACACTGAGACCAGGAGCTGAACAGCATAGAAGCAGCAGATACACTGAGACCAAGAGCTGAACAGCATAGAAGCAGCAAATACACTGAGACCAGGAGTTGAACGGTGTAGAAGCAGCAGATACACTGAGATCAGGACTTAACGGTGTAGAAGCAGCAGATACAGTGAGACCAGGAGCTGAACAGCATAGAAGCAGCAAATACATTGAGACCAGGAGCTGAACAGCATAGAAGCAGCAGATATACTGAGACCAGGAGCTAAACAGCATAGAAGCAGAAAATACACTTAGACCAGGAGCTGAACAGCATAGAAGCAGCAGATACACTGAGACCAGGAGCTGAATGGTGCAGAAGCAGCAGATACACTGAGACCAGTAGCTGAACAGCATAGAAGCGGCAGATACACTGAGACCAGGAGCTGAACGGCTTAGAAGCAGCAGATACCCTGAGACCAGTAGCTGAACAGCTTAGAAGCACCAGATACACCAGGATCAGCAGCTGAATGGTGTAGAAGCAGCAGATACACTGAGAGTAGGTGCTAAACGACATAGAAGTAGCAGATACACTGAGACCAGGAGCTGAACTGTGTTGAAGCAGCACATACACTGAGACCAGGAGCTGAATGGCGTAGAAGAGGCAGATACACTGAGACCAGGAGCTGAATGGGATAGAAGCAGCAGATACACTGAGACCAGGAGCTGAACGGCGTAGAAGCAGCAGATACACTGAGACCAGGAGCTGAATGGGATAGAAGCAGCACATACACTGAGACTAGGTGCTAAACGACGTAGAAGTAGCAGATACAATGAGACCAGGAACTGAACTGTGTTGCAGCAGCACATACACTGAGACCAGGAGCTGAACGGCATAGAAGCAGCAGATACATTGAGACCAGGAGCTGAGCGGCATAGAAGCAGCACATACACTGAGACCAGGAGCTGAACGGTGTAGAAGCAGCAGATACACTGAGACCAGGAGCTGAGCGGTGTAGAAGCAGCAGATACACTGAGACCAGGAGCTGAATGGGATAGAAGCGGCAGATACACTGAGACCAGGAGCTGAACGGCATAGAAGCAGCACATACACTGAGACTAGGTGCTAAACGACGTAGAAGTAGCAGATACACTGAGACCAGGAGCTAAACTGTGTAGAAGCAGCACATACACTGAGACCAGGAGCTGAACGGCGTCGAAGCAGCAGATACACTGAGACCAGGAGCTGAACGGCATAGAAGCAGCACATACACTGAGACTAGGTGCTGAATGGCGTAGAAGAGGCAGATACACTGAGACCAGGAGCTGAATGGGATAGAAGCAGCAGATACACTGAGACCAGGAGCTGAACGGCGTAGAAGCAGCAGATACACTGAGACCAGGAGCTGAATGGGATAGAAGCAGCACATACACTGAGACTAGGTGCTAAACGACGTAGAAGTAGCAGATACACTGAGACCAGGAACTGAACTGTGTTGCAGCAGCACATACACTGAGACCAGGAGCTGAACGGCATAGAAGCAGCAGATACATTGAGACCAGGAGCTGAGCGGCATAGAAGCAGCACATACACTGAGACTAGGTGCTAAACGATGTAGAAGTAGCAGATACACTGAGACCAGGAGCTGAACGGTGTAGAAGCCGCAGAAACACTGACACCAGGAGCTGAACGGTGTAAAAGCAGCAGATACACTGAGACCAGGAGCTGAACGGCATAGAAGCAGCACATACACTGAGACTAGGTGCTAAACGACGTAGAAGTAGCAGATACACTGAGTCCAGGAGCTGAACGGCATAGAAGCAGCAAATACACTGAAACCAGGAGCTGAGCGGCATAGAAGCAGCACATACACTGAAACTAGGTGCTAAACGATGTAGAAGTAGCAGATACACTGAGACCAGGAGCTGAACTGTGTAGATGCAGCACATACAGTGATACCAGGAGCTGAACGGCATAGAAGCAGCAGATACATTGAGACCAGGAGCTGAGCGGCATAGAAGCAGCACATACACTGAGACCAGGAGCTGAACGGTGTAGAAGCAGCAGATACACTGAGACCAGGAGCTGAGCGGTGTAGAAGCAGCAGATACACTGAGACCAGGAGCTGAATGGGATAGAAGCGGCAGATACACTGAGACCAGGAGCTGAACGGCATAGAAGCAGCACATACACTGAGACTAGGTGCTAAACGACGTAGAAGTAGCAGATACACTGAGACCAGGAGCTGAACTGTGTAGAAGCAGCACATACACTGAGACCAGGACCTGAACGGCGTCGAAGCAGCAGATACACTGAGACCAGGAGCTGAACGGCATAGAAGCAGCACATACACTGAGACTAGGTGCTAAACGACGTAGAAGTAGCAGATACACTGAGACCAGGAGCTGAACTGTGTTGAAGCAGCACATACACTGAGACCAGCAGCTGAACGGCATAGAAGCAGCAGATACACTGAAACCAGGAGCTGAACGGTGTAGAAAAAGCAGATACATTGAGACCAGGAGCTGAACGGCGTAATAGCAGTAAATACACTGAGATCAGGAGCTAAACAGTGTAAAGCGGTAAGCACACTGAGACCAGGAGCTGAACGGCGTAGAAAAAGCAGATACACTGAGACCAGGAGCTGAATGGGATAGAAGCGCAGATACACTGAGACCAGGAGCTGAACGGCATAAAAGCAGCACATACACTGAGACTAGGTGCTAAACGACATAGAAGTAGCAGATACACTGAGACCAGGAGCTGAACGGCGTAGAAGCAGCAGATACACTGAGACAAGGAGCTGAACGGCGTAGAAAAAGCAGATACATTGAGACCAGGAGCTGAATGGCGTAATAGCAGTAAATACACTGAGATCAGGAGCTAAACAGTGTAAAGCGGTAAGCACACTGAGACCAGGAGCTGAACGGCGTAGAAAAAGCAGATACACTGAGACCAGGAGCTGAACGGCGTAGAAAAAGCAGATACACTGAGACCAGGAGCTGAACGGCGTAATAGCAGTAAATACACTGAGATCAGGAGCTAAATGGCGTAGCAACAGCACATACACTGAGACCAGGAGCTGAACGGTGTAGAAGCAGCAGATACATTGAGACCAGTAGCTAAACAGCATAGAAGCAGCAGATACACTGAGACCAGGAGCTGAATGTCATAGAAGCAGCAGATACATTGAGACCAGGAGATGAACGGCTGAGAAGCAGCAGATACACTGAGACCAGGAGCTGAATGCTGTAGAAGCAGCAGATACACTGAGACCAGGAGCTGAACAGCATAATAGCGGTCAATACACAGAGACCAGTAGTTGAATGGCGTAGAAACATTAAATACTCTGAACTCAGAACCTGAATGGCGTAGAAGAAGTAGATACACAGAGACCAGGAGCTGAACAGCATAGAAGCAGCAGATACACTGAAACCAGGAGCTGAATTGCGTAGAAGCAGCAGATACACTGAGACCAGGAGCTCAACGGCGTAGAAGCAGTGGATACATTGATACCAGTAGCTGAACGGCATAGAAGCAGCAGATAAACTGAGACCAGGATCTCAATGGCATAGAAGCTGTAATACACGGAGAGCAGGAGCTGAATGGCATAGAAGCAATATATACACTGAGACCATGGCTGAACAGCATAGAAGCAGCAGATACACTGAGACCAGGGCTGAATAGCATAGAAGCAGCAGATACACTGAGACCAGGAGCTGAATTGCGTAGAAGCAGCAGATACACTGAGACCAGTGCTGAACAGCATAGAAGCAGCAGATACACTGAGACCAGGAGCTGAACTGCGTAGAAGCAGCATATACACCGAGACCGGGAGCTGAACGGTGTAGAAGCAGCAGATACACTGAGACCAGGAGCTGAACAGCATAGAAGCAGCAGATACACTGAGACCAAGAGCTGAACAGCATAGAAGCAGCAAATACACTGAGACCAGGAGTTGAACGGTGTAGAAGCAGCAGATACACTGAGATCAGGACCTAACGGTGTAGAAGCAGCAGATACAGTGAGACCAGGAGCTGAACAGCATAGAAGCAGCAAATACATTGAGACCAGGAGCTGAACAGCATAGAAGCAGCAGATACACTGAGACCAGTAGCTGAACAATATAGAAGCAGCAGATACACTGAGACCAGTAGCTGAACGGCATAGAAACAGCAGATACACTGAGATCATTAGCTCAACGGTGTAGAAGCAGCAGATACACTGAGATCAGGAGCTGAACGGCATAGAAGCAGCAGATACACTGAGACCAGGAGCTGAACAGCGTAGAAGCAGCAGATACATTGAGACCAGTAGCTAAACGGCATAGAAGCAGCAGATACACTGAGACCAGGAGCTGAACAGCGTAGAAGCAGCAGATACATTGAGACCAGTAGCTAAACGGCATAGAAGCAGCAGATACACTGAGACCAGGAGCTGAATGGTGTAGAAGTAGCAGATACACTGAGACCAGGAGCTGAATGTCATAGAAGCAGCAGATACATTGAGACCAGGAGATGCATGGCGTCGAAGCAGCAGATACACTGAGACAGGAGTTGAATGGTGTAGAAGCAGCAGATACACTGAGACCAGGAGCTGAATGTCATAGAAGCAGCAGATACATTGAGACCAGGAGATGCATGGCGTCGAAGCAGCAGATACACTGAGACAGGAGTTGAATGGTGTAGAAGCAGCAGATACACTGAGACCAGGAGTTGAATGTCATAGAAGCAGCAGATACACTGAGACCAGGAGCTGAACAGCATAATAGCGGTCAATACACAGAGACCAGGAGTTGAATGGCGTAGAAACATTAAATACGCTGAGCTCAGAACCTGAATGGCGTAGAAGAAGTAAATACACGGAGACCAGGAGCTGAACGGCATAGAAGCAGCAGATACACTAAGACAAGGAGCTGAACGGTGTAGAAGCAGCGGATACATTGAGATCAGTAGCTGAACGGCATAGAAGCAGCAGATACACTGAGACCAGGATCTCAATGGCATAGAAGCTGTAAATACACAGAGAGCAGGAGCTGAATGGCATAGAAGCAATAAATACACTGAGACCAGGGCTGAACAGCATAGAAGCAGCAGATACACAGAGACCAGGAGCTGAATTGCGTAGAAGCAGCAGATACACTGAGACCAGGGCTGAACAGCATAGAAGCAGCAGATACACTGAGACGAAAAGCTGAATTGCGTAGAAGCAGCAGATACACTGAGACCAGGGCTGAACAGCATAGAAGCAGCCGATACACTGAGACCAGGATCTGAACGGCATAGATGCAGCAGATACACTGAGACCAGGAGCTGAACGGCGTAAAAGCAGCAGATACATTGAGACCAGTAGCTAAACGGCATAGAAGCAGCAGATACACTGAGACCAGGAGCTGAATGGTGTAGACGTAGCAGATACACTGAGACCAGGAGCTGAATGTCATAGAAGCAGCAGATACATTGAGACCAGGAGGTGAACGGCGTCGAAGCAGCAGATACACTGAGACCAGGAGCTGTATGGTGTTGAAGCAGCAGATACACTGAGACCAGGAGCTGAATGTCATAGAAGCAGCAGATACATTGAGAAAAGTAGCTGAACAGCATAATAGCGGTCAATACACAGAGACCAGGAGTTGAATGGCGTAGAAACATTAAATACTCTGAGCTCAGAACCTGAATGGCGTAGAAGAAGTAAATACACGGAGACCAGGAGCTGAACAGCATAGAATCAGCAGATACACTGAGACCAGGAGCTGAACGGTGTAGAAGCAGCGGATACATTGAGACCAGTAGCTGAACGGCATAGAAGCAGCAGATACACTGAGACCAGGATCTCAATGGCATAGAAGCAGCAGATACACTGAGACCAGGAGCTGAATTGCGTAGAAGGAGCAGATACACTGAGACCAGGGCTGAACAGCATATAAGCGGCAGATACACTGAGACCAGGCCCTGAATTGCATAGAAGCAGCAGATACACTGAGACCAGGATCTGAAGGGCATTGAAGCTGTAAATATACTGAGAGCAGGAGCTGAACAGCAAAGAAGCAGCAGATACACTGAGACCAGGAGCTGAATTGCGTACAAGCAGCAGATACACTGAGACCAGGGCTGAACAGCATAGAAGCAGAAGATACACTGAGACCAGGAGCTGAATTGCGTAGAAGCAGCAGATACACTGACACCAGGGCTGAACAGCATAGAAGCAGCAGATACACTGAGACCAGGAGCTGAACGGCGTAGAAGCAGCAAATACACCGAGACCAGGGGCTGAACGGTGTAGAAGCAGCAGATACACTGAGACCAGGAGCTGAACAGCATAGAAGCAGCAGATACACTGAGACCAAGAGCTGAACAGCATAGAAGCAGCAAATACACTGAGACCAGGAGCTGAACGGTGTAGAAGCAGCAGATACACCAAGATCAGGACCTGAACGGTGTAGAAGCAGCAGATACAGTGAGACCAGGAGCTGAACAGCATAGAATCAGCAAATACATTGAGTCCAGGAGCTGAACAGCATAGAAGCAGCGGATACACTGAGACCCGGATCTGAACAGCATAGAAGCAGCAGATATACTGAGACCAGGAGCTGAACAGCATAGAAGCAGCAAATACACTTAGACCAGGAGCTGAACAACATAGAAGCAGCAGATACACTGAGACCAGGAGCTGAATGGTGCAGAAGCAGCAGATACACTGAGACCAGTAGCTGAACAGCATAGAAGCGGCAGATACACTGAGACCAGGAGCTGAACGGCTTAGAAGAAGCAGATACCCTGAGACCAGTAGCTGAACAGCATAGAAGCGGCAGACACACCGAGATCAGGAGCTGAACGGCTTAGAAGCACCAGATACACCAGGATCAGCAGCTGAATGGTGTAGAAGCAGCAGATACACTGAGAGTAGGTGCTAAACGACATAGAAGTAGCAGATACACTGAGACCAGGAGCTGAACTGTGTTGAAGCAGCACATACACTGAGACCAGGAGCTGAATGGCGTAGAAGAGGCAGATACACTGAGACCAGGAGCTGAATGGGATAGAAGCAGCAGATACACTGAGACCAGGAGCTGAACGGCGTAGAAGCAGCAGATACACTGAGACCAGGAGCTGAATGGGATAGAAGCAGCACATACACTGAGACTAGGTGCTAAACGACGTAGAAGTAGCAGATACACTGAGACCAGGAACTGAACTGTGTTGCAGCAGCACATACACTGAGACCAGGAGCTGAACGGCATAGAAGCAGCAGATACATTGAGACCAGGAGCTGAGCGGCATAGAAACAGCACATACACTGAGACTAGGTGCTAAACGATGTAGAAGTAGCAGATACACTGAGACCAGGAGCTGAACGGTGTAGAAGCCGCAGAAACACTGACACCAGGAGCTGAACGGTGTAAAAGCAGCAGATACACTGAGACTAGGAGCTGAACGGCGTAGAAGCAGCAGATACACTGAGACCAGGAGCTGAACGGCATAGAAGCAGCACATACACTGAGACTAGGTGCTAAACGACGTAGAAGTAGCAGATACACTGAGACCAGGAGCTGAACGGCATAGAAGCAGCAAATACACTGAAACCAGGAGCTGAGCGGCATAGAAGCAGCACATACACTGAAACTAGGTGCTAAACGATGTAGAAGTAGCAGATACACTGAGACCAGGAGCTGAACTGTGTAGAAGCAGCACATACAGTGATACCAGGAGCTGAACGGCATAGAAGCAGCAGATACATTGAGACCAGGAGCTGAGCGGCATAGAAGCAGCACATACACTGAGACCAGGAGCTGAACGGTGTAGAAGCAGCAGATACACTGAGACCAGGAGCTGAGCGGTGTAGAAGCAGCAGATACACTGAGACCAGGAGCTGAATGGGATAGAAGCGGCAGATACACTGAGACCAGGAGCTGAACGGCATAGAAGCAGCACATACACTGAGACTAGGTGCCAAACGACGTAGAAGTAGCAGATACACTGAGACCAGGAGCTGAACTGTGTAGAAGCAGCACATACACTGAGACCAGGAGCTGAACGGCGTCGAAGCAGCAGATACACTGAGACCAGGAGCTGAACGGCATAGAAGCAGCACATACACTGAGACTAGGTGCTGAATGGCGTAGAAGAGGCAGATACACTGAGACCAGGAGCTGAATGGGATAGAAGCAGCAGATACACTGAGACCAGGAGCTGAATGGCGTAGAAGCAGCACATACACTGAGACTAGGTGCTAAACGACGTAGAAGTAGCAGATACACTGAGACCAGGAACTGAACTGTGTTGCAGCAGCACATACACTGAGACCAGGAGCTGAACGGCATAGAAGCAGCAGATACATTGAGACCAGGAGCTGAGCGGCATAGAAGCAGCACATACACTGAGACTAGGTGCTAAACGATGTAGAAGTAGCAGATACACTGAGACCAGGAGCTGAACGGTGTAGAAGCCGCAGAAACACTGACACCAGGAGCTGAACGGTGTAAAAGCAGCAGATACACTGAGACTAGGAGCTGAACGGCGTAGAAGCAGCAGATACACTGAGACCAGGAGCTGAACGGCATAGAAGCAGCACATACACTGAGACTAGGTGCTAAACGACATAGAAGTAGCAGATACACTGAGTCCAGGAGCTGAACGGCATAGAAGCAGCAAATACACTGAAACCAGGAGCTGAGCGGCATAGAAGCAGCACATACACTGAAACTAGGTGCTAAACGATGTAGAAGTAGCAGATACACTGAGACCAGGAGCTGAACTGTGTAGATGCAGCACATACAGTGATACCAGGAGCTGAACGGCATAGAAGCAGCAGATACATTGAGACCAGGAGCTGAGCGGCATAGAAGCAGCACATACACTGAGACCAGGAGCTGAACGGTGTAGAAGCAGCAGATACACTGAGACCAGGAGCTGAGCGGTGTAGAAGCAACAGATACACTGAGACCAGGAGCTGAATGGGATAGAAGCGGCAGATACACTGAGACCAGGAGCTGAACGGCATAGAAGCAGCACATACACTGAGACTAGGTGCTAAACGACGTAGAAGTAGCAGATACACTGAGACCAGGAGCTGAACTGTGTAGAAGCAGCACATACACTGAGACCAGGAGCTGAACGGCGTCGAAGCAGCAGATACACTGAGACCAGGAGCTGAACGGCATAGAAGCAGCACATACACTGAGACTAGGTGCTAAACGACGTAGAAGTAGCAGATACACTGAGACCAGGAGCTGAACTGTGTTGAAGCAGCACATACACTGAGACCAGCAGCTGAACGGCATAGAAGCAGCAGATACACTGAAACCAGGAGCTGAAGGGTGTAGAAAAAGCAGATACATTGAGACCAGGAGCTGAACGGCGTAATAGCAGTAAATACACTGAGATCAGGAGCTAAACAGTGTAAAGCGGTAAGCACACTGAGACCAGGAGCTGAACGGCGTAGAAAAAGCAGATACACTGAGACCAGGAGCTGAATGGGATAGAAGCGCAGATACACTGAGACCAGGAGCTGAACGGCATAGAAGCAGCACATACACTGAGACTAGGTGCTAAACGACATAGAAGTAGCAGATACACTGAGACCAGGAGCTGAACGGCGTAGAAGCAGCAGATACACTGAGACAAGGAGCTGAACGGCGTAGAAAAAGCAGATACATTGAGACCAGGAGCTGAATGGCGTAATAGCAGTAAATACACTGAGATCAGGAGCTAAACAGTGTAAAGCGGTAAGCACACTGAGACCAGGAGCTGAACGGCGTAGAAAAAGCAGATACACTGAGACCAGGAGCTGAACGGCGTAGAAAAAGCAGATACACTGAGACCAGGAGCTGAACGGCGTAATAGCAGTAAATACACTGAGATCAGGAGCTAAATGGCGTAGCAACAGCACATACACTGAGACCAGGAGCTGAACGGTGTAGAAGCAGCAGATACATTGAGACCAGTAGCTAAACAGCATAGAAGCAGCAGATACACTGAGACCAGGAGCTGAATGTCATAGAAGCAGCAGATACATTGAGACCAGGAGATGAACGGCTGAGAAGCAGCAGATACACTGAGACCAGGAGCTGAATGCTGTAGAAGCAGCAGATACACTGAGACCAGGAGCTGAACAGCATAATAGCGGTCAATACACAGAGACCAGTAGTTGAATGGCGTAGAAACATTAAATACTCTGAACTCAGAACCTGAATGGCGTAGAAGAAGTAGATACACAGAGACCAGGAGCTGAACAGCATAGAAGCAGCAGATACACTGAAACCAGGAGCTGAATTGCGTAGAAGCAGCAGATACACTGAGACCAGGAGCTCAACGGCGTAGAAGCAGTGGATACATTGATACCAGTAGCTGAACGGCATAGAAGCAGCAGATAAACTGAGACCAGGATCTCAATGGCATAGAAGCTGTAATACACGGAGAGCAGGAGCTGAATGGCATAGAAGCAATATATACACTGAGACCATGGCTGAACAGCATAGAAGCAGCAGATACACTGAGACCAGGGCTGAATAGCATAGAAGCAGCAGATACACTGAGACCAGGAGCTGAATTGCGTAGAAGCAGCAGATACACTGAGACCAGTGCTGAACAGCATAGAAGCAGCAGATACACTGAGACCAGGAGCTGAACTGCGTAGAAGCAGCAAATACACCGAGACCGGGAGCTGAACGGTGTAGAAGCAGCAGATACACTGAGACCAGGAGCTGAACAGCATAGAAGCAGCAGATACACTGAGACCAAGAGCTGAACAGCATAGAAGCAGCAAATACACTGAGACCAGGAGTTGAACGGTGTAGAAGCAGCAGATACACTGAGATCAGGACTTAACGGTGTAGAAGCAGCAGATACAGTGAGACCAGGAGCTGAACAGCATAGAAGCAGCAAATACATTGAGACCAGGAGCTGAACAGCATAGAAGCAGCAGATATACTGAGACCAGGAGCTAAACAGCATAGAAGCAGCAAATACACTTAGACCAGGAGCTGAACAGCATAGAAGCAGCAGATACACTGAGACCAGGAGCTGAATGGTGCAGAAGCAGCAGATACACTGAGACCAGTAGCTGAACAGCATAGAAGCGGCAGATACACTGAGACCAGGAGCTGAACGGCTTAGAAGAAGCAGATACCCTGAGACCAGTAGCTGAACAGCATAGAAGCGGCAGACACACCGAGATCAGGAGCTGAACGGCTTAGAAGCACCAGATACACCAGGATCAGCAGCTGAATGGTGTAGAAGCAGCAGATACACTGAGAGTAGGTGCTAAACGACATAGAAGTAGCAGATACACTGAGACCAGGAGCTGAACTGTGTTGAAGCAGCACATACACTGAGACCAGGAGCTGAATGGCGTAGAAGAGGCAGATACACTGAGACCAGGAGCTGAATGGGATAGAAGCAGCAGATACACTGAGACCAGGAGCTGAACGGCGTAGAAGCAGCAGATACACTGAGACCAGGAGCTGAATGGGATAGAAGCAGCACATACACTGAGACTAGGTGCTAAACGACGTAGAAGTAGCAGATACACTGAGACCAGGAACTGAACTGTGTTGCAGCAGCACATACACTGAGACCAGGAGCTGAACGGCATAGAAGCAGCAGATACATTGAGACCAGGAGCTGAGCGGCATAGAAACAGCACATACACTGAGACTAGGTGCTAAACGATGTAGAAGTAGCAGATACACTGAGACCAGGAGCTGAACGGTGTAGAAGCCGCAGAAACACTGACACCAGGAGCTGAACGGTGTAAAAGCAGCAGATACACTGAGACTAGGAGCTGAACGGCGTAGAAGCAGCAGATACACTGAGACCAGGAGCTGAACGGCATAGAAGCAGCACATACACTGAGACTAGGTGCTAAACGACGTAGAAGTAGCAGATACACTGAGACCAGGAGCTGAACGGCATAGAAGCAGCAAATACACTGAAACCAGGAGCTGAGCGGCATAGAAGCAGCACATACACTGAAACTAGGTGCTAAACGATGTAGAAGTAGCAGATACACTGAGACCAGGAGCTGAACTGTGTAGAAGCAGCACATACAGTGATACCAGGAGCTGAACGGCATAGAAGCAGCAGATACATTGAGACCAGGAGCTGAGCGGCATAGAAGCAGCACATACACTGAGACCAGGAGCTGAACGGTGTAGAAGCAGCAGATACACTGAGACCAGGAGCTGAGCGGTGTAGAAGCAGCAGATACACTGAGACCAGGAGCTGAATGGGATAGAAGCGGCAGATACACTGAGACCAGGAGCTGAACGGCATAGAAGCAGCACATACACTGAGACTAGGTGCTAAACGACGTAGAAGTAGCAGATACACTGAGACCAGGAGCTAAACTGTGTAGAAGCAGCACATACACTGAGACCAGGAGCTGAACGGCGTCGAAGCAGCAGATACACTGAGACCAGGAGCTGAACGGCATAGAAGCAGCACATACACTGAGACTAGGTGCTGAATGGCGTAGAAGAGGCAGATACACTGAGACCAGGAGCTGAATGGGATAGAAGCAGCAGATACACTGAGACCAGGAGCTGAACGGCGTAGAAGCAGCAGATACACTGAGACCAGGAGCTGAATGGGATAGAAGCAGCACATACACTGAGACTAGGTGCTAAACGACGTAGAAGTAGCAGATACACTGAGACCAGGAACTGAACTGTGTTGCAGCAGCACATACACTGAGACCAGGAGCTGAACGGCATAGAAGCAGCAGATACATTGAGACCAGGAGCTGAGCGGCATAGAAGCAGCACATACACTGAGACTAGGTGCTAAACGATGTAGAAGTAGCAGATACACTGAGACCAGGAGCTGAACGGTGTAGAAGCCGCAGAAACACTGACACCAGGAGCTGAACGGTGTAAAAGCAGCAGATACACTGAGACCAGGAGCTGAACGGCATAGAAGCAGCACATACACTGAGACTAGGTGCTAAACGACGTAGAAGTAGCAGATACACTGAGTCCAGGAGCTGAACGGCATAGAAGCAGCAAATACACTGAAACCAGGAGCTGAGCGGCATAGAAGCAGCACATACACTGAAACTAGGTGCTAAACGATGTAGAAGTAGCAGATACACTGAGACCAGGAGCTGAACTGTGTAGATGCAGCACATACACTGAGACTAGGTGCTAAACGACGTAGAAGTAGCAGATACACTGAGTCCAGGAGCTGAACGGCATAGAAGCAGCAGATACATTGAGACCAGGAGCTGAGCGGCATAGAAGCAGCACATACACTGAGACCAGGAGCTGAACGGTGTAGAAGCAGCAGATACACTGAGACCAGGAGCTGAGCGGTGTAGAAGCAGCAGATACACTGAGACCAGGAGCTGAATGGGATAGAAGCGGCAGATACACTGAGACCAGGAGCTGAACGGCATAGAAGCAGCACATACACTGAGACTAGGTGCTAAACGACGTAGAAGTAGCAGATACACTGAGACCAGGAGCTGAACTGTGTAGAAGCAGCACATACACTGAGACCAGGAGCTGAACGGCGTCGAAGCAGCAGATACACTGAGACCAGGAGCTGAACGGCATAGAAGCAGCACATACACTGAGACTAGGTGCTAAACGACGTAGAAGTAGCAGATACACTGAGACCAGGAGCTGAACTGTGTTGAAGCAGCACATACACTGAGACCAGCAGCTGAACGGCATAGAAGCAGCAGATACACTGAAACCAGGAGCTGAACGGTGTAGAAAAAGCAGATACATTGAGACCAGGAGCTGAACGGCGTAATAGCAGTAAATACACTGAGATCAGGAGCTAAACAGTGTAAAGCGGTAAGCACACTGAGACCAGGAGCTGAACGGCGTAGAAAAAGCAGATACACTGAGACCAGGAGCTGAATGGGATAGAAGCGCAGATACACTGAGACCAGGAGCTGAACGGCATAAAAGCAGCACATACACTGAGACTAGGTGCTAAACGACATAGAAGTAGCAGTTACACTGAGACCAGGAGCTGAACGGCGTAGAAGCAGCAGATACACTGAGACAAGGAGCGAACGGCGTAGAAAAAGCAGATACATTGAGACCAGGAGCTGAATGGCGTAATAGCAGTAAATACACTGAGATCAGGAGCTAAACAGTGTAAAGCGGTAAGCACACTGAGACCAGGAGCTGAACGGCGTAGAAAAAGCAGATACACTGAGACCAGGAGCTGAACGGCGTAGAAAAAGCAGATACACTGAGACCAGGAGCTGAACGGCGTAATAGCAGTAAATACACTGAGATCAGGAGCTAAATGGCGTAGCAACAGCACATACACTGAGACCAGGAGCTGAACGGTGTAGAAGCAGCAGATACATTGAGACCAGTAGCTAAACAGCATAGAAGCAGCAGATACACTGAGACCAGGAGCTGAATGTCATAGAAGCAGCAGATACATTGAGACCAGGAGATGAACGGCTGAGAAGCAGCAGATACACTGAGACCAGGAGCTGAATGCTGTAGAAGCAGCAGATACACTGAGACCAGGAGCTGAACAGCATAATAGCGGTCAATACACAGAGACCAGTAGTTGAATGGCGTAGAAACATTAAATACTCTGAACTCAGAACCTGAATGGCGTAGAAGAAGTAGATACACAGAGACCAGGAGCTGAACAGCATAGAAGCAGCAGATACACTGAAACCAGGAGCTGAATTGCGTAGAAGCAGCAGATACACTGAGACCAGGAGCTCAACGGCGTAGAAGCAGTGGATACATTGATACCAGTAGCTGAACGGCATAGAAGCAGCAGATAAACTGAGACCAGGATCTCAATGGCATAGAAGCTGTAATACACGGAGAGCAGGAGCTGAATGGCATAGAAGCAATATATACACTGAGACCATGGCTGAACAGCATAGAAGCAGCAGATACACTGAGACCAGGGCTGAATAGCATAGAAGCAGCAGATACACTGAGACCAGGAGCTGAATTGCGTAGAAGCAGCAGATACACTGAGACCAGTGCTGAACAGCATAGAAGCAGCAGATACACTGAGACCAGGAGCTGAACTGCGTAGAAGCAGCAAATACACCGAGACCGGGAGCTGAACGGTGTAGAAGCAGCAGATACACTGAGACCAGGAGCTGAACAGCATAGAAGCAGCAGATACACTGAGACCAAGAGCTGAACAGCATAGAAGCAGCAAATACACTGAGACCAGGAGTTGAACGGTGTAGAAGCAGCAGATACACTGAGATCAGGACCTAACGGTGTAGAAGCAGCAGATACAGTGAGACCAGGAGCTGAACAGCATAGAAGCAGCAAATACATTGAGACCAGGAGCTGAACAGCATAGAAGCAGCAGATACACTGAGACCAGTAGCTGAACAATATAGAAGCAGCAGATACACTGAGACCAGTAGCTGAACGGCATAGAAACAGCAGATACACTGAGATCATTAGCTCAACGGTGTAGAAGCAGCAGATACACTGAGATCAGGAGCTGAACGGCATAGAAGCAGCAGATACACTGAGACCAGGAGCTGAACAGCGTAGAAGCAGCAGATACATTGAGACCAGTAGCTAAACGGCATAGAAGCAGCAGATACACTGAGACCAGGAGCTGAACAGCGTAGAAGCAGCAGATACATTGAGACCAGTAGCTAAACGGCATAGAAGCAGCAGATACACTGAGACCAGGAGCTGAATGGTGTAGAAGTAGCAGATACACTGAGACCAGGAGCTGAATGTCATAGAAGCAGCAGATACATTGAGACCAGGAGATGCATGGCGTCGAAGCAGCAGATACACTGAGACAGGAGTTGAATGGTGTAGAAGCAGCAGATACACTGAGACCAGGAGCTGAATGTCATAGAAGCAGCAGATACATTGAGACCAGGAGATGCATGGCGTCGAAGCAGCAGATACACTGAGACAGGAGTTGAATGGTGTAGAAGCAGCAGATACACTGAGACCAGGAGCTGAATGTCATAGAAGCAGCAGATACACTGAGACCAGGAGCTGAACAGCATAATAGCGGTCAATACACAGAGACCAGGAGTTGAATGGCGTAGAAACATTAAATACGCTGAGCTCAGAACCTGAATGGCGTAGAAGAAGTTAATACACGGAGACCAGGAGCTGAACGGCATAGAAGCAGCAGATACACTAAGACAAGGAGCTGAACGGTGTAGAAGCAGCGGATACATTGAGATCAGTAGCTGAACGGCATAGAAGCAGCAGATACACTGAGACCAGGATCTCAATGGCATAGAAGCTGTAAATACACAGAGAGCAGGAGCTGAATGGCATAGAAGCAATAAATACACTGAGACCAGGGCTGAACAGCATAGAAGCAGCAGATACACTGAGACCAGGGCTGAACAGCATAGAAGCAGCAGATACACAGAGACCAGGAGCTGAATTGCGTAGAAGCAGCAGATACACTGAGACCAGGGCTGAACAGCATAGAAGCAGCAGATACACTGAGACGAAAAGCTGAATTGCGTAGAAGCAGCAGATACACTGAGACCAGGGCTGAACAGCATAGAAGCAGCCGATACACTGAGACCAGGAGCTGAACGGCATAGATGCAGCAGATACACTGAGACCAGGAGCTGAACGGCGTAAAAGCAGCAGATACATTGAGACCAGTAGCTAAACGGCATAGAAGCAGCAGATACACTGAGACCAGGAGCTGAATGGTGTAGACGTAGCAGATACACTGAGACCAGGAGCTGAATGTCATAGAAGCAGCAGATACATTGAGACCAGGAGGTGAACGGCGTCGAAGCAGCAGATACACTGAGACCAGGAGCTGTATGGTGTTGAAGCAGCAGATACACTGAGACCAGGAGCTGAATGTCATAGAAGCAGCAGATACATTGAGAAAAGTAGCTGAACAGCATAATAGCGGTCAATACACAGAGACCAGGAGTTGAATGGCGTAGAAACATTAAATACTCTGAGCTCAGAACCTGAATGGCGTAGAAGAAGTAAATACACGGAGACCAGGAGCTGAACAGCATAGAATCAGCAGATACACTGAGACCAGGAGCTGAACGGTGTAGAAGCAGCGGATACATTGAGACCAGTAGCTGAACGGCATAGAAGCAGCAGATACACTGAGACCAGGATCTCAATGGCATAGAAGCAGCAGATACACTGAGACCAGGAGCTGAATTGCGTAGAAGGAGCAGATACACTGAGACCAGGGCTGAACAGCATATAAGCGGCAGATACACTGAGACCAGGCCCTGAATTGCATAGAAGCAGCAGATACACTGAGACCAGGATCTGAAGGGCATTGAAGCTGTAAATATACTGAGAGCAGGAGCTGAACGGCATAGAAGAAATAAATACACTGAGACCAGGGCTGAACAGCATAGAAGCAGCAGATACACTGAGACCAGGAGCTGAATTGCATAGAAGCAGCAGATACACTGAGACCAGGAGCTGAATGGGATAGAAGCAGCAGATACACTGAGACCAGGAGCTGAATTGCGTAGAAGCAGCAGATACACTGAGACCAGGGCTGAACAGCATACAAGCAGCCGATACACTGAGACCAGGAGCTGAATGGCACAGAAGCAGCAGATACACTGAGATCCGAAGCTGAACCGCATAGAAGCTGCAAATACACTGACACCAGGAGCTGAACAGCATAGAAGCAGCAGATACACTGAGACCAGGAGCTGAATGGCGCAGAAGCAGCAGATACACTGAGATCCGAAGCTGAACGGCATAGAAGCTGTAAATACACTGACACCAGGAGCTGAACAGCATAGAAGCAGCAGATACACTGAGACCAGGAGCTGAATGGGATAGAAGCAGCAGATACACTGAGACCAGGAGCTGAATTGCGTAGAAGCAGCAGATACACTGAGACCAGGGCTGAACAGCATACAAGCAGCCGATACACTGAGACCAGGAGCTGAATGGCACAGAAGCAGCAGATACACTGAGATCCGAAGCTGAACCGCATAGAAGCTGCAAATACACTGACACCAGGAGCTGAACAGCATAGAAGCAGCAGATACACTGAGACCAGGAGCTGAATGGCACAGAAGCAGCAGATACACTGAGATCCGAAGCTGAACGGCATAGAAGCTGTAAATACACTGACACCAGGAGCTGAACAGCATAGAAGCAGCAGATACACTGAGACCAGGAACTGAATGGCGCAGAAGCAGCAGATACACTGAGACCAGGAGCTGAACAGCATAGAAGCAGCAGATACACTGAGACCAGGAGCTGAACGGCGTAAAAGCAGCAAATACACCAAGATCAGGAGCTGAACCGTGTAGAAGCAGCATATACACTGAGACCAGGAGCTGAACAGCATAGAAGCTTCAGATACACTGAGACCAGGAGCTGAACAGCATAGAAGCAGCAAATACACTGAGACCAGGAGCTGAACGGCGTAGAAGCAGCAGATACACCGAGATCAGGACCTGAACGGTGTAGAAGCAGCAGATACACTGAGTCCAGGAGCTGAACAGCGTAATATCGGTAAATGCACTGAGACCAGGAGCTGAACAGCATAGAAGCAGCAGATACACTGAGACCAGGAGCTGAACGGCATAGATGCAGAAGATACACTGAGACCAGGAGCTGAACGGCGTAGAAGCAGCAGATACATTGAGACCAGTAGCTAAACGGCATAGAAGCAGCAGATACACTGAGACCAGGAGCTGAATGTCATAGAAGCAGCAGATACATTGAGACCAGGAGATGAACGGCGTCGAAGCAGCAGATACACTGAGACCAGGAGCTGTATGGTGTAGAAGCAGCAGATACACTAAGACCAGGAGCTGAATGTCATAGAAGCAGCAGATACATTGAGAAAAGGAGCTGAACAGCATAATAGCGGTCAATACACAGAGACCAGGAGTTGAATGGCGTAGAAACATTAAATACTCTGAGCTCAGAACCCGAATGGCGTAGAAGAAGTAAATACACGGAGACCAGGAGCTGAATGGCATAGAAGCAGCAGATACACTGAGACCAGGAGCTGAACGGCATAGAAGCAGCAGATACACTGAGACCAGGATCTCAATTGCATAGAAGCTGTAAATACACGGAGAGCAGGAGCTGAATGGCATAGAAGCAATAAATACACTGAGACCAGGGCTGAACAGCATAGAAGCAGCAGATACACTGAGACCAGGGCTGAACAGCATAGAAGCAGCAGATACACTGAGACCAGGAGCTGAATTGCGTAGAAGCAGCAGATACACTGAGACCAGGGCTGAACAGCATATAAGCAGCAGATGCACTGAGACCAGGACCTGAATTGCATAGAAGCAGCAGATACACTGAGACCAGGAACTGAAGGGCATTGAAGCTGTAAATACACTGAGAGCAGGAGCTGAACGGCATAGAAGAAATAAATACACTGAGACCAGGGCTGAACAGCATAGAAGCAGCAGATACACTGAGACCAGGAGCTGAATTGCATAGAAGCAGCAGATACACTGAGACCAGGAGCTGAATGGGATAGAAGCAGCAGATACACTGAGACCAGGAGCTGAATTGCATAGAAGCAGCAGATACACTGAGACCAGGGCTGAACAGCATAGAAGCAGCCGATACACTGAGACCAGGAGCTGAATGGCACAGAAGCAGCAGATACACTGAGATCCGAAGCTGAACTGCATAGAAGCTGTAAATACACTGACACCAGGAGCTGAACAGCATAGAAGCAGCAGATACACTGAGACCAGGAGCTGAATGACGCAGAAGCAGAAGATACACTGAGATCCGAAGCTGAACGGCATAGAAGCTGTAAATACACTGACACCAGGAGCTGAACAGCATAGAAGCAGCAGATACACTGAGACCGGGAGCTGAATGGCGCAGAAGCAGCAGATACACTGAGATCCGCAGCTGAACGGCATAGAAGCTGTAAATACACTGACACCAGGAGCTGAACAGCATTGAAGCAGCAGATACACTGAGACCAGGAGCTGAACGGCGTAAAAGCAGCAAAAACACCAAGATCAGGAGCTGAACCGTGTAGAAGCAGCAGATACACTGAGACAAGGAGCTGAACAGCATAGAAGCTTCAGATACATTGAGACCAGGAGCTGAACAGCATAGAAGCAGCAAATACACTGAGACCAGGAGCTGAACGGCGTAGAAGTAGCATATAAACCGTGATCAGGACCTGAACGGTGTAGAAGCAGCAGATACACTGAGACCAGGAGCTGAACAGCATAATATCGGTAAATGCACTGAGACCAGGAGCTGAACAGCATAGAAGCAGCAGATACACTGAGACCAGGAGCTGAACAGCACAGAAGCAGCAGATACACTGAGACCAGGATCTGAACAGCATAGAAGCGGCAGATACACTGAGACCAGGAGCTGAACAGCATAGAAGCAGCATATACACTGAGATCAGGAGCTGAATGGTGCAGAAGCAGCAGATACACTGAGACCGGGAGCTGAACAGCATAGAAGCAGCAGATGCACTGAGACCAGGAGCTGAATGGCTTAGAAGCAGCAGATACACCAGGATCAGAATGTGAAAACAAGGAAATAATATGAGGCAGGGTAACCAAAAAGGAAACACACCAAACACAGGTTACAAAGGAACATACAAAGTACTTTATTTTATACTGAATCCAGTTACAAAAGAACAGAACAAAATTCAGATAGCTATCGACCCTCAGTACAACACAGCGAACTCCGGCGTGGTTCTGTGTGCTCAGTGAGTGCAAATATTCATTGAAACAGTCAGGCTTTTATACATTTCTCCAGCCTGTTGTCCAGCCTTTCGGTAGGTTAACCATTCCATAAATAAGTTACTGCTCTAGGGTCCCTTGCCAGGTCAAATCTAGTTCATCTTAGGTTTATACATTAACAAGAAGAAATGGTAATAACGTATGCTCTAGGCCTAACATTACAATGCGGGACTTAGTTTATACAATGTAGTTAAGCAGGTGTTCTCATTCAATTATAGATCAGTTTCGGTGATACAGGTAATCCATTGCACACAGGTCAGCAGAAGGACAAGGTCTCAGCTCATGACCCTAACAAGTGGCCTGCCGGCAAGTTATACATTAGCTGTACAGAGGTCATGACAATCGAGTTCTGTTCTGAATAACATAGGCTACCATTTTAGCTCACATGGTGACTTTATAGAGCAAAAAACCTAAAATGGCGGCTTGACCCAAAATGACAGTTTACATGGTTTCTAAGGTCAAGACCTTGCAATGCGAGTTTATTCACATGTGGTTTATAAGCAGCTTGTTAGCAGCTTGGCGTAGGCCAATATACATATATTCATAGCAATAGGAGGCACGATATAATTTCTAGTTTGACAAACCCTCCTTTTGGCCTATGCCAAGTGCTAAACTACTTCTGATCTCCCTGCAAATAACTCCATGTGTCATCGTCCATGCACCCTGAATAGCTGTCAGAAATATCTATCGCCATTAGATCTTTTACTAAGATCTCTTTCAGTACATACTCCTTAGAGGTTTTTTCGGGGCATACACTTTATGTCCTATTGTACCTATCCCCTGAGCGCAACATCCCCCTAGCATTGAACATATACTTGGTAGACATTGGATACAACAACAAAGAAATAGCAGAATTCCCAAAATAATCAGCAAGACTGAAAGCACTTTCCAACCCAAAGAACGCAAGAAGTCCCAGAACCAAGCGCTAAGATCCCAATTTCCCTCGGGAACATGCACTTCTGAACTAAGAATGTGCAGATTCTGTATTGCCTTAAAAATAGTTGGGGAGGAATCCGGTACGAAAACACAGCAAGCGGACCCCACTAGTTTACATACTCCACCACGTTCAGCCAGAATGACATCTAATGCCATCCGGTTCTGAAGCGCTACCAATCTGATCGCTTTCTGCTCTAAAGTCATATTATAGAGTATATCTGTGGTCCAGTTGATGGTTCTCTCCAGTACTCTCGCTAGTTTCCTGATATCCTCGGAATTCGCTATCTGCCCAAAGAATGGAAGGAATGATTTTGCTACATCTCCTAAAACCTGTGCTGGAGTGTCGCCATTCTCGTCCCGCCGTGGACGAGCCTTCGAAACCTCTACAGTACTTGCTATAAACACCCCAGGTAACAGGATTCCTAGATAACAAGCTCCCTGCCAATCCCTGGGCAACCATGGAAATATTACATTACCGCAAACAAAATAGATAGGTTCGCCTACATACAAAGGTCTGTCTTCCCCAGTCAAATTTGCAACGTTGGCACAACCTTTAAAATCTCCCATTGACCGGGTGCCATTCCTCTGTATGCAGAAAGAAACTGAATCGGGGCTATGGTTAACAGTATAAGAAGGAGGCACGACATCCTTATTGCCTATCGGAGCCATTTTAAAGGAAATTAAAGATTGGAAAGGAAGAGACAGTTTATCAGACGGCCTAATAGAAGCAACATTAGGTTTACTTCTATTTGCAAAAAGCGAGCATCCCAGGGAAGTTAATTCACGTTTCTCGAAATCATTCAAATTAGTTCCATCAAAGTTCCCTGAGATGCTATCATTCCAACGGCCAAAGAAGAGTGCTCTCACAGAGGCATAGCAAGCAGTCGTTAAGGGTAAAGGGTGAATATACCATCCCAGTCCCTTGTTCCCATGTTGCGGTAAATGAGTGCAAATCCAATAATTACTCTTATTAAAAATGGCGTGCGTTTCATTCATTACTATCATTAGAGTGTTAGTATGATACTTTTGTCTATGTTGGGAGTCTCTAGGAGACAGAGTGTGAAGATGTACAGAGGGAGTCAAAGCAGTCGGTACAATCTCGGTCGGTAGTAAAGGTTTTAGAGGATAGATTTCTTCAAAGTACCAAAGTCCTACAGCAGTAATTGCAAAAATAACAATTATCGTTATCAAAACACAGCAGTACGTTTTCGGGGCCCAGGCACATTGTTCATTGTCCAAGTTGGTCACCCCCTTATTCACAAGTTCAGTGCGGGGAGCAGCAGTGGAGGTGGCAGGCATTGTAGTTCCTCAATCGACGACCCCAATGTTCGTTGCTGGCGACGCTACGGTCGCGCAATTTCTTAGTCCTTCCCAACCATAGCCAGCAGAATATCTTTTTTTCCCTTTTGTTCAACATAAATTATATTATACAAAGGAAAACTTACGATCAATTCTCTTTCTCAAATGCACAGAAAAACCCGTGCCGTAGTTCTATTTTCTTCATCGAAGGTTGTACCTGATGGTACCCAAGATTGTTTGGTCCGAAAATAAGGTGTCGTCACTTCCTGAGGGAAGCGACGTATCGGAGGCGACGGAAGTTGCAGAGCTTGAAACAGTATTTTCCGGAAGTGATTTTTCAAAAGAGTGTGGAGACGAAATGGACAGTTCCCCAAGCTCCACGGGCTCAGAGAAATTCTCCGACGCACTCACATCGCTGTTTGCTACTCCAAGATCAGGGACTGTAGCATCAGCAAGGGGTTCTGCTTCTTCTGTAACGTGTGGCGTCGGGTGAGGAAGTTTCTTGACATGCGTCGCGTGGATCCAGTGTTTCTTTCCAGCCACCCGCACTGCTGTCCGAGTGACCAACAACACCTGGTAGGGTCGCTTCCAACGAGGAGCGAGACAGGAAGACCTTTCGTAGGCCTTCACTAGGACCCAACTTCCAGGCTTTATATTGTGTCCTGGGCCTGTGAACCATACAGGTAAAGCTGAAAACACCTGGTGATAAATGAAATACAGGTTTTTAGTTAACTGGTTACAGTAGTCGGAGATAAGTACATTTTCTACATCGCGCAATGTGCAGCTTTTAGGCAAACCCCAAATATTAGCAGGTCTCCCCATTACCACCTCAAAGGGAGAGAGCCCAGTCTTAGTTTGAGGGGTTGTCCGCATTGAAAGTAACACGATCGGTAAGGCGTCCGGCAATTTTAATTTGGTGCCGGCACACGTCTTAGCGAGCTTGTTTTTTATGATACCATTGTGTCTTTCCACTAATCCGGCGCACTCAGCATGTCTGGCCGAATGGAATCGTTTGTCAATTTGCAATGCCGCACATATCTGTAGAATTACAGCAGCGATAAAATGCGGACCATTATCCGACCAGATAACTCTCGGCAAACCGAACCGTGGGAAGAATTCCTTTAACATGGTCTTTGCAGTGGTCATGGATGTAGCGTCTTTAACAGGGAAAGCCTCGACCCACTTACTAAAGGCGCAAATGACCACAAGGACATATTTTAGATTGTTACATCGCTCCATTTCAATAAAGTCAAAGTGAATCACTTCAAACGGGACAGAAGGAGGCCCAAAGCTACCTCTTGGAGTTGCTGTCCCCTTTCCCACATTGTGTTGTAGGCAAATCATGCAATTTTGGACATAATGCTGGGCAATGTTTGAAATCTTATCATTTACCCAGACTTTCTCTAACATTCTCGTGATCTGTTGAGCGCACACATGTGTGGGACCGTGTGCCATGGTAACCATCATTACAATATATGCATTAGGAAGCAACCATTTCCCTTCAACCATGTCCACCCAACACCCATCATCATCGAGTTTCCCCAAGCCCTCAGCCCACCTCTTGGATTCTTCTAATGTGGCATCGGCTTGGATATCCCGTACAGACCCAACACCCTCATCCATTGCATAGGCATCTACAGTCTCCCTTGAAACATACATCTCCGTGAAGAGATCAGAGGCAGTTTGTCTAGCTATTTGATCAGAGAAAGCATTCCCTTTCCCTACATCATCTATAATCTTGCGATGTGCTGCACACTTAATGATTGCTAACTGACTAGGGAGCGCAAGCCATGTTGGATCTTGGTGCCATGCGAAGTTAAAAACCCTCTCTCTGACCAAAGTCTCCCAAAGTTGTGAGCCACCCCAAAGGCATACTGGCTATCGGTATATATGTTTACTGTTAGCCCTTCGGAAATCTCACAAGCCCAAGTCAATGCTATAATCTCTGCGGCCTGCGCAGAGTTATGCGTAATTCTCTTGGTCTCCACAACCGTACTCAATGTAGTGACTGCATAAGCAGCTGTGGATGTACCATCCAGTAGTTTGAAGCAGGAGCCATCACAAAACAGCTTCCCTTGTGGGTTATCCAAAGGAGCGTCCCTCAAATCAACTCTGCCTTTTGTATCTTGTTCAGTAGTATACAGGCAGTCATGTGACTCTTCATCACCGCAAACAGTATTTTGCGGGAAAGGTAGGAGTTCAGCCGGATTAAGAACGCAGCACCTCCTAATTTGAATGTGGGGAGCAAACAAGATTAATTCATATCTTGTCAGTCGTGCGGAAGTGAGGTGTTGCGTTTGGGTTTTGTTCAATAGAATATCTACAGAGTGAGGCACCATCACGGTTAAATGATGGCCTAGGACCATTCCCTCACTCTGTTTTACAGACGCAGCAGCAGCAGCGACAGCGCGTAAACCTCTTGGCAAAGCGCATGCACAGGATCAAGGGCGGAAGAGTCATAACCGCATGGCCTATTCTTCCCTCCATGTTCCTGCGTTAAAACAGCCAAAGCACATCCATCACATTCATGCCCAAACAACACAAAGGCCTTCTCATAGTTCGGTGTGCCCAAAACTGGCGCCGAACATAATGCAGTCTTGAGCAACTCGAATGAATGTTGATGCTCCGTATTCCATGGCAATGGCGAAGAAATACCCTTCTTCGTCAAGGCCAACATTGGTTTTATCACTAGTGAGAAGTTTGGGATCCATAACCTACAGTAAGAAGCCATACCTATCAAGGCTCTAACTTCCTTTTGTGTATTTGGGACAGACATGCCAGAAATGTGTTTTATTCTTTCAGGTGTCAATCCTCTTCCCTCCTTTTGACAGGAGATAGCCTAAATAGGCGACCTCCTGGCAACAATATTGAAACTTTTTAAGCGAAGCTTTGTGACCATGCTTAGCTAGATGGATGAGCAACAACACAGTGCCCTCTTTACAAGAGCTCTCAGAGTCAGCGGCTAAAAGCAAATCATCAACATATTGAAGCAACGTACAAGTAGGGGGCAATCCAAGGGTATCAAGCTGCTCTTTCAAAGCCCTACTATAAATACTAGGACTCTCAGTATAACCTTGAGGTGCACGAGTAAATGTGAATGAGCGTCCCCCTAAGGTGAACGCGAACAAGTATCTACTATCCTCATGTATAGGAATACTGAAGAAAGCATTCTTTAGGACCACAACACTGCAGTGAGTAGCCGTAGCTGGAATCATGGTTAATATTGTCGTCACATCAGGCACAATTGGAAATTGCGGAGTGACGACTTTATTAATGGCACGTAAATCAATTATAAAACGAAATGGAATTGCATTATCACCTTTTTTGTACACGGGTAAAATCGGACTATTGCACAAACTTCCTTCAATCTCCTCAATCACCCCACGATGCACAAAACAATGCTCTTCAAAGCTCGCTCGCCTTCAACTGAGATCTTATACTGTGGAATACGGAGCAGCTTAATTCCCTGTTTCAAAACTATTTTAACAGGCTCAATCTGCAAAACACCGACATCATTGTCATCAACTGCCCACAAACACTCTGGTATATTACTGAATTCTGGCGGCAAAGGTCTAGTCAAGAATTGCGAAACAGAACATTGCTGTGGTGAAATCGTCAAACGCACTCCATCAGAAGAACAATGAATTACCGCATTTAATTCCTTCAACAGATTCAACCCCAGCAAATTCTCTCCACAATTTGAAGTCAAGAGAAATGGACAGTGGTCCGTAAAGGGACCCAAAGAAATAGGTACCGGTGAAGAAACCGGACAAACAACTGGTGTGCCAGAAAACCCTACAGAAACATTGGTTTGCCCTGACAGTGGAATGTTTGGAACCCGAGAATGATCAATGGAGCACTTCTGTGCTCCAGTGTCTATCAAAAATTGATGTTTCCTATTTCCCACTAACATTTCAACGTAGGGACCTTTCTGATTAACAGGAATAGGTGTAGGTTCCAAACCCTGCTTCGGGCAATCCTAACGAAACAAAATATCATCAAAAGGAAGCTCTTCAGATAGATATGCCGCAGAAGGATGATCAAATATGTTTCTAGTATCCACACTCGAAGCCTGATTATCCTGTGAAAAAGGTTGTTGGGGATCCTGTGAAAACTGGCCTCTACCAGGGCCCCCTACACCCGGGCGACCTCTGGATCGTCTACCCATATTTCCAAATGTGTTATTCAACCTCTGTCGAAGACGGGGCATTGTGCACGCCAATGACCCTCCTGGCGACAATAGGCACACTGGTTAATATTCACAGGACCCAAGGGCACATTCCCTTGTAGAACATACTGACCTCTAATCTGCGAACTACCCCCTCTGGGGCCTCTAACAATTTGCTGTAACAATACTTTAGTCTTCAAATCACCTTTTCTCTTCTCGACTCTATCTTTTTCATTATTGACACGTAGTACTGAGCCATGTGCAGTACTTCTGATTGGGATTTCGTCTGCCAAGCGCTCTCAAAAGACATAATTTGTGACTGGATGTCAGGCAGCAATCCACGTACAAATTTGTCCACAAATAATCTTTTCCCAGACTCTGTGCCTAAGTCTTGTCCACTGAAATCCGAGAATACCTGTTCGAACCGATTAAAGAACTCGGTAGCACCCTCAGATTTTCCTTGGACACAGGCCGTAAGCTTGTCCCAAATAATTCTCTTTTCGGGGATTATAGTTTTCAGTTTTGCAATGATTCTGTCAGGCAAAGTTAGTATCACCTGAGTTGGTCTCTCACCAGCTGGCCTTTCCCCATCAAGCCTAACTATGTTAGCCCATGTATCTCCCAACCCTGGTACATCGTCTATAGTTCTAACTTGTTTCCACAAATCTACAGGCAGGAGTACAGGGAATAGCAAATCAATGTCGCCTAGGGTAAACACTGAGGACTGCAAAACGGACTCTATCTCTTTATAGAACCCTGTCGGATTTTTCCTAATGTCAGGAATAGTTTGTCTAATAGTATTCACTTCCTGTCGTGAAAACGGGACGTGAACAAACTGCGATACATAATGTGCAGGAATGTCCACAGCAGGTGTACCTGCTGCAGCATTAGCAGGAATCTCAACCTTTGGGACAAATGTCGGAGGAACCTCTCTCATAGGCAACTGAGATGTAGGCAACTCCGAACGCTTACTAAGCAACAGAGCTAAGTCGAGCACTAAAGCAGTTGAAGAAGTGTCAAGTGAAAAAGCTCTCTTATAAATGCTCAATAACTCTGTGGGACAACTAACCTTTCTCTTTAAACATTCATCCTGCAGGTACTCTACCATTACCTGTATCAATTTCCTCTGCATTTCTAGCGTATATTGACTGAATGTGTCATATACCTCAACTGGAGTTATCGATATGTCTGAAATCCATCTAATCGCATCTTTTGTACAAATTTGAGCCTCCTCAGATGTCGATTTACGACACGGAAGGAATCGTTTCTGTACATACATACTTTCTTCTTCGTCATCCTCATTCCGTAACCTTTCCAACTCCTTTCTATACTCAAATATCCTCTCAACATGCTCATGTACCTTCTCCATAGTGTCTCTTGATAACGCTAAAGTATTCAGGTCCCTCAACCCTTGTGGGAGGTCTGCATTATTTAATTTACCCCACATTACACATAAATGAATCCCTAAACCTTCAATGAAAAAATTTTTCTCAGGAAAATTATCCATATTAGAAAGTGTGGCAAGAGCATTAGCTCGATCATCTCTCTCCATACAATGCTTAGCCCATGCAAACAAATCCTGTTTCTTTTCTGTAGGAACAGTATTACGAGTAACAATCCTCGACCCCGCACCCTGATCAACTACAAGCGGTACAGAACTACTTGGGAGTGAGGGTGCAGGCAAATTCAATGGAGGTACTATTACTGGTGCAATGGGAAGAGGCAGAGGAGCAGGTGGAGGAACAACAACCGGAGGAATAGGAACAACAGGTTGAGCAGGAAGAGCAGGAATAACAGCAGGAAGAGGTACAGCAGGAGGAAGAGGAACATACGGAGGTGGTGCAGAGGCACCAGGCCTTCGTTCATTTAACAATTTGTCGATAAACTCATCAGAAACATGAAGATCTTTAGAAGGATAGATTTTCTGCATACCGAGTGAGAAAGCCCTGTCCATATTCCTAACCGACTCAGACTGTTTGTCCTGATCATATAACAACGCCTTTTCAGCATTTGTTTTATGACGGCGCCCATGTTTTTCCCTACTTTTAAGCTGCTGCAACGCTTCTCTTTTCCAATTTTGCAAAACATCAAATGCTGCAGGTCTGGCCTTCTTTTTTAACAAGACTGACTCTAAATATTCAATACGAGGGATCTCAAAACTACCATTGACTGGCCACTGAAGTTCGGAGGCATGTCTGGTTTGTCTGTGCCAAATTTTATTAAATACTACACTTCCAATGCCATGCTTACAGTACATAGTACATGCCGGTGACCCCTCCTGTGGTGCCGGACGGCTAAATTCCAAAGATTGTCTATCGCTGCGGAATAATGCCCTAAAGCAGCTAGACAATTTCCCAGGCATTTCTCAAATACTCGGTGTTACCTGGTCAATAATTGTGTCTGCAGATACAATGTGCCAAATTCAAATTGTCAGGGTTGAAATAAGAGTCGGGTAACGACTCACCTGACCAAACCTAAGGAGGACCGATCGGTTTACAAAGGATTTACCTAACAAATTTTACCTTGTGTATGGTGATTTCGGCAAATCTGCCTTCCTCAAAAAATTGACCCTCGTCAAGATGCCGTCTCAGACCACACGGCTATCGTCCAGGGAACGGATCGTGCAGTGCTGTTGAGGTGTCGCGTCTCGTTCAGTCGGGCCCGTTATGTCATACCGTCCGATCCCGGTCCGATAGCATGCGTCAACCTTCAATAATCCGGCATCAATCTTGAGGGTCCCTATTCCGGGCGTCAACTGTGAAAACAAGGAAATAATATGAGGCAGGGTAACCAAAAAGGAAACACACCAAACACAGGTTACAAAGGAACATACAAAGTACTTTATTTTATACTGAATCCAGTTACAAAAGAACAGAACAAAATTCAGATAGCTATCGAGCCTCAGTACAACACAGCGAACTCTGACGTGGTTCGGTGTGCTCAGTGAGTGCAAATATTCATTGAAACAGTCAGGCTTTTATACATTTCTCCAGCCTGTTGTCCAGCCTTTCTGCAGGTTAACCATTCCATAAATAAGTTACTGCTCTAGGGTCCCTTGCCAGGTCAAATCTAGTTCATCTTAGGTTTATACATTAACAAGAAGAAATGGTAATAATGTATGCTCTAGGCCTAACATTACAATGCGGGACTTAGTTTATACAATGTAGTTAAGCAGGTGTTCTCATTCAATTATAGATCAGTTTCAGTGATACAGGTAATCCATTGCACACAGGTCAGCAGTAGGACAAGGTCTCAGCTCATGACCCTAACAAGTGGCCTGCAGGCAAGTTATACATTAGCTGTACAGAGGTCATGACAATCGAGTTCTGTTCTGAATAACATAAGCTACCATTTTAGCTCACATTGTGACTTTATAGAGCAAGAAAACCTAAAATGGCGGCTTGACCCAAAATGACAGTTTACATGGTTTCTAAGGTCAGGACCTTGCAATGCGAGTTTATTCACATGTAGTTTATAAGCAGCTTGTTAGCAGCTTGGCGTAGGCCAATATACATATATTCATAGCAATAGGAGGCACGATATAATTTCTAGTTTGACAAGGAGCTGAACAGTGTAGAAGCAGCAGACACACTGAGACCAGGAGCTGAACGGCATAGAAGCAGCAGATACACTGAGACCAGGAGCTGAATGGGATAGAAGCAGCAGATACACTGAGACCAGGAGCTGAACGGCATAGAAGCAGCAGATACACTGAGACCAGGAGCTGAACGGCGTAGAAGCAGCTGGTACATTGAGACCAGTAGCTAAACGGCATAGAAGCAGCAGATACACTGAGACCAGGAGCTGAATGGTGTAGAAGCAGCAGATACACTGAGACCAGGAGATGAACAGCATAATAGCGGTCAATACACAGAGACCAGGAGTTGAATGGCGTAGAAGCAGCAGATACACTGAGACCAGGAGCTGAATTGCATAGAAGCAGCAGTTACACTGAGACCAGGAGCTGAAGAAGCAGCAGATACACTGAGACCAGGATCTCAATGGCATAGAAGCTGTAAATACACTGAGACCAGGAGCTGAATTGCGTAGAAGCAGCAGATACACTGAGACCAGGGCTGAACAGCATATAAGCAGCAGATACACTGAGTCCAGGAGCTGAATTGCATAGAAGCAGCAGATACAATGAGACCAGGAGCTGAAGGGCATAGAAGCTGTAAATACACTGAAAGCAGGAGCTGAACGGCATAGAAGAAATAAATACACTGAGACCAGTGCTGAAAAGCATAGAAGCAGCAGATACACTGAGACCAGGAGCTGAATTGCATAGAAGCAGCAGATACACTGACACCAGGAGCTGAACAGCATAGAAGCAGCAGATACACTGAGACCAGGATCTGAACAGCATAGAAGCAGCAAATACATTGAGACCAGGAGCTGAACAGCATAGAAGCAGCAGATACACTGAGACCAGGAGCTGAACAGCATAGAAGCAGCAGATACACTGAGACCAGGAGCTGAACAGCATAGAAGCAGCATATACACTGAGATAAGGAGCTGAATGGTGCAGAAGCAGCAGATACACTGAGACCAGGAGCTGAACAGCATAGAAGCAGCAGATAGACCGAGATCAGGAGCTGAACGGCTTATAAGCAGCAGATACACCAGGATCGGGAGCTAAATGGTGTAGAAGCAGCAGATACACTGAGACCAGGAGCTGAATTGCGTAGAAGCAGCAGATACACTGAGACCAGGGCTGAACAGCATATAAGCAGCAGATATACTGAGTCCAGGAGCTGAATTGCATAGAAGCAGCAGATACACTGAGACCAGGAGCTGAAGGGCATAGAAGCTGTAAATACACTGAGAGCAGGAGCTGAACGGCATAGAAGAAATAAATACACTGAGACCAGGGCTGAACAGCATAGAAGCAGCAGATACACTGAGACCAGGAGCTGAATGGGATAAAAGCAGCAGATACACTGAGACCAGGAGCTGAATTGCGTAGAAGCAGCAGATACACTGAGACCAGGAGCTGAACAGCATAGAAGCAGCAAATACACTGAGACCAGGAGCTGAACAGCATAGAAGCAGCATATACACTGAGATTCATTAGCTGAATGGTGCAGAAGCAGCAGATTCACTGAGACCAGGAGCGGAACAGCATAGAAGCAGCAGTTACACCGAGATCAAGAGCTGAACGGCTTAGAAGCAGCAGATACACCACGATCAGGAGCTGAACGGTGTAGAAGCAGCAGATACACTGAGACCAGGAGCTGAACGGCATAGAAACAGCAGATACACTTAGACCAGGAGCTGAACGGCATAGAAGCAGCAGATATACTGAGATCATGAGCTGATAGGTGTAGAAGCAGCAGATACACTGAGACCAGGAGCTGAACGGCATAGAAGTAGCAGATACACTGAAATCAGGAGCTGAACGGTGTAGAAGCAGCAGATACACTGAGACCAGGATTTGAACGGCATAGAAGCAGCAAATAAACTGAGACCAGGATTTGAACGGCGTAGAAGCAGCAGATACACTGAGACCAGGATTTGAACGGCGTAGAAGCAGCAGATACACTGAGACCAGGAGCTGAATGGCGTAGAAGTACCAGATACACTGAAATCAGGAGCTGAACGGTGTAGAAGCAGCAGATACACTGAGACCAGGAGCTGAACGGCATAGAAGCAGCAGATACACTGAGACCAGGAGCTGAACAGTGTAGAAGCAGCAGATACACTGAGACCAGGAGCTGAACAGCGTAGAAGTAGCAGATACACTGAAATCAGGAGCTGAACGGTGTAGAAGCAGCAGATACACTGAGATCAGGAGCTGAACAGTGTAGAAGCAGCAGATACACTGAGACCAGGAGCTGAACGGCGTAGAAGCAGCAGATACACTGAGATTAGGAGATGAACAGTGTAGAAGCAGAAGAGAAACAGAGAACCGGGGCGGAACAGCTTAGAAGCAGCAGATACGCTGAGACCAGGAGCTGAACAGTGTCGAAGCAGCAGATACACTGAGACAGGAACTAAACGGTGTCCTGGTCTACAACACTATGTTTTATGTGGTTTATTTTATTATTTTGTTTGTTTATTTAAGTTATCAATCTTTTAAGTAGCACATGGCATCACAACTGGTTTGTCTGGTGACTGGTGTGCTTAATATATATTTTAATACTACTACTAGAAGTCTGTGCCAGCTCCATTGGCCTGAATCGGGGCTTCTCTTACTAACCTCTGCACCCCCACCACCATCGTAGTTCTCCCAGTCTAATATCAACAATGACTGATAAATACAGTCCTTTCTCAGTTGCCATGCCACCTTGTAGTCCTCTTTCTGTATTTAGTCCTAACTCCTCTGTCCCTTGTGAAATCTTTAATCATAAGCAAATACATTGTTCTGAGTATCACAAACTTTAGGGTGCATATACAGTCACTGTATAGTAGTTTGTACAGTTTAGTCAAATAAAGAGAATACTTTTAAAAAACACATTCTTTTTTAATTAGTGTTTATGTTTAAAAGAAAACCGTACATAATTATTATATCATAAATACATCCATAGAAAACATTAGCTCATCAAATATATAAAAGACAAATATAAAAAGCACAATAAACAGGAAGATAATCCCTGAGATAAGAAACAATTAATTCTGTAAGCCCCCTTACATAATTACTTTTCTAAAAGGAACACGTTCTCACAAATATGCAACACCTTAAGCAAATCCACACAAACATGAATTAAAAATCATGTTAAACATGGAAGAAAGACATGTGTGTCCTGCTGAAGTCAATAGAGATTGACGAGGAAGAACTATTGCAAAATCCGGCTAAGATCCAGAAGAAAATGAAAGAACTAGACTGGATACAAACCTTGTCTAAAGCCTCAGAAAATAAACTAACTTTACACTTGCCTTCAAACACGAAAATAAACGACCTTTACATTTGCCTTCAAACACGAAAATAAACGAACTTTACATTTGCCTTCAAACACGAAAATAAACGACCTTTACATTTGCCTTCAAACACGAAAATAAACGAACTTTACACTTGCCTTCAAACACGAAAATAAACTAACTTTACACTTGCCTTCAAACACGAAAAAAACTAAACGAACTTCAGGGTTACATTAAACAGTTCCCGAGCAGAAAAGCAAGAAACTGCCTTCTTAGAGCGAGGCTCAACCGTCTTCCAACGAATGAAATTAGAGCCATTAGAGGACTCTCGGATACAAGTGATTGTAGACTCTGCCACGAGTGAAACGTAAAAGAAACAATACTGCACCTTCTTCTTAGCTGTGTAAAAACAGAAGTCCTCAGGTCATCATACATGCAATACTTTGCGTCTGATCTTACGTTGGAGTCGAAACACTGCTGGTGGTCGAGGATGATCAGTGGTGATAAACCAACGTGGCTCACCACGGCAACGACCGAAATTCTTCAACAGGTGATGATCAACCTTGAAAACTCTCCTTAAGTTTATAAAAAGGAAATAGAACCAAAGGGCCGATGTAGGCTGAAAGCGCAAGCTAAGTACTCAGTAATAAACAGAAAGTTCATTTACCAGAGCTTAGTTAACGTTTTGAAAAATCATTTATTTGATTAAAAAAAAAAATCATGTTAAATTCATGTTCTAAAAGTGCGTTTTTTTCTTATATCTTATCTATTTCACAGTAAATGACCCCGATCAGCCTTACAAGTGCCAGCATGATGGAAGCATGTCTGCCCTCAGTTAGTCTAGACCACACATTACAGGGGATAACAGTCGAAGCCAAAAGTACAAACACAAATACACATTTTAAAACACTCGAAATCCAAAATATATTCTGAACAGTTTGAAGATTTTTTTTTTATTATTAATTGTGAACCAGACACTTTTTGTCTGCACCCAACCTTGCACTGCCTGTTCTTTGATGTTTGATCCTGTGTCTTGCACTTGCTCCTCCTCCCCCAGCACCTTTCCCCTTCCCTCTCCCCTGCACTTGCGTGATCTCAATGTCATGTGGCCTAGTGAGATTGTTGTCTCTGTCCTCCCAATGTTCCACTATCCTTGCTTCTTCGCGCCTTCAAACACTTGTGCGTAGGCACGTTATAAATACCATACCATACCATATCATATCAGAGACATACATTAACCTGTCTAATTCCCCGAGTTAAAGGTGCCTGTGACTTGGTCTTGGCAACCGTGTTCATGGGCTGCTGGAACTGCATTCACAAGCATTGACTCAGGGGGATGTGAGGACTGATGTTAACATCAATTTGAGATGTTCCTCAGTGAAGCGGAGACCACTTTTATAGTTGCTTCAATGGGAAGAAACCACCTCTCTCATGGCCCAAGCCTTGTTGACACTTGGGTTCTATGTTCATTCATCCCGGAATTCTTTTGGTGAAAACCTCATCCAATTTCTTTTTTTTTAATTTGGGGTGTTGGGATGTTTACCTCCCAAACATTCCCTTCCTTTTTATTTATTCTCTATCCTCCCATCACCCCTACCACTAATATTCCCTTAGCCACTCCCCCCACCTCCCCATATTATTCAATGATTTTTTCAGCCAAAAACTTTCATCAAAAAACTCAGCGGAAAAAAACATGCGATCCGACACTTGTCATTGGTGATTCTATGACCATTTGAATAAGGTGACATTATAGTTGTATATCTGGGCTCCCCACTTTGGAAAATCCCTTGTATGGTTTAATGTTTCCCGTCAGCGTAGCTGTGGTGATTGGAGGCCAGAATGCATGGCCCCCCTGCCCCTTTTCTAAAAGACACAACACATACACTCATAAGTACCATCTTCTAAGAGTAAGGACAGGTCACAAGGGAAGCGAAATTTGTGAGATCGCTTCAGTATCAATGATCAGTGGAGACCCAAACTTAGCCCGGCTGTGCCCATGTGGCAAAGGCAGGCCCAGGAGACCACCTAGAGCAGAAGGGGGAACCATGCATGTTCTCGTTGCAAAGATAAGGGTAGATCAGCCATGGGAGGCCCTGTTGCCATACCATGAGGTGATGCCCCCAAGGCCCCGAAAGCAAGAGTCGAGATTAAGGACAGGTGCATCATAAAGACATACAGAAGAGTCTCCACAGCCGAGTGGGATACATCTCAGACACACACTCTGGTGACTGAAACACAGGCCACATAGTCTGGGCTGGGTCTATGTGTATCAGGGAGACAGCGCCCAGAATGGAATAGGAACTGGGTCTCAGAGCAAAGCACACATCTGAGACAGGACTCATGCTCCTGCAATGGAACGCGCACCACAGCTTCCAATCTACTGTGGAGGATCAGAGAGGAGATTCCATTCACAATTAACCAGAATAAGCAGGTTGCTGATCCACGGTAATCCTATTATCCTTCTGCCTGAGTCTAATATGGTAATTCCATGTAGGGTCAAGGCTACAAATAGTCTACTACCGCCCTCACCTGGAGTTAACGAGGAGATGCGTTGAGATTTCAGGCCTAGAGCCAATCAGCAATTCCTGGAATGTGGTGGCCAACCAATCAGAGCCCTTATTGTCACAATCACCTTATTATACCCAATATAAAAGGAGGCAGATGCGTGTAGCGTTGTGAGGAGGGTGGCATTTCAGTGAGGGAAAATGGTGAGAAGAGCAGGAGTAGAAGGAGTTGGAGGAGTTGGAGGAGTTGGAGGAGCAGGAAGATGCAGGGGTGCAGGAGCAAGAGCAGGAGCAGGAGGAGGAGCAGGAGGAGAATAAGGAGATGGAGGAAAAGGAGCAGGAAGAGGCAGAGGAGCGGGAAGATGCAGGGGTGCCGGAGCAAGAACAGGAGCAGGAGGAGGAGAGGAGGAGGAGCAGGAGGAGAAGAACGTGTATAAGGAGATGCAGGTGTGCCGGATCAAGAACAGGAGCACGAGGAGGTGGTGGTGCAGGAAGATGCAGGGGTGCCGGAGCAAGAACAGGAGCAGGAGGAGGAGAGGAGGAGGAGCAGGAGGAGAAGAACGTGTATAAGGAGATGCAGGTGTGCCAGATCAAGAACAGGAGCACGAGGAGGTGGTGGTGCAGGAAGATGAAGGGGTGCCGGAGCAAGAACAGGAGCAGGAGGAGGAGAGGAGTAGGAGCAGGAGGAGAAGAACGTGTATATTGAGATGCAGGTGTGCCGGAGCAAGAACAGGAGCACGAGGAGGTGGTGGTGCAGGAAGATGCAGGGGTGCCGGAGCAAGAACAGGAGCAGGAGGAGGAGAGGAGTAGGAGCAGTAAGAGAAGACCGTGTATAAGGAGATGCAGGTGTGCCGGAGCAAGAACAGGAGCAGGAGTAGGAGAGGAGGAGGAGCAGGAGGAGAAGAACGTGTACAAGGAGATGCAGGTGTGCCGGAGCAAAAACAGGAGCACAAGGAGGTGGTGCTGCAGGAAGATGCAGGGGTGCCGGAGCAAGAACAGGAGCAAGAGGAGGTGGTGGTGCAGGAAGATGCAGGGGTGCTGGAGCAAGGACAGGAGGAGGAGAGGAGGAGGAGCAGGAGGAGAAGAACGTGTATAAGGAGATGCAGGTGTGCTGGAGCAAGAACAGGAGCAGGAGGAGGAGGGGAGGAGGAGCAGGAGGAGAAGAACGTGTATAAGGAGATGCAGGTGTGCCGGAGCAAGAACAGAAGCACGAGGAGGTGGTGGTGCAGGAAGATGCAGGGGTGCCGGAGCAAGAACAGGAGGAGGAGAGGAGGAGGAGCAGGAGGAGAAGAACGTGTATAAGGAGATGGAGGAAAAGAAGCAGGAGCAAGAGGAGGTGGTGGAGCAGGAAGATGCAGGGGTGCTGGAGCAAGGACAGGAGGAGGAGAGGAGGAGGAGCAGGAGGAGAATAACGTGTATAAGGAGATGCAGGTGTGCTGGAGCAAGAACAGGAGCAAGAGGAGGTGGTGATGCAGGAAGATGTAGGGCTGCTGGAGCAAGAACAGGAGCAAGAGGAGGTGGTGGTGCAGGAAGATGCAGGTGTGCCGGAGCAAGAACAGAAGCACGAGGAGGTGGTGGTGCAGGAAGATGCAGGGGTGCCGGAGCAAGAACAGGAGGAGGAGAGGAGGAGGAGCAGGAGGAGAAGAACGTGTATAAGGAGATGCAGGTGTGCTGGAGCAAGAACAGGAGCAGGAGGAGGAGGGGAGGAGGAGCAGGAGGAGAAGAACGTGTATAAGGAGATGCAGGTGTGCCGGAGCAAGAACAGGAGCAGGAGGAGGAGGGGAGGAGGAGCAGGAGGAGAAGAACGTGTATAAGGAGATGCAGGTGTGCCGGAGCAAGAACAGAAGCACGAGGAGGTGGTGGTGCAGGAAGATGCAGGGGTGCCGGAGCAAGAACAGGAGGAGGAGAGGAGGAGGAGCAGGAGGAGAAGAACGTGTATAAGGAGATGGAGGAAAAGAAGCAGGAGCAAGAGGAGGTGGTGGAGCAGGAAGATGCAGGGGTGCTGGAGCAAGAACAGGAGCAAGAGGAGGTGGTGGTGCAGGAAGATGCAGGGGTGCTGGAGCAAGAACAGGAGCAGGAGGGGGAGGTCAGCAGTTATTTTTCCTAAGTTTTGGGGGATCATCTAGAAGCAGGGCCAGTGACCCCAGGTCACCACGGAGATCCAGGCCCAGGCGGAGATTCCAGGCTGTGGCTTGAGGTGTCCTGGAGAGTGGAACCCTGGGGACAGAAACTGCTGTGGCTACATTGACAATAGTCGAAAGGTTACTGAACAGAGTCATAGGTACTATATCACCTAAAATTGGCAAAGCGAGCAGGGTACTATATCCCCTAAGATTGACAAAGCATGTGGGGTGCTGTAGCCCGGGGCAGAAAGAGCTATACCAGAGAGAAAAGTTGACATTCGGACTAAAGTGGCAGTGAGCAGTGTATCTGTAAAACCTTAACTCCCAATAGTTAGTACCCAGGTGGGGGTAGAGAAAATCTTCTCTGCAAGATCACGCCTAGGAACATTTCCACACCCTTAGTCCCCATGTGGGGAAGCCAAGGGCAGGAGGGGGACATGTGTGCCAACCCACTCTAGACCCCTAAGGACACAAATGGTCCAACGGCTGCCGGAGCTGATCTCCACCTCCCAGGAGATGACATGTCCAAGACACTGAAGCAAGAGAAGATCAGGGTCCCATAGGACTGGACCCTCTAGGAAAGAAGTGTACTGTGACAGTATTACTCCCTGAGGCTGCGTGTGATGTCCTTGGACACTGTCTTGGGAGAGATTGCTTTGTTGTATAGAGCCTGAACGCTTGGACTCAGGACCATAAGTCCTACCAGAGCCTGGGAATCACTCTATTGTTCGGCTACTGGGGCACTTTCTTTCTAATGTTGGATGCTTCTTTTTTCTGTTGTGTAAAGAACCTCCCATTTCCCATCAGCATGCACCCACCCACACTCTACGATTCAAAAAAGAGGGGCTATCCCGAGGATCCGATCGAGCCAGAAGCCTGTACCAGGGGACATAGACAGAAGTCCCACCTGGGTGATGGGCGTCAATAATTGCCAGGGCTGTTCCCTGCTGTCTGGGTATCATTGGCAGTAGTACATTTATTGTTTCAAAAAGAGTTACTTTTACTATTCTGATGTCTTTTTTATTATGTAGTTTTGTTAAAGTTTGCATGGAGCTTTTCCGTAAAAAAAAGTTATATGTTTATAATAATCTGCTACAAACCTAATTGTTTATTGAGATTTCATATTTCTGCCATGTTGTAATCTGCGCCCACTGAAAGACCTTCTTTGGAATACTGCCTGAGCATTCAGACTTGCTACCAAATGGTGAATCTGGTGATTCTATGATGATGATTTTACAATAAAAAGTGCGTATTCTGGGACATCAGTGTACTTAATAAGGGGAAACTTCCTACCAAGTCATCTTACAGACACAGTCTCGGTCTCACTCAATACTGTATTCAATCATTGTCTTTATTCAAATTGCAAGAATGACTTGTAGCAAATGCAACCAGGAGGAGAACACAGTTCCCACTTAAGGACAAGAAAGACGAACTCATTTGTTTCAGTGCATGGATGGATAAACAACACATCATCTCACAGATCCATTTTCAGATTCTTGAAGTGGTGAAGAACAGCCCAAATGAGAATCTTGCGAATAAACTGGACTGCAGAGAGATTTACTGTTATATGAATCTTCATTCTGTGACCCATGGCCCGGCGATTTAGGAGACACATGGGGATATATGCACATTTTGATTTATATGAACATCTCCTGGGCTACCAGAATAAGATTAGGCGTTGTTGGTATATTGGTATGTGTCCGCGATGCCGGAATGGGCATGACAATGGTCCAGGTAAGGAATCGTTCTAATTCTGGGAGGGTACTGGCGGAAATCTTGTTTTACCTAACACTCCCAAACCATGGCGTTCAGCATATATATGTATAAGTCTTTATATATTTGCTGTAGATGCAGATGTTTCATTTTATATGGACACAGGTAAACACTCATCAACGTTTTGTATCAAGAGGTTTTGATATATGAGCAGGACACACTCTAAATACACCCTTGTTCCTTTTTTCTTTCTTCTCGTTTGTTACTGCACACATGTTTTATTTTGTTGATATGTACATGTTGGGATTTAAGTGATGTGTGCATTTGGTTGTATCATCTACATGTGTGGCTTTATACATTGTATTTGCCCTGATAAGGGGCAGTGGTACGAAATAAATTGCCGATACAAGCAGTAACTGTGTCTGCTTTCTTTGAATGGAAATTGGACATTAAAAACCATTTTTGGATCACATTACTATTTTGGCCGTGACAGTTTTTGTTATGAAGGACTGAATATTTTTGAGAAAATATTCATCAGCTGTGTATGGGAGCGCGCAGTTCTCTGAAAGGTTGTTTGGAGTCTCTTTATACAATGCAAACAGGAGTATACAAACCGCATCACAAATAGTCGATTTTACTATTTGATTACATTAGTGGTAACACAGACATAATATGATATGACGTGGCATTTATAACACGCCTTTAAACAAGTGTTTCTAGCCGTGACAAGACAAGGAGGGGGGAAGCAAAGGGAGGACAAAACAACGATCTTACTAGGCCTTGTGTCATTGAGATCGCGCAAGTGGGGGAAGAGGGAAGGGTAGAAGTGCCAGGGCGGAGGGGAAGTGGGAAGTGCAGTTAACTCACAAGTGCAGCCAGCGGGTGGCTCATAAGTGCGGAGAGAAGGGACTGTAATGTTGCAGATACAGACCCTTAAGTGCTGGGGAGCCCGGAGGCAGTGCAAGGGCAACTGGACATGCAGGAGCCTGGGCCCGAGTTCAGAGAGTGACCAGGTGACCACTGCACGGAGCAGTCAGGTGCATCAGCAGGGGAGAGGAAGAGAGTAAGCGGAAGCAAAAAAGAAGGTCTTGAGTTGCTATGGGAACCAGAGGTGTTCCTACTCAAGTTTGAGAGCGGCAGGGAGGCTGCTCCAGATGTAGGCCCCAGCCGAGGGGATAGATCTGCCCCCAACTCTCTGCTCTGAGAAGCGTCTGGTCCAGAGTAAGAGGTGGATGAACAGAGACCTTGAGAAGGAAGATGTTTTGGAAGAGAATGTTAGAGGTAGAGCGTTCCCAGGCCCTAGAAAGCCTTGTGGACAATGCAGAGGGTCTCGAACTTGGTCCTTGCAGCCATGACATCCAGCGAAGAGATTTCAGAGCTGGAGAGATACGATCCCTGGGCTTGAGGCCCAGGACAAGTCTTGCAGTCCTGTTCCATATAAGGTGCAGAGAGTAGAAGCAGGCAGATTTAGAAAGGGGCTGTTGCAGTAGTCCAGCCTAGAGAGGACGCGGGCTCTGGAGACCGTGAGCTTCTGGGGGGAAAGTGAGAAAAGGAAGAATACCTCTGAGGAGGTGCAGCTGATGGTTTGACTTCTTACAGACGTCAGAGATGTGAGGAGAGAAGGAGAGGGTGGAGTCGAAGATGACACCAAGGTTCTTAGCCTCACAGGAAGGAGCAGGAAGAGGGCCCAGAGTGGGGCCCATAGAGAGAGAAGAACAAAAGGACCCACTAAAAAGATTCTCTCACTTTAATACTTAAACAAATCAGAATGGTACAGCCACGGTGCTTGGTGTGTGCATTCTCTGGCGATTTTAGCATAAAATCCGGACCGACTTGTACAGCATTGACCGACATGGGCAGCTCATCTTGATCCAGTTCGACATTTGATGGCAGGGACGTGGTACGTTTGCACTCAGACGTCACCATGCCCCTGCCACCACATTTCCATCATTTGCATGGTGATGTGCAAATGTGCAGGGCAAAAGGCGACGCGCACACTAGTATACCACTTTTTGCCCGGCACCTTTGCACTCTGCAGTGCAAAGTGAGTAAATGGTGTTTATCATGCACGCATGGGAAGCATGGTTCACAATTAAAATGAAACGCTGCCTGGCATCCTTGCAGCATTTAATTGTAAATGCTGCTTATCATGCTCGTATGGAAAGCAGCATTTACAATAGGTCCCTATGTGGTCCGCCTGCTTTATGCTGGTGCATGAAGCCGGCAGACACTCTAGGGATCTCTAGTGTTTGCGTGAACATGAAAATCCATACCGCGGCCAATGCTGGAGCATTTGTACGGTGGAGCGGAAGGAGGGTGGTGGAAATGCAGGTTGCGTTCTGCCCCGCCTCTCTGACATAGAAATGACTGGACATGGGGCGTGATGTTAATGGAAGGCATTTAAGCTTTACTCTAGGCTTGTATGCCTTCCATAAATGTTACACCCACAACAGACTCGAGGCTTTTATGTCTTCCATTAATATTACGCCCAAACGAACTTGAGGATTTTATGCCTTCCATTAATGTCACGCCCACAACAAACCTGAGGCTTTTATGCTTTCCATCAATGTTACGCCCCTAACGAACTCAAGGCTTTTATGCCTTCCATTAATGTTACGTCCACAACGCACTCGAGGCTTTTATGCCTCCCATTAATGTTACGCCACCGCCTTCCATTAAAGTTACGCCCCCAACAAACTTGAGGCTTTTATGCCTTCCATTCATGCTATGCCCCAAACGAACTTGAGGCTTTTATGCCTTCTATTCATGTTACGCCCCCAACAAACTTGAGGCTTTTATGCCTTGCATTCATATTTCACCCCCAACGAACTTGAGGCTTTTATGCCTTCCATTAATGTTATGCCCCCAACAAACTTGAGGCTTTTATGCCTTGCATTCATATTTCACCCCCAACGAACTTGAGGCTTTTATGCCTTCCATTCATGCTACGCCCTCAACCAACTTGAGGCTTTTATGCCATCCATTCATGTTACGCCCCCAACGAAATGAAGGCTTTTATGCCTTCCATTCATGTTATGCCCCCAACGAACTGGAGGCTTTTATGCCTTCCATTCATATTATGCTCCCAACGAACTCGAGGCTTTTATGCCTTCCATTCATATTTCACCCCCAATGAACTCGAGGCTTTTATACCTTCCATTCATGCTATGCCCCCAACAAACTCGAGGCTTTTATACCTTTCATTAATGTTAAGCCCCCAACAGACTTGGGGCTTTTATGCCTTCCATTCATGCTACGCCCCCAACAAACGCGAGGCTTTTATGCCTTCGATTAATGTTACGCCCCCAACGAACATGATCTCCTTTCAAATGTTAAATTGTGTGTAGAGCAGATTTCTTGAGCTTTGACCATCCCCTTTGGACTTCTTCATAGAACTGAGCACTTTTCCATTAACCCCATCCATGCCCCTAACCCTTGGCTAGGATTTAGATGGTTAACCCAATGGCCTCTGCTGCCCTGAATTCCTGCACACACTCCATCGGAGGTGTTTGTTCTCCTTTGACAGTGTGCAGCTGTGCGCTGCCTCTTCCCTGTTTCCCAGGGTTACCACGGTACCCAATTTAAATGGATCCTGCATGCCAAGGGGAGGAGATATTCTGCAGAGTGAGTGCCAAGGGCGGTGCCATCATTCTTTCTCACCCCCTCCCCCGCGCCGATCCAAGTTTGTCTCATTTGTAGCAGGTGCTAAAGTGCCACGGAAATGAGACAATATATGCCAAAAAGCCTATTCTTATAATGTCCACCGTGCCACCTGGTGAGTGTGAACACGGTGTGGCTGGTGAGGAGGCAGGCTGGCACTGCATTCTACGGCCACAGACATCTGGCAGCAGCTGTGTAGCACCTCTGCTTGCAAGATAGGAAGGCCCAGTCCTTTCGTAACAGGATGCGGGGCCTTTAATGGAATTGCCTGGGTTCCTCTCAAAAGCTTCCTTCCAGGAGAACACGGTTCTCGCTTTAAAGAGGTCTGGTTGGGGGAGGGGGCGGGGGGAGCTTCTCGTTTGTGGGTTCAATGCATACAAGAGGGCTGGCCCCTTTTGGATTAAGTGGGCTCAAGCAGGACTTGGTTGCTTGATCTGAGGGCACAGTGGCTGGCCAGCTCCTCGGGGTATCTGAGGACACAGTGGCTGTCCAGTTCCTCGGGGCATCCGAGGGCACAGTGGCTGGCCAGATCCTCGGGGCATCTGAGGGCACAGTGGCTGTCCAGATCCTCAGGGCCTCTAAGGACACAGTGGCTGGCCAGTTCCTTGGGGCATATGAGGACACAGTCGCTGGCCAGATCCTCGGGTATCTGAGGACACAGTGGCTGGCCAGCTCCTTGGGACATCTGAGGACACAGTAGCTGGCCAGCTTCTCGGGTATCTGAGGACACAGTGGCTGGCCAGCTACTCGGGGCATCTGAGGACACACTGGCAGGCCAGACCTCGGGGCACCTGAGGACACAGTGGCTGGCCAGCTCCTCAGGGCATCAGAGGACACAGTGGCTGGATAGCTCCTAGGGGCATCTGAGGACACAGTGTCTGGCCAGCTCCTTGGGGCATCTGAGGACAGAGTGGCTGGCTAGCTCCTAGGGGCATCTGAGAACCGATTGGCTGACCAGCTCCTAGGGGCATCTGAGGGCACAGAGGCTGGCCAGCTCCTCGGGGCATCTGAGGACACAGTGGCTGGCCAGCTCCCCGGGGCATCTAAGGACACAGTGGCAGGCTAGCTCCTAGGGGCATCTGAGAACACATTGGCAGGCCAGCCCTCGGGGAATCTGAGGACACAGTGGCTGGCCAGATCCTCGGGGCTTCTGAGGACACAGTGGCTGGCCAGCTCCTCGGGGCAACTGAGGGCACAGTGGCTGGCCAGCTCCTCGGGCATCTAAGGACACAGTGGCTGGCTAGCTCCTAGGGGCATCTGAGAACACATTGGGAGGCCAGCCCTCGGGGCATCTGAGGACACAGTGGCTGGCCAGATCCTTGGGGCATCTGAGGACACAGTGGCTGGCCAGCTCCTCGGGGCATCTGAGGGCACAGTGGCTGGCCAGCTCCTCGGGGCATCTGAGGGCACAGTGGCTGGCCAGCTGCTCGGGACATCTGTGGGCACAGAGGCTGTCCAGCTCCTAGTGGCATCTGAGGACACAGAGGCTGGCCAGCTCCTCGGGGCATCTGAGGACAAAGTGGCTGGACAGCTCCTCGGGGCATCTGAGGACACAGTGGCTGGCTAGCTCCTAGGGGCATCTGAGGACACATTGGCAGGCCAGCCCTCGGGGCATCTGAGGACACAGTGGCTGGCCAGCTCCTAGGGGCATCTGAGGACACAGTGGATGGCTAGCTCCAGGGGCATCTGAGAACAGATTGGCAGGCCAGCCCTCGGGGCATCTGAGGACACAGTGGCTGGCCAGATCCTCGGGGCATCCGAGGGCAGAGTGGCTGGCCAGCTCCTAGGGGCATCTGAGGATACAGTGGCTGGCCAGCTCCTTGGGGCATCTGAGGGAACAGAGGCTGGCCAGCTCCTCGGGGCATCTGAGGGCACAGTGGCTGTCCAGCTCCTCGGGGCATCTGAGGACACAGTGGCTGGCCAGCTCAACGGGGCATCTGAGGGCATAGAGGCTGGCCAGCTCCTCGGGGCATCTGAGGACACAGTGGCTGGCCAGCTCCTCGGGGCATCTGAGGACACAGTGGCTGGCCAGCTCCTCGGGGCATCTGAGGACACAATGGCTGGCCAGCTCCTCATGGCATCTGAGGACACAGTGGCTGGCGAGCTCCTAGGGGCATCTGAGGGCACAGTGGCTTGCCAGCTCCTCGGGGCATCTAAGGACACAGTGGCTGGCTAACTCCTAGGGGCATCTGAGAACACATTGGCTGGCCAGCTCCTCAGAGCATCTGAGGAAACAGTGGCTGGCCAGCTCCTCAGGTCAGCTAAGGACAGAGTGGCTGGCCAGCTCCTCGGGGCATCTGAGGACACAGTGGCTGGCCAGCTCCTCGGGGCATCTGAGGGCACAGTGGCTGGCCAGATCCTCGGGGCATCTGAGGACACAGAGGCTGGCCAGCTCCTTGGGGCATCTGAGGGCACAGTGGCTGGCCAGCTCCTCATGGCATCTGAGGGCACAGTGGCTGGCCAGCTCCTCGTGGTATCCGAGGGCACAGTGGCTGGCCAGCTGCTCGGGGCATCTGAGGGCACAGAGGCTGGCCAGCTCCTAGGGGCATCTGAGGGCACAGAGGCTGGCCAGCTGCTTGGGACATCTGAGGACACAGTGGCTGGCCAGATCCTCGGGGCATCTGAGGACACAGTGGCTGGCCAGCTCCTCAGAGCATCTGAGGAAACAGTGGCTGGCCAGCTCCTCAGGCAGTTAAGGACACAGTGGCTGTCCAGCTCCTCGGGGCATCTGAGGACACAGTGGCTGGCCAGTTCCTCTGGGAATCTGAGGACACAGTGGCTGGCTAGCTCCGCGGGGCTTCTGAGGGTACAGTGGCTGGCCAGCTTCTCGGGGCATCTGGGGACACTGTGGTTGGCCAGCTCCTCAGGGCATCTGAGGACACAGTGGCCGGCCAGCTCCTCGGGGCATCTGAGGGCACAGAGGCTGGCCAGCTCCTCGGGGCATCTGAGGACACAGTGGCTGGCCAGCTCCTCAGGGTATCTGAGGGCACAGTGGCTGGCCAGCTCCTCGGGGCATCTAAGGACACAGTGGCTGGCTAGCTCCTAGGGGCATCTGAGAACACATTGGCAGGCCAGCCCTTGGGGCATCTGAGGACACAGTGGCTGGCCAGATCCTCGGGGCATCTGAGGACACAGTGGCTGGTCAGATCCTCGGGGCATCTGAGGACACAGTGGCTGGTCAGCTCCTCATGTGGAAACAGAGAAATTGATATGAGGCCGGGAAGCCCAAAAGGAAACACACCAACACAGGTTACAAAGGACATACAAAGCGCTTTATTTCAAAGTTACAAAGTTACCAAAGTCAATTGACATACGAATAGCTATTCGGCCCTCTGACTAACACGCGAACCTTCAACGTAAGGTTCGCACTGAAAGTGGGAGAGACCGATCATCGGGATGCTTGGGTTTTTATACATTTTGTCCTGCATTGGCCAGCCCTCTCGCAAGTTAACCATTCTTGGAACTGTGGCTAGGGTTCGTAGCCAGGTCGAACACACAATTTACATAATTTGATCAGTTCCGCTGATACAGTTACATATTTACTCACAGGTTAAAGAGAGGACAAGGTCTTAGTTCGTGATCCTAACAAGTGGCCTGCGGACATATTATTTATTCACGTGTGCGGAGGTCACCATGGCCGGAGTCTTACTCAAAATGTCATTCGGCCTCCATTTTGTGATTCAGGGTGACTTCCACACTGCAAGAGTACCTAAAATGGTGGCTAGATCCAAGATGGCGGCTTACACAATACATTAAGGTCAAGACCTTGCCGCGGAACCTATGTACATGGTGTTCTTTAGACAGCTTGGCGTAGGCCAACATACATTCAAACAATGCGATTGGGGTCACAATATTATATCGATTTCCACAGACCCTCCTTTTTGGCCTATGCCAAGTGCTAATACATCATCTCCTAATACTTTCGAAAATAACTGAAGGCATTATCATCCATAGGTTCCGCATCATTGTCCGAAATGTCAATAGCCATAAAGTTGTTCATAAGAACTTCTTGCAACATGAACTCTTTAGATGCTGTCTTCGGGGTGTATATCTTATGCCCTATTGCGCTCATTACCTGAGCACAACATCCCCCCATCATTCCACATATACTCGGGAGGCATTAAAAACAACAGCAAAGAACTAACAGAATCCCTAAAATACCTAAAATGACAGAAAGCACCTTCCACCCCCAAGATCGTAAAGAATCCCAAAACCAAGTACTAAGGTTCCAGTCTCCTACAGGGATATGGACTTCAGAACTGAGAGCGTGTACATTCTGAATTGCTTTAAAAATTGTTGGCGAAGAATCTGGTACGAAAACACAACAAGCGGACCCCACTAATTTACATACTCCACCTCGTTCGGCTAAAAGGACATCTAATGCCATTCGATTTTGAAGTGCTACCAATCTTATCGCCTTTTGCTCTAAGGTCATATTGTAAAGTATGTCCGTGGTCCGGTTGATCGTTTTCTCCAACACCCTCGCTAATCCCCTAATGTTTTCTGAATTTGCTATTTGTCCCCAAAAGGGCACTACTGATTTGGCTATATCCCCGAACACTTGTCCAGGGGTGTCTCCATTACTATCCCGTCGCGGGCGAGCCTTAGATACCTCTAAGGTACTGGCTATAAATACATCCGGTAACAATATCCCTAAATAAAAAGTCCCCTGCCAATCCTTCGGCAACCAGGGAAAAGCTAAACTACCACAAACAAAATAAACGGGTCCCCCTACATACAAAGGCCTATTTTCCCCAGTCAAATTTACAGTATTTACACAAGGCTTGAAGTCTCCCATTGGCAAAACAGTTGGTACGATTTTGGTCGGCAACAGAGGCTTCAAAGGATAAATTTCCTCAAAATACCAAAGTCCCACGGCAGCAGTTGCAAAAATAACGATAATCAGAACGAGAACACAACAGTACGTTTTCGGGGCCCAGGCACATTGTTCATTGTTCGATTTGGTCACCTCCTTATCTAATAGTTCAATACGGGGAGCAGCGGTGAAGGCGGCAGGCATCATGGTCATCCCGATCGACGGCCCCAATGTTCGTTGCTGGCGGCACTTCGGCCGCGCGATTTCTTAGTCCTTCCCAACCCTAGCCAACAGAACCCTCCTTTTCTTTGTTCGAAAAAAGAAAGACAACAGTACTTCAATCACTCCTTTCCTTTCAGAGGCACGACACTCATGCGGTAGTTCTATTTTCGTGGTCGAAGGTTGTACCTGATGGTACCCAAGTTTGTTGAATCCAAAAGCAAAGTATCGTCGCTCCCTGAGGGGAGCGTCGTGTCGGTGGCGACGGAAGTCGCAGAGCTCGAAACAAGATTTTCCGGAAGTGATTGATCAAGGGAGTGCGGAGACAGAATGGACGGCTCCCCGAGCTCCTCAGGCTCAGAGAACTTCTCCGACGCACTCACAATGCTGCCTGCTACTCCGAGATCAGAGATTGTAGCACCAGCGAGGGGTTCTGTGTCTTCTGTAGCGTGTGGCGTTGGGTGAGGGATCTTCTTGACGTGTGTTGCATGTATCCAGTTCTTCTTTCCTGCCACCCGCACTGCCGTCCTGGTGACCAATAATACCTGGTAGGGTCCGCGCCAGCGGGGCGCAAGACAGGAAGACCTCTCGTAGGCCTTCACCAGGATCCAGCTACCGGGCAGTATATCGTGTCCTGGGCCCGTAAACCGTACAGGTAAGGCAGCATTCACCTGGTGGTAAATGAAATACAGATTTTTAGTCAATTGATTACAGTAATCTATGAGCAATACATTATCCACATCCCTCAGGGCTTTAGGTTTAGGGAGACCCCAGATATTAGCAGGCCTTCCCATTACCACCTCGAACGGAGAGAGCCCAGTTCTAGTCTGGGGTGTGGTGCGCATAGCTAACAACACAACAGGTAAAGCGTCGGGCCATTTTAGCTTAGTGTCGGCACATGTTTTTGCAAGTTTGTTTTTCAGAATACCGTTGTGTCTCTCTACCAACCCCGCACTTTGAGGGTGCCTAGCTGAATGAAAACGTTTCTCAATCCCTAGGGCAACACATATTTGCAACATTACGGCTGCGATGAAATGGGGGCCGTTGTCCGACCAAATTATCCTCGGGAGCCCAAATCGAGGGAAGTACTCTTTCACCAGGATCTTTGCGGTGGTCATGGCGGTAGCATCTTTGACGGGGAAAGCCTCGACCCATTTGCTAAAAGCACAAATGATGACAAGAACATATTTCAAGTTATTACATCGCTCCATTTCAATAAAATCAAGGTGAATGGTTTCAAAGGGGACAGAGGGGGGCCCGAAACTTCCCCTTGGAGTCACTGTCCCTTTACCCACATTGTGCTGCAGGCAAATCATGCAGTTCTGAACATGTCTCTTTGCAGTTTCCAAAATGTTATCATTCACCCAAACCTGCTGCAATATCTTCGTAATTTTGCTGGGCACACACATGCGTTGGACCATGTGCCATTGTAACCATTGCTAACACATAAGAATCAGGAAGCAACCATTTCCCGTTGGATGCGTCCACCCAACACCCTTCATCATCCAATTTTCCCATGCCTTCAGCCCACTTCCTAGACTCTTCAACGGAGGCATCAGTCTGCATGTCTCGCACAGACCCAATGCCTTCATCTATTATACAAACATCTCTCACTTCCCTCGAGGTGTACATGTCTGTGCTAAGGTCTGTGGCTGTTTGTCTAGCTATCAAATCTGCAAAAGCATTTCCTCTGCCCACATTGTCTATGACCTTGCGATGTGCTGCACATTTCATGATTGCTAATTGTTCAGGGAGTGAGAGCGCTGAAAGTAGTTGTACTATTAAGGGACCATGCTGAATCTTGGTCCCATGTGAGGTCAGAAACCCTCTTTCCGACCACAGTTTTCCAAAGTTGTGAGCCACCCCAAAGACGTACTGGCTATCCGTATAAATATTGACTCTATGCCCTTGGGAGAGCTCACAAGCGCGGGTCAACGCTATAATCTCCGCGGCCTGCGCGGAGTTATGCGGAATCCTTTTAGTTTCAACAAACTTGTTCAAAGTAGTAACTGCATAAGCAGCTGTAGATGTGCCATTCGGAAGTTTGAAGCAGGAGCCATCGCAAAACAGCTCCCCTTCCGCATTCTCCAAAGGAGTATCTGAGAGGTCTATCCTGCCCTTTGTTTCTTGTTCGGTGGCATACAGGCAGTCATGTGATCCTTCATCACCGCAAACAATATTTTGCGGGAGAGGTAAGAGTTCAGCCGGATTGAGAACACAACACCTTTTAATTTGGATATGAGGAGCAAATAGGACTAATTCGTACCTTGTCAACCGGGCAGAGGTAAGGTGTTGCGTTTGAGTTTTATTCAATAGAATATCAACAGAGTGAGGTACCATCAGAATTAAATTGTGGCCTAGGACCATCCCCTCACTCTGTTTTACAGACGCAGCGGCAGCAGCAACAGCGCGCAGACATCGCGGCAAAGCGCATGCAACAGGATCGAGGGCGGAGGAATAATAGCCGCACGGCCTATTCTTCCCTCCATGTTTCTGTGTTAACACAGACAAAGCACATCCATCACATTCATGCACAAACAACACAAAGGCCTTATTGTAATTTGGTGTACCCAGAACCGGTGCTGAACATAGCGCGGTTTTGAGAAGCTCAAATGATCGTTGATGTTCCGATTCCCATGGCAGTGGCAGAGAAATGCCCTTCTTCGTCAAAGCCAACATCGGTTTTACCACTAGGGCAAAATTCGGGATCCACAGTCTACAGTAGGACGCCATCCCTATCAGGGCTCTGACTTCCTTCTGTGTTTTTGGGACAGACATGCCAGAAATGTGTTTTATTCGTTCAGGTGTCAATCTTCTCCCCTCCTTTGACAGGAGGTAGCCTAAATAGGCAACCTCCTGGCAACAGTATTGACATTTTTTAAGTGAAGCTTTGTGACCATTTTCAGCTAAATGAACAAGCAACAATATAGTGCCTTCCTTACAAGCTTTCTCAGAGTCTGCAGCCAAGAGCAAATCGTCTACATATTGAAGCAGCATGCAAGTAGGTGGCAATTCAAGGGTGTCGAGCTGCTCCTTTAAGGCTCTACTATAGATACTAGGACTTTCAGTATACCCTTGAGGTGCCCTTGTGAATGTAAACGAGCGTCCCCCCAAGGTGAACGCGAACAAATACCTGCTCTCCTCATGTATCGGAATACTAAAGAAGGCGTTTTTCAAATCTACGACACTAAAGTGTGTAGCCGTAGCAGGGATCATTGTTAAGATCGTTGTTACATCAGGCACGATTGGAGCTACCACCCGGTTAATAGCACGAAGATCTATTATAAACCGGTACGGAATTGCATTGTCGCCTTTCTTATATACTGGCAAGAACGGGCTATTACATAAGCTACCTGTTATCTCTTCAATCACTCCACGATGTACAAAATCGGAGACAATGCATTTCAGAGCACGCTCACCTTCAATTGAAATTTTAAATTGCGGAATGCGCGGTAGCTTAACCCCATGTTTCAAGACTATCTTAACAGGCTCGATGGGCAATATCCCGACATCATTGTCGTCTATTGCCCACAAACATTCCGGGACAATGTCAAACTCGGGAAGTAGAGGTCGGGTCAAGTACTGGGAGATAAAGGGTTGCTGTGGTGAAACTGTTAATCTTATTCCGTCAGGGGAACAATGAATCACTGCATTCAGTTTCTTTAACAAATTCAACCCTAGCAAATTTTTCTCCGCAGTTTGAAGTAAGAAGAAAAGGGCACTGGTCTGTGAAAGGACCCAAAGAAACAGATACCGGCGCAGTAACCGGACAAACAGTTGGTATACCAGAGAACCCTACAGAAACGTTTGTTTGCCCTGACAGTGGGATGTTTGGAACCCTAGAATGGTCAATGGAGCACTTCTGTGCTCCAGTGTCGATCAAGAACTGATGTTTTCTATTCCCCACCAATAATTCAACGTAGGGGCCCTTCTGAATAACGGGAATAGGTAAAGGTTCCAAACGCTGCTTCGGTCAATCCTAGTAAGGCAGAACTTCGTCAAAGGGAAATTCTTCAGAAAGATAGGCAGCAGAAGGGTGATCAAATATATTTCTCGAGTATAATGTTGAAAATGCATCAGTTTGATCACCTTTTTCCATGCAATGCTTAGCCCAAGCATATAGTTCCTGTTTCCTGCCCGCAGGAACAGTACTACGAGTCACAATTGTTGACCCTGCACCGGGATCTGTTTTAACGAACACGGGACTCCCCGGAATCGAAAGTGTAGGTGCACTTAACAAGGGTGCAGGGGAGAGAGGCAATGTAATAGACAGAGGAGCGACAACCAAAGAACTAGGAGCAGTAGGCTGTGCAGGGGGAGTAGGAATAGCAACGGGAACAATAGCAGGAACGGGCAAGGTGCCCACAACAGGAGCATACGGAGGTGGCGCTGAAGAATCAGGCCTCCGTTCGTTCAATATTTTCTCAATAAACTCCTCGGAAACATGGAAATATTTAGAGGGGTACATTTTCTGGACCTCGAGCGAGAAAGCTCTATCCATTTTCTGGGCTTCTTCTAATCGTTTTTTCCTTGTCATACAACAATGCCTTTTCGGCATTCGTTTTATGACGACGTGCATGTTTATCCCTACTTTTAAGCTGCTGCAATGCTTCCTTTTTTCCAATTTTGTAACACATCAAAGGCTGCTGGCCTAGCCTTTTTCTTAAGCAAGATCGATTCTAAGTATTCAATACGGGGGATCTCAAAACTACCATTGATTGGCCACTGAAATTCGGAGGCATTTCTGGTCTGTCTGTGCCAAATGTCATTAAATACAATACTACCAATGCCATACTTACAGTACTTAGTACACGCCGGCGACCCCTCCTGTGGTGCCGGACGGCTAAATTCCAAAGATTGTCGATCGCTGCGGAACAGAGCCCTAAAGCAGCTAGACAATTTCCCAGGCATTTCTCAAAGAATTGGTGTTACCTGGTCCAATCATTGTGTCTGCAGATAGAATACGCCAAATTCAAATTGTCAGGGTTAAATTAAGAGCCGGGTCACGACTGCACCTGACCAAACCTAAGGAGGACCGTACGGTTTACAAAGGACTTCAACTAACGAATTTTTACCTGCGTTCGGTGGTTTCGGCAAATCTGCCCGCCTCGGATTTGGACCCTCGTCAAGATGCCGTGTCAGACCGCACGACTATCGCCCAAGGATCGGATCGTGCAGCGCTGCCGAGGTATCGCGTCTCGATCGGTCGGGCCCGCAGAATCACACCGTCCGATCCCGATTCGATAGTCTGCGTCAACCTTCAATGATCCGGCATCAATCTTGAGGGTCCCTATTCGGGCGCCAACTGTGGAAACAGAGAAATTGATATGAGGCCGGGAATCCCAAAAGGAAACACACCAACACAGGTTACAAAGGACATACAAAGCGCTTTATTTCAAAGTTACAAAGTTACCAAAGTCAATTGACATACGAATAGCTATTCGGCCCTCTGACTAACACGCGAACCTTCAACGTAAGGTTCGCACTGAAAGTGGGAGAGACCGATCATCGGGATGCTTGGGTTTTTATACGTTTTGTCCTGCATTGGCCAGCCCTCTCGCAAGTTAACCATTCTTGGAACTGTGGCTAGGGTTCGTAGCCAGGTCGAACACACAATTTACATAATTTGATCAGTTCCGCTGATACAGTTACATATTTACTCACAGGTTAAAGAGAGGACAAGGTCTTAGTTCGTGACCCCAACAAGCGGCCTGCGGACATATTATTTATTCACGTGTGCGGAGGTCACCATGGCCGGAGTCTTACTCAAAATGTCATTCGGCCTCCATTTTGTGATTCAGGGTGACTTCCACACTGCAAGAGTACCTAAAATGGTGGCTAGATCCAAGATGGCGGCTTACACAATACATTAAGGTCAAGACCTTGCCGTGGAACCTATGTACATGGTGTTCTTTAGACAGCTAGGCGTAGGCCAACATACATTCAAACAATGCGATTGGGGTCACAATATTATATCGATTTCCACACTCGGGGCATCTGAGGGCACAGTGGCTGGCCAGCTGCTCGGGGCATCTGAGGGCACAGAGGCTGGCCAGCTCCTAGGGGCATCTAAGGGCACATAGGCTGGCCAGCTCCTCGGGACATCTGAGGACACAGTGGCTGGCCAGCTCCTCGGGGCATCTGAGGACACAGTGGCTGGCCAGCTCTTCAGAGCGTCTGAGGAAACAGTGGCTGGCCAGCTCCTCAGGGCAGCTGAGGACACAGTGGCTGTCCAGCTCCTCAGGGCATCTGAGGACACAGTGGCTGGCCAGCTCCTCGGAGTGTCTGAGGAAACAGTGGCTGGCCAGCTCCATTTGTAAAGTTTTGTGTCATTTTCTAGAGTATGTTAAAGGCACTCTGCTTGACTTTGCTGCTGTGAAAGCATTTATTGCGCCCCCTCGCCCCAAACCCCTGCTCCTTATTGATTTCCCCATACCCTGTCCCCTGGCCCCGTACCCTACCTCCTGGCCCTGTACTCTGCCTTCTGGCCCTGTACTCTGCCTCCTGACCCTGTACTCTGCCTCCTGGCCCTATACTCTGCCTCCTGGCCCTGTACCCTGCCTCCTGGCCCTGTACCCTGCCTCCTGGCCCTGTACCAAGCCTCCTGGACCTGTACTCTGCTTCCTGGCCCTGTACCCTGCCTTCTGGCCCAGTACCCTGCTTCATGGCCCTGTACCCTGCCTCCTGGCCCTGTACCCTGCCTCCTGGCCTTGTACCCTGCCCCTTCACCCTGCACTCTGCCTCTTGGCCCTGTACCCTGCCCCTGGCATTGTACTCTGCCTTCTGGCCCTGTACCCTGCCTCCTGAACCTGTACTCTGCTTCCTGGCCCTGTACCCTGCCTCCTGGCCCTGTACCCTGCCTCCTGGCCTGGTACCCTGCCTCCTGTCCGTGTACCCTGTCTCCTGGCCCTGTACCCTGCCCCTGGCCCTGTACCCTACATCCTGCCCTGTACCCTGCCTTCTGGTCCTGTACTCTGCCTCCTGGCCCTGTACCCTGACTCCTGGCCCTGTACCCTGCCTCCTGGCCCTGTTCCCCGCCTCCTGGACCTGTACTCTGCTTCCTGTACCCTGCCTCCTGGCAAAGTACCCTGCCTCCTGGCCTTGTACCCTGCCTCCTCGCCCTGAACTCTACCTACTGGCCCTGTACCCTGCCTCCTGGCCCTGTACCCTGCCTCCTGCCCTGTACCCTGCCTCCTGGCCCTGTACTCGGCCTCCTTGCCCCGTACCCTGCCTCCTGGCCCCGTACTCTGCCTCCTGGCCCTGTACTCTGCCTCCTGGCCCTGCACCCAGAGCCATCTTAAGCATTTTTGGGGCCCTCGGCCCGGACATCTATGGGGCCCTCCTCCACCAAACCAAAGCAATTAAGAGATCAATAATACTGGTCACGCCTCCCACCCCCACTCGTCGTGCTCACATCCTATAGGTTGATATGCTGTCTCGCAGCATAATAAGCACGTTTACTCCCTTTAAGTCCCCTTGCCCTCTTCATTCTTGCTCTAATCAGAATGATAAATAAGCAGCATTTGAAGACCAACATTAGCAGTCTACAAAGGGGTTACTCTTCCAATACATACAGGATACTTTTTATCAATAACATTCAGGAAGGTAGATGTAGTTTTAATGCAGGGCCATATGTAAAAGGTACATATAACCCATAATTTATTTATTTATTTATTATCATAGTTGTATTTTAGTTCACAGAACCTTAACAACTGTGCCAACAAATAGCACATCACAACATTAATAATTAAACAAAACAACTCATATAATCAACATACATAATACATTATAATTATCACTTTCATTTCCAAGGTTAAATTTCAATTTAAATTTCAATTTCATAGGATTATGTGTGTTAAAACATTACATCCAACCATAAATCCAAGGTCATTTCATTTCAGTTCATTTCTTTCATTTTAGTTGGAGTTTAAATTCATTATACCTGAGATAATGCACAGATCGGAGCCTGGTAACCCATAATAGACAGAGAACTCACATGAGCTGCCTCACAGAATGCCAAAGTGCTCATGCATGGATAGAGACCACCAACTGGAAGGAAGGAGAGCGCTACACATACCGTAGCATGGATAGTGGAGGCAGATTAGAAGCTACCAGGAAGATGTCTTTATCCAGACAGACTGAGATTACAAGTGGGGTGTGGTTTTCAAATAGTGTTGCCATTAGATATCAAAGGAACAAATGCCTGTGGTGTGCGCTATAAATATGCTCACTATGAACACCGTGAAACCATGAATAAGGCTTTTATGAAGATCATACCATGAGAAGGAAATCACTCGGAAGGGCTGACAATTTTGAAAGGTTTAGGGACTGGCAATATCGAGAGATTAGGCAATACAAGATTAAATGAGCTGCCCGGATCACCCATTGCTTAAGGGGTGATGGGTCAAAGCTGGGATTTGTGCCAACTCTGGAATTTCTGCATTTGAACACTTTCTGTTCCAGTTCTTACCATGAACTAAAACAATCTCATTTTACAAAAAAACAGAACTTGGAAAGTACACAAATCACATTACCAAACGTGACCATATTTAAACAAAATATTATAGAAGGTTTTTATGCAAATTTGGAATGATGCTGGCTTAATTCTCTCCATCATCAAGGGAAGTATATAAGAACCAGCATACCAATTAATGTGATTTAACAAATTGAATCTGGGTTTGTCTTTTGTATTTTAATGCTTTAAATACTCCCAAAACAATGGCTTGTGACATTTTCATTTATAAACATGCATAAAAACCTTTGACTTTTACCAAAAAGCAAACCGTGTTTTGTGTCAAACAAGCAGACCTTAAAATATGCTTCCGTGAGTCCTGCAACATCTGGACCGCTCTCTTCTGTTTACCAAACCTTCTACCCAAGTGGCCCACAGAAGAAGAAAGAGCAAATAATGGGCTAAACGATACCAGCAGCATGCAAGAAGGCAAACCTCATAGCACAGTAATGTAAGATATATTAAATGATTAGACCAGGATCAGTGTATCGTCTGCTGGCAAATCCAGGACACAAACATGAACGCTGTCATTCCATAGTCTTGAATTTGGATACTTATTCACCTCTTGGACTAACAGTGTATGCCATTGTTGGAGGCGATAGCCTAGGTTTTACAACACCCCATCTGAACAAACTGATTACTAGACCTCCACCATACACATGATACATCCGTTTTTATAGCAACCCCTACCTGGTGCAGGTACATTGCTGATACCAGCAGATGTTGTTCTGCCATACCAAGTGCATATGCAGGCAGGTTTATAAACTTCAGACATAGGAAAGGCTCAGTCAGCCTTGCTGGAATGTGATATTCTAATTTTGCATATTAACAAATATCTCAGCAATGGGTGCTTCACACACTGAGCTAACCATTGTGGCACTCGATGTATTAATATGCATTTCACCATTGCCTATTGCACATGATCAACATAATTCCCAGAGGAATGAAAGAATGCTAGAGTTGTGCCATAAGGAACACACAAACTATGTATACCAAAGTGAACACAGAAAGCAATACATGATGAATTGATCAATGCAGAATGTACTTGCCCAAATAAAAAGGCAATGGGTTTAGAGCCTCAGCAGCACCTTATAAAATATCCTGACTTGTGCTATTTAAGACTGGTGAACAATGGAATCTTACTTCTTCAGATCAGCTAGCCTTGTGGGGACCCCTTTAAGGTGGGGGCCCTAGGCAAGTGCCCCTTTTGCCCTCCCATAAAAACGTCTCTGTGTACCCTGGCTCCTAGCCCTGTACTCTGCCTCCTGCCCTGTACCCTGGCTCATGGCCCTGTATCCTGCCTTCTGGCCCTGAACCCTGCCTCCTGGCCCTCTACTCTGCCTCCTGACCCTGTACCCTGCCTCCTGCCCTGTACCCTGCCTCCTGGCCCTGTATCCTGCCTCCTGGCCCTGTATCCTGCCTCCTGGCCCTGTACCCTGCCTCCTGGCCCTATACTCTGCCTCCTGACCCTGTACCCTGCCTCCTGTCCCTGCAATCTATGTATTTTGATAACACTTTAAAATGTACCTGTAACTAACAAAAAATGTGTTGCTGTGGGGCCTGATGGGTGCTGCTTTGTTGACTGAAGTTCCATGCACACCTCTGGTGCTGTCCTCTTCAGGAGGATCACTTTAATTAAAGAAACATTGCTCACTAGTGCATCCCACTTTGCCAGTCCCTCATTGTGATGGCACCCCTCTCGACCACGGCTGTTGCCTACTCCTGTGACCTCTTCTTCTCCTCCTCATCTCTTCAACTTCATTGCAGGAAAATGGGAGTGTGACATTGTGCCTTAAGGCATCTGATCTCTGGTGCATTAGGTGGGTTGAGAATGGGTATCAACAGAACTGGTTTGATTCGAGAGACATGCAGCATTAAGTGAAGGACACGCAAAAATCATCACACGCAAACTCTCTGTACCGCTCCACACACCCAACAGCCACCCACCTTCCTGTGGGAGACATCTTATTATTACAGGTAGGGCAGGACTCTGGCATAGGTAGCAGTCATTGGTTGAGCTAGGGTAATTCGCACACCAGTGTGACAATTTCATGCTTGCTGCACAAGCCGCATGTATAGAGTATGTCATGCTATGTTTCATGCAGCTCAATTTTACTCCCAGGTCACTTTATGTCCCCATGTCTGGAAATGGGCATCTTGAGCTGTGCCAGTGCCCCAACAAGCACTTGTGCCTTAAATTAATGCGTGGCCATAGGTTTCCTTGCATGTCAGTGGACCCGAGCAAACGGGCCTGGGCAGAGGTGCAAGCTATGACAATCAGCATGGACACTAGGGCCAGCTGGCATAGACTAAGCAGATGCAGTCTCTAAAATACACAGCAAGGTGCACGTGCTCTGCAGCTGGAGACCAGGGGTCACATTATGAATACAGTAGTGGTCAATGGGTCGCCTGTGTGGGGGAATTCTGCACCTACTCAGACTCCTCTTGCAATGACCTTTCCCCCAACTCACCATTCGAAAAATACCATTTGCCCTGAATGACAGGTGCCAGCATGGCATCGTGTACTAGTCCAACTGGGCACATTTTGGGCCATGTTTCCTGGCATTAGTGCAGTTTAAGTGATCTGGTGCCAGCATAATGTAGGCATGCCAGCGGGCACCGAGGGCCGCCCATAACTGGGGCCTTTGGCAAGGAAGCCAAGGACAAACCAGATGCAGCGGGTGGCAGAAACAATTCAATCTGCATCGCTTGACGCTGTTAATGAACCTCATTCCCCTGTCATTACGTGTTCCTATGAATACATGTCCTTTGGGCTGCTCACAATTACACACCTTGCAAAACTGGCAACCTACAAGACGTCAACAGCTTCCGAAACAGATTAAGATTAGACGAATGCTGCCATTATTATAATAATACTAGTGGCAGTGGCAGTGGTGGTGTTGCTGCTACTGTAAATAGTATTGCTGTGGGCCACTTATTGTCTTGACATGCAATACTGAACAGAATAATTATCACTGTGTTTTGGTTTCAGTGTTCATGTAATTTAATCTGTAATCACAGCCAAGAAGTTAACAACACTGTTAATTGCTGTTAATCTTTTTGAAAACATAATTTGCAAATCTGCCTTCTGTGCCTCTGGAGCTTTTCTCTCTTAATTATAATGGATCACAATGAATAACAAAGACCACTCTGGGAGAGTGGCGCGCGGGATCAAACCCTTGCTGACAATGCACATTGGGTGTCACTTTCCTAATAGTGACCTTTTAGGCTGGGGTTTCTCTGTTTCGACACCTCCCGCCCTGGCAGACAGGAGGTGATTACCCTGATTCTAGCAAGAGCTGTTGTGCTATGTTATTCGTGTGTTATACTACACAGATGACTGCCATGCTAGTCTTAAAGTGCCGAATATCACGGCACTGGCAGTGCAGAGACACCTCCAGCACTCACACAGGGATGCAGATACATAGAGGGGGACAGCAAGACAGAAACTGAGAGAGAAAGAAAGTGAGAGAAAGACACAGAGAGCGATAGAGTGAGAGTGAGACAGATAGAAAGATAGAGACAGTATGAGAAAGACGTACAGAGAGAAAGAACCTGAGAGTGAGATAGAGGGAAACAGAGAGAGAAAGGGTGTGTGAGAGAGAAACAGAGAGGGAAAGAGTGAGAGTGAGACAAAGAGAAAGCTAGATATAGTGAGAGTAAGACAAACAGAAAAAGAAACTGAGAGTCAGATAGAGGGAAACAGAGAGAGAAAGAGTGTGAGAGTGAGACAGAAAGATGGTGAGACTGAGAGAAAGAGAGAGAAACAGAGAGAGTGAGAATGAGACAGAGAGAAAGATAGAGATAGTGAGAGTAAGACAGAGAGAATTGGTGAGAAGCTGGTAACGAGACAAGCTCACCTGCACCTGGTTGTTCAGTCTGCGGGCTGCTCATGTAGGGGGAAAGTTATTGACGGGGGTTAGTAGCCAGCCAATTGTAGGGGACCACGTAGTTCGGGGTCCTATAGTTGTGTAACCAATGGGACGTCATACATTTAGTGGCGTTCATAGTGGCCATTTTGAAGCGAGGGCTTAGTCGCCCAACCTGTTGACTATCCAATTATTTCTGCTGTTACTCTATACAGATATGGAACCTATACTTAGTAGTTTACTTAGAGCCAATCCAGAATCCCGCTTCCCGATTGGATTTTAGAAACTTGCCACGTAGGATGACGTTGGTAATGACACAGGTCTACACGTCAGAAGTGGCATATTTGGTCTATAAAAAATATGTTTTTTCTTAAATAAGTTGAGAGTTGAGTATCGAGTGATTGCTGATGTTTGTTGTAATCCCTCTTTTACTTACTTACATTAAAACAGACAAACTTTTTTCCAAGCTATTTGTGTCGTCTGAATTATTGATGTTTGATTAAAATCTGCACCCCCATCCATCTCCAGGGTACATCTTAAAGAGCTGGAAGCCCCCAGTTCATATGTCTTGCCTTCGGCCCACTTTACCAAGAGAGGCAAAGGAGGTTTACCGTTCAGGTTTTTTCTGATTCACCTTGGAAGGGATGTCCCGAAGGGAAGAGATCACAGGCAGAGCTGCTTTGGGAATAGTCGCACGGGTGGTCTCCACTTTATCACTGATTAACGCAGAAGGTTTTTCACAAAAATGTATAGGTGTGCTGACAGCAGGAGAGGAAGCAAAAGGGTGGCTAATCTATTTAAGAATTGCAAATGGAAAATCATAATTATGAGCGTCTCTAATCCAGGCATTAAAAGATGTCAGGTCAGTATCAGGGTTTGGGGAAGTGGAAAGGGTTGAGAAAACAAATATATTATGAACATGTGTTGAATAAACTTGTCCCAAGTTCTCAAGGAAACAGGAAATAAAATCAGAACAAGAGCGCTAGCAGAGACTAGGAGTAAGAAGACAGGTGGTGATACCAGGCAAGAGGTAAACCAATCAAGACCTTGATGAAGCTGGACTATTAAAGATAGGATCATGGGGGGGTCCGAACTCAGGGTCGGTCTGGACTCTTTAAGAAAGATTTATAAAGGGTTGGTCCTGACGATCATCCCAGAGATTTAAGGTCACCCAGAACAACAATATTGGAGGAGGACCAGGGTACAGAAAGAGCAGTGTCGGAACCAGGAGGGCATTAAGGAAGTGCCATGGAGATGGGAGCTGGAGCTCAACTGCATTGGAAGCAGCACGGAGGTCATAGAAAGCCTGAAAGAGGAGAGAGAAAAACAATGTCCACATCACCACCTGGGGAGAGGATCCGGAAATGAGTCAGAAGAGCCAGAGAAAGTGCAGGGCGCCAGGTCACAGCAACAAAAACCAGGTCAGGCGAGTATCCTTAATCCAGTTCAGGTTTCTCTTTCCATTTTGATACATGTATGTTTGCTATAAATGGTGGACAAAAGTTACATTGTAACTGTTAATGTAAAACAAAAATAGAACTAGAAGAGGTACTCACACCTGACATTGACCAAGTTGTGATAGCTTACACAATGTAAGGCTAAGCGAGAGACACCACACAGGCTTCATCAGGCAGAGGCAAGAGGTCCCTGAGGGAGAGTAGACCACCTCCTCGTACCTTCATGGCCAGTAGTACAGTGAGCTCCCCCCACTCCATACGATTCAACGGTGGGGTCAAAAGGACAACATTTCAAAAGTCTGGGTCCAATCTCAATGAGGGCTCAGGTTCAGATAAACAGAGGGAACGCAATGGAGGGCTCTGCATTTGCACATCCAAGTGGCATCAGCCGATAGCCAAGACAAGGACAAGTGAGCGAAGACCCCAGCAAGATAAAGTGAGGCTAGGGAAACCTTGACATAAGAGGCGATCAACATTGGCAGAGCTCTTCATGGCCAGGACTATAAAACAGGATCCCTGCAGAGATGAGGCATGAAAGCGGTTCCACAGATTCCTGGAGGGAGAGGACCACTTCAGACAAGAAGAGGAAGTTCGCAGAGGGAAGTTCTGGTGGCATGTTTGGAAGCAGATGATTAGATGAAGACGAGAGCATCTGCTCACAGCTGCGGCCGGCCTTCGGTGACCAGGTGGAAGGAGAAACAGGAGCTGTCCATGATAATAGAGATAGAAGTAGGACAGGGGAAGAATTCTCCTAAAAGACAAAAAGGCTGAAAGCACACGTGAGCCCATATTCCTCATCATCCGTCTTCCCCATTATTTCCCATCTTTATTCTGTGATTTGGGCTAAATGTACACACTGCGTCTGCAGCGGCCGCGTTATTGTTCTCATTCGCCATCATGCGAGGACGGCGTGCTTTCTATTTTGATGCCAGAATTCTTCATATAGGTACAACATGGTATTCTAAAAGAACTGATGATTTATTTGTACTGTTTTCAGAGTTGTCACTGCATTTGGCAGCAGTAGTGGGACAGCAAATAAAAGTTCCACTGCGACTGCACTTTGGAAAATGTAGGAACCTCCTTCCCTTTGAACCATAACGTGTGTATATGTGTGTGTGTTCTTGTGTGAACTGAATGAGTGAACGTATTTCCCCAAGAGACACCCTGCGGAGAGCAAATGACAGCACTAGAAAACGCATTTTCACACCTCATTAAGACTCTTCCGACTACTGAAAACAAATGGCTGTTTTGACACTTGTGTCTGGGAGAGCTGAGTAGAATGCCAGCCCGCCCCATATACCTACAATATCCTCCCCGCTCGATGAGAGAACATGTACTGCCTTAATTGTTCTAGGGATCGTTCAGGCCGGTGTGCTAGCTCAGCATGTTAAACTCTACCCACAGAGATCTGAGTACAGCCTGCATCCACAGGTTTGATTCCTGGCAGTCTCGACTCTGCGCTCTGCCCTCCGGAGCTTAATTCGTTGAGCACTTTTGAACTGGGAAATAGTGCCTTCTAACCCTGAAGGTGAGGTCTCCCAGGTAGGCTGCTGAATCGGACTCAAATACCTGTCCTCTATATTGGCTGACAAAGAACCTTCGATCTTCAATAAAACACCTACTCTGGGCATCCTTCCAGACCTTAATCTATTCAGTTTGCTATTCAACTACACAAGGGGAAAGATTACTTGCAAATCAGGCTTGGTCCCACTCCAATAGAGGCAGTCCAGCCTACAATCCAGCTCACATCCCTTCTGCACCAGACAGCAAACAACCCCAGACATGTTTCAAACTCTTTGGGTGTCATCAGTGAGGTGTAGCTTAAGTCTGTAGACACATCAAGCTCGAGACTTGCATCTGTGAATATATTTCCCAACGCAGTGACTTTAGAAAAACTGAAAACTTTACTATTGTGCTACTTGCCCTTCTGGAAAAAGCGCTGTAGGGTATACACTGCTGTGTCAAATTAAATTCTGCGGTACCAGTGGTCTAGGGGTGAATATCGGTTTCTAAATTGTCAGTCAGCCCCACACCTCTAATACACCAGAATGGATCCGAACAGATTGGATGAAACAAGGGTACAATTACAATTATAATCCTCCTTGTCCAATTTTGGTAATGAGGATGGAACGGTAGGCTTATCTCCTCTAAAGGCCTGAGTTCGTTGGTTATTTGCAACACAGAGAAAATACAAATATTACCCAATGATAAAAGGAATGTCCAGTCAAGTTTATATGGAAATATTGACTTTGTTATTATCACAACAGACAATCTAATAACACTGCTAAATACAGCCTAGGGGCCTTTTGGGAAGGACCACGGGGCCAGAACCACAATGTACTGTGGTGTTTAATCACAGCCCCAACTGATATAACTGAAAGGCGAGGAGAGACCTTACTGCAAAATACATTGTTCCTATGGCTAGGCCCACTGGTGAATGAAAGACCTGCCTTACAACTTCAATACTGCTAAACGTGCTTAGCAAATATAACTACACATAGTTCTGCACTTGACAAAAGGAACATTGTAACATGGAAAAGTCACATTACTGGGCTGGCTGAGAGACAAACAGCAGCATTCTTCATTGAAACACACACACATCAAAATACTGTGTACATCAGCAATTAAGGGATACTTGGCCTTGCATACGAAAGTTAAAGCCAAGTAATATTTTTAATTTAAAGTGACTAAGGCCTACCTTCCAACACAGAAACTGATATTGTGTTATATGGAAATGCACATTGTGAGTGATAAAAATTAACTGTAGCAGCCCTTCTCTTTCAAAATGTCCCATTGAAAAACGAATACTGTGTACAAAGAAAAAGACATCCACTGATCCAACAGCGCATTGAACCATGATAGTAAGATAAATCGTTATTTCAAGGAATAAAAGCTGCATAGGAAAAATTGAGGAGGCTATTTTCTTTAAAGTGCCACGTGTATATTTCACCTGAGTTCAGGAAAATAGAACACTGTGGCCCTCATTACGACCCTGGCATTAGACCATGGTGCTAAAAGCACCATGGTCAATGCCAGTAACTTACCGACTCGGCCATGGCGGAATGGGGATTTACCGCCCCATTCCGAGGTTGGCGGGGCGGTAATTCCCCATGCCGCCATGGCCCTTCCCCATTCCCATTTTTGCCACATAGGGCTCAATGGAAATGGGGAAGGCGCTAAGTACGGTGCCGCAAAAAGTCTCCAACCCGCAAAGGGACCTCGTAATCAGGCGCTAAGGGATTACCGGTACGGGTACCCTTACCGGTACCAGTAATCCCTTAGCGCCAGGGTCGTAATGAGGCCCTGTAAGTTTCGATTCTGGATGTGAGCCAGTTGCCGGGCAGAATGTTTAAACCATGATTAAAGGACTTTACACAGGCCTGGTCTCTGTCAGAAGCAATAAAATGACCATTAGCCATGCACAGAAGAGAGCTAATGAATTAATTACAGACTATGTCAACACTGCAGCCCGCAGACTCTGAACCACTTGGTTTCAAGGAAAAGAAACCAAGAAATGGGAACTGTGTTGTGAAACTAAATATTATATATGTTAATTATGGCCATAGACTTACATTAGAAATGTTATTGTATTCAGTAATTGGTGAATGGTTATACTTACAGGCTTTGGGCAGATGTCATTTTTAAGCTGATTTTAAGGCAGTGGTATTGATATAATTGACATTCATGTGCAATTTCAGAAATTTCAGTTACCACATAAATGTGTTTTTAGCTTCCCCAAAAATGACCAGAATCTAAAAATTGGTGAGCTGATGACTTGTTAAATTAGACATCTGGATATTAAATGTCATATTTATAACGATTATATTCTTTGTGTAAAGGGTGGAAAACTATAGTGCGTCCATTCAATAATGTGCCAAAATGAAGGTACGCTTCACCGATTTGCCATGAGAAGGGGAATATTAATATCTATACATCAGCACATTTATTGGTAATTCATATTTTGCCATGTAGGGACTTTTTGGGTAAAAAGCTGACAGTTAAAAACATACAATTGATAGGACGTGCGTACCTCTTCATTTCTCTTCAATCACAGAACTCTCCGAGCCTATCCACAGGGAGGGGTTTGCCCTTGGGAGGTGAAAGAGAGAATGATCCTCCAATGGGAAAGATAAGCACCAATGAATTGGCACCTCCTAATTGTAATAATTGGAGGTGTGGCGTATACATTAAAATGCACTTGCTCTATGCAAAAGGGGATCAGAAAAGGAGAAAGATTTCCTAAAAAAAACATCCTTGAGGGAGAGCTGCCAAAGATATTCCAGGACATGCCCTTAATGCACCTGGGGGTATCCTGAGACAGCTGACTGACCTCTTGAGTGGAGAGGCCTTAATATTGAGAGGCCTTAAACTTTATCTGCTAGAGAGAATATGGGGGAAGTCAACAGCTGACTAGGCTCCGATCTTAATGGAGAGCCAGATCAGGGAGGAAAGCTGGTGACAATCTCTGACTGAAGTGACCAGACACTTAGCTGTCCAAAGAGGAGAATGGCTGTCTTCCCTGAGTGCCCTAAAACATAAGTCCCATGTAAGTAGAACTGATCCTTTTAAAACCAAGTGTGGGGGGAATCTTCCTGCCTTAATTACTTCCCTTCATAGTGGATGGGGCGGGCAAAGCGTGGACCCTTAGCATATTTGACTGTATATTAATTTAATAAACACCCAAATAGATTGACATAGGGGGAGTTTGGAAGAGTTTGTAACTTTCACCCTCTCTCCTAGGGAGAGGGAGAGGTTTATGTGGCTCTATATGAGTCGTCAATAGGGCTAGGGCTAAAAAACTTAAATGAATTATTGTGGGGCATTGGCATGGGGGACTTCCCAGGTTATGGGTGGTCTCTTGACATATCATTACAGCACCTCTTGCTGAAGTTGTTCTTGATGCTCGACAGAATTGAGTCGGCTTCAGGGCGCTTTTCAGGGTTCTGCAACAGACTTTGTGATGGGAGACAGCGGCAGGTATCAGGCAGCAAGACGGTTCAGTGAGCGAAGCTTGGCGAATGGCTGCAGGCTGGCCTTCATGGTGACTTAGGGTCAGGAATCATCTCAGTGCTGATTGACGGTTCTGAGGCTCTGGTTGAGATGTCTCGCGTTCATTGAGTGACTGCGTCTTGATGGTTATAGCTCGAGACTTGACGGCGGTCACCATTGCAGTTGGTTGCGGATCTAGTAACTCGACTGGCTCGAGAATGTCCTTTAAGACAGATGGCAGCAGGTGGTTGTCATTGCACTTCTCCCTGCCTCTTCAATGGGCTTAAGCTGTCCTTTAAGGCAGACGGCCCAGAGGTAGGGAGGGTGTTGCAGGCAGCTTCCTTGTCTCTGGTTTCGGGTACAACGACCTTCTGGCAGTCCCTGTCCAGGGAGCTCACTGCAGAGCCTAGCAGAGCATGCTGTGTGCTGGCTGGGTACTGGTCTTTAAGCCGCTCGAGGTTCTTCTGAGTTCTTTTCTCCCTCTTTTCCATGGGTGAAGTTAAGGGGAGGGATCTTGCTTCCCTCTTTGGATGTTCCTGGCCTTCCTTCACTGGCGGAAGCTGTAAAACAGACCGTACCTTCAGCCAGGGTCCAAGGATGAGTTCTTCTTTCTGTTTCAAGTGAAGACTTCATATGATCTACTGAAAGAGGAGCTCCAGCCCTCTCTTAAAGCTAAGCGGGCCACAGTGATTGGTGTATTCTGAGCCTACCTTAGTGAACCAATCCTAGGGTCCCGACCAACAATCTTCTGTATGTGTGAGGTCATAAACAGAGTGCTTTGCAACAGGAAAAGGTAAGGGACCAGACCGTCTGGCTTCTGAAAAGCACATTCTTGTATCTTATGAATGGGGTCCAAATGGGGTCCCCCTAGCGGGGGTTGTCTACTGCAAGAAGAGACTCAGACATATCAGTTCCCTGTCATTGAAACTGAGAGTTGGGTTCTGGCTTCAGGTTGACACCATCATCTATCGACATACACATTTCAAAAAAGCCCAGGCGAGCCCATGCCCTCACCATGCGGATGGACAAATTCCTCCCAACTGCTCTCCACAATTACCCACAAATGGTGGTGTGATCTACCATAGACATTAAACAGTGAGACTTTCTGGACACTTGCCAGGAATCTGTAGGCTGACCTTTTCTACAAGGTCTTTGCCATCCCTCCCTCAACTGGATTCTTTAGATTACAAGTCCACACCCCTCATAGAAAAGCCCTTTGCTCCCCCACACAGACACTCATGGATTGCTAGATAACGGTTTCTGTTGTCTCTCAACTATTGCAGGACAATGTCTTCCACTGTTGGAACCTGTTTGGTTTTGTGATAATGGGCAACTCAGAAATGTACACTTTGCGTCACACGAAGGGTCCCTTCCTGTCTTATCCCTCTCCCCCACTTTGCTCTTGGTGCTCTGATGCGGCTTCAGACTTGGAAAGTTATGAAATACCACTAAATAAATAAATAATGGTTACTACTGTAGTGCTCAGAAATGGGAATAGTCAGGCACTAGTTGCTATATATAAAAAAAGTGATTAGATGTATTATCTCGGTTAGGGGCCATCCCAAAGGCATTGCCCAGACTGTCAGGAGGGGACCTTTTCAGCTGCTACTGCTATCTACAGACACACAGACACACTTAATGGCGCCTGTGCAGTGAGTACCGGAAATGTGCATGCACAAATCCCTGTATGCAGAGACTAAGTTCACCTCATTGAGGCTTCAGCCCCTGCTTTCATTATGACTCTGCAAGGCCTGTCTCCCAGCTGAAGCACAGGCAGAGCTGCCACCCTAACCCCCCACCATTCAGCCGTGCCTTCTCAGGGCTCTCACACTGACAGAGTGAGAAGATGTTCAGCGAGGCTCTCACATTTAAGAGGAACAGGGTGAGAGCAAGTGGAAGAAAGAGATGACATGAAGAGAGAGAGCGATGGAGACAAAGACAGGGACGTCATTTGGGGGTCGCCAGGGGTCACCCTTGCTACCCCTAGAAAAAAAAGATTTTTTATTTTTAATGGAAGCTCCTGGGCTGTGGCCAGCGCCATGTGGCTCTTAGTTTATGGAGATGGTGGATTTCTTGTTCAGGCCTCTTTAAAAATAACAGGGGGTTCCACAAGTGTAACACTTTGAGTGTAACACTTTGAGCAGTGACCCTAAATAAGAAAGAATAGGAATAACAAATAGTCTTTATGGAATTCCATACAATAATTGCTAGACTCATTAAAGGTTTATTTTAGGCACACTTCAGGGGGCGAGACACTGATTTAGTCAGACTTGGTCTGTTCTTAAACACCTCAAATTCACAATGAAGACAAAAACGATATTTATTTTTGCTTTTCGGGAGTTGCAGTAATAGCATGTTTTTTCTGCCGTTGTCTCTGTTACAATCATCACAAGACATTCCATCTCGGTGTCCTCGGTCACTTGACAAAATCCTTGTGCCTAAAAGCTTGTGCACGGTGTAGAAATGTTTGATCATAGCACATCAAGTGGCCCTTGATTTAGTTGTGCCACAATGAATGCTTTGTTGTAATCTGTCTATCTTTCCCATCTCCATAGCATGCTGTTCAGGATGTTTGTTTGCATGTAGGAGGTAACGAGAGCCCAGAGCATCGGATGCCGTGTGAGTGCACTGCTTTCCATGTGCTACTATAAATTCTTTAATACACAGTAATGAACCCTCCCAATGGTATGCATTTTTCCAACCTCTGAAGCCTTAAGAGTAGATTCACGCAGGCTTGACATGTGACCAACTTTGCACCAGACCTACAGAGGAACTGGCCTGCTGTTAAATCTCAGTTACCTGTTTAATGGTATCCACTACAGAGTGTAATTTGCTTTCTGGCTTTGAGAACATTCAGACATGTTTTAGCCGGTAAGATAGCTATAGCTGGTTAGATGGCTCAGTGGGTTGAGTGCTCACTGCTGCGCAAGGTGCTTAACCGTAAGTGCTATATAATAACACGTCATTATCATTTGGTCTTGGATGTCTGCTTGCATTCACAGTAATTTGGTAATATGGACCTATACACACTGTTATTAATGATACATATGGTGATCCATTCTTGTATGAAATGTTATCACATTACAGTGATATCGTAACCATAATTTTCGTAGTGTACTTAGGAACAATGCTATGTGATGCCACTTCCTGTTTTGTCAAGGGGTGAAAGGTTGTGTTCCATCACTTCCTGTGATGTCATCAGAGGTCAAGGGTTGTGAGTTGTCACTCCCGCTACCCCTGGCATTTTGGGGGTAGAGAAGGTGAGAGTGAAAAACGCGCATACACAGATAGAAAAAGTGGTGGGAGGGAACCAGAGAGACAGAGAGAGATCGAGATCGAGACAGTGATAGGAGTGATCGGAAACAGAGATGGACAGCAAAAAAATGGCACACCCAGATGGGCAGGGAAAGCGAGCGAGGAAGAGTGGAAACCAGACTTCACTGACAAGGAGAGAGATTGTGAGAGAAAAAAGGCAATGCACTTCACAACGCAGAGCTTGCCCACTGAGTGAGAAAGAGGGGGGGGGGTCGAGGGAGCCAGAGAGAAACACACACACACACGAGGGACAGAAGGAGAGAGATATATAAAGATAGAGAGAGAACACAGGGACAGAGAGGGAGGGCGAGAGAGAGAGAATAGGCACCTAGAGAGGATGAGAGTTCAACAGAGTGGGAAAGAGGGCGAGAGGACACAGAGAATGAGAGCGAGGGAGAGAAGAGTGACAAACAGAGGGAAAGAGATACACAGATGGGAGAGAGGGAGAGAGAACATAGCGAGAGGGAGAGAGAGACACATATACACACAAGGGGCAGAGAGATGGAGAGAGATAGAAAGACAGAGGGGGAGCGAGAAAAGAGAAAGAGACAGGAAGAGAGAGGGAAACATACATAAACAAGAAGGATGGAGCGAGGGAGAGATAGAAAGATAGACAGAGGCGGAGAGAGTGAGAGAGAAAGGTAGACAGAGGGGTAAAGGGCAGAGAGTGAGAGGAAGAGAGAGATAGAAAAATAGAGGGGGAGAAAGAACAGAGAGAAAGCGAGAGTGAAAGAAACACACACAAGCAGAAGAGGGACAGAGAGATAGAAAGATAGACAGGGGAGGGAGAGAGGACACAGATGTACACAGAAAGAGAGAAGGAGAAAGCATGGGGCTGTGCAGAGGCATGGTACAGTGTGGGATCATGGGGCTGTGCAGGGGCATGGGGCTGTGCAGGGGCATGGGACTGTGCAGGGTCATGGGGCTGTTCAGGGTCATGGGACTGTGCAGGGGCATGGGACTGTGCAGGGTCATGGGGCTGTTCAGGGTCATGGGACTGTGCAGGGTCATGGGGCTGTGCAGGGGCATTGGGCTGCGCAGAGGCATGTGACTGTGCAGGGTCATGGGGCTGTGCAGGGGCATGGGGCTGTGCAGGGGCATGGGCCAGTGCAGGGTCATGGGGCTGTGCAGGGTCATGGGGCTGTGCAGGGTCATGGGGCTGTACAGGGGCATTGGGCTGTGCAGGGTCATTGGGCTGCGCAGAGGCATGGGACTGTGCAGGGTCATGGGGCTGTGCAGGGGCATGGGGCTGTGCAGGGGCATGGGACAGTGCAGGGTCATGGGGCTGTGCAGGGGCATGGAGCTGCGCAGGGGCAGTGGGCTGCACAGAGGAATGGAACTGTGCAGGGTCATGGGGCTGTGCAGGGGCATGGGGCTGTGCAGGGGCATGGAGCTGTGCATAGGCATTGCGTGTGAAGGGGCATAGGACTGTGCAGGGTCATGGAGCTGTGCAAGGGTATGGAGCTGTGCAGGGGCATGGGGCTGTGCAGGGGCATGGGGCTGTGCAGGGGCATGGGGCTGTGCAGGTGCATTGGGCTGTGCAGGGGCATGGGACTGTGCAGGTTCATGGGGTTGTGCAGAGTCATGGAGCTGTGCAATGTCATTCGACTCTGTGTGGGCATGGGGCTGGGCAAGGGTATTGGGACTGTGCAGGGTCATGGGGCTGAGCGGGGCATGGGGCTGTGCAAGGTCATGGGACTCTACAGGGGCATCAGGGTGTTCAGGGCCATGAGGCTGTGCATGGGCATTGGGCAGTCCAGGGTCATGGACTTTGCAGGGGCATGAGACTGTGCAGGGGCATGGGGTGGTGCAGTCATGGAACTGTGCAAGGTCATTTGACTCTGCGTGGGCATGGGGCTGTGCAGGGGCATTGGGACTGTGCAGGGTCGTGGGGCTGTGCAGCGGCATGGGACTGCACAGGGTCATGGGGCTGTGCAGGGGAATTGGGCTGTACAGGGCCATGGGGCTGTGCAGGGGCATGGGACTGTGCAGGGGCATTGGGCTATGCAGGGGCATGGGGTTGTGCAGGGGTATTGGGCTGTGCAGGGGCATGGGACTGTGCAGGTTCATGGGGTTGTGCAGAGTCATGGAGCTGTGCAAGGTCATTCGACTCTGCATGGGCATGGGGCTGTGCAGGGGGCTGGGGCTGTGCCGGGTCATGGGGCTGAGCGGGGCATGGGGCTGTGCAAGGTCATGGGACTCTACAGGGGCATCAGGGTGTTCAGGGCCATGAGGCTGTGCATGGGCATTGGGCAGTCCAGGGTCATGGACTTTGCAGGGGCATGAGACTGTGCAGGGGCATGGAGTGGTGCAGGGTCATGGGACAGTGCAGGGTCATGGGACTGTGCAGGGGCATGGGGCTATGCAGGGGCATGAGGCTCTGCAGAGTCATGGGTATGTGCAGGGGCCTGGGACTCTGCAGATGCCTGGGACTGTGCAGGAGCACTGGGCTGTGCAGGGGCACAGGACAGTACAGGAGCATGGGGCTGGACAGGAGAATGGCAGGGTCATGGGGCTGTGCTAGGGTGTGGGGCTGTGCTGGGCTGTGGGACTGTGCAGGGGCCTGGGGCTGTGCAAGGTCTTTGGCCTGTGCAGGATCATGGTGTTGTGAAAGGTCTCGGTGCTGTGCAAGGGCATGTGGCTGTGCAGGGGCATCAAGGATGTGCAGGGTTGTGGGGCTTTGCAGGGTCGTGGGGCTGTGCAGAGGCATGGGGCTGTGCAGGGCCATGGTGCTGTGCAGGAGCATGGGGATGTGCAGGGGCATGGGGCTGTGCAGGGCCATGGGGCTGTGCAGGCCATGGGCTGTGCAGGGTCATGGGCTGTGCAGGGTCACCGTGCGGTGTGGGGGCATGGGGCTGTGCAGTGCCATGGGTCTGTGCAGGCCATGGGCTGTGCAGGGTCATGGGCTGTGCAGGGTCATGGGGCTGTGCAGAGGCATAGGGCTGTGCAGGGCCATGGTGCTGTGCAGGAGCATGGGGCTGTGCAGGGGCATGGGGCTGTGCAGGGCATCAGGCTGTAAAGGGGCATCAGGCTGTGCAGGGTCATTGGGCTGTTCAGGGCCATGGGGCTCTGCAAGGTCATGTAGCTGTGCAGGATCATCAGGATGTGCTGGAGCACGGGGTTGTGCTGGGGCATGGGGCTGTGAAGGGGCAGTGGGTTGTGCAAGGGAATGGAACTGTGCACCGTCATGGGGCAGTGTAGGGTGATGGAGCTGTGCAGGATCAATCAACTCTGCAGTCGCATGAGGCTGTGCAGGGGCATGGGTCTGTGCAGGATCATGGGACTATGCAGCGTCATGGAGCTGAGTGGGGGTGCGGCTGTGCAAGGACATGGCACACTACAAGGGATATCTTGGTGTGCAGGGTTTTGGGGCTGTACAGGGTCAGGTGGAAGTACATTGGCATGGGACTGTGCAGGGGGATGGGACTGTGCAGAGTCATGGGACTGTGCAGGGGCCTCGGACTGTGCAGGGGTATGAGGCTGTACAGAGTCATGGGTCTGTGTAGGAACCTGGGACTGTGAATGAGCCTCAGGTCATGCAGGGACATGGGACAGTGCAGGGGCATGGGGCTGTGCAGAGGCATGGGGCTGTGCAGGGGCCGGTGCAGGGTCATGGGACTGTGCAGGGGCATCGGGCTGTGCAGGAGGATCGGGCAGTGCAGGAGCATCGGACTGTACAGGGGCATGGGGCAATGCAGGCTCATGGGGCTGTGCAGGGTCCTGGCACTGTGCAGGGGCCTGGCGCTGTGCAAAAGCATTGGGCTGTGCTGGGGCATGGGACAGTACAGGGGCACAGGGCTGTGTAGGAGCATGGGGCTGTGCAGGGGCATCAGGGCTGTGCAGGGTCATGGGGCTGTGCAGGGTCGTGGTGCTGTGCAGGGTCATGGGGCTGTGCTGGGTCATGGGGTTGTACAGGCGTCTGGGACTGTGCCGGGGCCTGGGACTGTGTAGGAGCATCGGGCTATGCTGGGCCATGGGACAGTACATGGGCATGGGGCTATGCAGGAGCACAGGACAGTGCAGGGGCATCAGGGCTTTGCAGGGGCATGGTGCTGTGCAGGGGCATGGTGCTGTGCAGGGGCATGGTGCTGTGCAGCATAATGGTGCTTTGCAGGACCATGGGGCTGCTCAGGGTCATGGGACTGAGCTCTGTCTTGGAACTGTGCAGGGGCATGGGCCTCTGCACGGCATGGGGCTGTACAGGGGCATCGGGCTGTGCATAGTCATGGTGCTGTGCAAAGTAATGGTGCTATGCAGGGTCATGGGACTGTGCAGTGCCATGGGCTGTGCAGCGTCATGGCGCTTTGCGAGGCCAGGGTTTGTGCAGGGACATCAGGGCTGTGCATGGTCATGTGGCAGGGCAGGGTCATGGTGCTGTCCAGTGTCATGGGGCTGTGCAGGGCTATGGGGCTGTGCAGGGTCATGGGGCTGTGCAGGGTCATGGAGCTGAGCAGGGTCATTCGACTCTGCATGGGCATAGGGCTGTACAGAAGCATGGGGCTGTGCAGGGTCATGCACATGTGCAGGGTCATCGGGCTGTGCAGGGTAATTGAGCTGTGCTGGGGCATGGTGCAGTGTAGTGCCATGGGTCTGTGCAGGCCCATGGGGTTTTGCCGGGTCATGGGACTGCTCAGGGTCATGCGGCTGTGCACCGTCATGGGGCTGTGCAGGGGCATGGAGCTGTGCAGGGGTGTTTGGCTCTGCAGGGGCCTGGGGCTGTGCAGGGTCATTGAGCTGTGCAGGGTCATGGGGATGATAGGGTCATGGGGCTGTGCAGGTTCATGGGGCTTTGCAGGGTCATCAGGCAGTGCACGGTCATGCAGCTGTGCAGGGTCATCAGGCTGTGCAGGGTCATTGGGCTGTGCAGGGTCCTCATGTTGTGCTGGGACATGGGGCTGTGCAGGGTCACAGGACTGTGCAGGGTCATGGGGCTGTGTGGGGCACAAGGCAGTGCAGGGGCATGGGGCTGTGCAGGGTCATTCGACTCTGCAGGGTCATGGGGCAGTACATTGGCATGGGACTGTGCAGGGCCATGCGATGGTGCAGGTTCGTCGGGCTGTGCAGATTCATAGGGCATGCATGGGCATAGGATTGTACAGGGTCATGAGTCTGTGCAAGATCATGGGATCATGCAGGGGCATCGGGCTGTGCAGGGCCATGGGACTTTGCCATGGCATCAGGCTGTGTAGGGTCATGAGGCTGTGCAGTGTCATGGTGCTCTGCAGGGTCATGGGGCTGTGCAGGGGTATGGAACTGTGTCGGGGCACTGAGCTGTGCAAGGTCATTCGACTCTGCAGGGGCATGGGGCTGTGCAGTGGCATGTTACTGTGTAGGGCGATGAGGTTGTGCAGGGTCATGGAGCAGTGCAGGTTTATTCGACTCTGCAGGGGCATGGTTCTTTGCAGGGGCATAGTGCTGAGCAGGTTCATGCAACTGTACAAGGTCATGCGGCTTTGCAGGGTCATCGGTCTGTGCAGGGTTATTGGGCTGTGCTGGGGCATGGGGCTGTGCTGGGGCATGGGGCTGTGCAGGGGCATGGGACAGTGCAAGGTCATGGGGCTTTGCATGGTCATGGGGCTGTGCAAGATCATGGGGCTGTGTTGGGCATGAGACCGTGCAAGGTCATGGCACTGTGCGGGGACTTGGGGTGTGCAAGATCATGCGGCTGTGAAGGGTCATGGGACTATACAGAGTTATTTGGCTGTGCAGGGTCATCAGGCTCTGCAAGGTCATGGGCCTGTGCAGGGCCATGGGACAGTGTAGGGTCATCAGGCTGTGCAGGTTCATAGGGAATGCCGGGGCATAGGTCAGTGCAGCGGCTCTGCGGGGTCATCGGGCTGTGCAGGGTCATTGGACTGTGCAGGGGTATGCGGCTGTGAAGGGGCATGGAGCTGTGCAGGTGCATTAGGTTGTGCAGTTCATGCAACTCTGCAGGGTCATGGGACTGTACAGGGGCATGGGGCTGTGCAGGGTCATTAATCTTTGCAGGGGCGTGGCATTGTGCAGGTTCAATGAGCTTTGCAGGGGCATGGCACTGTGCAGTAGCATGGGGCTGTGCTGGAGCATGGGGCTGTTCAGGGGAATGCAGATGTGTAGGTTGTACACCTGTGTAGGGTCATGGGTCTGTGCAGGGGCATGGGGCTGTGCAGGGTCATGGGACTGTACAAGAATATGGGGCTGTGCAGGGTCATGGGACTGTACAAGAATATACGGCTGTGCAGGGTAATGGAGCTGTGAAGGGGCATCAGGCTGTGCAGAGCATGTGACTGTGCAGGGTCATGGGACTGTGCAGGGTCATGGAGCCGTGCAGGGAATGAGGCTGTGCAAGGTCATGGGACTGTGCAGGGTCATGGAATTTGGAGGAGCATGGCACTGGGCAGGGTCATGGAGCTTTGCAGGGGCATGTGACTGGGCAGGGTCATGGGGCTGTGCAGGGAATGAGGCTGTTCAAGGTCATGGGACTGTGCAGGGTCATGGAGCTTTGCAGGGGCATGGGACTATGCAGAGGCATGGGGCTGTGCTTGGGCATGGGTCTATGCAGAGGCATGGGGCTGTGCTTGGGCATGGGTCTATGCAGAGGTATGGGGCTGTGCTTGGGCATAGGTCTATGCCGAGGCATGGAGCTTTGCAGGGGCATGGGACTATGCAGAGGCATGGGGCTGTGCTTGGGCATGGGTCTATGCAGAGGCATGGGGCTGTGCTTGGGCATGGGTCTATGCAGAGGCATGGAGCTTTGCAGGGGCATGGGACTATGCAGAGGCATGGGGCTGTGCTTGGGCATGGGTCAATTTGGAGGAGCATGGCACTGGGCAGGGTCATGGAGCTTTGCAGGGGCATGTGACTGGGCAGGGTCATGGGGCTGTGCAGGGAATGAGGCTGTTCAAGGTCATGGGACTGTGCAGGGTCATGGAGCTTTGCAGGGGCATGGGACTATGCAGAGGCATGGGGCTGTGCTTGGGCATGGGTCTATGCAGAGGCATGGGGCTGTGCTTGGGCATGGGTCTATGCAGAGGTATGGGGCTGTGCTTGGGCATGGGTCTATGCAGAGGCATGGAGCTTTGCAGGGGCATGGGACTATGCAGAGGCATGGGGCTGTGCTTGGGCATGGGTCTATGCAGAGGCATGGGGCTGTGCTTGGGCATGGGTCTATGCAGAGGCATGGAGCTTTGCAGGGGCATGGGACTATGCAGAGGCATGGGGCTGTGCTTGGGCATGGGTCTATGCAGCGGAACAGGGAGTTGCGGATCATCCGCCTGTGCAGGGTCATGAAGTTGTGCAGGAGCATAGGGCTGTGCAAGGTCATGGGGCCATGCAGGGGCACAGAGCTGTGCATGGGAACAGGGATGTGCGGGTCATTTAGCTGTGCAGGGTCATGGGGCTGTGCATGGGCCTTGTGCTGCGCAGGGTCGTTGTAATTATATTTCTAATTGTTTATTTATACAGCGCTTATACACAGGTGGAGTGCTTCAAAGCACTTCAAGGTGGGAAAGGAACAAGGGAATACAGTAATCATTCTTAGGCCTTGAAGTTTCAGAATGATCTAACAGAAAAACTAGCATACTAGGCCTGACGGCCTTTCTCCTAGTGCAAGTCCATGAAGTGTTTCAGTTGTGACCAGGCTAGGGAGGGGGAACAAAAAAGAGGGGCGGGGGGGGGAGGGACAGACAAACTTACTAGTCCTAGTACATTTAGGTCATGCATGCGTACAGACAGAGGTGTGAGGAAGGTGGTTCGGGGAACAAACACGTCTAGTCCAGCAGGGCCCTGGGTTAAGTTCAGAGAGGATTGCCCCGCTCATAGAGTGTAAGCTGAAAGTGCAATAATGCTGAAGATAGTGCAGCGGCCCAGAGGCATGTGCAAAAGACTGGCGGGGGAGCCTTGGACCTGTAAGGCTCTGGAGTTTAACCAGGCAACCAGGCAGCAAAAACTAAACAGAGTTAGTCAGGAGAAGGAGAAAGGAGGGTGGAGAGAAATAGAACAGAGGTTAGCATGGGAGAGGGCAAGAGAAGGAGGAAGAGAAGAGGATGGTCTTGAGGAGTTTCCAGAATTTAAGGTGCTCCGGCTCAAGACGGAGAGAGGCAGGAAGGCTGTTCCAGAAGGAGGGACCTGCAGAGGATAGAGATCTACCCCCAAATCTCTTTTTGTGAAAGTGGCTCACCCGCAGACAGTTGGAGGAGGACGAGCGGAGGACTCCAGAGGGAGAGTATTTAGGAAGGGAGTGTTGTACATAGTGCGGGCCCAGGCCCCAGGAAGCCGTGTGGATTTTGCAGAGGGTCTTGAACTTGATCCTCGCAGCCACAGGGAGCCAGTGGAGGGATTTCAGTGCCGGTCCCTGGGCTTGAGGCCAACGATAAGTCTAACGGTTCTGTTCTGGATGAGTTGTAGAGGACGGAGAGTAGAAGTAGGAAGATTGAGAAAGAGGCTGTTGCAATAGTCTAGCCTAGAGAGAACCAGGGCTCTCGAGGGGATGAACCTCTGGGGGAAAGTGAGAAAAGGTAGAGTGAGGAGGTGCAGTTGGTAGTGGGACTTTTTGGAGATGTCTGAGATGTGAGAAGAGAAGGAGAGAGTGGAGTCGAATATGACCCCTAGATTTTTTGCCTCATTTTTGGGTGAGTGTGCAGGGCCAAGGAGGCCAGCCAGAGTGAGAGTGGGAAAGTGGGAGCAGCGGTCCCAATGAGGACGATCTCTGTCTTACTGGCATTGAGGCGTTGAGGCAGAGATTGTAGCAGCACCAATACTGAATTGTGAATAGACAGTGAGGGATGAGTGAGGAGGAGGATGAGGACGATGGAAGCCTGAAAGAGAGCTGCGTGTCATATAACACTGAAAGTTAGAGGTAAAAGTAGAGAACCTGTGGGCCAAGGGGGCCATGTATATTTTGAAAACCAGAGGGATAGGTTATATCCCTGGGGGACACCACAAGTAGAGAGAGTGATAGAGGAGAGAAAGGACCCAAGTTCCACCTGGGAGGGTCGGTCAGAGAGAAAGTCCAACCATGCCAGGGCCTGATCTGTGACGCCCATGGTATCACGGAGATGGGAGATCTGGATGTTGTGGTTTACTGTATCCAAAGTAGAGGAGAGGTCAAGGAGAATGAGGACAGAGGGAGGGTTGGAGTCAAGATTTGGGAGCAGGTCTTCACAGGTGTACAGAAGAGCGGTTAGCGTGCCTCTGGATGCTCTAAAGCCAGACTGATGGTCATGGAGACAATCAACAGATTCAGTGTGGAGGGTACGTTTAGTGATAGCCTGCTTCTCCATGTGTTTTCCCATGAAAGGGTTGATGGAGATCTGGCAATAGTTTGCCGGAATAGACGGGTCGGCAGAGGGTTTTTTGAGCAGAGGGTGCACAAGAGAGTGCTTGAGAGGAGGGAGGAAAACTCCAGTGGCAAAGAGAGGTTGCAGAGGTCGACCAAGGCTGGAGCGAGAGTGTCAATATTGTCCTTGATGGTTTTGGAGGGGTAAGGAGCCTCCTGTTTGAAAGAGGCTTTCATAGACCAGAGTTGTCTAGAGACCTCATCAGGCATGACAGGGGAGAGGGAGGACAGAAGATGGGGAAGGGTGGGGGCAGCCGAGGGGGGTCCAAGAGATGTTGGAGGAGGGGGAGAATAAGAGAGACAGGACAGGATGTCCTGTGGTTTGGTGGTGAAATGTGTGGCTAGGGCCGAGCAAAGGGCCTGGGTTAGTGGAGCTGAGGATGCAGTTGCAATAGGGTTGGCCAGTTCCTTACAGATTTGGCAGTGTTGTTAGATGCGTGGAGATGCAGGCTTGAATGTAGACTCTTTTCTTGGAGCGAAAGCAGAGTCTATATTGCCTTTAAAGAAAGCGGCAGGTGCGTTTATCACAGGGTGCACCTGAGGCCGCCATTTCTGTTCTTCTGCTCTGCACTTGCGTTTCAGGGCGGCCAGATCGGAGTCGTACCAAGAGTTGCACTTTTTGGCAGGCTTCAGTCGGACCCTCATGACAGAGGCAAGAATGTCAAGAGTGTTGGAGATGTAACTGGGAAAGTTAGAGAGGGCTGTATCAGGGTGAGAGTCAGCCACACGAGTAGAATTAGCAGAGTAGGTAGAGGCAAAGGCAGCCACTGACACTCTTTTCATGGGCCGGATGATCCAAAAGGCGGTTGGCAGTGCAGGGTGTGCCATTTCTAAAGGAGAAGAGAGCTTCAAGTGAGAAGAGAGAAGAGAAGGATCAGTCCATGAGAGTGAGGTTGTGAGAGGAATAGGGGGTGGGGTGTCTGCAGAGATGAGTGCATCCAAGGTGTGGCCAGCAGAGTGCATTGGACCAGAAGGTAGAATGGAAAGAGAAAGGGAGTCTGGAGAGTCAAGATGGATGTTAAGATCCCCCAGCAGGAGCAGTTGGGAAGAGGAGGAGAGGAGAGAAGAGGCCAGGTCAGCTCATTCTGAGAGGAAGAGGGTGGGCTGGCCTGGCAGCCGATAGAAGGTGGCCAGAGAAAGAGAGGTGACAGGCGAGAGAGAGAGCCTGCAGACCAGACCTTCAAAGGAAGAGTAGATCCGGGTGGGAATGTTGGAAACAGGGGTCCACTCAGGAAAGATCAGGGCTACTCCACTTCCTGGCCTGTTGGGCCTGGGCACAGATAGGATCTTGAAGCCTTCAGGGAGAAGTGTGTCAAAAATCGTGACTGAGCTGTCCTTAAACCATGTCTCAGTAATAGCAAGAACATCAAGGTCCAGGAGCTAAAGGAGGTGCCAGAGGTCAGAGGAGTGCTTGACAGGAGAGCAAGAGTTTAGTGTGGCAACATGGAGCAGATTGCCATTTTTGAAGGACTTTCAGGGGGTGCAGGAGGCAGAGGTCCCCCCCACCCTTAAGCAGCAAGAGTACCTGAGAGATGGAGGCAGAGGAGACAGAGATGACAAGGGTGTCAGTGAGGAGGGGTCAGGCAAGGAAGCTAGGATAGTACGAAATGGCAAGGGAGCCAGTCTGGAAGGTGCTGCAGGATGCAAGGGCACTCCAGATACTGTGGCAATGGGTGGCCAGGGCAGAAGGGTGGACGAGGCTAATGAGGTAATCAGTGTAGTGCAATATGGCAAGAGATCCTGTACAGTTGAGAGCGACGGGGGGGGGAGTTGTGCGGGCGGTGGTGAGGTTGGTAGGAGGCAAGGTAGCCAAGTTGGGCATAGTTATATAGTTATTAAGGGAGCCTGGGTGGCCGTAGAAGCAGGTGTCAAGGGAGCCTGTGAGGAGGAAAGAGGAAAGTTGATAAGGCAGGGAAGGAGTCTATAAAAAATTAATAGGTTGAGTTGAGGCCTTTGTACCAGGATGGTACCATTTCGATAGACATTTGTGATGGGCCTGGATGTGGAAAAGGAAACAAGAAGGGCCTCACTGTGGGTGCCACCATTTATGGGGTAGGAAGGGGTAAAAAGATAGAAGAGCGGCCATGTTGAGAGTCCACAGGTCGGGAGAAGGAACGACAAAGAGTATGTCGGTGAGAGTCTCTTTGGCGGAAGCACTGACGTAGGTGTCAGCGATGGGAAGGACTGGGTTGGGGCCCAGTGTGTCCTTCATGAGTTTCTTCCTGCCAGACTGAGTGAGAGTTGATGGATATTAGATGGAGAAGCAGTTAGAGTAGATGGGGAAGATAGAAAGTGCTATAGTGAGGGACACAGAGTGTGGTACACTTAACCAGGCAGAGCAATTGAGGTACGTGGGAGCAGGTAGGCAAGGAGGGAGCAAGCACACAGGGCGACACAAACAGGATAGGGAAGAAACAATGGGAAATGAAGAAGGTGAGGACTCAGATAACAGAAAGAACAGAACGCAGAGGGGCTGACCAATCAGCAAGTTCCCATGTAAAGCCGGATGTGCACACACCTAAAAACTATTTTAGAAACAGCAGCAAAAGAATGCAGGATGTGAGTACAGCTAAATTCGATTTTAGAAACAGTAGCAAAACCAATGCAGGATGAACATAGCTTAATTTTAGAAACAATAGCAAAACCAATGCAGGATGTGAGCACAGCTAAATTTGATCTTTAAAACACCAGCAAAACAAATGCAGGATGTGAGCACAGCTAAATTAGATCTTTAAAACACCAGAAAAACAAATGCCAGATGTGATCACAGCTAAATTCGATCTTTAAAACACCAGCAAAACAAATGCAGGATGTGAACACAGCTAAATTCGATTTTTAAAACAGCAGCAAAACCAAGGCAGGATGTGAACACAGCAAAATTCGATTTTTTTCCTTTTGGTCAATAGGTATAGCAGCACAACAGTACAGGGGTGTAGGCAGTGGAAGTGGAAGCACCAGAAGGAAGAAGTGTTATGACCTGGTGCTTGGAAAAAGAGGTGCCTTCTGAGGTTAGAGATTAGAGAGATTGTCAGGAGTGGCACAGGCACAGAGTCCGGAGGATGCTGCAGGCAATAGAGCAAAAGTCCATACTTATGTGATAGCTGAGGGGGAGATCTCATAGCCCTAGGCTACCTGGATGAGGTACCCAGCCTCAAGATGCATATTGATGGTTGGACAAAAGTAGAGGGTCCCACAGCACCCAGCCAAGCCTGCACAGAGTCAGACAGGGCCTTAGAAGAGGGCCTTGGATGCAGGTGCCGGCTTCCGCTTCCCAGTGCACCAAATAGGATGATAAGGATTACACTGGACAATCACAGGGGCCAGGCCACAGCAAAGGAGAGAGTTCCACCAGGGGGTGGTGGAGGAGCCATCTTGGAAAGTGGCACACAAAGGAGAAGCAGGCAGAAAGCACTCAGATAAAATGTGCTTTTAAACAGCAGTACAGCTGGATGCATAATCTGATAGAAGTGATTATATTGCTCAGTAATTAATTAATTAATGGACACAATTCAGCACAGTTTTGCTCACACATGAAAAATTAATGTCGGCAGCACATTGATTGTTGAAAAATACTGCGCTTCATGTTGTAATGCAGCAGAATACTTCAATCGTTTTTAAGTGGGTCCGATGGCCTGACCTTCCTGATTGTTCCAGTCAAAATGAGGGGAAGAGACTTGTTGTGCTGTGCAGTATCATGGTGCTGTGCAGGGTCACGGGACTGTACAGCTTCATGGGCGCTGTGCGGGCATGATGCTGTGCAGGAGCATGGGGCTGTGCAGGGGCTTGGGGCGTGCAGGGTCACAGGGCGGTGCATGGCACAAAGCAGTGCAAGGTCATGGGACTATGCAGCGGCATCGGCTGTGCAGAGTGATGGGCTGAACAAGGCCATGGGGATGTCTGGGGTTTTCTGGGGCTGTGCGGGTCATGGGACTTTGCAGGGGCATTGGGCTGTGCAGGGTCATGGGCTGTGCACGGTCATTTGCTCTGCAGGGGAATAGTGCTCTGCAGTGGCTTGGGACTGTACAGGATCATGGGGCTGTGCAGGATAATGGCGCTGTGTTGGGTCATGGGACTGTGCAGGCGCATGGACATGTGCAGTGTTATGCGACTGTATGGGGGTATGGGGCTGTGCAGGGGCATGGGACTGTACGGGGTCATGGGACTGTGCAGGAGTGTGCGGCTATGCAGGGGCATGGAGCTGTGCAGGGGCATCAGGACGTGCAGGGCATACGGCTGTGCAGGGGCATTGGGCTGTGCAAGGGCATTGTTCTGTGCAGGGGCATGGGACTCTGCATGGGCATGGGGCTGTGCAGGGTCATGGGACTGTGCAGGAGTGTGCGGCTATGCAGGGGCATGGAGCTGTGGATGTGCAGGGCATACGACTGTGCAGGGTCATGGGGCTGTGCAGGGTCATGGATCTTTGCAGGGGCATGGGACTGTGCAGGGGCATGTGGTTGTTTCACGGGCATGGGGCTGAGCAGGGGCATGAGGCTGTGTGGGTCGTGTGCCTGTGCGCAGTCATGGGGCTGTGCAGGGGCATGCGGCTGTGCAGGGTCATGGGGGTTTGCAGGGCACAGGGCTGTGCAGGGTCATGGGGCTGCGCAGGGTAACGGGGCTATGCGGGACATGCAGCGGTGCAGGGACATGGGGCAATTACACGCATGACAAAGAGGAGAACGATACATGGGGGAAAGACAAAAAAAGAAGTCGAGAAGTGGAAAGGAAGGAGGGAAGAACACTGATTCATGGAATTATTTGCGTGTAAAACGGGGATTGTCGTGACATTTTCATGCAGATCCCCGTTTTACACGCAAATAATTCCATGAATCAGGGCATTATTAATGAGGGAGAGAGAAAGGCGATAGGGTGAAAGGAAGTCAGTCTACCCCACAAAAAAAACACCTGGCAAAAAGGGAAGTGACAGAGGGTGAGGAAGCGGTAAAGAAATGGGTAAACCAACGAATTGAATGAGGTATGGATTTAATTAAAATAAAAAGTTAACTTATATGGTCATCACGAAAGCATTAGAGCGCCATCCATCCACTGCATTGAAGAATAGGGCATGGGCAGGAGGACAGAGAGCTAGTGCAAAGTAAGGTAAGGAGGGCTGGCACGCAGGACCAGGTTCTCCAGCAGGAGACGAAACTCGATGCCAGCCTTTCTGATATCCACAAGCTTATACCGTGAAGCGTGCGTTACCAGAGTGTAACGCATCCCCGATAAAATGCACGGAATTGAAGAGCTGTCATGGGCTTTGAGTGGCTCCTGTGGATTGTGAGGATGGGTGAGGGATGTGGGTGGGCCAGCAATGCCGCAAACACAGCTGGACACCGACCTGTGTTTCCTGTGATTGGCATTTAATGGACCCTGTGGGCTGGTGACCTCAGACCCGCTTTGAAAGACGTGCCACTCAGTATGCATAGGCAGCCTGGCATGGAACACAGAGGCAGGCTGTGGGTGGGGCGTGGCTTCTGGCCATTCCGTAAAGGGACAGGCACATGCCTGCCCTGTAGAGTCAGGCATGTCCCCTGATGCCCCCAGGAATCAGTGTCATGCGCAAGAGTGCACGGCAATAGGGCAGCGGTACTGGAAATACAGGGTGAGGAAAGAGACCCTTGGGAAAGGCTGCACATGGCCCGGCAAACAAGGGACAGGTATTGAGGAGGGGGGCATCCGGGCAGGAAAGCTTCCAATGATCCGACGAGAGGCAGGAGACAAGAGAATTCACTGTCAGTGAAGGGGCCTCTGTGGTCATAGCAAAGGGTCTTCGAAAGAGGTGCGAGGCAGTCCTTATATATGTCTGGTTGTGTAAAAGGCACCAGCACCTAACAGTTGCTTCATAGTATCACAAATGGAAAGAGGCAAAGGATAATGGGGTGGGGAGACAGGGAGATTGTGATCCTTTGAACCCTTCGGACATCCACAAAGGGTTAAGTGCAAGGGGAGCGGGAGCGATCAAATGCTGAAAACCAAGCATACACAATGCAAGACGCGTGTGAATAAGTGTGGCAGGAAGGCAATGCAAGACTCGTGTGAATAAGTGTGGCAGGAGGGCATTGCAAGACTCGTGTGAATAAGTGTGGCAGGAGGGCAATGCAAGACTCGTGTGAATAAGTGTGGCAGGAGGGCAATGCAAGACTCGTGTGAATAAGTGTGGCAGGAGGGCAAAGCAAGACTCCTGTGAATAAGTGTGGCAGGAGGGCAAAGCAAGACTTGTGTGAATAAGTGTGGCAGTAGGGCAATGCAAGACGCGTGTGAATAAGTGTGGCAGGAGGGCATTGCAAGATGCGTGTGAATAAGTGTGGCAGGAGGGCATTGCAAGACGCGTGTGAAAAAGTGTGGCAGGAGGGCAATGCAAGACTTGTGTGAATAAGTGTGGCAGGAGGGCATTGCAAGACTCGTGTGAATAAGTGTGGCAGGAGGGCAATGCAAGACTCGTGTGAAAAAGTGTGGCAGGAGGGCAATGCAAGACTCGTGTGAAAAAGTGTGGCAGGAGGGCAATGCAAGACTCGTGTGAATAAGTGTGGCAGGAGGGCAATGCAAGACTCGTGTGAATAAGTGTGGCAGGAGGGCAATGCAAGACTCGTGTGAATAAGTGTGGCAGGAGGGTATTGCAAGATGCGTGTGAATACGTGTGGCAGGAGGGCATTGCAAGACGCGTGTGAATAAGTGTGGCAGGAGGGCATTGCAAGACGCGTGTGAAAATGTGTGTCAGAAGGGCAATGCAAGACTTGTGTGAATAAGTGTGGCAGGAGGGCAATGCAAGACTCGTGTGAATAAGTGTGGCAGGAGGGCAATGCAAGACTCATGTGAATAAGTGTGGCAGGAGGGCAATGCAAGATTCGTGTGAATAAGTGTGGCAGGAGGGCATTGCAAGATGCGTGTGAATAAGTGTAGCAGGAGGGCATTGCAAGACGCATGTGAAAAGGGGTGGCAGGAGGGCAATGCAAGACTCGTGTGAATAAGTGTGGCAGGAGGGCATTGCAAGACGCGTGTGAATAAGTGTGGCAGGGGGGCATTGCAAGACGCGTGTGAAAAAGTGTGGCAGGAGGGCAATGCAAGACTCGTGTGAATAAGTGTGGCAGGAGGGCAATGCAAGACTTGTGTGAATAAGTGTGGCAGGAGGGGAAAGCAAGACTTGTGTGAATAAGTGTGGCAGGAGGGCAATGCAAGACTCGTGTGAATAAGTGTGGCAGGAGGGCAATGCAAGACTCGTGTGAATAAGTGTGGCAGGAGGGTATTGCAAGATGCGTGTGAATACGTGTGGCAGGAGGGCATTGCAAGACTCGTGTGAATAAGTGTGGCAGGAGGGCAATGCAAGACTCGTGTGAATAAGTGTGGCAGGAGGGCAATGCAAGACTCGTGTGAATAAGTGTGGCAGGAGGGTATTGCAAGATGCGTGTGAATACGTGTGGCAGGAGGGCATTGCAAGACGCGTGTGAATAAGTGTGGCAGGAGGGCATTGCAAGACGCGTGTGAAAATGTGTGTCAGAAGGGCAATGCAAGACTTGTGTGAATAAGTGTGGCAGGAGGGCAATGCAAGACTCGTGTGAATAAGTGTGGCAGGAGGGCAATGCAAGACTCATGTGAATAAGTGTGGCAGGAGGGCAATGCAAGATTCGTGTGAATAAGTGTGGCAGGAGGGCATTGCAAGATGCGTGTGAATAAGTGTAGCAGGAGGGCATTGCAAGACGCATGTGAAAAGGGGTGGCAGGAGGGCAATGCAAGACTCGTGTGAATAAGTGTGGCAGGAGGGCATTGCAAGACGCGTGTGAATAAGTGTGGCAGGGGGGCATTGCAAGACGCGTGTGAAAAAGTGTGGCAGGAGGGCAATGCAAGACTCGTGTGAATAAGTGTGGCAGGAGGGCAATGCAAGACTTGTGTGAATAAGTGTGGCAGGAGGGGAAAGCAAGACTTGTGTGAATAAGTGTGGCAGGAGGGCAATGCAAGACTCGTGTGAATAAGTGTGGCAGGAGGGCATTGCTAGACTCGTGTGAATAAGTGTGGCAGGAGGGCAATGCAAGACTCGTGTGAATAAGTGTGGCAGGAGGAAATTGCAAGACTCGTGTGAATAAGTGTGGCAGGAGGGCAATGCAAGACTTGTGTGAATAAGTGTGGCAGGAGGGTAATGCAAGAATCGTGTGAATAAGTGTGGCAGGAGGGCAATGCAAGACTCGTGTGAATAAGTGTGGCAGGAGGGCATTGCAAGACTTGTGTGAATAAGTGTGGCAGGAGGGCAATGCAAGACTCGTGTGAATAAGCGTGGCAGGAGGGCAATGCAAGACTTGTGTGAATAAGTGTGGCAGGAGGGCAATGCAAGACTCGTGTGAATAAGTGTGGCAGGAGGGCATTGCAAGACTTGTGTGAATAAGTGCGGCAGGAGGGCAATGCAAGACTCGTGTGAATAAGTGTGGCAGGAGGGAATTGCAAGATGCATGTGAATAAGTGTGGCAGGAGGGCATTGCAAGACGCGTGTGAAAAAGTGTGGCAGGAGGGCAATGCAAGACTTGTGTGAATGAGTGTGGCAGGAGGACAATGCAACGTGTGTGAATAAGTGTGGCAGGAGGGCGATGCAAGAAGCGTGTGAATAAGTGTGGCAGGAGGGCAATGCAAGACTCGTGTGAATAAGTGTGGCAGGAGGGCAATGCAAGACTCGTGTGAATAAGTGTGGCAGGAGGGTATTGCAAGATGCGTGTGAATAAGTGTGGCAGGAGGGCATTGCAAGACGCGTGTGAATAAGTGTGGCAGGAGGGCATTGCAAGACGCGTGTGAAAATGTGTGTCAGAAGGGCAATGCAAGACTTGTGTGAATAAGTGTGGCAGGAGGGTAATGCAAGACTCGTGTGAATAAGTGTGGCAGGAGGGCAATGCAAGACTCATGTGAATAAGTGTGGCAGGAGGGCAATGCAAGACTCGTGTGAATAAGTGTGGCAGGAGGGCATTGCAAGATGCGTGTGAATAAGTGTAGCAGGAGGGCATTGCAAGACGCATGTGAAAAGGGGTGGCAGGAGGGCAATGCAAGACTCGTGTGAATAAGTGTGGCAGGAGGGCATTGCAAGACGCGTGTGAATAAGTGTGGCAGGGGGGCATTGCAAGACGCGTGTGAAAAAGTGTGGCAGGAGGGAAATGCAAGACTCGTGTGAATAAGTGTGGCAGGAGGGCAATGCAAGACTCGTGTGAATAAGTGTGGCAGGAGGGCAAAGCAAGACTTGTGTGAATAAGTGTGGCAGGAGGGCAATGCAAGACTCGTGTGAATAAGTGTGGCAGGAGGGCATTGCTAGACTCGTGTGAATAAGTGTGGCAGGAGGGCAATGCAAGACTCGTGTGAATAAGTGTGGCAGGAGGAAATTGCAAGACTCGTGTGAATAAGTGTGGCAGGAGGGCAATGCAAGACTTGTGTGAATAAGTGTGGCAGGAGGGTAATGCAAGAATTGTGTGAATAAGTGTGGCAGGAGGGCAATGCAAGACTCGTGTGAATAAGTGTGGCAGGAGGGCAATGCAAGACTCGTGTGAATAAGTGTGGCAGGAGGGCAATGCAAGACTCGTGTGAATAAGTGTGGCAGGAGGGGAAAGCAAGACTCGTGTGAATAAGTGTGGCAGGAGGGCAATGCAAGACTCGTGTGAATAAGTGTGGCAGGAGGGCATTGCTAGACTCGTGTGAATAAGTGTGGCAGGAGGGCAATGCAAGACTCGTGTGAATAAGTGTGGCAGGAGGAAATTGCAAGACTCATGTGAATAAGTGTGGCAGGAGGGCAATGCAAGACTTGTGTGAATAAGTGTGGCAGGAGGGTAATGCAATATCGTGTGAATAAGTGTGGCAGGAGGGCAATGCAAGACTCGTGTGAATAAGTGTGGCAAGAGGGCATTGCAAGACTCGTGTGAATAAGTGTGGCAGGAGGGCAATGCAAGACTCGTGTGAATAAGCGTGGCAGGAGGGCAATGCAAGACTTGTGTGAATAAGTGTGGCAGGAGGGCAATGCAAGACTCGTGTGAATAAGTGTGGCAGGAGGGCATTGCAAGACTTGTGTGAATAAGTGCGGCAGGAGGGCAATGCAAGACTCGTGTGAATAAGTGTGGCAGGAGGGAATTGCAAGATGCATGTGAATAAGTGTGGCAGGAGGGCATTGCAAGACGCGTGTGAAAAAGTGTGGCAGGAGGGCAATGCAAGACGCGTGTGAATGAGTGTGGCAGGAGGACAATGCAACGTGTGTGAATAAGTGTGGCAGGAGGGCGATGCAAGAAGCATGTGAATAAGTGTGGCAGGAGGGCAATGCAAGACTTGTGTGAATAAGTGTGGCAGGAGGGCAATGCAAGACTCGTGTGAATAAGTGTGGCAGGAGGGTATTGCAAGATGCGTGTGAATAAGTGTGGCAGGAGGGCATTGCAAGACGCGTGTGAATAAGTGTGGCAGGAGGGCATTGCAAGACGCGTGTGAAAATGTGTGTCAGAAGGGCAATGCAAGACTTGTGTGAATAAGTGTGGTAGGAGGGCAATGCAAGACTCGTGTGAATAAGTGTGGCAGGAGGGCAATGCAAGACTCATGTGAATAAGTGTGGCAGGAGGGCAATGCAAGACTCGTGTGAATAAGTGTGGCAGGAGGGCATTGCAAGATGCGTGTGAATAAGTGTAGCAGGACGGCATTGCAAGACGCATGTGAAAAGGGGTGGCAGGAGGGCAATGCAAGACTCGTGTGAATAAGTGTGGCAGGAGGGCATTGCAAGACGCGTGTGAATAAGTGTGGCAGGGGGGCATTGCAAGACGCGTGTGAAAAAGTGTGGCAGGAGGGAAATGCAAGACTCGTGTGAATAAGTGTGGCAGGAGGGCAATGCAAGACTCGTGTGAATAAGTGTGGCAGGAGGGCAAAGCAAGACTCGTGTGAATAAGTGTGGCAGGAGGGCAATGCAAGACTCATGTGAATAAGTGTGGCAGGAGGGCAATGCAAGACTTGTGTGAATAAGTGTGGCAGGAGGGTAATGCAAGAATTGTGTGAATAAGTGTGGCAGGAGGGCAATGCAAGACTCGTGTGAATAAGTGTGGCAGGAGGGCAATGCAAGACTCGTGTGAATAAGCGTGGCAGGAGGGCAATGCAAGACTTGTGTGAATAAGTGTGGCAGGAGGGCAATGCAAGACTCGTGTGAATAAGTGTGGCAGGAGGGCATTGCAAGACTCGTGTGAATAAGTGCGGCAGGAGGGCAATGCAAGACTCGTGTGAATAAGTGTGGCAGGAGGGAATTGCAAGATGCATGTGAATAAGTGTGGCAGGAGGGCATTGCAAGACACGTGTGAAAAAGTGTGGCAGGAGGGCAATGCAAGACGCGTGTGAATGAGTGTGGCAGGAGGACAATGCAACGTGTGTGAATAAGTGTGGCAGGAGGGCGATGCAAGAAGCGTGTGAATAAGTGTGGCAGGAGGGCAATGCAAGACGTGTGGGAGTAAGTGTGGCAGGAGGACAATGCAAGACACATGTGAATAAGTGTGGCAGGAGGGCAATGCAAGACGCGTGTGAGTAAGTGTGGCAGGAGGACAATGCAAGACGCATGTGAATAAGTGTGGCAGGAGGGCAATGCAAGACGTGTGTGAATAAGTGTGGCAGGAGGGCAATGCAAGACGTGTGGGAACAAGTGTGGCAGGAGGGCAATGCAAGACGTATGTGAGTAAGTGTGGCAGGAGGACAATGCAAGACGCATGTGAATAAGTGTGGCAGGAGGGCAATGCAAGACGTGTGTGAATAAGTGTGGCAGGAGGGCAATGCAAGACGTGTGGGAATAAGTGTGGCAGGAGGGCAATGCAAGACGTATGTGAATAAGTGTGGCAGGAGGGCAATGCAAGACGCGTGTGAATAAGTGTAGCAGGAGGGCAATGCAAGACGCATGTGAATAAGTGTGGCAGGAGGACAATGCAACGTGTGTGAATAAGTGTGGCAGGAGGGCAATGCAAGACACATGTGAATAAATGTGGCAGGAGGACAATGCAACATGTGTAAATAAGTGTGGCAGGATGGCAGTTAAGCTGATGAGAAGACCAGCTCAGGGTTCCTCTGTGTGGTGAAAGCCCTTTCCAGCTTCTCGAGTCACAGGAGGGTGTGGCGGTGAATGCCTGAGGCGCTTTCCTGACCTGCGCATGGTTCCTCTGTGTGGTGAAAGCGCTCTCCAGCTTCTTGAGTCACAGGAGATTGTGAGGGTGAATGCCTGAGGTGCTTTCCTGACCTGGATGTGGTTCCTCTGTGTGGTGAAAGCCCTTTGAAGTTTCATGAGTCACCGGAGAGTGTGAGGGTGAAGGCCTGAGGTGCTTTCCTGACCTGTGCATGGTTCCTCTGTGTGGTCAAAGCCCTCTCCAGCTTCTAGAGTCACAGCAGAGTGTGAGGGTGAATGCCTGAGGCAATTTCCTAACATGTGCGTGGTTACTCTGTGTGCTTCTTGAGTCACAGGAGAGTGTGAGGGTGAATGCCTGAAGTGCCTTCCTTACCTGCACGAGGTTCCTCTGTGTGGTCAAATCCCTCTACAGCTTCTTGAGTTAGAGGAGAGTGTGAGGGTGAGTGCCTGAAGTGCTTTCCTGACCTGTGTGTGTTTACTCTGTGTGGTCAAAGCCCTCTCCAGCTTTTTATAATAATTTTATTAATTTTATTCAAACAACAAATAACAAACCAAACTCAACTTACAGTGGGTACATAACTTGCTCATAAATACACATACATTGTTACATTTTCGCCCGCTGTATTTCCCATCCCTCCCCCCTCCCGAGCCTACTTTCTCCCATTGTTAGTCTCCACCTCTTGTGGTGGGGAGTCCTCTTCCGCCATGCTTATTGAGTCATCATCGCTTGGTCCATAATACGAAGGCCCAAATAGTTCTGCTATTAATTGTCTCCAACCTGCTAGGCCTCCAGCTTCGCCCTCTATGTCCCCTCTACACGCTTCCTGCCATGCCACTGTTTCTGCCTCCGCCCACTTCTGCAAGTCACTCCACCATGTCTCCACTTTGGGCTTTTGACACGCTTTCCATCCCATCGCAATCCTTCTCTTCGCCAGAACATACACCAGATCTTTCAATTTACTCACATGTTTAAGCTTCCGCGGTCTGGGGAACCCTCCCAACAAACAAACCCACACAGTATCCACCTTCATGCAGATTCCCTTGTCTTCCATTTTCTGCGCTATGTCTCTCCAATATTTCGCTATCAGTGGGCATGCCCAGAACATATGTACCATTCCTGCATTTTCCTCATTACATTTGGGACACACTTGGCTTCCGGCGTTCTTAAATTTGGCTATCTTTAGTGGCGTCAGATATGCTCTGTGAGTTATATACAACTGTACCTGTTGCAACCTAGCATTTCTCGATACTTTTTTATGACACCCCTGAGCCCTTTCCCACATCCCGTCACTCATCATGTCCCCTACTTCTTCCTCCCAGTCCAGTCTAAGTCGCACCACTTCCTTGCCCACTTGAGTCATCATCATCTCATATACTCTAGACGTTTCATGCCCCCTTCCGCTATATCATATATCGTATCTAGTGTGGTGTCCGGTTCCTCTGCTAGTTCTGTAAAAAATGAACAGTCTTGGGCTGATTCCGGCGCTCCTCACAATATTCGAATAAAGTAGATGCAAAGCCGCGTAACAAAGGTCTATTACCCTTAGACTGTAAAGGGAAACCGTACTGAAAATATTAACTAATTAGACCTGAGAGTGTTTCACGCTTTGCATACAAGGTATCCAAATGGTCCATCAACACAAAAAACTGAATTACTCTTGCATGTAGGTGTCTGTATCAATTGTGCTTTAAGAAATGAGTCCATCGGTATCTTAGCCTACCTTAGATTTGAAGTCTTACATTCATAAAAATAAAGAGACTATTACGTCACAGTTTGTAATTTTTCCCATTCTGAATACTTTAATAAAAAATGACAATAGTGTGCATTCAGGTAATTATGCAGGTTAAAGAGCAAATTGCATGTTAACGGTTCTGGTACAGTTGGTTCCAATTTGTTGTTCTAAAATTAACACTGTTAACATGAATCCTGTTACATCACAGAGAGATTCACATTAGCTTAATGAATTCCAGTTTTTTATAAAATGCTGTCCTCTTAATCACTGTTACTTCACAGTTTAGGATTCCATTTGTTAAGTACCTTAGATGCACAAAGGTAATTGTTATAGGTCTGTGCCCTCTTAATCACTGTTGTTTCACAGTTTTAAGTTATTACTTAGCTCAGTTTCGTGCCTTTGAGTTTAACTTCACTCAGTTTCGTGCCATTGTTTATGAAAATACACTTGTGGTGAGACTGTGCCTTGTTGGTCTGCTACCCGACACGTGTTTCACCGTCTAGTTTTCGACGGATCGTCAGGGGTTTTTTATTTGAATACTTATTCATACGGACAATTCTGATTTGTACTGGTTGAATTAGTTATGATTGGTCCTGTTTGAATTGCTCCTAATAGGAGTAAGAAAAAGAGAAAAAGAGGGAAGAGAAAGTGATAATTTTGAATGAAACTAAATCGAAACAGGGAAAACATTACTTCTGTTTTTTGTAAAAAGATGCTTTCGAAGCCTTGTCTTAATGTAAAAATTAACCAAACGGCATAAAAATTCCTGATTGTCTATTTATAATAGCTGCACTGATTTTACCACGGGCATTTTGAAAGATAGGGTAGAAAAGAGATAAATAGTAAATAACTCGGTTTGTTAAATGACTGTAAGCAATTACTTGGGCAGCCCTTTTGAAATGTTGTAATGAAAGGAACGAGTTCCAATTCGTAAAAATGTCAAGGTTTTCTGTGGCTGCACGCTAGGGAAGATCTACAGTGGTAGAAAGACACAAAAATGCAAGAGCGTATTTACATTTGAGGTGGTGCCTCGCACTTGATATCACTTCGCATAACATGTAGCTTAATGGGAGTTCTAGGAAAAGCTAATTGATCCATGAAAACGGTTAAATGTTAGTTCCACCTCGGGCCAGGTATCTTTAATTTGTTGCACCATCCCATGATATGTAATATATTGCCCAGCACTCAACCCCGTTTGTTCCACCAGCTCCTCAAATTCCAATATTTTCCCCTCTTGCCACACATCCCCCAATGTTGCTATTCCTATCGGTTCCCAATACTTCCTAATCATTAATCTTAGTTGCTTCTCTGTTCCCATCATTGTAACCAATGGGATTTGCGGAGAGCACAGGGCTGGCTTATCCATCAACCGGCACGCCCTCTGCCACATCCCCCACCCAAGGCCCAACATCCCGGACGACCTCTCAGCTCCCGCTTGGGTAACCATATCATTTCTCTCAAAAAGTATGGGGTGCAATCTCCCTGATGCAGCCTATGTTCTGAGGTGGGCTCAGCCGAGAGCCATTTGGCTACATGTTGCAACTGGCTCGCTACATAGTATACTTCCCAGTTGGGTAATGTGATGCCCCCTTTCTCATGCAGATTTTGGAGTTTCCACAGGTCTACCCTGTTCCTCATCCCGTGCCATAGGAATTCCCCACATATGCTGTCCAACCTAATAAAGAATTGCATAGTCAAAGCCCTCTCCAGCTTCTTGAGTCACAGGAGAATGTGAGGGTGAGCGCCTGAAGCGCTTTCCTGACCTGTGTGTGGTTCTTCTGTGTGGTCAAAGCCCTCTCCAGCTTCTTGAGTCACAGGAGAGTGTGAGGGTGAATGCCTGAAGCGCCTTCCTTACCTGCGCGAGGTTCCTCTGTGTGGTCAAAGCCCTCTCCAGCTTCTTGAGTCGCAGGAGAGTGTGAGGGTGAGTGTCTAAAGTGCTTTTCTGACCTGTGCGTGGCTCCTCTGTGTGGTCAAAGCCCTCTCCGGCTTCTTGAGTCACAGGAGAGTGTGAAGGTGAGGGCCTGAGGCGCTTGCCTGACCTGTGCGTGGTTCTTCTGTGTGGTCAAAGCCCTCTCCAGCTTCTTGAGTCACAGGATAGTGTGAGGGTGAATGCCTGAAGTGCCTTCTTTACCTGCGCGAGGTTCCTCTGTGTGGTCAAAGCCCTCTCCAGCTTCTTGAGTCACAGGAGAGTGTGAGGGTGAGTGCCTGAAGTGCTTTCCTGACCTGTTGTGGTTCCTCTGTGTGGTCAAAGCCCTCTCCAGCTTCTTGAGTCACAGGAGAATGTGAGGGTGAGGGCCTGAGGCACTTTCCTGACCTGTGCGTGGTTCTTCTGTGTGGTCAAAGCCCTCTCCAGCTTTTTGAGTCACAGGAGAGTGTGAGGGTGAATGCCTGAAGCGCCTTCCTTACCTGCGCGAGGTTCCTCTGTGTGGTCAAAGCCCTCTCCAGCTTCTTGAGTCACAGGAGAGTGTGAGGGTGAGTACCTGAAGTGCTTTCCTGACCTGTGCATGGTTCTTCTGTGTGGTCAAAGCCCTCTCCAGCTTCTTGAGTCACAGGAGAGTGTGAGTGTGAATGCATGAAGCGCCTTCCTTACCTGCGCGAGGTTCCTCTGTGTGGTCAAAGCCCTCTCCAGCTTCTTGAGTCACAGGAGAGTGTGAGGGTGAATGCCTGAAGCGCCTTCCTTACCTGCGCAAGGTTCCTCTCTGTGGTCAAAGCCCTCTCCAGCTTCTTGAGTCACAGGAGAGTGTGAGGGTGAGTGCCTGAAGTGCTTTCCTGACCTGTGTGTGGTTCCTCTGTGTGGTCAAAGCCCTCTCCAGCTTCTTGAGTCACAGGAGAGTGTGAGGGTGAGTGCCTGAAGTGCTTTCCTGACCTGTGCGTGGTTCCTCTGTGTGGTCAAATCCCTCTACAGCTTCTTGAGTCACAGGAGAGTGTGAGGGTGAGGGCCTGAGGTGCTTTCCTGACCTGTGCGTGGTTCTTCTGTGTGGTCAAAGTCCTCTCCAGCTTCTTGAGTCACAGGAGAGTGTGAGGGTGAATGCCTGAAGCGCCTTCCTTACCTGCGCGAGGTTCCTCTGTGTGGTCAAAGCCCTCTCCAGCTTCTTGAGTCACAGGAGAGTGTGAGGGTGAAAGCCTGAGGCGCTTTCCTGACCTGTGCGTGGTTCTTCTGTGTGGTCAAAGCCCTCTCCAGCTTCTTGAGTCACAGGAGAGTGTGAGGGTGAAAGCCTGAGGCACTTTCCTGACTTGTGCGTGGTTCTTCTGTGTGGTCAAAGCCCTCTCCAGCTTCTTGAGTCACAGGAGAGTGTGAGGATGAGTGCCTGAAGTGCTTTACTGACCGGTGCGTGGTTCCTCTGTGTGGTCAAAGCCCTCTACAGCTTCTTGAGTCACAGGAGAGTGTGAGGGTGAGGGCCTGAGGTGCTTTCCTGACCTGTGTGTGGTTCTTCTGTGTGGTCAAAGCCCTCTCCAGCTTCTTGAGTCACAGGAGGGTGTGACAGTGAGTGCCTGAAGCATTTTCCTGACCTGTGCGTGGTTCCTCTGTGTGGTCAAAGCCCTCTCCAGCTTCTTGAGTCACAGGAGAGTGTGAGGGTGAGGGCCTGAGGCGCTTTTCTGACCTGTGCGTGGTTCTTCTGTGTGGTCAAAGCCCTCTCCAGCTTCTTGAGTCACAGGAGAGTGTGAGGGTGAATGCCTGAAGCGGCTTCCTTACCTGTGCGAGGTTCCTCTGTGTGGTCAAAGCCCTCTCCAGCTTCTTGAGTCACAGGAGAGTGTGAGGGTGAATGCCTGAAGCGCCTTCCTTACCTGCGCGAGGTTCCTCTGTGTGGTCAAAGCCCTCTCCAGCTTCTTGAGTCACAGGAGAGTGTGAGGGTGAGTGCCTGAAGTGCTTTCCTGACCTGTGTGTGGTTCCTCTGTGTGGTCAAAGCCCTCTCCAGCTTCTTGAGTCACAGGAGAGTGTGAGGGTGAAAGCCTGAGGTGCTTTCCTGACCTGTGCGTGGTTCTTCTGTGTGGTCAAAGCCCTCTCCAGCTTCTTGAGTCACAGGAGAATGTGAGGGTGAAAGCCTGAGGCACTTTCCTGACTTGTGCGTGGTTCTTCTGTGTGGTCAAAGCCCTCTCCAGCTTCTTGAGTCACAGGAGAGTGTGAGGGTGAGTGCCTGAAGTGCTTTCCTGACCTGTGCGTGGTTCCTCTGTGTGGTCAAAGCCCTCTACAGCTTCTTTAGTCACAGGAGAGTGTGAGGGTGAGGGCCTGAGGTGCTTTCCTGACCTGTGCGTGGTTCTTCTGTGTGGTCAAAGTCCTCTCCAGCTTCTTGAGTCACAGGAGAGTGTGAGGGTGAATGCCTGAAGCGCCTTCCTTACCTGCGCGAGGTTCCTCTGTGTGGTCAAAGTCCTCTCCAGCTTCTAGAGTCACAGGAGAGTGTGAGGGTGAAAGCCTGAGGCGCTTTCCTGACCTGTGCGTGGTTCTTCTGTGTGGTCAAAGCCCTCTCCAGCTTCTTGAGTCACAGGAGAGTGTGAGGGTGAAAGCCTGAGGCACTTTCCTGACTTGTGCGTGTTTCTTCTGTGTGGTCAAAGCCCTCTCCAGCTTCTTGAGTCACAGGAGAGTGTGAGGGTGAGTGCCTGAAGTGCTTTCCTGACCTGTGCGTGGTTCCTCTGTGTGGTCAAAGCCCTCTACAGCTTCTTGAGTCACAGGAGAGTGTGAGGGTGAGGGCCTGAGGTGCTTTCCTTACCTGCGCGAGGTTCCTTTGTGTGGTCAAAGCCCTCTCCAGCTTCTTGAGTCACAGGAGAGTGTGAGGGTGAATGCCTGAAGCCAGGGTTGGACTGGGGCATAACATTGTCTTGGGCACCAACGAAAAAGTGGCCCACAGTTGCAAACGGCAATTCATTCCTTTTGTGACGCTGTTTGAATAGTACACAAGGTTTAGGTTTCTGATAAAATGTGATGATGCAAATTGTACATTTTAGAGAATATTTATTCAGCAACACTGGTCAAAAATATTAGCTGAATAGTGAAGTAACTCATCAAACTGGTCCACATTGGCCAAAAACCTGCCCACCAAGCATTTTGCGTTTTTGTTTGGTCATGGGCCTATAGGCCAGTCCAAGCCTGGCTCTGTGTGCAACCAACCTAGTTGCTCTTTTGCACACTCTTCTTTTTCTTTCTTTCTTTCACCAATACATCAGGGGAAAGGGCGAACCGCAGTCCCACACTACCAGAAATAATGCAATTTAGTAACCCGCATTTAATGAAATTGGAGATGTCAGCAAATCCGATATGCAATGGATGAGCGTCTCCCGGTACATCAGCCTTTCTGGTCACGGCCTGTTCTGAAAGCCCCGCTAAGCGAGGGTGAGAAGGCAGGTCCCGACCCAAACCCAGCGCTCCCCGAAGCACTCAGCATCTGCAGAGCTGCCTGTCACACGCAGGCAGAACCGAGCAGAAGAGGCGCATTGCAGCACAGTTCCTTTCTCCCATCAGGCCAGGTTCTGCCCGAGATTTGCATACATTCAGGCCTTGCCACCAGCCAGCAGGCCCAGGGGAAAAGCAGGCGGGCTCCAGCAGGTCTGTTGCAGTCTGCCCACTAGCCTGGCATCCCCCACATGGGCCCATGGCCCCTTCCGAGCCGACAGGTCGCCCCGCTTAAAACGAGTGTCTTAGGAGCGGCGACGCCCAGCCCGAAACGGCAATGCCGTGGAGGCAAGCCCCGATCTTGCCCGCTTGCCCTAAGGCCAGTCCGAGTCTGCATGACCCAGGGTCGACTAGGGCGTAAAAGTGTCTCAGACACCAACAGAAAAGTGGGCCACAATTGCAAATGGGAATTCATTCCTTTTGTGACGCTGTTTGAATAGTACCAAAGGGGGAGGTGCTTGGCAAAATGTGATGCAAATTGTAAAAAAAAAAAAAATAATTTTATTTTTATTGTTTGTGGTTCAAATGAACCTTTACAAAAATAGACATCTATCATATGATTACACATGACAATACAACACAATTCAATTTAAGAAAATTAAAAACCAGTTATAGGGTCAGTTAATCAACAACATCAATTACAACATCAAGATACTTGTACATTTTAAAGAATATTTATTCAGCAACACTGGTCATAATATTAGCCCCATGGTGAAGTAACTCATCAAACTGGCCCACATTGGCCAAACAAGTGCCCGACTTTTGCCCAAAAAACTGGCCAACACAAGCATTTTGTGTTTTTGGTTTGGCCATGGACCTATTGCCCTATAAGCCAGTCCAAGGCTGCACCGAGGGTCGGACTGTGGCATAAAATTGTCTCGGGCACCAACAAAAAAAGTGTCCCACAGTTGCAAATGGGAATTCATTCCTTTTGTGATGCTGTTTGAATAGTACCCAAGGGGGAGGTTTTTGATAAAATGTGATACAAATTGTACATTCTAAAGAATATTTATTCAGCAACACTGGTCAAAACTATTAGCTGCATAGTGAAGTAACTCATCAAACTGGCCCACATTGGCCAAAAAAGAGCCCCACTGTAACCATTTTGCGTTTTTGGTTTGGCTATGGGTCTATTGCCCTATAAGCCTGTCCAAGCCTACCTGCAGCTCTTTTCTGACCTGGACATGGTTCTACAGGAGACGTGAAGAATATTCTAGAGTGAGGCTCCCGCACAGTTCATCTGCCTGGCACTTCTTTTTCCTGGAAGGGGTCTGTGGGAGGGGTAATGAGGCAAGGATTGCAGAGCCATTGAAAGGGTATGTTGGGCTTTTATCAAAATATGATATGATATGATAGTTTATTTATACAGCGCCTATACACAATGTGTTTCAAAGCGATTCAAGGCAAGGGAGGGAACAAGGGAAAATAAAATGACATTCTTACAGGCCATGAACAACAATAATATAAAATTAACTATCGTACTCGGCCTGACGACATTTCAGATAGAGCAAGAGCTAAAACACAGGTAGGAAGGCAATGGGAAGCAGACAGGCGACTACCATACTAGGCCTGACGACATTTCTGGTAGAGCCGGAGATTAACAAGCGGTGAGGGAAGGAGGGAGGAGAAAGGAGGGAGAAGTACAAAACATGCGACTATCGTACTAGGCCTGAGAACATTTCAGATAGTGCTGGTGGGGGGGATAAGTAAACAGAGGAGGGGAGGAGACAAAAATTGTTGCTATAAATAAATATTTTGAACCTCACTACGAGTTTGGCGATCTGCCGATTTATCGCCAAACACGTTTACCATTACTGCCACTCGGTCCTAAAGACTTACCCCTGGATTTTGAGTGGGGGTGTCAGGAAGTAATATCCCATTTTTGGAGCCCAATGAACTCCATGGATATTTTTGCAGAATTAATGCTAACAGTAATTCCAGCGCAATCATTCTGGTGATTTCTGTAGGGAAAGTGGACGATTTACCTCATGCTATTTACTGGACGTAAGTCGTCCATTGCCACCAAAAAGTTTTCAGGTTTTAATGGAAGTAGCTTCCACTCTTGTGCCCTGTGATTAGGGCCATGTTCTAGGGCACAAGTTAAGCCTGAAACATTCAAATTCTAGGATGCTGGCATAGAAAGAAAACATGTGTTGGAAAAGGAAAAGTTCTTATTTGCCGGATCAGATTATTGTGTGAGAATATGCTCACGCTTATTACATTATAAATGTGGTGCTTCTTGGGATTTCTGATGCTCCCTGAAAGCTTCGTTCTACGGTTCATGGTTGCATTTTAAATAAATGCACTGGCTATTTTCTCTTTAGCTAAAAAGGTCAAAACAAGGTTATATATTTTTAAAGTTCCTACTAAGCTGTCACCTCTCTATGAGTTAGGTGAAAAGGCCATGTGTTGCTTTTAGAAGCATATATTAATTTGCTTGACAAGAAAAATCACAGAATATTTTAGAATTAGAAATGAAAATGTGGTGCTCATAAGTGATTCCGTTCTAATTGCATTCATTAGTCATTAGTTACTGTCAAAATATTTCTATTAAGATGAAGGCACAGAATTTAGAGTCCTTTTGTGAATTAACTTGCCATCTGAAATAGTTATCCATCAGAAATAATGGCCTTTGTCAAAGAGATGGACAGAGTTCTGAGAATAGCACAGATTTAGAAAGGTGTTATCTAGATTCTTTATGCAAGGAAAGAACTATCTTATTTTATTTATTTTATACAGGAAGAACAATGCTCTTTTGATCACAAAAGAAAGTACAATAGATATATTTGATGAGAAACAGTGACTTCTTACAATGGGGTGAGTTTGAGGGACATTCTGGTCAGGCTGTGGAGGGGAGTAAATGGAGCAGGCACCGGGGAAAATACATAAGTGGACATACGTAGATTAAGTACAACCAACATTGGACATTTTTAAGTGCAGGTAGGCGGTATGGCCAGCTGTACTCTGGATGTGACCGTGATGGGTAAAGTGCTAGAATGGAGTCAGAGGAAGTGCGGGACAGAGGTAGGTTAGACACGAGAGAATATTGTTAGCTAGTAGACAAATGAGAGATAGGTTCAGAGTTTAAGAGTGCAACTCGGAGGTGAGGAGGTAGTCTTTTAGTTTCATTTTGAACAAATCCGTGTGAACTGTTTCTCAGATGTCCAGGGGAACAGAATTCCATGCAAGTAGAGCAAGCCAAGGAAGAGTGAAAGTGAGAGGAAGCACAGGGAGGGAGACGAGCTACAAGGGTAGACGAGGAGGCAGAGCAGAGATTACGAAAAGGCTTGTAGCGTTGGATAGAGGAGGATAGATACAGTGGTGTGGTACCGTGGATGAATTTGTGAACCAGGAGAAATTTAAATCTGCCCTGTTTTTGCATTGTCAACCATGCAGCTTGGTGATGGTATGAGGAAGTAGGTTGGAAGTGAGGGAGTTCAACGAGAGTCCTGGTAGCAAAGTGAATGATCTTGTTGAGAGGACAGAAACAATAGTTTCATGTTCTGTACAATGGAGGGAAACCATATTAATCAAGTGAGCTGTTATCTAAAGAGAAATTATTCATTTTTCCAGAACAGGCTATCAGAGATCTCCGATCTTCAAGAAACCACACATTAGTTAGATTTTTATAAAAGGGTGTACATTTTCTATTTTCAATGCACAGAAAAGGACACTGAACTCAAAAATGGCTCCTGACTTTATCACAATATGTCATAGAAAATGAATATCCATATTATTATATTTGCCATTCTTATCTTAAGAAAACTTGTGGAGCGCAGCATCAGCCCAATGGCATTTTGACGCTAGGCTAACGGAGGTCCATCGAATCCACAGGAAAAATAGAAACTAAAACAGTAAAGTCTTAAGTGCTCGATGGAACACTGCGTGGGATTTGGTGCTACTAAGAAGAAGGGGGAGCTGGTTCCAGGCTTTTGCGAGTAAGCCTGATCCTCTGGGCTGTATAGCCTTCAGATCTTGTGAATGAAGAGGCTTGGAAGGTATATACAAGACAAATTCATTCTGAAGAAATTCGGCCCCTAATCCATAGAAGGCCTTATGTACTATGCAGTGCCTTAAACCTGATATGCTGCTCAACAGGGAGCCAATAGAGATGATGCAACAAAGGGGTCATATGGACACCCCAGTGGGGGTGAAGAACAGCCCTGGCAGCCAAATTCTGCAGCAGCTGGAGACGCCGCAGGAGATGTTTTGGAAGGGCCAAGTAGAGGGCATTACAACGGTCAAATTTGCTAATGACCAAGGAGGAAACAACAGGTGTGCAAAACTTGGTGGGGATGCAAGGTAGAACTTTGTGGAGAGTCCGTAGCTTGAAATGTGTTTTTTTGCATAAAAGAGAGACCAGGTTAGCCATAAAAAGAGAGGCCGAGATTTTAACACCTAGGACTTTCACTGAAGAAGCCGGCTGAGGAAAAGGGCCAAGACTCTTCGGCCAAAACTCTGGGGTCCAAAACAAGGAAGGAGTAGCCGTACCCACCACCAACACTGCAGTTTTCTCACTGTTGAGTTTAAGCCAATTTCTCGCCATCCACTCACTAATGGCTAGCAAGAAGTTTTTCAATAGTCCTGCCGATTTCGATTTAGTAAGATCCAACCACACAATGATTTGGATATCATCGGCGTAATAATAGCATAGTAGGCCAAAGGTATGGATTATAGCCAAAAGAGGTTTAATATATAAATTAAATAAACTGGGAGACAGAGAAGATCCTTGAGGGACCCCACAGAGAAGAGAAATTGCCCGAGAATAGAATGGTTGAAGAGAGACAGACTGTCAAGACAGAGGAAAAATAGCAAATTACTTGGTCAGAAGAGCCAGCAATGGAGAGCCGGGAGATCAGGGTAGGGTGGTCGATGGTGTCAAAAGCTGCTGATAAATCCAGCAGAATCAGAGCTCCCACCCCACCCTGGTCAACCAGATGAGTCAGGTCATCCACAACAGAAACCAAGCCTGACTCCATACCCCTACCAGGACGAAACCCGGATTGAAATGGATAGAAAAAATCAGCAGATTCCAAAAAAGTGCTGAGAAGCGGGGACACCAAATATTCCAGTAACTTCATCAGACATGGGAGTAACGAAATGGGGCAAACATTAGACAGCACTGCCAGGTCGAGGCCAGTCTTATTCAACAGTGGAATAACAAGAGCATATTTTAGGTTGTCTGGAATGATCCCAGAAGTGAAGGAATTGTTAACAGTCTCGGTAAGCCGTACTGTGAAAATAAAAAGAAGATATTGAGGCTGAGTACCCCAAAAGGAAATACACCAAATGGGGGTTACAAAGGAACATACACAAGATCTTTATTTTATACTGAACAGTTTCAAAGGACAAAGCAACAGATAGCTATCGGCCCTCAGTACAACACAGCAAACTCCAGCGTTGTTCCATGTGCTCAGTGTGTGGGCCTGTACATTAGAATAGTCGCACTCTTTATACCCTCGAAATCATGATATTCAACCCATTTCCCAGGTTAATATAAGTTAATACATTACGGATCTAGGGTCCGTGCCGAGTTCGTACCTCTGTACATTTAGGGTTTACCTTTAATGTATTCACTAACAAGCCTCAATTGCAACAGTATATCTTAGGATTTCATGTTAAGCCTTCTCAAACAGTTTTATACAATGTAGTCAAGCAAGTGTTCACATTTCAGTATTTAAATACATTGTGTTTAACATATGCTCATGGATTAGCTTCGTTGGTGCAAGCAATCCTCTACACACAGGTCAGCGAAGGACACGGTCTCAGTTCATGACCCCAGCATGTAGCCTGCAGGCAAGTTATACATTAGTTTATACACAGAGGTCAAGACGGCCATGTTGCATTCTGAATGACATTGTCCACCATCTTAGAACACAGGGTGACTTTAGAGGGAGAATCTAAAAATGGTGGATAGATCTAAAATGGCGGATTAAACGGATCTAAGGTCAAGTCCTTTGCACGCGGATTTCCTCGCAAGTGGTTTATAAACAACTTGGCGTAGGAAAATATGCATATATTCATACAGTATAGGAGGCACGATATATTTTTCCATTCAACATACCCTCCTTTTGGCCTATACCAAGCTCTAAACTACTTCTGGTCACTTTACAAACAATTCTATGTCTCAACATTCATACACCCTGAATCACTGTCAGAAATATCTATTGCCATTAGATCGTTTATAAAAATCTCTTCCAGCACATACTGTCTGGAACTCTTATCTGGGGCGTATACCTTGTGTCCTATTGTACCTATCGCCTGTGTGCAACATCCCCCTTGCATCGAACATATACTAGGTAAACACTGTATACAGCAACAAAGAAACAACAGATTCTCAAAATGATCAGTAAGACCGAAAGCACCTTCCAAACCCAAGATCGCTAGAAGTCCCAGAACCAAGCGCTAAGATAGTCCCAGAACCAAGCGCTAAGATCCCAGTTTCCCTCGGGAACATGCACTTCTGAACTAAGGATGTGCAGATTCTGTATTGCCTTGAAGATAGTTGGGGAGGAATCTGGCACGAAAACACAAAACACAGCAAGCGGACCCCACTAATTTACACACTCCACCACGTTCAGCCAGAATGACATCTAATGCCATCCGGTTCTGAAGTGCTACTAATATTATTGCTTTCTGTTCTAATATCATATTATAGAGTATGTCCGTGGTCCGGTTGATGATTCTCTCCAGTAGTCTCGCTAATCTGATTTCTTCAGAGTTCGCAATTTGTCCCCAAAATGGCACAAGGGATTTTGCTAAGTCTCCCAGAACCTGTGCTGGAGTGTCACCATTCTCGTCCCGTCGTGGACGAGCCTTTGAAACTTCTACAGTACTGACTATGAATACCCCGGGTAACAAGATCCCTAAATTACAAGTTCCCTGCCAATCCCTGGGTAACCATGGAAATGCTACATTACCGCAAACAAAGTAGACAGGTCCGCCTACATACAAAGGTCTGTCTTCCCCAGTGAAATTTGCAACGTTGGCGCAACCTTTAAAATTTCCCATTGACTGAGTACCATTCCTCTGTATGCAGAAAGAAACAGAATTGGGGCTATGGTTAAGAGTGTAAAATGTAGGCATGGCATCCTTATTGCCTATAGGAGCCATCTTGAAAGAGATCAAAGATTGAAAAGGATGAGGCAGTCTATCAGAAGGCCTAATAGAAGCAACATTGAGCTTGCTCCTATTCGCGAAAAGTGAGCATCCCAAGGACGTAAGAACACGTTTCTCAAAACTATTCAAATTAGTACCATCAAAGTTCCCCGAGATGCTATCGTTGCATCGGCCAAAGAACAGTGCTCTAATAGAAGCATAACAAGCAGTTTTCAAAGGTAAAGGATGAATATACCAACCTAGCCCCTTATCCCCGTGTTGTGGTAAATGCGAACAGACCCAGCAGTTGGATTTATTAAAAATGGCATGTGTAGCATTCATGAAAAGTAATAATGTGTTGTTGTAATATCTCTGTCTATGCTGAGAGTCTCTAGGAGATAAAGTATGCAAATGCACAAAAGGAGTAGGGACAGTGGGTACATTTTCAGTCGGTAACAAGGTTTCGAATGGATGCACTTCTTCCAGGTACCAAAAACCTAACAGTTACTATTATAAAACCAATTGACATTATAAAAAGACAACAGTACGTTTTCGGGGCCCAAACAATTTGTCCATTCTCACTACTGGTCACACGATCATTTATCAGTCCTGTACGAGCGTTAGCAGTTGCAGGCATTGCAGTCTTCAAACGAAAAACCCCAATGTTATTTTGCTGGCGACCTCTTGGCCGAGCGACTTCTTAGTCCTTCCACAAGCCTAACCAACAGAATCCCCTTTTTTCAAACAATTACTTGGGCAAAAAGCAAGACCTTGATGATTTTCCTTTCTTCTTCGAATGCACAGCCGAACCATGCCGTAAGTCTATTTCCTTGGACGCAATTGTACCTTGTTGTACTGTTTGATCCGAGAACAATGTGTCGTCACTTCCCTTTGGAACCGACGTATCAAGAGCAAGTGAAGATGCAAGATCCGGAACAGCAGTTTCCGGAAACAAAACTTTTAGAGAGTGTGGAGACAAAATGGCTGATTCCCCAGGCCTCACAGGCTCAGAGAGAATCTCTGATGCACTCTCGTCATTGTTTCCTGCTTCGGGATCGTTGGTTGCAGTATTGGTGAGGGGTTCTGTTTCTTCTGTATCATATGGCACTGGGTGTGGAAGTCTCTTGACATGCGTCGCGTGAATCCAATGTTTTCTGCCTGCAGTCTGTGTTGTTAGAACTGATATAATATTGTTTCGTCCTCATTGTATATGTTGGTCTATGCCCAGTCGCTTTGCAAGGAAATCCGTATTACAAGGTCGTGACCTCAAGTGAATCGAGCCTCCATTTTAGGTTAGAACCGCCATTTTAGTTTATTGTACAAAGTCACCCTGTAGTCTAAAATGGCCGTCTCGTGTGCTCTTGTTCTTGCCTTAACCTCTTCAACCTCTGTAGGAGGGTTAATGTCCAATCTGCCTTCAGGCTACATGTTAGGGTCATGTAGACCTTGTCCTTTGTTGACCTCCGGATCAGGGGATTACTTGAATTAGCAATGTTAACCTACAAGTATACAAGAACAATAATGCTATCCAAATACGACATGCGAAACATTTGTTTGATCTGTATTAAAGCAATATGTAAAGAGTGTAACGTTAAATTAGAGAATAATAATGTCTGCTAGTAAATGTACTTAAAAGTAAACCGCATGTACGAGATATGTAAATTAGGAAATGAACCTGCCGCGACCCTAGCCCAGTGTATAATTAACTTGTAAGAGGCTGGACATCATTATAACAAACTGTATAAATATGCTGATGTCCAGCTAGCAAATTCTGCTAACTGCTTACATTGAACCCTGCTGGTGGTCTCTGCGATGTATTGGCAGCCAAATAGCTATTTGTGTACTTTGTTCAATACTGTTCAGTTTTGTAATAAAGATTCTGGGAATCTTTACAAGCCCGTGTCGGTGTATTTTCCTTTGCTCGGTATAACGGCCGTAATATTGTATTTTTCTGATTCCACAGATGACTCCTGAATAGGGACCCTCAAGATTGACTTCGTCTCGTTGAAGGTTGGGTCGGCTATCAAACCGGGATCGGACAGTGCCAACAGAAACGGCCACTCTAGACGAGAAGCAAATTCCTCGACGAAACTGCACGATCCGATCCCTGAACGGTGAGCTGTAGCCCAAGACGACGTCTTGACGAGAGTCCATGTATCGAGGTGGGTAAATTTGCCGAAAATCACCAGACACGTGGGTCCTTAGCATTGTCCTTAGTAACCCGATTGGGCCTCCCAGTCCTTTGGTCAGGTGAATCGTGTCCCGATTCTTAATCTAACCCTGACAATTTGAATTTGGAGCATTGTACTCGCGAGCACAATTATTTAACCAGGTAACACCAGAACTTTGATATGCCTGGGAAATTGTCTGCCTGCTTTAGGTCATTATTCCGCAGCGACAGACAATCTTTGGAAGATAGCCGTCCCGCACCACAGGAGGGGTCGCCGGCATGTACTATGTACTGTAAGAAAGGCTTTGGTAGTATAGCATTTAATGACATTTGGCACAGACAGACTAGACATAATTCTAATCTTCGGAGGCCAACCAATGGTAGTTTTGAAATCCCTCGTATAGAACATTTAGAGTCTGTATTAGTAAAGAAAAAGGCTAGACCTGCAGCATTTGACGCATTGCACAGTTGGAAAACAGAAGCTTTGCAGCAACAAAAGAGTAGAGAGAAACATATGCGTAGACATATGACAAGTGTCGAAAAGGCATGGTTATATGATCAAAATAAACAATTGGAGTCAGTTAGGAACACGGGCAGGGCGTTTCAGTTAGGCATTCAGAAAATCTACCCTTCAAAAGATTTTCATACGTAAGATAAATTGATTAATAAACTTTTGCATGAACGAAGGCCCGATGCCTCCGTGCCACCTCCGTACCTCCCTCCTCCTGGCGCTTTGCCCCTTCCCGTTGTTGTTCCCCCTCCTGTAGTTCCTCCGGTCCTCCCTGCTGTTCTTCCTGTTGTTCTTCCAGCCGTCGCTCCTTTGCCTGCCCCCTTGCCTCCACCTGTTGATATTCAGAATGTGCCTACTCTTCTTCTTCCAAGTGATTCTGCATCGCTTGTAGTAGACCTGGGAGCGAGACCAAGGGTTGTGACTCGTAATACTGTGTCCCCAGACAAAAAGAGTGAATTGATTGCTTGGGCTAAACATTGTATGGAGAAGGGTGAAGAAGCTGTTGTTTTTTCCACACTCGAAAATTTAAAAAGTATTCCTGAGAAAAATGTTTTTATTGAAGGATTAGGGACTCATTTGAGTATAATGTGGAATAGATTAAATGATGAAGGTTTCCAACAGGGGTTACGGGATTTGAACGCCTTAGAATTGTCCAGAGATACTGCGGAGAAGGTATATGAGCATGTTGAGAGGATTTTTAAGTATAGGAAGGAGTTGGAAGGGTTACAGAATGAGGAAGCAGAGGGTGGTAGTTTAGGTATTATGTACTTACAGAAACGGTTTTCTCCTCGCCGTGAATTAAAAGGTGAGGAAGCGCAAATTTGTATAAAGGATGCAATGAGATGGATTTCGGATATGTCGATAACTCCAGATGAAGTATATGACACATATAGTCAGTATACGTTAGAAATGCAAAATAAAGTGATACAGGTGATTTTACGAGTACCTGCAGAATGAGTGTTTAAAAAGAAAGATTTGTTGTCCCGCGAATTGTTGAGTGTTTATAAGAGAGCTTTTTCGATTGATACTTCTTCGACTGCCCTAGCGCTTGATTTGGCTCTGTTGCTTAGTAAGCGTTTGGAGCTGCCTACTTCTCAGTTACCTATGAGAGAGGTCCATCTGACATTTGTCCCGAAAGTTGAGATTGCGGGCGATGCTGGACGAGGAATAGTCGCCGGAGAAATTCCTGCACATTACGTATCGCAGTTTGTTCACGTCCCGTTTTCAAGACAGGAAGTGAACACCATAAAGCAATCTATTCCCGATATAAGAAAGAATCCGACCGGGTTCTATAAAGAAATAGAGTCGGTCTTACAGTCGTCGGTATTCACCTTAAGTGATATTGACCTATTATTTCCCGTACTCCTGCCAGTCGATTTGTGTTGAAACAGATTAGGACTATAGATGACATACCTGGGTTGGGAGATACATGGGATAACATGGTTAGGCTAGATAGAGAAAGACCAGCTGGTGAACGACCGCCTCAAGTGATATTAACCTTGCCTGATAGAATTATTGTAAAATTGACAACTATAGTTCCTGAAAAAAGAATCATTTGGGACAAGCTTACGGCCTGTGTCCAAGGAAAGTGTGAGGATGCTACCGATTTCTTCAATCGGTTCGAGCAGGTATTCTCAGATTTCAGTAGACAAGACTTAGGCACAGAGTCAGGAAAAAGGCTGTTTGTCGACAAATTTGTACGTGGATTGCTGCCTGACATCCAGTTACAGATTATGTCTTCTGAACGCGCTTGGCAGGCGAAGTCTCAATCACAAGTACTGCATATGGCTCAGTACTATGAAAATCATGTAAATACTGAAAAGGAAAAACTTGAGAAAAAAAAGGGTGACCTGAAAACAAAAGTTTTATTACAACAGACTGTTAGAACCCTGGAAGGGGTAATCAATTTAGAGGTCAGTACATTCCACAGGGAAGTGCGCCCTTGGCTCCGGTAACCATTAACCAGTGTGCCTATTGCCGGCAGGAAGGCCACTGGCGCGCACAATGTCCGACCTTGCAGCAAAAGTCATTTGGGAACATGGGTAGATGATCCAGAGGTCGCCCAGGTGCAGGGGGCTCTGGCAGAGGTCAGTTTGCACCAGAATCACAGAAACCTCCTTCACAAGATAAGCAAGTTTCGAATGTGGATAATAGAAACATTTTTGATCACCCTTCTGCCGCAAACCTCTCTGAAGAGCTTCCTTTTGATAATATTCTGTTTCGCTAGGATTGCCCGAAGCAGGATTTGGAACCTACGCCTATTCCCGTTCATCAGAAAGGCCCCTACGTTGAGATGGCGGTGGGAAATAGGAAGCATCTATTTTTAGTAGATACGGGAGCACAGAAATGTTCCATTGATCATTCACGGGTTCCAAATATTCCCCTGTCAGGGCAGTCCAACGTTTCCGTAGGGTTTTCAGGCACACCTGTAGTTTGTCCGGTCTCTTTGCCGGTACCGATAACACTGGGTCCCTTCACGGAACAGTGTCCATTTCTACTTACCACAAACTGTGGGGAGAACTTGCTGGGGCTAAATTTGTTGAAGGCATTGCATGCAGCAATACATTGTTCTCCGGAACGGAGTTCAGTTAACAATTTCACCTCAGCAATCACTCGCCTCTCAGTTTTTGACTCGACCTTTACCGCCACAATTCAGTAATGTTCCAGAATGCTTATGGGCAATTGATGATAATGATGTGGGTATTCTTCAAATTGAACCTGTTAAAATTATTTCGAAACATGGAGTAAAATTGCCTCGCATCCCGCAATATAAGATCTCAGTTGAAGGCGAACAGGCTTTGAAATGTATAGTTTCTGATTTTGTACATCGTGGAGTAATTGAGGAGATTACGGGTAGCCTATGTAGCAGCCCCATTTTTCCCGTATACAAAAAAGGTGATAATGCGATTCCCTTTCGTTTTATAATTGATTTACGTGCTATTAACAAAATGGTGGCTCCTCAATTTACTATTGTACCTGATGTTACAACGATACTAACCATGATTCCGGCTTCTGCCACTCATTTTAGCGTTGTTGATCTTAAAAACGCGTTTTTCAGTATTCCCGTACACAAGGATAGCAGGTATTTGTTCGCGTTTACCCTAGGTGGACGCTCGTTTACATTCACTTGTGCACCACAAGGGTACACTGAGAGTCCAAGTATTACTAGTAGGGCATTGAAAGAGCAGCTCGATACTCTCGAGTTGCCTACTACTTGCACATTACTACAGTATGTAGATGACCTCCTCTTGGCTGCTGATTCTGAGAGCACCTGTAAAGAAGGCAAAGTGTTGTTGCTTTGTCATCTAGCGAAACATGGCCACAAAGCTTCACTTAAAAAAATCCAATATTGTTGTCAGGAGGTTGCCTATTTAGGCTCCCTCCTGTCAAAGGAGGGACGACGGTTGACACATGAATGAATAAAGACTATTTCTGGCCTGTCTGTCCCAAATACGCAGAAGGAAGTTAGAGCCCTGATAGGTATGGCTTCTTATTGTAGATTGTGGATCCCTAACTTTTCGTTAACGATTAAACCAATGCTGGCTTTGACAAAGAAGCGCATTTCTTTGCCATTGCCATGGACTTTGGAACACCAGACAGCATTCAATTTGCTCAAATCCGTGCTGTATTCAGCGCCGGTTTTAGGAACTCCGAATCATGACAAGGCCTTTGTATTGTTTGTGCATGAACATGATGGATGTGCTTTGGCTGTATTAACGCAAGAGCATGGAGGGAGGAATAGGCCATGCGGTTACTATTCCTCCACCCTTGATCCTGTAGCATGCGCTTTGCCAGGATGTTTGCTCGCTGTTGCTGCTGCTGCTGTGTCTGTAAAACAGAGTGAGGGAATGGTCCTGGGTCATGCGTTAACGCTAATGGTACCTCACTCTGTAGATATTTTATTGAATAGAACTCAAACGCAACACCTCACTTCTGCATGATTGACAAGATATGAACTAATCTTGTTTGCCCCCACATTCAAATTAAGAGGTGTTGTGTATTAAATCCAGCTGAACTTTTACCTGTCTCGCAAGATACTGTTGATGGTGACGAAACGTCACACTACTGCCTTTATGTGACAGAACAGGAGACCAAAGGCAGAATCGATCTGAAAGACACGCCTTTGAATAGCCCACAAGGAGAGCTATTTTGTAATGGCTCTTTCTTTAAACTTCCAGACGGTTCATCCACAGCTGCTTATGCCATCACTACTTTAAACACGATTGTGGAAACCAAAAGAATTATGCATAATTCTGCGCAGGCCGCAGAAATTATAGCGTTAACTCGAGCTTGTGAACTTTCTGAAGGGCTTACAGTAAATATATATACCGATAGTCAGTATGCTTTTGGGGTGGTCCACAATTTCGGTAGACTTTGGAAAGAACGAGGTTTCTTAACCTTGCACGGAACGAAAATTCAGCATGGTACTTTAATAGTGCGATTACTTTCAGCACTCGCACTCCCTGTTCAGTTAGCTATTATAAAATGTTCAGCACATCAAAAGGTTACAGATGATGAAGGAAAAGGGAATGCTTTCGCCGATCAGATAGCTAAACAAACTGCTACTGATTTCAGTTCAGAAATGTATAAGAGAAATTGTAAATGTTTGCACTTTGGGTGAAAGTATCGATGCTGTAAAAGACATTCAAGCAGATGCTACCATAGAGGAAACTAAGAGATGGATCGAGGGTGCAGGGAGACTGGATGATGATGGGTGTTGGGTGGACAATATTGAAAGAAAATGGTTACTCCCTGACGCCTACATTACAATGATGGTTATTATGGCTCATGGTCCGACACATGTTTGTGCGCGTAAATTAACTAAAATGCTACACAGTGTATGGGCCAATGATAAGATTTTCAAAACTGCGGAGCGTTTTGTCCAAGGCTGCATGGTCTGCTTACAGCACAATGTAGGAAAAGGTAACTCGACTCCTAGAGGAAGTTCCGCTCCACCTTCTGTTCTGTTTGAGGTCATTCACTTTGATTTTATTGAAATGGAACGTTGTAACAATCTTAAATATGTGTTGGTTTTCATTTGTGCCTTTAGTAAGTGGGTTGAGGCCTTCCCGGTTAGAGATGCAATGGCCATAACCACGGCAAAAACTCTGTTGAAAGAGTTTTTTCCTAGGTTCGGGCTGCCGAGAGTCATCTGGTCGGATAATGGGCCACACTTTATCGCTACTGTAATCCTACAAATTTGCAAAGGATTACAGATTGACAAACGGTTCCATTCGGCCAGACATACCCAAAGCGCCGGATTAGTGGAAAGGCATAACGGCATTATAAAGAACAAGCTCTCTAAGACGTGAAATGGAAAGAGCCCAGTCTTAGTTTGAGGGGTTATACGCATAGCTAGCAACACGATCGGTAAGGCGTCCGGCCATTTTAACTTAGTGCCAGCACACGTTTTATCAAGCTTGTTCTTGATGATGCCGTTGTTTTCTTTCTACTAGTCCGGCACTCTGAGCATGTCTGGCCAAATGGAACCGTTTGTTGATTTGTAATGCCGCACATATCTGCAGAATTACAGCAGCGACAAAATGTGGACCATTGTCGGACCAGATGACTCTTGGTTGCCCAAACCTAGGAAAATACTCTTTCAACATAGTTTTTGCAGTAGTCATGGCTGTAGCGTCCTTAACAGGAAAAGCCTCAACCCATTTGCTAAAAGCCCAGATGGCAACTAACACATATTTCAAGTTATTACACCGTTCCATTTCGATAAAATCAAAGTGGATAACCTCAAAGGGGACAGAAGGTGGACCAAAACTTCCCCTGGGAGTTGATGTTCCCTTTCCCACATTGTGCTATAAGCAGATCATGCAATTCTGAACATAACGCTCAGCTATTTCAGAGATTTTGTCATTTGCCCAAACTTTCTCCAACTTTTTTGAAAGCTTTCGGGCACATATGGGTATGGCCATGAGCCATGACGACCATCATCATTACATATGCATCAGGAAGTAGCCATATTGTTGGACCGCTCCATTTCAATAAAATCAAAGTGGATAACTTCAAAGGGGACAGCGGGTGGCCCAAAACTTCCCCTTGGAGTTGCTGTCCTCTTTCCCACATTGTGTTGTAGGCAAATCATGCAATCCTGGACGTAGCGCTGGGCAATTTTTGAAATTTTGTCATTTGCTCAAACTTTCTCTAACATTTTTGTCATTTTCTGGGCACATACGTAGGACCATGGGCCATGATGACGATCATCATTATATATGCGTCAGGGAGTAGCCATTTCCCTTCAACTATGTCCACCCAACACCCGTCATCATCAAGTTTCCCCAAGCCTTCAGCCCATCTCTTGGATTCTTCTAACATGGCATCAGCTTGGATATCCCGTACAGACCCAACACCCTCATCCATTGCATAAGCATTTACAGTCTTCCTTGAAACATATATCTCCGTAAGGGGATCGGTAGCAGTTTGTCTAGCTATTTGATCAGCGAAAGTATTCCCTTTCCCTATGTCATCTGTAATCTTTCGATGTGCTGTACATTTCATAACAGCTAACTGATTAGGGAGCGCAAGTGCTGAGAGCAGTTGTACTATTAGGGAGCCATGTTGGATTTTAGTGCCATGTGAAGTTAAGAACCTTCTCTCTGACCAAAGTCTCCCAAAGTTGTGAACCACCCCAAAGGCATACTGACTATCAGTATATATGTTTACTGTAAGCCCTTCGGAAAGTTCACAAGCTCGGGTCAATGCTATAATCTCTGCGGCCTGCGCAGAGTTATGCGTGATTCTCTTGGTTTCCATGACCGTGCTTAATGTGGTGATTGGGTAAGCAGCTGTGGATGTACCATCCGGATGTTTGAAGCAGGAGCCATCACAAAACAGCTCTCCTTGCGGATTATCCAAAGGAGTGTCTTTCAAATCAATTCTACCCTTTGTCTCTTGTTTGGTAGTATACAGACAGTCATGTGACTCTTCATCGCCGCAAGTAGTGCCTTGCGGGAAAGGTAGGAGTTCAGCCGGATTAAGAACACAACACCTCTTAATTTGAATGTGAGGAGCAAACAAGATCAATTTATATCTCGTCAACCGTGCGGAAGTGAGATGTTGCATTTGGGTTCGGTTCAGTAGAACATCTACAGAGTGAGGCACCATCAGGGTTAGATCATGGCCTAGGACCATTCCCTCACTCTGTTTTACAGACGCAGCAGCAGCAGTGACAGCTCGCAAACATCTTGGCAAAGCGCATGCTACAGGATCAAGGGCGGAAGAAAAGTAACCGCACAGCCTATTCTTCCCTCCATGTTCCTGCGTTAATACAGCGAAAGCACATCTATGACATTCATGCACAAACAACACAAAAGCCTTTTCATAGTTTGGTGTGCCCAAAACTGGTGCAGAGCATAATGCAGTCTTGAGCAAGTCAAACGATTGCTGGTGTTCCGCGTTCCACGGAAATGGCAAAGAAATGCCCTTCTTTGTCAAAGCCAACATCGGTTTGATCACTAGTGAAAAATGTGGGATCCACAACCTACAGTAAGAAGCCATACGTATCAAGGCTCTAACTTCCTTCTGTGTATTTGGGACAGACATGCCAGAAATGTGTTTTATACGTTCAGGTGTCAATCTTCTTCCCTCCTTTGACAGGAGATAGCCTAAATAGGCGACCTCCTGGCAACAATAGTGAAACTTTTTAAGCAAAGCTTTGTGACCATGCTTAGCTAGATGGATAAGCAGTAACACAGTGCCATCCTTACAGGCGCTCTCAGAGTCAGCAGCTAAAAGCAAGTCATCAACATATTGAAGCAATGTACAAGTAGAGGGCAATTCAAGGGTATCAAGTTGTTCTTTCAAAGCCCTACTATAGATGCTAGGACTCTCTGTGTATCCTTAAGGTGCACGAGTAAATGTAAACGAGTGTCCCCCTAAGGTGAACGCGAACACATATCTACTATCCTTGTGTATAGGAATACTAAAGAACGCATTCTTTAAGTGCACAACACTAAAGTAAGTAGCTGTAGCTGGAATCATGGTTAAGATTGCCTTCACATCAGGCACAATTGGAAATTGTGGAGCGATGACTTTATTAATGGCACGTAAATCAATTATGAAACAGAATGGAATTGCATTATCACCTTTCTTGTACATGGGGTAGAATCGGACTATTGCACAAACTTCCTGAAATTTCTTCAATCACCCCGCGATGCACAAAATCAGAAACAATGCATTTCAAAGCTCGCTCGCCCTCAACTGAAATCTTATAATGGGGAATGCGTGGTAGCTCAATTCCATGTTTCAAAACTATCTTAACAGGCTCAATCTGTAAAACACCGACATCATTGTCGTCAACAGCCCTTAAGCTCTCTGGTACATCAATGAATTCTGGCGGCAAAGGCCTAGTCAAGAATTGTGAGACAGAAAATTGCTGGGGTGAAATCGTCAAGCGCACTCCATCAGAAGAACAATAAATCACTGCATTTAATTCTTTTAACAGGTTCAACCCCAGCAAATTCTCTCCACAAGTCGAAGCCAACAGAAATGGACAGTGGTCCATAAAGGGACCCAAAGAAATGGTTACCAGCGAAGAAACCGGACAAACAACTGGTGTGCCAGAGAACCCTACAGAAACATTGGTTTGCCCTGACAGTGGAATGTTTGGAACCCGTGAATGATCAATGGAACACTTCTGCACTCCAGTATCTATCAAAAACAGATGTTTGCTATTTCCCACCACCATTTCAATTTAGGGACCTTTCTGATTGATGGGAATAGGTGTAGGTTCCAAACCCTGCTTCGGGCAATCCCAACGAAACAGAATGCCATCAAAAGGAAGCTCTTCAGATAAATATGCAGCAGAAGGATGATCAAATATGTTCCTAGTATCCACACTCGGAATCTGATTATCCTGCGAAAAAAGTTCCTGAAGATCCTGTGTAAACTGACCTCCACCAGGGCCCCCTACACCCGGGCGACCTCTGGATCGTCTACCCATATTCCTAAATGTGTTATTCGACCTTTGTCAAAGGACGTTGCATTGTGCACGCCAATGACCCTCTTGACGACAATAGGCACACTGGTTAATGTTCACAGGACCCAAGGGCACATTCCCTTGCGGGACATACTGACCACTAATCTGCGAACCACCCCCTCTGGGGCCTCTAACAATTTGCTTTAATAGCATTTTAGTCTTCAAAAAACCTTTTCATTTTTCAACTCTATCTTTTTCATTATTGACACGGTTCTCGTAGTACTGAGCCATATGCAGCACTTCTGATTGGGACTTCGCCTGCCAAGCGCTCTCAGAAGACATAATTTGTGACTGGATGTCAGGCAGCAAGCCACACACAAATTTGTCCACAAATAACCTTTTCCCAGACGTTGTGCCTAGGTCTTGTCCGCTGAAATCCGAGAATACCTGTTCAAACCGATTAAAAAACTCGGTATCACCCTCAGACTTCCCTTGGACACAGGCCGTAAGTTTGTCCCAAATAATTATTTTCTCCGGGATTATGGTTTTTAATTTTGCTATTATTATATAAAGCAAAGTAAGTATCATCTGAGGCGGTCTTTCACCAGCTGGCTTTTCTCCATCGAGTCTAGTTATATTTGTCCATGTATCTCCCAACCCTGGCACGTCGTCTATAGTTCTAACTTGTTTCCACAAATCTACGGGCAGGAGTACAGGGAATAACAAATCGATATCGCCTAAGGTGAGCACTGAGGACTGCAAGACAGACTCTATTTCTTTATAGAATCTTGTCGGATTTTTCCTAATATCAGGAATAGATTGCCTAATAGTATTCACTTCCTGTCTTAAGAACGGGACATGAACAAACTGCGATACATAATGTGAAGGAATGTTCACAGCGACTACATTTGCTGCAGGATCAGCCGCAATCTCAACCTTCGGGACAAATGTCAGAGGAATCTCTCTCATAGGCAACTGAGAAGTAGGTGACTCTGAACGCTTACTAAGCAACAGAGCTAAGTCGAGTGCTAAAGCAGTCGAAGGAGTGTCAAGTGAAAAAGCTCTCTTATAAATACTCAATAACTCTGTGGGACAACTAATCTTTCATTTTACACAATCATCCTGCAGGTACTCTATCATTACCTGTATCACTTTCCTCTGCATTTCTGGCGTATACTGACTATATGTGTCATATACCTCAACTGGAGTTATCGACATATCTGAAATCCATCTAAGCGCGTCCTTCGTACAAATTCGTGCTTCATCAGATATCGATTTATGACAAGGAAGGAACCGTTTCTGTACATATATACTTTCCCCCTCGTCATCCTCATTCTGTAACCTTTCCAACTCCTTTCTATACCCAAATAACCTCTCGACATGCTCATTTACTTTCTCCACAGTGTCTCTAGAAAATGCTAAAGTATTTAGATCCCTTAACCCTTGCGGGAGATCTGTATTATTTAATTTCCCCCACATTACACATAAATGAATCCCTAAACCTTCAATAAAAACATTTTTCTCAGGAAAATTATCCATATTACAAAGGGTGGCAAAAACATTAGCTTGATCATCCCTCTCCATACAATGCTTAGCCCATGCAATCAAATCACGTTTCTTCTCTGTTGGTACGGTATTGCGAGTGACAACCTTCGACCCTGCACCTCGATCGACTACAATTCAATGGAGGTACTGTTACAGGTGCGATAAGGAGAGATGGAGCAGCTGGAGGAAGAGGAACATTAGGAGGAGCAGGAACAACAGGAACAACAGCAGGTAGAGCAGGAATAGCAGGAGGAAGAGGCAAAGCAGCAGGAAGAGGAACATACGGAGGTGGCACAGAGGCACCAGGCCTTCGTTCATTTAATAATTTGTCTATGAATTCATCAGAAGCATGGAGGTATTTGGAAGGATAGATTTTCTGAATTCCAAGTGAGAAAACCCTATCCATATTCCTAGTCGATTCAGAATGTTTATCTTGGTCATACAATAATGCTTTTTCGGCGCTCGTTTTATGACAGCGCGCATATTTTTCTCTACTTTTAAGTTGCTGTAACGCTTCTTTTTTCCAATTCTGCAAAACATTAAATGCTGCAGGTCTAGCCTTTTTCTTTAATAGAATTGACTCTAAATACTCAATACGAGGGATTACCATTGATTGGCCACTGAAGTTTGGAGGCATGCCTGGTTTGTCTGTGGCAAATGTCATTAAATACTATACTTCCAATGCCATGCTTACAGTACATAGTACATGCCGGCGACCCCTCCTGTGGTGCCGGATGGCTGAATTCCAAAGATTGTCTATCGCTGCGGAACAACGCCCTGAAGCAGGTAGACAATTTCCCAGGCATATCAAATTATTGGTGTTACCTGGTCAATAATTGTGTCTGCCGATACAATACACCAAAATCAAATTATCAGTATTATATTAAGAGGTGGGTCACGACTCACCTGATCAAGCCTAAGGAGGTCCGATCGGATTTCAAAGAATCTTACCTAACTAATCTTACCTCGTGTATGGTGATTTCGGCAAATCTGCCTGCCTCCATAAGTGGATCCTCATCAAGATGCCGTCTTGGACCACAAGCTAATTGTCCAGGGATCGGGTCGTGCAGCGCTGCTGAGGTGTTGCGTCTCGTTCAGTGGGGCCCCTTTTTGTCACACCGTCCGATCCCGGTCCGATAGCCTGCATCAATCTTCGACAATCCGGCATCAATCTTGAGGGTCCCTATTCGGGCGCCAACCGTGAAAACAAAAAGAAGATATCGAGGCTGAGTACCCCAAAAGGAAATACACCAAACGCGGGTTACAAAGGAACATACAAAAGATCTTTATTTTATACTGAACAGTTTCAAAGGACAAAGCAACAGATAGCTATCGGCCCTCAGTACAACACAGCGAACTCCAGCGTTGTCCCATGTGCTCAGTGTGTGGGCCTGTACATTAGAATAGTCGCACTCTTTATACCCTCGAAATCATGATGTTCAACCCATTTCCCAGGTTAATATAAGTTAATACATTACGGATCTAGGGTCCGTGCCGAGTTCGTACCTCTGTACATTTAGGGTTTACCTTTAATGTATTCACTAACAAGCCTCAATTGCAACAGTATATCTTAGGATTTCATGTTAAGCCTTCTCAAACAGTTTTATACAATGTAGTCAAGCAAGTGTTCACATTTCAGTATTTAAATACATTGTGTTTAACATATGCTCATGGATTAGCTTCGTTGATGCAAGCAATCCTCTACACACAGGTCAGCGAAGGACAAGGTCTCAGTTCATGACCTCAGCATGTAGCCTGCAGGCAAGTTATACATTAGTTTATACACAGAGGTCAACACGGCCATGTTGCATTCGGAATTACATTATCCACCAACTTAGAACACAGGGTGACTTTAGAGGGAGAATCTAAAAATGCCGGATAGATCTAAAATGGCGGTTTACACTGATCTAAGGTCAAGACCTTCTAACGCGGATTTCCTCACAAGTGGTTTATAAACAGCTTGGCGTAGGCCAATATACATATATTCATACAGTATAGGAGGCACGATATAATTTTCTGTTCGACAGTACCGCATTGTCTCCAGAGATACCTTTAAGTAGAGATAGCGGAACAGAATCCTGGGGGGATGCAGACTTTAGACCATTGAGCGCAACCAGTACTTCCTCCTCTGAGAACACTGGGAATGAAGACCACTACGAAACTGATTTGGCGGCAGTGATAACGCCAGGGTGGAAGAGATTTTGTGAATCAGAGGTGCAGGATGTAGCACTACCTTCTTGGATGCTTACTATCTTCGCATTAAAAAAAAGAGAAAGAGAGTCACACAGTTCCTTAGAAGAAGGGATACCAGGCTGAAATTTAGGCTACACAGCAAGAGATTGAACAACCGCAAAAAGAGACCTTAGGCTGATTAATAGTTCAATTCTACTCCTAAAGTAGGTTTGTATTGCCACCCTAATAGCTTGGCATAGAGGGTGGCAAGCCGATAGAGATGATGATGCTCAGGTAAATAGGCATACCTCCATGTTCATTCAGCCTGTCTCCAGCAAAGTTTGAGAGTTTTGAATTCAGCGGTAACCACGCCTCAGACCGGAAAGTCCTAATAGGACAATGTTTGCATGGGACCAGGCTTTCGGCAGCAGATGTAAAAGTCTGGAAAATAGTTGCCAGTGTGCAACTAGTAGCCTTATTAAAATCCTCAAGGATCAAGGATGTAAGATTTGGAAGAGAAACTTTATGCCTGCCTCGCTTAAAAGCAAACTGTTAAGAACCAGACATAGGGAGAGACATAATTGGCATTGAAAAAGTAACCACTAGATGGTCTGACCGGATAGGCCAGTCAGATAGCACAGCGAGTAGAGCGCTCACCTTGACATCTGTGCAGAGCCTGCTGACGCACGTTAGAATCCCGGCAGGGCCAAACTTTCATCCTTCCAAGGTCGATAAATGAGCACTACACACCCAGGGTAATAATAAGCAGCGCTCAGATGCCTGATGATTCGTAGCAAATGCTAAATTATTATTATTATTATTAAATGCACTTCCTGAACATTGTATTTTATATCCAACAAATGTACATTTCAACATTTCAACATCTAAGAAATCATTATTATTAACAAAATAGTTTCCTGTGACTCACAGAACCCACAATGAATACACAGTAGCCAACAAATGTTTCTAAATAACATTATGCTGTTTCGAATGATATGAGATTTGCACAAATAATGTTATGGAAGAAAATATATATATGAAGACATTCAGCGGTGGGATGCTGCTGAAAGGTTGAGAGAAATGAGAAAGTGAGATACTCCTGCTCATGACCAACTCTCAGCCCAAGCCAATAAGGGGGTTGAAGGTGGGTGTAGCTGATGTGCATCGGATACATTGGGTCAGAGGGGTGGCCCAGTGGAACCGCAGTGCCTCAGCCTGCCTCTTATGTGGGAGGGGCAAGCTGAATACTTGAAGTCACAGCCCGATGAGAGGACAATAAGGTAGATAATGCATTCTTGGAAGCAGGTACCAAAGACCATTTGTCAAAGAAAATCAATCACCACTTTTAGACAGGGAGCTTGGTCATGTCTATGGGTCAGAAAGGAACAGAGTTACCTTGATCCAATGGCTGAGACGAGGAATTGGATTACTTGTAACAGTCCGTCGATTTTACAGGACAAAGGGGGAGGCAGTAGCCAGAGGGTCCCTAAAGTTTAATCAGCTGATGCTGACTCCTGTCAAAGTCTTTGAGCAGTGATTTAGAAATTGTGTAAGCTCTTTCTGTGTATCGAAATATTTAATCCAGTAGAATATTAGAGACTGGTTATTTCTCACTACAGAAAACAGAAATTAATAAATGAATTCACACATTTTTTTGCAGATGCAAGGATTTCCTGAATTTGCAGTCCATTGCAGCCAGTTGATTCTACAGATTGCCAGCCGACCTGAGAGATCCTGTGCCATGTAACGCACTTAGTCAAGTGAATCTCCTAGTGTTAGAACTTTGGGGACGGCCTTGTTTGTTAAAGGAATAGGATTGCAGAAAGTAGACTAGTCACTTGAGTCTATTCACATTTCACTTGCCCTTACTCAGAAACAAACATCTTTTTGAATGCAACGTGGTGATTGCTTAGCTAAGAAAAAATACATTTAAATACACCTTTTCATTTACTCCTTTTTCTAAATGTCATTTTGAAGCCCAATTGAAACTCTTCCAGTTCTCAATAGCAACATTGAAATTAATGTGCAGTTCCCCATAAATCACTTCCACTGAAAAATATTTTACATGAAAATATATAACTGCCATGATTTTCCTATACTGAATTGTTCTAAACTTTGAAATATTAGTTTTCATTCATGTGATATTATTCCTTTTTCTCATGGTTCATTTATTCTGACTAGTGCGATGAAGTTGGAAGGTTTCACCGTAATTATGTGTTTCATGAAAGTCTGGATTTGCCTGTAGCATTGCAGGTGTCTTCCCCCTATATAATGAGGTGAGAATAAGGTGCTTTCAAATTCATTGTTTGATAAAAAAAGAAATATTCTAGCCAAAACATTTTTCTATCTTAGACTATGGTGTGGTATTGTTATCCTTGGAATTAATCTACCAGTGTTAGTCTTGTCTGTCAACGGATCTTAACCTTCTTCTTGAGTGAGATGTTAATTGCCCTCAAAGGAATTGTCATTCAATTAATTCAACAGATACCAATTAAAAACTTGATGATTTCCCTATTAAGAATAGTGCTATGGATGACATCAGGAGAGATCTGGTGTTTTGTGTTTTAGCCATGCTTGGGGTACAGTGATATCTCAAGCCATGTAGCCTTTAGGTGTTCTGACATGTACATGGTAATATGCATTGAAATGTGTTCATGCAGTGAGCATATATCAACAGTTATGAAAAGATTCTCTCATTTGGTTTGAATGTCTGGGATTCGAGCTAGGCTAATCAGTGGTTTTGGAACAAACAGGTACACTAAACTAACAATATTTCTGGGCTGCACTCCATGCGTCTCAGATGTGTTCCAATTGTTCCTTTTATTTTGGTACATAGTTCTTATTGTCCTCTTTACCAATAACAAAGTCCCACAAGACTACAAGGCTTCTGAGCTATGCCAGACATGAGGGAGATTATTGGCTGATCGACTGAGATAATTCGGCTTCCAGTCTTAGAGATAATTCAGCTTCAAGTCTTAGGAATGATTTGGCTTCATGCATTGGCATGCCTTCGGAAAATAATGGCTCTCATGCTATTAAAGGCTGGCTTCTGGAGGTGGGTCATCAGACCTGTTCATGATCTTGGATGAGGCACAGTTGGATGTGAGCAAGGCTGGAGGCAGGCAGCGCTATAGGGCCTATGGGCAGGTCGGACCCACTCTCTCCATGTAAGCATACTGAGAGGGAAGGGGGGGATCATCTCTCTTTTTTTCTGCTTGGATTTTGAAATTACATTTTCAGGCTCCAGAGACTCACAGAGATTTTGGTTTAGCTTTTTGAGAATACCTACTATTTTGTCTAAGCTGCATCGGAAGCAATACTACATATGGTAACCAGCTCACTACCCAGGGACATATTTTATTCATAATTGGCTGGTTTTTAAATCATGGTCAATTCCAAATGACACGAAATCTTGTAAGGCATGTTTCCCTTTTTGCTGCTTTTGGTAAGAGACAATGACGATTTTGATAGGTGCTTTTTCCAATTGGATTTGATATTAGTGGGATTATTCTTGGATCGTGCAGACCACACGCCTTCATTGAAGGCTACAGGCATCCAGCCATCAGTTCTCCTCCCTACCCTCAGAGGACAGTAGTGAGTATGAGAGCAGTTTTACCTCTTTTAATATTACATTGGGAAAGAGGAGAGGTATTGAGAAGACAGTTCAGTTCATTTCATGGGGTTGTGCAGTTAAAATTAATGATGTAGTCAGTTACTTTTAAAGTAGCTATTATGCTTCTGAGATGGGCGATAGGTCTTGAGTAGACATAAAGGTAAAGAAGATGATAGATGAATATTTATTTATAACCTTTTGCATATCGAGTATGTTATATGTAGTTACAATAATACTTGCAATGTTACTTTCACATAATAAAAAGAATAACACTATACGGGAGAGTGTGAGAGCATTCATTGAGTGTTCATAATTGAGAATCAAGTCTGAAGCATTTGAGCATGTGTGTTAAAAGTGGGGCATCTATTTAAAGTACTGTCTATCGTCATACTGTATATATGGTACATGTTATTATAAGGAAGGGGTTAGTAGAAGGTTTGAGAAGTGGACCCCCAATAAAATACATGACATTAGTAAATCAGTCCTATGTGGATGAGTGAGAGTGGCTACTCACTACAGGGGTGTGTTGCCTGCTCTCTCTTCTGATGCAGAGTGACAGATATATGCATTTCTCTACCTCTATTCCTATCACAGCGCCTACTGGGGGGTCTAGGACACTCCCTTTGGGATGGAGGAAAGGCTCTTTGAGGTAAAGGTGATACAAATCACATCACTGGCTGCTATATCATCTGTTGTGGCTCAAAAGGGAGTCAGGAAATAGCGACATTGCGCAAACAGAATATTTAGGTATATTGTTCGGGTGGTCAGGAAGGGTCCCCATGATCACAAAACGGTTTATGTTCTGTGCACTATATTGGTGATTGGGGGGCAGCTGCAATATGGGCGCACGGTTGCAATTTTATATACATCGAGTGCATGTAATTATGGATGTGAGATGTTACTTTAGTGTTACTGTTGGTCTAGAAATTGATATGTATTAGCTTACATGTGCACAGAAAGAAAAAATGTTAAACCCACAAACTGTAAAAACATAGATGCATACAAATGCATGGGGAATTCGTGAATATCACAAATGAATCAAAAACACGGTAGTTGGGGAACTTTTGCAAAATGCACTTTGACTTTTAAACTGACTTTGCCAGGTTTTCAGAAGGCAGAGGGGAGGTAAATGAGTAACTTCACAACCTTTGCGGTTAGCAGCTACACAATGAAGTTTATGTAGCAGGGACCTTCTGGTTTTCTTGGCCTGGGGGTGGGGTGGATGTAAGAAAGAATTAGTCATCTAGTAAGAGGGGCAGTTTGCGAGCAGGATGAAGGTTTATGATTTAACAGTTCCACAAGGGAACAGATGTAATCTCGCTCATTGCATTGAAGTCGTGTAGATGAGGTTAACCATTTGAATGAACCAGCAATAAAGATGAGGCCCGAGGCCAGGGTGTCTGGCGGTCAATTGTTTTTTCAGGTTAAAACTAGAGGCTGTATGTGCTGGAGTAGTGATCACATAAGTTAGTATGTCTTAAGAGAAGCCAGGGGTCTGGAGCAGATGAGATCGCAATCAATAGTTCAAAGAAAAACCTATTTATTCAGGCCTTCCTCACATTGCTAAAATATTCAAGCAGACCATGTGCAAAATGCCCTTAAGGTTGAAGGTCCTAGGCCAGTTGTTAATCAGTAATGAATTATGTTATATATGATATGATATTTTATTTCTATCAAGCCCATACACAAGTGTTTCAGTGCACGATGAGGCAAGGGAGGGGTACAAGGAAGGAACAAAACAATGATCTTACTAGGCCCAGTGACATTGAGTATGTTCAAGTGCAGGGCAGAGGCAGTGGGGAAAGTGCAAAGGTCAGGGGAGGACCTGACATTTGCACTTTGTGAATGTTTCAGGGTACCATGATATCACATCCTACCATGGACCAATCCCCAGAAAGGCAGACTTCGAACACGAACTGAAGATCATAATAGAGACTGTCAGTGACCAACAAGACAGAATGAATTTGTAGATGATGGAACTCTTTTGTAAATGGTTTGACCAATCATGTTTGGCGGTGCATTGTAATAAAATATCAGCGAGTGTTTTAACTGTGGCAAAATTGTATAAAATATGTCAACTGATGTGGTGTGTTGATACTTGTGTTAGTTTGGTCCTGCAACACCATCTAACTGCTCCCTGGAGAATTGTACTATAAATTTACTTTATGTACAAAATGTGTACTCATTCCTCAGGTGATGATTAGGGCTGAAGTAATTAGGTGTCTGCTCTTACAAATTTGGGGACCATGAAGGGACCCCAGGCTTGCCGAGACACTAAGGGTCTCCTGTCCGTACCACTCAGCTGTGGCACCTCACTGTGGGGAACAGTCTTCCGTGCACAGTGAAAAAGAGGTATTGTTAAACCATATACACATAAACACTGCCTGATTATAAACATTGGCCTAAGCCATTTCGCATTGGTATTAAAAACCTATGCTTAACTAGATCTAGACAGAATTGACTTTGCCGCCATTTTGGAAAACATCTGTCATTTTGATTCTGACTCTTGCTCTCGGTTCAGAAACGATTAACCATGTTTTCAGCTGCCAGAGCAGACTGACCGTTGAGCCCTATGTCAACACTAGAGCTGCCAAGAGCAGACTATTTGTTCTGTGCAAAGAGACCTTGTAGTCAGAATGAACTCTCATTCAAAGTGTTATCTATGTCTACAGAATCATCCTCTCTCAAACAGTGACATACAATGTAAAGTAACTAATGCTGTGAATTTTGGAAGACATCCTTTGTGCATTACATGGAGCAGGACTTATCCTAAAGCTCAGGAAACAAGGAAAGATCTACACAGCTGAATACAACAAAGTTTGCCAGTATGTTTAAGGAACCTTGGAGCCACTGTGAACTTCAATTCAAAGTGTTTATAGCATCAGCCATATACAAACATCAGAACTGAATGATAGACAAACTAAATCTATGTGCCTTAGCAATAAACTATTGAAGTAGTTTCTTGAAACTGGACTTAACTTCAGCTGAAGAACCAACATCACCATTGAATCTTCAAGGATATGACAACATGTCAAAAGTGTATACTAATATTGTTATATTTGTTATGTGAACTAGGCACAAACCCAAATTTGTAACTTATTAGTTTGGAGAAGGGCTGGGCTATGACCAGGACTGTGTATAAATACTGCATGCTTTGTGATGACCAGTACTCACTCCCCTCACAGTGTCTGCTGGTACACACTGCGAGGTGCTTGGGAGCCAGATAGCTATCTGCTTTGATATTTGAATCTGTACAGAATTAAGTTATACTCATAACTTGGATTCAATTTTTGGTGGTACTAAGCCTCGATATTCCTTGCTGATCTATCATTATGTGGACGCCATATGGTTTAAATGTCCATCTGCTTCCCAGAGACATGGTGCCGTGGCCTAGCTGTGCAGGATGACATGACGGAGCACCACATCAGAGTGCCTCGGTTACATGTGAGTGCACACTGGGGTGTAAAGCAAGAGGGGAAATAGGGGTAAAACATGGTTGTTTCTTTGATTACATTTGTTTGGTAAGGGTAGATCTGGAGTGTGGGTGTGAAATTAGTTGAGGATGCAGGGATTGGAAAAGTGGATGTTTTTGAGTGGTTGAACTGTTTTGTGTTGTAAGGCCCTGTATATATTTTGTACCTAGCTTGTTATTTTAGAGGTGTGAAGGGGTATCTTACCATGCACGCCCAGTGTGAGGCTTGTCCTGATACCCTTTAGTTTGCTTGTCTGGTTGGCTGGAGCCTTCACCTGAAAGTCAGGTGGTATCTTAGGTTAATTACAACCGTATATACCTTTCTGAAGTAGGCCTTGGCATTCTTTTTTATTTGCCATGCGGGCAGGACCTCTCACCTAGTCGACGTAGTGAAGGGGAAACTTCCTGTAGTCAGGGAAAGACGGTTTTGTAGCAGAGACGGCCATACTAGTAATAAAGAGAGTGAGAGCAGCAGTGCTGCAGTAGAAAGCACTGCCCCCCCAATGCTTGAGTGGTGGGGATATATCGGAATTATTTGCTAGTCAGTGTTTTTTTTAATAAGATGGTTCCTTTTCCGTAAAAGTGAGAAGTAGAATTGAAGTAACTAGCTGAGTGAGGTAAATGCAGTTTAAATGAGTACGGTATATGATTGAGGAGAACAACTAAGAAATGGAGTAGGGGTAAAAAGGGGGTTTGTTGGGTGCATTTCTTTTATTTTTTTCGTGCTGCAGTTATGGCTTGACATTTCTTTCTGTGAAATAATTTTTAGATAACTTGGGGAGGAGTTTGGAAACTCTATTGAATCATTTGTGCCAGGTGTTTCCCAGCTAGAAGGCAACAATTCTAAAATACCACAGGGAGTGGTGGCGGGAATGCAAGGGATAAATGATCAATTCTTGGTGTATTGAGGGAACCTATGACACAGGGATATTGGAGAACTTGCATACCTTTTTACCAACAAAGCACAAGGGCTCGAAGTTAGGGAAGTGGTTAAACATCTTTGAATTTTGGAGGATGTATTAAAAAGGCAGGAGGCACCATAATGTTGACATTTTTGGAAGAGGGCTAAAAAATGGTGGCTGCAGTAATTCCTTCTGCGCTGTCCTCATATGGATGCTATCCTTTATTGCCCACAGAGGGGTGCAGAGACCCTGAGTTCTTACCACCATTTTCCCCAGTGGCTACTGCAGTGGTTGCAAGACAGGCACAGGCAACGCCTCCATCCGTTACGATTTCTAAATACTGGGAGTTTGAGGAAAGTGGAAGGATAACTTCTGTAATGGTTAGGGCTGCAGAGAGGTTGAAAACAGAGAGCGGGATGGGAATATCTCCCCTAACTGCTAGCTTATCAGATACGTTAAGGGTGGAGGGAGTGAGAAAGAGTGATGCCATTAGTCAGAAGAGCAGAGGAAGGATTGAAAATGAGAGAGAAATAATACATTTGGCCTATTCCTGCTAGGATAGAGGAGAGGCTGCAAAGAGTGTTATATGCACAAGAACGGGAAGAAATGAAGGTAGCACTAAGGCCATCAGAGGAAGAGGTAGTGCTCCTATGTCAGCAATGAGATAAAGAGTGGAAGTGAGAAGACAGGGAAGGGATGTAGAAGAAGGAAATTGGACACATGGGCAGGTTCCTGTTAGATTGGATAACTCAGTTATAAGAACGGTTGAGGTGGATATGGAGGACAGGAATGCTGGCACAGGGACTGAGCAGGGAGTGCGGCAGATGGCACACTATGGTAGTGCTGACTATGCTTCCATGCCTGTAGAAGGGGATGTAGTAGCCAGAGTAGACGATGAAGAAGGAGTGGAATGGGATGTCCAGCAGGGAGAGTAGGGCGTAAGTACCCTACCTCCCGCTCCAGTAGCAGTGATATAAAGCACACCATGGAGCCAGAGGACACACCAGGGTGCTCACATGGCTGTAGCATGTAGCAGGGGAGAGATGGGTGAAACACCAGTAAAAATGGGTATAACTCAGTTTCCGTTGCTTCAGAAGGCTCTGGGAAGGGTATATTATGCCATGTGGTCACACATGGACTGGAATACCCTGAGAAAGACACTACCTTCATTCACGACAGAGGCAAGGAAGTAGATGTATGCATTAGAGAAACACACTGCAGGTGTCATGGTGGCCTTAAAGGACATGAAGAGCTTATTCACGGCCCTAATGGGAGATCGGTCGGATGAGTTTTGGAAAAGATTGGGGTATCCAGAAGTTCAGTTGAATACAAACATCCATGATGGAGCAGCTTTTAATATTCTTAGGGCACAGGTATGGGGGGCCTTGCAGATTATGTATCCCGATAAGCCTGATATCAATTTTTTTTTAATTATGTTTATTTGTATATCGTTTATTAATCTTTGTATTTTTGTATAATTTTGTAAAGGTTTTTTTAAAACAAATTCTTGAATTAATACAAAAAAAGAATTAATACAGAATTTCACATCTCAAATTCAACAGATGATAAAAAAGATTAATACAACATTTCATCTCAAATTCTACATCATTTCATTAGAACATTTACTCTAAATACAAGCTAAAAATTAGCCAAAACTGCAATATAAAATAATTTGCGTCCTGATACTCAAATTCATCATAAAGTGCTTCGACCTATTTATAGGCGAGTCATGAAACGGAGGACGTTTACATTTTACTAACAATCTATATAAAAGGACTAAAAGAGACCACACTCTGTCTTAAGAAATCTTACGATCGCTAATTGCAATTGAGTTTTTTTAATCAGATAACATGCATTTCCACACCTGATCCAAGTCTACCTTTGATACATCTGGGACGAAGCGGGAAAAATAATGGAATCTCTTCGTACTCAGAGCCGGGCACTCTAAAAGCAAGTGTCTCAATGTTTTTTTTACTTCCGGATTCTTACAAAATCTACACAATATGATAGAGGCCGGCGATTTTGCTCTTACAGCCAATAGTTCCCCAGTAAGTAAAACATTGAATCTGAATCTCATAAACAGATTTCTCCACCCTCTGTTAGGAAAAACATATAGATAGGGTTCCATGGAGCCCATATATTTATAATAGGACACCATATGATAATGCAACTTTATATTGAGACAGTTTCTGAGTTGTATTGGACCAATCCGTATTTTGCAATAGCTGTTTCACTTTTTTAACATTAAAGATAAGTCTAATCAGGGATGCTCCAACAGAACTCAGCAAGGTCTTACAAATTTCCAATAATTTCATCAACAATGTCAATTTAGAGGTACCTTGTTTCAACAAATCAGACAATTCATTATACAAATTATTTTCAGTTTGAGAGATCAAATTGCGGAATAACAGTAAAAATGTCCACTCTACAACGCTCTTAAGTGATTGTAAACCAAATTCATACTGTATAGCGACAAGAGGGACACATTTCGGGTGGCAGATAATTGTTTCTCCAAGAATCTTCACCTCCAATTTGTCAACGTCCAATTTACCCATAATAAATGGAATTTCACTACCATATAACATTTTAGGAATAGTTTTTTGTTTATAAAAACTTAAATATGGAGTGCCAGAAAAACCACCAAATTTGCGGTCCACTATACACATTTGTGTCGCACATATTTTAGTTTTCGACATAAAATGGTTCTGAAATTGAGCCATATTTAATTTAGCGCTCACAAAGAAGCCTAGATATATCATTGAGTTTTTAATTCCCAATTTGATCTTGTTCAGACAGAAGCTTTTTAGAGGGACTTTTCTCTTTCCACTAAAGCACAGGATGTGCAATTTTTGAGGGTTTACCGCTAGACATGTAAATTCCAAAAGCTGTTAACAAATGCTGGAGCCCCACGGGAGACATGTCAAACAATAGAAAGTCATCCGCATAGGAGCACCGACTCATTTTTTTGCCTTCCAATTTAGGATGAATAAAGGAGGCATTCAGCAGTGATGGTCCTATGTCTGATGTATACAGGTCATACAAAGTATGAGCAAAGATACAGCCTTGTCTGAGGCCATTGGATGTCTTGATTGACGTGGATAAAAAGCCTTTGTTATTTAATCTAATTTGTATCGTTGATCCCTCATGTAAATGAACCAAGATATCCAGGAGATCTTGTGGTAGACCCAATAAGTACAATTTCTTCCAAAGAATAGAGCGATTCACCAAGTCAAAGGCAAGTGAGAGATCCATGCTGGCCAAATAAACCGGATTTGCCCCTTTTTTCCATCCCAATTCTTGTAATAGGGATATCAAAAGACCCCCTGGCATAGTCCTAAGGCCTTTCCTAAAGCCAAATTGAGAGGGTGATAGAATCTGATTTTTAACTGCCCATTGTTCAATTTGTTGGAGAACAAGACTTGCATATATTTTAGAGTCAGAGTCCAAAAGGGCAATTGGACGGTAATTTGAAGGCAGGGATCTATCTCCCTTCTTATAAATAGGGATTATATAACTCATGTTCCATGAGCTAGGAATGATCTTGGTGCTGTTGATATCTTGGAAGAGAAGAAATAGAGCCTTTGACCACTTGTTAGGATTGCCCTTAAAAAGAGCATTCGAAAGCCTGTTCGGTCCCGCAGCTCTTGAGGAGCTAGCCTTAACGACCCTCTCTCTAATCATGTCAATCGAAAAGTTACGTTTCCACTGTGGGACTACATGCAAATAAGATGATTGCTCTATCCTCTCACTGCTTGCATACAGATTTTTGTAATGTCCCACCCATATATTTTCCCCAATAGGGTTTAGATTCCGGTCTACTTCGGATTTGGAGGTTCTATATATTAGTAGCCAGAATTGTCTTACTAAGTTAGCTTTCAGCAAGCACAACATTTCCTCGTTGTCTGATTGAAACATCTTGCATTTATAGCTTTTAAGCCAATTTTTATGAGTTTGTTTCAGATATTTGTCCCCCTCCCTCTGGGAAGTTTCAGATATTTTCAATAATTTAAGTTGCCTTAATGATCTCCGTAATAGAGCCTTTCTTGCTCGCCCAATAGCGTTATATTTATGAAGATGCTTGTTGTTAACCAGTTTTTTCCCAATTGTCTTTACTGAACATTCAATCAATGTTTTGACATAAGGGCCAAAATGCTCATGAGAAAACCTGATATCAATTCAATTTGAACTAAGACAATGAATTTGGATGAGGATCAAGCCGCGCACATCCAGTAAATTTAGGAGATGTGGAGCGCAAAAATGGGAGAAGCATGGGACAAGGATGTAGCAATTTTCTACAACATGCTGAAGACGAGACCTCCAAAAGAAGTCTAGCACAATTAAGATAAAGTAGTAGGGATGGAGGCCAAGAGTTGGCCGGAGGATCAAGCACACATTGTGCATTTTGTGCAAAAGAAGACAAGAAAAAGAGAGGAAGAGTGTAGAGCAGACATAAAAAGCAAAGGTTAAGCTTGTTCAAAAGAAAGTGGCGAAGATTTGCCAAGAGGTGGCAGTAATCCCAAATGTTATAGAGGGACAGCAGATGTAATCGGGACAACAGATGTAATCGGGACAACAGGGACACAGTGAACTGGGTATGACACACAGGTGGATGGATTGGTATATCCCCTGTCCAAGTCCGATCACAGGGTATCCAAGGGGCAAGGATGGATTTCTATGGGGAAGTGGGTAATTTGGCAGGTTTGGGGGAATTGGTCCTTGGTTTAATGGGCTGATGGGAAACAGTTGTGGAGTGTTCTATGGGATTCAGTGTTGGTCGTGTGGAAGCTTGGGACATGTGTCATGGGATTGTCCTGAACGGCCAGAGTACTTTAACATGGGAGCTCTACAGATGCAGGCCCTGACCCTGAAATATGCCCCGGGCTCTGTGCAATCACAGCAGACACGGATTGAACAGAACCCCAGCGACTAGGGCTGTACAGACCTTCGGGATCCCACCGACCATGCCAGCACAAGCATCGGTGCAGACATGGGACAAGAATGCTTTCTCTCAAGGAACAGTTGTGCACTACACTGGAGCAAGTGTTTTTGGGAGAAATTAATTCCCTCTCCCAGGTGCTAATATGTACCAGGAGTAGGAGAACCCACAAGGGTCTCTGATGTGACCACTCTGGTCATTACCACTGATCTAGAAAAGGAACACTGGGTAGGTGTGCAGGAAGTTGACCAAACGTTATCATTTATCGTTGACACTGGGGCTACCAAATCTTGCATCAAGGAATGTGAGATCCCATTTCCAGTCTCTGGGGCTATCCTGTTGGTTTGTTATACTGAAAATCTTCGTATCAAGGTAGTTAATCAACAATTATCAGCCCTTTTGTTGGATTGTACGGACACCCCAGCAAATATTTTTGGGAAGGGAAATACTGAAAAAGTTGCAGAAGTCAATTGCCTTCACAGACAAAGGTATTGTATGCTCAAACCCAGGGCTGTATCCGGTAAGGGAAGCAAAGCGTTTTCAGACCTATTGCAGCAACATCATGATTAGGGGGGGCTCCTGTGCATGCAGCATTGTTTCTTTATGGGGTGATGGTTTTGTTGAGTTGGGTCCCGTGGATCAGCAATCAGGACTGGTGAGTACCATAAGAGTTTTTATTTCAGCCTGATGTGATGAAGGAAGTAACGCCAGGTGTCATTGTTATGATTCTCTTAGAGGCCATAGTGATCAAGAAGAACAGGGTGGCTCTCTTAGGCTGGAAGGCAGAGAATGGTGCACAGTTATGTGCATGGATCTGACCTTATCACTAAGGGACGTGTACAACAAGCAATTGTTCAAAGACACTGAAGACAAAGGAGAGATAGTCCTTGAAATTGGAATGCTTTTCCAGATATCGATAGAGCAAAGGGAAGTATCATAGACCATCGTTAAAAATACATTGCCATTTGGAAGGAGGATTTGGGAAAAGTGCTGGTCAATTTGTGGACCAGCAATCCCCATGATGTGGAGCTGCTAAAGAGTGTTGGAGCATTGAGGATAAAATTGAAACCCGGTGCGATATTAACGTGGGTTAAGCAGTACCCCATGCCTAAGGAAGTGGACAAAGGGATTTATGAGATCATTATGGCACTATGCAAGCAAGGCATAATGCAGCCTTCTATGTCCCCATGCAATAGGGCTATCTACCCTGTGAAGAAGGAAAAGGGGTCTAGTTGGAGGATTGTCCAGGATTTGTGCCCCCTCAATAATATTGTTAATTTGGAATTCCCGGTTTTACCGAATCATGCCACCATTCTCTGTAGCATCCCTATTGGGACGACCCACTTCATGGTAATAGATTTAAAAAACATGTTTTTTAAATGTCCTTACACCCCGATTCTCAGTACCACACAGCATTTACTTATCTGATCAGAGATTCGAGCACCCGAGGCCGCGCCAGCGGTACTGCAAATCTCTGAGTGGTTCAGATGGATTTGGTGAATTTACATGTGTCCAGAACCATCATTCCATAGGTGGATGACCTATTAGTCTGCAGAACTTCAGAGGAGCAGTGTTGAGGAGACTCTATTACACTCCTCACCCTGCTTGCAGAGAAGGGGTACAAAGTGGACAAGGATAAATTGCTGTACTGTCAGACCGAGGTAATATATTTGGGGAAGTATCATCGCCTGCAGAAACGAAGGTAATGTCGGACAGAGCCACAGCAGTTCAGAATATGCCTCAGTCAGATGGTTTGGGGGCTCTATAACTATTGTAGATCCTGGATATTTGATTACTCTAGTTATGTGAGGCCCGTACTGCGAGGACTAAATGAAGCACAGAAGGTGAAAGGTCCGATACAGTGGTCTGAGGGAATGGGAACTTGTTCCAGGAACTCTAGGCTGCGATCAGCAATGCTCCGGTCTTGGTGACCACGAATTACAAGAAGACATTCTTTCTGTTTTCCCATTCAAATGTTCAGGTGATGACAGTGGTCCTGACCCAGCAAACATTGTTATGCCACAAATCATTAGCATATTACAGTGGACTCCTAGACCCAGTGATACACAGACAGTTCCCTTGTGAGCAAGCGCTAGCGGCAGCAGCTTTTAAAATTCAAAAGTCTTCAACCATTACTATGGGTTGCGTGGTGACACTGTAAATGGAGCATGCGATCTTCATGAATCTAGGAAAGTCTAATTCCACGTTGACGAATCAGAGATTCAGGGCAAGAGGTATTTTTATCAAATACATCAATTCATCTCATGCGATGACACCTAGTCAATGTTGCAACATTTGTAGCAGAGCCAGTAAAGACGGAGGATTTTGGTCACAATTGTGCCACATACGAGTGAGAAGAGGAAGAGAAGGTGACTGTGAAAGAAGATGCACAGGAGAGGGGTTAGGTGATTTTTGTTGATGGGTCTTCAACCATCAACCATAAGGTGCAGCTGTCATGGGTCATGTGGATGGGGAGTACAGAGTCAGACTGAAGAGACAGTTGCCTACTCATTACTCTGCCCAAGCGGCAGAACTGATGGCACTTGTAGAGGCACTAGAAATTATTAAGGAGGAGGCAGTCACTGCTTATTCTGACTCCGTGTATGTCACCTCCACTGTCAATTCTGGGTTATCAAAATGGCAGAGAAGAGGGTTTAGGAGGTCTGACGTGTTTCCTGTCCATTGCTAACCCAGCTAATTGAAACATTAACCTTGCCAACAGAGATAGGGCTAGTGAAATGCGCTGCCCACACTTACCACACTAATTCAGTAGCTCTCTGAAATGAGGCCGCAGACAAGGAGGCGAAGGAAGCAGCATATTTTTCTTTCACAGATTGCCAGAAAATGGAAACTGTGTCTCAACAGGTACAGTTACCAAACCCACACACTGCAGTCCTGGTGCTCCAGATAATAGATATGCAAGGGAAAGCCCCTAGAGAACAACAGGATCTCTGGAAAAATAAAGGATGTGTTCTCTCACTCACAGATTTGCTTTGGAGACAGGAGGTGACGGGAAAGGTTGTAGCGCCTTTAGAACTGCTTCTTTTGGCTCTAGAGCAACTACATTACCCATTGTATACATCTTGATGGCAAATTGCAGCAGAGCTCCAGGAGGACTGGTTTATCCCTAACTTACAAGAAAAGGTAAGTAGATTTGTATGGAATTGTGTAGTGTGCAAGGAGTTAATTCCCGGAGTAGGTCAGTGAGGGGGGTCCTTCCCAGGCCCTCGGGTCCCTTCAAGGAGCTCCACATCAATTTTGTGGACATGGTAACGAGGTTCAGTAACTTCAAAGATATCCAATTGTCGTGGCTTGTCCATTCTCCTGGTGGCTTGAGGTTGCTATCTGCATACATCCTGATGCTAAATCAGCAGCAAGATTTCTGGTAAGAGAGGTATTTCCAAGATGGAGAATATGCAAAGTCATAAAATCCGACAACAGAACCCACTTTTTTAATGCCTTGTTCAAAGAAATCACTTTTCTGCTAGGAATAAAGAATAGGTCATACCCTGTGCACCACCTGCAGGCCAATAGAACTGTGGAGAGGCTGAATATGGTCCTTAAAGCCTGTTTAGCTAAAATATGTGCAGAGTTAAATAAATTGTGGTATATGTGCCTCCCACTATCACTGTTTTATTTACGCAATCGGCCAAGGAGGGACCACCACTTGAGCCCTCATGACTTTATGACCAGGCGTAGGCTACATACACTTAGCTCACCTAGACACAAGACATCAGATGCACACAAGCCACAGCAGTACGAGGAGAGGAGTTTAGGGAATACCTTAGGGCGTTAATGAAAGGTGTTAAGATTATATCTTCACAGGTTGTGCCTTCTCATCAACAGACAACCGGAGAAATTGGCGAGATTACCAATGATCAGCATAAGACAAACTTAGTCCTGGGGACCGCATATACATCTGCACCTTTGTACATCGCTGGAACGAGCAACGTTTCTATGGGCAGTGTAGCGTAATCTATGCGACTCTGGCTGCTGTGAAGGTGGAGGGCAAAAGAGTTGGATCCACCTGAGTACACTCGAGGGGATACGGGCAGCCCTCCACAGGCATAGGCGTTAAGTGCACCCTAAGGATTCACCAGTTGTTTCAGGGCAAAGGGGGGAGCAAATAGAGATCTGGAATTTAAATAGTTTTGGTCTAGGAAAAGTAATGTCTAATTTTGTAAATTGTTTAAAAATGTATGTTTCTGTGGTTTTCTTGGTTCTTGGGTCGACATGTCTAAAGATGACAACTAGTATAAAAAGGGGACATTTAAAATTGTCTACAATGAGAAAATGTTAAGATTCAAAAGAAATGTTGATAATAATCTTTTTGATGATTACGATGATTAATTAGATAGTACAATGAATGCACAATGTTTTGTAGCGGATATGATATGATAAGTAATTTACAACGCGCCTGAACACAAGTGTTTCTAGGTGTGACAAGATAAGGAAGGCGAGACAAAGGCAGGACAAACAAATAATCTTACTAGGCCTAGTGTTATTCAGATTGTGCAAGTGCAGGGGGAAGGGAGAGGTGAAGTGCCAGAGGGAGGGAAAGGGAGAGTGCAATAAGAAAAGCTCAAGTAAGTGCCGCCGAGGTGGCCAGTTCAAAGTAAGTGCAAGGAGGCAGACCACTGTAGGAATTTAGATAAAGTCCCTAGAAAGCGGTAGGCCCAGAGGCAGTGCATGGGGCTACTGGTCGTGAAGGAGCGTGGTCCCTATAATGTTCAGAGGGAGGCCAGGTATCCAGTTAGAGCAGCAGACAAGAACATCAGAAGGGGAGAGAGAGAAAGAGAAAGCAAAAGTGAAAAATAAGATCTTGTGTTGCTTCCGGAATCTGAGGTGGTCTAGCTCAAGTTTTAGAGAGGCAGGGAGGCTGATCCAGAGGGAGGCAACAGCCGATGAGTGAGATCTATGCCCCACTCTCTGCCTTAAGAAGCATCTGACCCTCAGGGAGTTTGAGGTGGATGTGCGGAGGGCTCGAGAAGGAAAATGCTTGGGAAGAGAGAGTTGGATGCAGTGTGGTCCCTGGCCCCAGAAAGCCCTGTGGACAATGCAGAGGGTCTTGAACTTGATCCTTACAGCCACAGGGAGCCAGCGGAGACATTTCAGAGCTGGAGAGATATGATCCCTGGATTTGAGGCCAAGGACATGCTAGCAGTCCTGTTATGGATAAGTTGCAGAGGGCGAAGAGTAAAGACAGGCAGATTAAGAAAGAGGCTGTTCCGGTAGTCCAGCCTAGAGAGGAACCAGGACCCTGGAGACATTGAGCTTCTTGGGGAAAGTGAGAAAAGGAAGAATACCTCTGAGGAGGTACAGCTGGTATAGCCATTTGAGGAAGGTGGGGAGAGAGAAATCCATTGGCTATTGTTACATCTGCTCTCATCCCCCATGCTTCTGGCATACCTAGGGTATTTATGCCGAGTGAGGTAGAGGTAGCAGATGCACTATGCCTAGTGCACCCAACCCTGTGGATGGTTCAAGGGCAGTTTAAAGAGCAATCAGTTATGGTGTCAATCAAACCAAATGATGATAACTGTCCAATTGTTGAGTGTACAGAACACACAAATATTAGGTGTGTTCAAAGAGTCCAAGGGCCCTTGGAAGGAGCTCTTTTTTCAAATAATCAGTGGAAGCAAGCGGTGAAGAGTTGCAGAGCTGGAGGAATGAGGGGATTCTCAGAAGAAGCGGTGGCACAAATAAATCAGGAGTGTGGAATAGTTTGGAGAAATCATTTGCAGTATCTGACTAGGCTCAAAGAGAGAGAAAAACCTGTTAGGATACAGACACTTACCCATTTTTCTGTGTTTTAAAGGCAATGGCAAAGTGCCAGTTGGCACAAATGGGAACTGCAGCCCCATGCTTTGCATAACAGACCTGGCTGGAGGTATGGCTGTTCTTCTACACAACTTTTGGACCTGTGGACAGAATGCATACAGGCAGATGCCTGCAGCCTGGCAGATTGTGTGTATAGTCTCTTTACCCTTCATGTGTCCATCCTCGTGATCCCTGAAGAGCACTTGATTTTGGCACGTCCAATGCCCAAAGCTACATCTGTACCCTCCTTGTCCCCTTGTGTCCCTTTCAGCACCTTATAGGACAAACCAAATAGTATGTCTGATGGTGGGAATCATAAACAATTGTACCATAGAAGATTGAACTACCTTCGAGCAGCATCTTCAAAGGCTTTAACGTATATTCCCGATCAATCTTGGCTGTTTAGCCAGACCAATAACTTTTCCTTAGCACCTGGTGCCCAAGCAGAGACCAATGCTAAATGGCTTGAGGGGACCAAGTATGAACTGCTACTCTTCGTGAACGTTCCGATGTAGCATTTAGTGCCATTAAGGAAGAGTTGTGGGCACTAAAGCTCATGACTTTGCAAAACTAGTATATACATGACCTCCTGACAGAAATGGAGGGCAGAGTATGTCTGAAAATTGGGAGTACATGCTGCACATTTATGCCTCCAAATGATACAAAAAATGGTACGCTCATCAGAACGATTTGCTGCCCTGCATAAACTGAAAGTGATCATGGACACTTATGAACTGAATAGCCTCAGCCCTTTAAAATGAGTAGCAATTACCCTGGAGATGGACGGTGATGCAGAAATTAGTCAACATCAATAATCAAAATTACTCAGTTAGTCGGTAAAAAGGATAACTGTTTTATTTTCAATTGTCTAAAACAGAGAGCATAACAAACATCAGCAAATTAGCCTGATCTTCAAATTCCACGAAATTCATAAAAATCAGTACTTTTATATTCAAAACTTGTCATCATTGATGTTGACCTGCGTCACTACCAATGTCATCCTACGTGGCAAACTACAGACCCTATTACTAACTATGATAGGCTCCGAGTGAACATCTACATATACAATCTATACTAGTATGGGATAAGTGAAAGCGATAGGTTTCTTAACATAAGGTGGGACAACTAAGCTCTTCCCTCAAAATGGCCACTATGAACGTCACTAAATACACAACGACCCATTGGCTACACAAACTATACAACCCTTAATTATGCGGTCCCCTACAATTGGTTGGCACTCTAACCTTCGTCAGTACTTTTTGACCTACATCTAGCAGCACGCAGATTGGACTTCCAGGTGCCGGGGAGCTCGACTTATCCCAGATTTCCACCAATTAGCATATCAATCTATCATCACCTCAGTGGTCAGTGTAGTCAATTAGGCTTTGTAGCTCGGCCTTGAGTTTGTTCTGTACTCGGGATAATCAGGGGAGTGAAGGCATTCTCTGCCCTCATGCATAGGTGTGAACATCTTGCTCATCCAACTTCAGCCTTTCACGTGACAGTAGACCATGATTTCGAGCTTTTACTGTCTTTAAAATACAATTTTCTAATAGACCTCTGAGGTCTTTCGTGTGTTGTTCATGCCTTCGAACAGAAGCTGTTATCTCACAGGATTTTGTAATCAATGCTAGTTAACTTCATCCTTATAAGCCCTTGGCTTGACTTCATGATTCATTCAGCATTGTCTATCCGAGATTCACTTTTAATTAATGTGTTTTCTTACTGCGCCACACTGAAGATGAGTCCTTCAATTTTTTGTCCAACTCTGCTATAAGATGCAGAGGAAACATCAATTGTTTATCCTGAAAGCATATATGTATATAACGTGCATGCCGCAATCTACTCACTATAAAGCCAGCCTTAAGAACACTTTGTCTGCTTGCGTCACTTTTGCATCTGTATACGTGTAAACTAACTGGATCTCTTCATCTGTTTTATTGGCATAAGCTTCTTCACCTTCATCCCAAGATGTCACTTATCCTTGGTACTTTCTTTATGCCTTATAGAATATCTGCATTCTCTAGTCTCTGCATCTGTTCTAGTCACGTCAACTCTGCTCTGTGTGATGTTACCATTCGTCTTGTCCATTCATTTGTCTGCTTCTTCTGGGATTTCATTAAAATGTCCATCATATTGTCTCATATGCAGGTACTGTTTTCTCAGTGGGAACCTTGCTTCCATGATTCTCTTAGATATCAGTATATTCACTGGTACCGCTCATGTCTCACATCCTGGGTCCCAACATATAGGTAATACAGGTGAGATGGTTGAGGTGGGGGTACAAAGCTCCTCCTCTGCACTCCCCCTCTGGGAGATTTATCGACCACTCTCTCATTATCCTTCAAATCCAGACATCTTGGTCTGAAGAAACGCTTCTTTGGGAACCATATCTTCATGACTCCCTTCAAGCATCCTGCTGTTTTCATCCTTGTTCCATGCCATGAAACTGCACTGTCCATTTGGACTGCAAAAGATCCATCTTCCCACATACCTCTTATGATTCTTTGGATACAGGAACTTTGTTCCTTCAGGTGCATGGATATTGGCCTTCACAAAGTCTCTGATTTCTTCATTTGTCCAGTCTTTGGCTTTCCATCCTGGTTCAACATCGATCATGATTTTCATCACTATAGCTTTCTTGGCTGTTTTCTTACATTGGGAGATTATTATCTTGATCAAACAGAATCCAAGCAATAACATTAGTATCAGGGCTCCAAGGAACTTACAAAATCCTGCCATCCATTGTGGAACCCAAGAGAAGAGTGATCTAAACCAACTGTCATCAGTTATATCTTCTACTTCATCGATTATCTAGCCATGGAATTTCGTCAGCATACCTATGGCCTCTGTCAAAATTCCATTCTCATCATCATGAGAAGCTATGAATGGCAAACATGATTCTCTGTTTTTTACACAAACACCTTCATTTATCGCTGTGATCATGTCCAAAACATATCTATTCTGGAGAGTCATCGGTCAATTTGTCTCTGATAGCATTGAATCCCTTTATGGTTGTGTTAATGTCTGTAGCAATTCCCATCTGGTAATCTGTAGCCATTTGGTATTTGCTCCAACCTGGACACTTGTCATGAAGATCAACAAAAACACTGATGCTGTCTGGCTAAATAGTCTGTGCTCATAGGGAAAAGCATCAAAAGCCTCTATAGATTTTTATGAGAAATAATTATTTCTCTTCATTCTTTTTTTCAGCTCCACAGATCTCTTCTTCCTCAAGTGAGCATCTGATTTTGGGAAACTGTCAAGGTTTAAGTCACTTTTTGGAATCACCAATGCTGGAACATGAAGATTCACTAGTGAGCATCGTCCCCCCACAATCCTTGGGTAGCCTCATGTAGGCTCTGGATCCACAAGTCCAATAATGATCCATGATCACTGCTGTCCCATGCATCATTCCTGGTGCATCAAAGATTCAACCACAGTTCTGATTCTCTCCAACTTATCTTGAGCCATTAGTTCTGAAGCACAGCTTTGAACTTTCCAAAGGCACTATCTGCAGGGACTAAGTGAGTAGCTTAGCCAGTCTCCGTCATACTGGCTTGCATGCATTCTGTATGATATCAATGGCAGGTTTATAACAACCAATGACCACCCCGGCTCTGCAGTTCACCACTCCTTCTTCCTATCCGTCTGGTGATAGCACTGATTCCCAGATCTGCATTTGACCTCTGTTCTTCCATCTACGGATTTCTTCTGCAGATTTTCCTGGACTCTCCAGTTGTTTGTTTACTTTCCATCTGATTCCAGCTCCTTTCACTCCAGGCTTCTCATATCTGATCACATGATTCTTCATGTGAGCTCTATTTCTTGTCTTTGTATCTTGAATATAGTCATCTTCATCTGGATCTGTCCATTCAGTTGCCCATTTGAGATACACATCCATGCCCATGAACTGACCTCTGGTTCTGCAAAGTGTTATGTGCGAAAGACAATGTGCTGTCTGGACGTCTATTTCAATAGCTATGAAGATCTTGGACTTCCACGTACTATAAGGCAGGAGTGCACATACAAAGCATTCCTCCATGGAGGTACTTCTTCCCACTTCTGTCATATGTTGATATCATATGTTGTTTCCCAAATGTGCTGTACTATCCAGGTAATCATTTAGCTCAAAATCATCCAGCCCGGTATCTCTTGTATGTCTCATTCGTCTCTCATGATCTGCCATGATTATATCATACAGTATGTCAGCATAACTCATTCTAACTGGAACAATCACAGGAACACTCATCGGTGGACTAGGTATGTTTGCATGATTTAACTGGGTAGGTTAATTTTTCAACATCCATTTCTTTTGTTTCCCTTGTAAAACGTGTTTCTGGCGTCCGAAAATAACCTCTATGACGCCTTTAGCATGCAACTGATCATCAGGAACATTTACCTCAGACTTTGGTGATTCCTGATTATTGTTTGGAATGGGGATAACTGCATAGGGTCTTGTCTGCCTAGTAGTTGCCACATTTATACCTTCTTTCTGCTAAGGAAGATCCTCATAAGGTTTTGCTCCATTTAGGTCTAAATAATAGGAAGTTCGTACAGTGAGTGAGAGCGATATTATTATGAACAAGATGCAAGCATAAATAACCCAGAGGTATGTCAAGGTACAGCATCGATTTTTTACAAAACATGGACGTCTCTTTGAATCGGGCATGATAATGTTGCTACTAATACTTCACATTTTATTGTCTAAGGAAGGAAAAAATAAACTTTAATGTGACACGACTATGTACTGCTTCAGAAACTGCTGATCTTACTCGACACCCTTCCTTGGACAACCGACTGCTTACTGGACAATAAACACAAAGTTCCAGTGAACTCCTCGAATTGGTCTTTCACTGGATGACATGATGTTCTTCTTTCAGCATGAAACAAAAGTTATTTTAAGCCAGCAATTCGTCGATCTGTCCTTCGAAGAAAAACCTCATTCAGATTTCAGAGTTCTCACTGAGTAAGCGTTTACTTGGTGTATGATGTCTCTCAGAATCTCATTTAATGATGCATTGTTTCTCAGATCCCCTTAGAAATGTACGCACATCAGTTTGTGTTCCAACAAGTTGTGGACACTCTTCAATAAGGTAATAGAAGACCAAACTGACCAGTCTATGTGCATTATCAGCTGATAGGGGCATTTGTATTTTCTCCACTGTACTCAAGAAGCTGAAGCATTTGTTCAGTGATAACTATAAGCAATCTTCTCACAACTGGGATATTTGTAGGATCTTGCAAGAAAACAGGAATACTAGTAGTTCCACCAACAATCGAAGTGTATGCGCGCAATACAAACTCAAAATAAGCAAGAATGATCCGTTTAATGTTGTCATCAGGAATCCCCATAAGCAGACCACACGTCCTTTACGGTTCCCGCTAAGGGACATTGGAATCGGGTTGTCAGAGATTACTGGCACCGGTCTCCTTATCGGTGGCCGGTATCCCTTACTGCCCAACTCGTAATGACCCCCATTATATCTTCTAAACATGCAGCGCTCTTGGCTTCATCGTCTGCTGCCTGATTTCCACATGAGATCAAATCTGCACTTTTAGTATGAGCGGCACATGTAACGACTGCAATGGCTACTGGGAGTTGGAGTGCCCTGATAAGTCTGTCCAATAAGTCAGTGGCCCTCATTACGACCCTTGCGGAAATCGAAAAACGATGGCGGAAATGCAATACCGCCATCGAATAGCGCTCGGTGCGACTATGACCCGTCACCGCAAAGTACGAAGCCATTAGCGACACCGTAGTGAACGCCAACGCTAACTGCACCAAGCACGCGCGCGCGCGCCATGCCAAACCGCAAACACCACCATGGTGCAACGGTACGCCAATTCCGACCCTAGCGGACATGTACCTAACGCCATCAGGCATGGCGTAATGTACCATTCCGCCATGGCGAGAAGTACGGCATCGCGAATCAACCGTAAACGGCCCCACTGAGTGCCTGTACACCGCTCCCTGCCCACAAAGTACAACCCCCCGTAGGTGCAATGAAGTCACAATGCAACCATTGAAATGTACAAGTCACCCATGCATGCCAACGAACAAAATAAACACAAGAGGGGCCAATGGGAGCTGCAGGGCACAGATGGCACGAATACAGAAGCAATCCCAATGGACATGACCACAGTCCCCCACCAAGAAACGCACGCAAACACAGGCACCTGTGACCAGCAATATTCCGATAATCACATCATTCCACCAGTCCACCTGGCTGACCGGCATCTGTTACACAAAACCCAATCCCCCGCCCCTGAGCATGACAACATTCAAACTGTCATATAGGCAGCCCCCATCCCTGACCTCACGGGCTTAGTAGGCAAACGCGCCCAGTACAGTACCAAGCAACTAAACCCCGAAGCTGGAACCCAATGCAGATCTCCTCACAATACATCGCCCCCCAAATAGGCATATGCCACACCACTTGCAAAGAAAAACGCTACACGGGCCAAATCAGAATAGAAATTTATGCACATCAAAGTCACCAAGCCCATACAGCCATCAGGCCATGAACTCCAAAACACTAATCACCATTGTGGGCTGCATCCGCAAGAAATGACCAGCCACTACTTGTGTGTCGCCCTGTTCCCCCATGGTACACAGAGCCACATTCACGTACGAAAAGGCAACATGGAAGCGCACAGAACCGCAGGGCCGTCCCAATGGGGAGGCACTAGTCCAGCTGAAAGGCCGAAATGTTGCTCCGAGCCACCAGTACTGCGTAAGGGCATGTGGGCCATTGGCGATCGTCCCATAAGATCGTAATGCTGCTCCACTGATTAACACGAAGCAGCAGGTGTCGGGAGTAAAATCCATCTGCAGGAGTGGCATACAGATGGCAGTGGCAAAAGGGGAGGAGATACCTGTCAACCAAAAGAAAAGAAAAAGAACAGAATGGCCATCAGAACTACATTCGAACAACTCACTTCAATGATCACACGAAATCCACAGCCATATGCATGCTAGCCCACTCAAAAGGATCATCACCACCCCAAAACCACTTGCGACTCATAAACATCTATATCGAGGTGCAAACACCATCACAAACGAGTGTACCTGTGCATGCGTCTGTCAAAACAGAATCCATCAGATGGGAATGTTAACGTGCAAGGACACAAGTGTCTGAGTGCGCCTCGAGACAGGGAGGGCTCAACAAGGCCAGATAGACGATGGTCCCACTATGGCAGCCCTGCATCACATAGCGTAGGGGAGGCGGATAGATCCCAAGAAGCCCTGTACATGGCAAACTCTGTATCAAATCACCTGCCCATGCATCCATTCATCATTCCCTCATCCCGGAATCAAAACGCCTGAACAATTACTCACATAACATTAGAAACATCCATTGAGTCTGTGCGTTATGCAGCCTGCAAAATCCACAGTGCCCCAGCCCGTAATTCCAGTGTTGTGAAGTAACATGTATTTGGGAACGGCCGGCCTCATCGCCCACGTAGCTATTGCGCATCCCAAACTATTCATATCAATCATTGCTCCCTCGCCATGGGCCCTGTCTCAAGGACATTGAACAATAGAACGTTATATTTGCAGTCAGACCTGTGGGCATCTCCTCGCCGCTAGCTGGAAACCGAAAGCGCCGCCCTTCGAATTCCTCATTTGCAACATCACGTCGGAAAGGCATCTGTGGCCGTTTGAAATCACTAATTATTCCATCGAGTGCGGCTGTGTGTGAAAATGGCAACTGCCTTCACCCACGAATGGGACGCCCCGCCCGTCGTTGCAACTCGGTACAGTGATGCATGAGGGCCCACCGTTACTCGAGTACTACGTTCCACTGACCCTTCACAAGTCTGTTCGCGACTGCACAGATAGTATGGGAAACAATGGGACCACAGCAGAATGAACATATCAATCCAATTTTACACGGCCATCGGGTACAGATACATGATAGCAATAGCAAGATACCATTCCCCGAATTGCAGCGTTGTGCGCGTGACGTGCTCGGCCAAAGGGGAGAGCAGTTTGCACAGGTGGAATGAATCACCACAGGTGGAGGCCATACAGCCTGAAAACACATAAATTGCACAGCCAGTCTCCTCCCACAACCACACCGAAATGCTACCGGCAGGACTCGCGATGTTGGCCCGGGGGGACCTGATAGCACTGCAAGTGCTCCAACTCCAAGAAGAAGACGAACACCAACTACAACCAGCCGCACGGAGGAGACGCAGGAGGAGGAGGAGGCCAAGGCAGGGCCAGCAAGGCCCACCAGCACAGCCACTACCACCACGCAGGCAGCCCGCAATACCACGCCTCCGAGCACATCCGTTCAACCTCACTGATGAGCAGATCCACACCCTCTACCGTCTGGACCGGGACACCATAGCCGCCATTGTGGACATGACACAGGCTGACCTTGTCAGCATGATAGATAGCCCAACCGCCATCCCACCCCTACTGAAGGTGGTGTCTGTACTCCACTTCCTGGCCACAGGCACCTACCAGCACAGTCGGACAGTTGCATGGCATATCTCAGCCACTGTTCTCACGGACACTATTGCAAGTGCTCGATGCCCTCCTGCAGCACGCAGACGACTACATCTCCCTACCACGCTCGGAGCAGGAAATTACAAACACGAAAGTGGGATTCCATGCACTTGCCGGCATACCGGGTTGCATTGGTGCCATCAACTGCACCCATGTGGAATTGGTCGTCCCACATGCCATGGAGGCCCAGTACCGCAACCGAAAACAATTTCATTCCCTGAATGTACAAATGGTGTGTGACTCCAACAGGATCATTACACATTGTTGTGCCCGATTCCCTGGATCAACCCATGATTCTATGGTCTTGAGGAACTCTACAATACCACGCTACATGGAGCGACACGCAGGGAACAGATCCTGGCTACTCGGTGAGTCTCATTACATGCATGATGATGTGGGGTATGTGAATTGGCAATGACCTGGCAGGAAGGGGGGGGGGTGTGCGTACGTATCAATGGCATTCCACATCATACGTTTCTCGTCCACATACAGGTGATGCTGGATATCCACTGAAGAGATGGCTCCTCACACCAGTCCGGAACCCACGGGACCAGCATGAGGAGGACTACAACCATGCCCACTCACGTACCCGTGTAGTCATAGAACAGGCATTCGGCCTACTGAAGACTCGTTTCCGCTGCCTCAGCAGGTCTGGCGGGGCACTCCTGTACCGCCATGAGAAGGTTGCAAAGATGGTGATGGCATGTGTCATGCTCCACAACATGTGCGTACGTAGAAATGTGCCCATGCCCCCTGACGCAGAACTGCAAGCACCTGAAGATGGTCATGATGAGGGTGGGGATGTGGCAGCACCTCATGGAGTCTGCGAGGCACCGGAGGCCCGTGACATTCGTCAGCATCTCATTGATGTATGCTTCTAGCACTCACGCCTGGTGGCTGATACATGGACACGGGACTCGTGGCACTGCGTGTGTCTGGGACATGCACAACATGGACTGTACGCCTATGATGGCCTAGTACACAAAGATCAATGTCCACACATCTCATTGGTTGATCGTGCACTTTTAATGGCATATGTGATGTCATGTTGAACACCCTATCGACCCGCCACCCAAGTGAGCCCAACACACCCCCTCCACCCTCCTACCTCCCCCCCGAACACCAGTGTCCAAAGATGCTCATTGTCAGTGGGCTGTCGCTATTGCATGCCCCCTCTGCGGGTATCAGGGGCACCCCTGCCTGTGGAGCGCAGGTTCCTTCCAGATCTACGTTGGGGGCTGCCCTGGACGGAACTTGCAACGGATGATGTGTCTGCCTGCTCACGTCCATGCATGTCCCTAAGGGTTTGCGAGAGCTCAGTGAGCACACGGCGCACTGCGGCAAGTTCGGCACATACGTCCTTGGCCGTCGCATGCAGTTCCCCCCTGAGGCTCTCGGTGCTACTCTCCATTTGGACTCTCAGGCTCTCGGTGCTACTCTCCATTTGGACTCTCAGGCTCTCGGTGCTACTCTCGATTTGTGCCCTAAGTGTCTCAGTTGATGTTTCTATGTCTGCCTTAGTGCCCCCACATTCATCAGCATGGTCCTTGAGGAGCGTGGCCAGTTGCTGCTGTTGTTCGATCAACTGGTCAAGGGACTGTTGCCTCTGCTGGGCCATGGCCATTTGCGGGGGTGTCACAGAGGGGCTGTTGTCCTCATGTTGCCTTGCCACAGGGCTTGTGGGGGATGGCCAGTCGTCGTCTTGTGGGTGCCCCTGCGTGGTATCCTCATGTTGTACGGGATGGGACAGACAGGGGGATTGGGACAGGTCATGGATGGATCTGACTTCGGCATCCCCGTTTTCTGTGTCCGAGCATGCTGCCATCAATGGGGTGTCACCTATGGTGCTGCTGCCACCAGAGGCAGTGCCTTCTGTGGCATCCATTGGGGGGACCTGTGGTGGTGGTGTTGTGGGCATGCTGGCTGCTGGGGTGCCTGTTGATGTTCCCTCCTCTGTGCTGCCACCTGATTTGTGCTGCTGCCGTGTCTTGATGCGTGCAGCTGAGGTGGAGGGTCTCTGGCCGTTGGTCTTGGCCCTCTTTGCAGGTGTGCTGGTAGGGGTGTCCTGTAGCTCGTCGTTTGGATCGGACCCTGTGGTGGAGTAAAGGAGGGCGAGGGTTATTGATGGGTCTGTGGGAATTGGAATGGCATTGTATCACATGCATTGGGGTGGTACCTGAGGGTGATTTGGGTCGGGGCCTTGGAGGTGCTTTGATTTGTGTGTGGAGTGAGGGTGCAGTTGTTTGGCAGCCTGCAGTTAGGGTGTGCCTGCTGCACGTGTAGTGCGTGTATTTGGGGTTTTTAATTATTTATGTATTTATTGTGGGTTTTAACGTGCGCTATCAAGCCGATGTGTGTGGGCGTTCTCCTGGACATGTGTTTCTGTTGCACTATGTGGACGCATGGTACTTCACATGGATGGACTGTGTGGATTTGGCATTGTTTTATCTGGCCCACCTACCTGAATCTTCGGATGTCTGCACTCCTTTCTCCATCCCTCCGACTCCCTCTATGCTCTCCATTCCGATGGTGGAGGCACAGATTTCTTCCCAGGGGGTCAACTTGATGGGTGATTCAGGACCTCCCCCGGTGGCTGTGGCAATGTTGCGGTTGGCAGAGAGTATGCTGCGGACGCGTATCCGCAGGTCGTCCCATCGCTTGCGGCATTGCTGTGGGGTGCGGGGTGCGGTCCCCACCGCACTTACCCGCTGTGCCACCAGAGCCCATATGGCCTTCTTGTTTGCAAGTGCCGTCCTGGTCATTTGCGTGCAGAAGACGACGGCAGCATTCTCCTGGAGGGTCTCTGTTAGCACGGTGAGTTCCTCACGGGAGAAGTGGACCTGCCGCTTGCGGTCGCACGCTTTCTTCGCTACTTTTCCCATTTTTCTTGGTTTCGCTAGGGTGGTTGACGGGTTGGGGTGTGTTTCAGGGTAGTGATTTTAGTGGTTGTGTGGTTTTAGTGTATTTATAGGTGTACGCCGGGATGTTTCCCGTTCCGGCCCCATGTTTTAACTTCCGTTTCCGTATATTTCCGGCCACCGTACTTTCCGGTAGGCGCACACTGCGGTGACCGCTAAGTGGGGTGGCGGTATTGCACCTAGGGCGCCGTACGGCGGCGGTGTGGGCCGTTTTGGGGTCATTTCCGCCATCGCGGACTTTGCACTTCCGCCATGCCGTGGTGCTCGTGCCCGATGGGTCGGAATGGCCCGCACTTTGCTCCTTCGTGCAATGGCGGAAACGCTATTTACGCTGTGGCGCTCCGGTCAGTCGCTTTCCGCCAGGGTCGTAATGAGGGCCAGTGTGTTGAACTGGAGTGCCATCCGCTCAGAGGTAGCCCCTCCTTTTCCAACGTGCTAATCCTGCATGCACTGTCGACGCCACATAGGCGGAGTCACTGTACACTGTTACTTCCTGGTCTGCATGATTCTTGAGCGTGACTATCCGCGCCACTAACTCTGCAGCCTGTGTTGAATAGTGAGACAGGAGCCATGCACTTACCAATGTCTGAACCTCTCCATTGGCTGTGTGTTTTACCACAGCGGCACCTGTGTATCTCTGCCCATCAACTTGATCAATCCTTGAAGAAATGTCAATAAAAACAATTTCTCCCCCTGTCAAGGCATTTTCGTTTATCCAAAGGATCACATCATAAAACTCTTCATAGCTCGAACAGTCATGCGCATGCTCATCATCTGCCAATGGTTCAGCCACAAACCTGGCAGGATTCACTATTCTGCATCAGACTCTTTTGATCGCTGGGTTTTTTATGACTATATGACTGGGAAGTCAATGTTCATTTTTGTTTCTCCAAGATAGCAAATAATGCATGCTCAACAAACAATGTCATAGAGCATCCCATCACCAAACTCGCAGCCTTCTCAATGGCGAATGCAGAGGCCACCAAAGATTGTCCACACGGAAAATGACCCTTGATTATGGGGTCTAAAATCCCACTGTAATATGCAAGGGGCTTGTACCCCAACGTAGTTCTCTGTGTGAGGACTGACGTCATAATGGTACCATCCGTATGTGAAAATAAAAAGAATTCCTCAGCATAATTAGGAATCCCTAAAACTGGAGCTGTACAAATTGCCTTTTTCAACTCCTCAAATATTTCTTCCATCTCCTCAGTCCAGACATTTTTCTCTTGCGTAGCCTGGGCTTTCTTTAGAGCTTGTAATAAAGGCCTTGTATAGGAACTATAATCAAAGACCCATGCCCTGACATAGTTACATAGTCCCAGAAATGTTTGTATGTGCTTTATCTTGTGTGGCTTTGTGGTTTTCAAAATGGCCTCAGTTCTCTCAGGATTGACCTTTTTTCCTTCATGTGAAATCAACTGACCTATGTACAATACTGTCAGGAAACGCTGCAATAACGTGACTCAGGTTCAAGGTTTCCAGTCCTCACAGTACGTTAGGTCCATACGTGCCAAGTCACTTCGTGGCATCGTGCCCCGACATTGCTCTGTGCCTTTGGCTCAACGGGTGTTTATCACTGTGAGGACCTGTTTTATTGAGCGTGTTCAGTTGCCCTAGAAACTGGGTCGACCTACTCGCCGTACTGGTCACGTGCAACGTGAGACAAGATCACGTGACTACCGGCTCATAAGCCGTTACGGCAAGTGGCTCGGCGCTTCTAATTGAAGTGAGATTTGTTGCATTCATCTCTTGTTCTTGCCTACATCTCCTAGGTATACAGATCTATGCTTTGTTTACCAGATTGCCATTGCCTATGTCCTTCTAATTGATATTTGTCTGCACGTTGTCCTGACCTCTAGCTATGTTATTGGATTGTCTGGTTTCTCCCTATCTGTCTATTTACTGCCTGCTCATTGCCGAACCCAGTCTACCACACGGACCCTCTTTAACTGCATCGGTCCTATGTATCTCGCTAGTCAGTAATCACGAACTGCCACAGGCACCGCTACCAGCACCTTGGTTCATTGAAACAGCATCTCGGACCACTCGTGATTATACAGAACACAGCTCAACCATTGTTTGCTGCAGTTTCTGCCTGGCTTCTTGGCTTCTTCTAGTGAACAGGAAAGATTTACCCTTCCTCTACATCCATAGATATCTTTGGCCTGAATAAAAACCCATCAGGTATTCTCATAGTTTTGCCTACCAAGCCTGACAGCCACATCTACAAGATGCGTACCCATATTGAAATACTTCAGGTTCTAACAAATGGCTCTCATGGTAATTTGTCCAGAAAATGCCATAAAATATTTCATTCACGTTTAAATAATGTATTTCTGGTGTTGAACAAACTATACCTTTATCAGTAAACGAGATTGTCATATTCAATTTAGTCATCAAATCTCGACCTAATATATTGACAGGTGTCTTGAATACAGCAGTGGCCCCGTCATGTCACATTCTCCTATTGAGGCTGGTAAGTCTTTAGTAAAAGGAACTCTGCTTGTAGCTCCTGTGAAACCTTGAGTATTCATTGTATTGCCAGACATTAACATGTTTCCCTCTTTTATAAACAAACATGTTGCACCCATGTCTACTAAAAATGAAAAAGGTTTGCCTCCTATACTAATGTCTACCCTCGGTTCCTCGTGAGGATTTGGCATTACAGGTAGTATTGAACAAATCAAGTCTCCCAGTGAGCTGTCCTATTGTGGATACAGCCTCATGCCTGTACTTGTAAAAGGATTTCCTCCTTCCACAGTGACCCCTCCTATCCTAGGAGACATTAACTGTCCCATGCTCGTGTTTTGCAGTATCTGCATAGGTGAATGCTGCAACTGCCCTTGTGGTGGCTTTCCTGCTGCTTGCTGTGGTTGCAAACCTTGCTGCATTTTCCGGCACTTGTGGCTGTTGCACTGTTTTATTCTGAGCAAACCCATCTCCACTCTGCTGTGAATATGCAGGCGAGTTTGAAATCCCTCCTCTTGAAAATTGACCGTTTTGCACAAACCCTTGACTTCTTCGCATGTGAGCAAAGTGCCCTGTCATCCCACATAACCAACGTGCAGGAAGCGGTCTCCCCTTGCCTTGATTATATCACTCTGCATATTCTGAAACCCACCTTGATTATTCTGAAAGTTTCCCTGATTGCTCTGCCAATTCCCATGGTTACCCCGATAGCCTCTTCCTCGAAATCCTCCCCTTCCACGTGGAGCAAATCCATTATTGCCCATATCAAACTGCCTTTGATTATTTCCCTGCAGCATGTTTGTGTTACCTATTGTGAATTTGATCTGTCTTCACTAGATATCATCGTCCCTTTAATAGTGTACTTATATAACTTCTTTTGTACTAACTTCGCCTCTCCGCCTTTCCTGACATCATCTTTTTTGCAATTCTTTTCCTGCAAGAGTCTGCAATAATGTGCAATGGTCAACTGGATTTCCGACCATGGTTTGGCTTCTATACTCACTAACCTCTTGAGCTGCTTCTGTACAGGTTCTAGCAGCCCTTGGTATAATATATGACAAAACACAGGAGGATAGCTCAGGGGCCACGTGCTCGACTTGGAAGCAAGGCAAAATGGAGCAACACAGGTTCGATCCCCAGGTCCGCGCTTAGAAACCTCTGGGTATTAAGCATATCATCGTATCATATAGATTTTCCCCAAGATTTGTGTGTCTCCAAGCTCCACAGCTCTTGAAAATTCTGAATGTAAGGAAGTGGGTCTTCCCCTTCCCTCATCTTTTTCATCATTATGGCTCCCATATCGGGCGTGTCTGGGTACAGTACTCTAAGTGCTTTCCAGACTGCTGCTCTGCAATTATTAAACAGTGCCCCATCATGAGCAGTGTTAATCGTAGTAACACTAGCATGTCCTGCTCTGGACCAAACGTCATCCGCTCTCTCTCCAAGAATGGCAATCAATAGACCTTTAATGTCCTCTATAGCCAAGGTATTCCCTCCTGTAATCTTTTCTAACTCATGTATCCATTTCCCAGCACCAGAAATTAAACTCGGAGGTTTACACCTCAAATTATCCTTGTCCATCTGGGACCAAGGTATATACTGTGGTCTAGCTCCCCTCACTCGCATCTCCCATTGTCTGTCTATTCAAGGCAGGGACAATATTTCCACACCACCATCTTCCTGGTAGCGACCTTAATCTACTCACATGTGGTGGCGATTTTCCTAGGTACAGGTGTATCTACATCTGACCATCTCACTTGCTTATCCATTGAAAAGCAAACCTCAGGACCACATACGTCATCCCTCTCTACGAAAGGTGTCTCTGTTTTCGTCCAACATTTCCTGTGCCCAACTCGTATAACTTCTCTCCTCCTCATCTCTTTGTAGAGTCCGTCTATCTAAAGACAACTCCTTGGGGGGCTTGTGCTACATGAGGCTCCCTCTGTATCATATAGCTGTGTACTCTCAAGTCAATAATTTTTTTCCTTCCCCTTCAATTCTTTCTGGGCTTTCATTTCATGATATACTTTATCTATCGCTTCCCCAATGCTCCTAGAGTGAAACTCGTCCTCTATATTTACTCTAGACGGGCCTGGTAATGACTCATATTCTGAGAAGAACTCCTTTATGTCCTCCCATGCTACTTCTGGTTCAGGATCCCTTATCTCCTTCTCCAGGCGATCAAGATCGTGTGCTCTCTGCCTTCTTTTTCGTTCTATGTCATCATCAAGCTCTCTTCACTTTCTTGCTTCCTCCCTTACCCTGTCTTCCTCTTTTTTCTTCATATCCCTTCTCTCGTTTGCCCTTCGTATCTCCTCATCCCTTCATCTTTGCATTCTCTTATCTCTTAACTTCTGTTCTTCATCTTCTATTCTTTTCCTTTCTAACTCTTCCCTTTTATTGATTGCCCTTTGTCTATTATCTTGTTTTCTTTGCTCCTCTGCTCTTTCCTGCTTCTTCAACTGTCCATCTTGATATAGCTGCTTTTTTCTCTGCCTTTCTTTTCTTTTTGTCTCTTCTTCCTTCGATCATTCCTCCCTTGCCTTATCCTTTTTATCTTGCCCATCTTAGATCCTCGATGCTGTTACTATCAAGTTTGAGCAAAATCTGTCCACCCATCCATTCGTTCTGTAGAAGTGCTAACTCATCAGCTTTATCTCTTTCTCCCTTCCATCTCTTTATTTCTCTCCCTATATCTAAAGATGTGCTTGCTCGATTACTTCTCTCCTTGTCTCGTCTCTCCTGTCCCTCGGGACCTTAGGAATTACGCCTTTCTCAGTATTTCTCTCCGGGCCATCGTCACTGCTTTGCGCATGCAACATATATGCTGGGTTACTATACCCTCTTGCTGCCTTAAGCCATCGTCTTTCTTGTTTTTGCCGTCTATTTCAAACAGGGAGGGGGAGCAAAAGGCTCCTCACCCCCCTCTTTGCATATATTAAGGATCCAATCTGTGATAGGCGGCTCTTCCCTTTCCTCCTGGTACAGTTTCCAAAGTCCTAAACTCGCTAGTCACTTGTCTAGCTTTTTTCCTGTGTACGCTGCATGGAAATATGTCATCATATGCTGCAGGACTACCTTCAATAGTGAACCTCCTTACCGCCACGGCATAAGCATTTTATCTGGAGTTCCCTTAATCCATTCCACACTATACTGTCTAAGCTTAGGTGCATGTTTCGGCAGCTGCTTGCAAAGATGCCCAATTGGAGTAATATCCTCTGTTTTTAACTCGTCACTCTTGACTATCAATAATTGTTTGCTCTTGTCACAGATTTGAAAAACAATAAGTTTCAGAAAAATAATATAATATGAGCATGCACCAATCGTTGCAGGCTCCAATCCCTCTAAACAATGTTTTTTACTTTAATCTTGCTAAAAACACCATCACCTCAAATTTAAACAATCACTTAAATTCCCCAACCTCACATTTCTCCTTTTTTCACAAATGTCTTTAAACTATGACGTCATCACCAATACATAAATACATAAAATGAACAGATGAACAGACACACTCGACCGGTCACATATATCTCTTACGATCTTCTCTTTAAGACTCCTCTTGCCTTCTAATCAATACCCCGTACAGAGTTTAAATCAACCTCTTTAAGTCTTTAACCAGAACTCGACGTCTATGCATCCACTGTGGGATTTTAGGTTTACGATTTCTTCTGATCCGTTCATCAAAACGCAGGAACAGGACGTACTCTATTATCGTGGCCTCTCTCACGATACCTCTATTGCTTGGCCACACTCAAGTCAATTTCTATTCACTATTTAACACTCTTATTCTCAAGTTATATTTACCCCACATCCCTCCATTACACTTCTTTCCCTTATCACTTTTTGTCACTTATAAACCATACACCATTTTACCAGCTCGCTCAGTTCTTACTCACCATTCGCATGTTTGTCTTCCGACTCTCGGGATCGTACGCCTCTCCAACTTCCCATTTGTTCAGCTTCTCGTAGACGTGGGAGGGGATTCTGTAGAAACCAGGGGACCCGTAACACTGCACTTGCAAGCTTTTGAAATTACACTGACCACTATCTACGGGGAGCTTCACGTCCTGTTAGTCGAATGGCAGAGGTCACGCAATATTGCCAGAACTCCAAAGTTTACTCATGTCGATGGATTTTAAACCATCCTCTCCGCTACCAGGTGAACTGAATAGACTCAGCCTTTTAAGATGAGTAGCAATTACCCTGGAGATGGACGGGGATGCAGAAGTTACTCAACATCAATAATCAAAATGACTCAGTTAGTCAGTAAAAAGGATAACTGTTTTATTTTCAATTATCTAAAACAGGGAGGATAACGAACATCAACGAATTCGCTCGATCCTCTTATTGCACAAAATTCATAAAAAACTGTACTTTTATATTCAAAACTTGTCATCATTCATGTTGATCTGCGTCACTATCAACATCATCCTACGTGGCAAACTAAAGAACCTATTACTAACTATTATAGGCTCCGAGTGAACATCTACATATACGATCTATACTAGTATGGGATAATAAGTGAAAGTGATAGGTTTCTTAACATCAGGTTGGACAACTAAGCCCTTCCCTCAAAATGGCCACTTTGAACATCACTAAACACACGACGTCCCATTGGCTACACAAACTATAGGACCATTAATTACGCAGTCCCCTATAATTGGTTGGACTCTAACCTTCATCGGTACTTTTCCACCTATGTCTAGCAGCACGCAGATTGGACTTCCAGGTGCTGGGGAGCTCGACTTATCCCAGCTTCCCACCAATAAGCATTTCAATCTATCATCACCTCAGTGGTCAGTGGAGTCAATTAGGCTTTGAATCTTGACCTTGAGTTTGTTCTGTACTGTGGAGAATCAGGCGAGTGAAGGCACAGTCTGCCCTCATGCATAGCTATGAACATCTTGCTTGTACAACTTCATCCTTCCACATGACTATAGACCATGATTTTGAGCTTTTACTCTCTTTAAAATACTATTTTTTAATAGACCTCTGACGTCTTTCATGTGTTGTTCATGCCTTCTGAACAGGAGCTGTTCTTTCACACGATTTTGTACCCAATGCTAGTTAACTTCATCCTGATAAGACCTTAGCTTCTTGGCTTGACTTCATGGTTCATTCAGCCTCGTCATTCTGAGATTCACTTTTAATTCATGTGTTTTCTTACTGCGCCACACTGAAGATGAGGCCTTCCATTTTTAGTCCAACTCTGCTATAACACGTAGTGGAAACATGCATCGTTTATCCTTAATGCATATATGTATATAATGGCACATGGCGCATTCTATCCACCATAAAGCCAGCCTTAAGAATACTTTGTCTGCTTGTGTTTCTTTTGCATCTGTACATGTGTAAACTAACTGGATTTCTTCATCCGTTTTATTGGCATAAGCGTTTTCACCTTGATCCCAAGATGTCACTTATCATTGATACTTTCATGATGCCTTATAGAATATCTGCATTCTCTAGTCTCTAGTCTGTTCTAGTCATATCAACTCTGCTCTGTGTGACGTTACAATTTGTCCTGTCCATTCATTTGCTCTACTTCTTCCGGGATTTCTTTCAAATGGCCATCATATTTTCTTGTATGCAGGAACGGTTTTCTCAATGGGAACCTTGCTTCCAGGATTCTCTTAGATATCGGTATTTTCACTCGTACTGCACGTGTCTCACATCCTGGCTCCCAATATATAGGCAATACAGGTGAGGTGGTTGAAGTGGGGGGTACTTAGCTCCTCCTCTTCACTTAGGCTGGTATCACCAATGATTCATGGATTGACTCCTTATTCTTGTGAGAACCTTCTTGGTTGAGCCTTGCTGTAAAGATCCGGCTACTTATTTTTGTCTTTTTCCTCAAGAAAACAAAAAGGTGGTTAGACGGCTATTTAGGCAAAAAGCCCCATAGAGTGGCCCCTATTAAGGTAACTAACCTTTACAATAGACAACCGTGCTCATGGATCTGTACCATTTCAAAGGAGTACAGGTCAATTATTCAAGTGAATTCTTGTTAGCTGAATATTAAACCGATAATGGCCAACTCTAATGCTTCAATTAATAACTAGAACAGTTAAAAAAACATATTTTAATGCTATATAATTTGATAAAACAGTAAAAACCACATCAAAAGACAGTCACAATACTTAAACACTTCTATAGCTGATAAAGGGCTTCGTGCTGTGCGATGTTCTACAGAAAATTGCACACGTTAGTCACTCACTTACAATCTCAATCCCTCCAATTCATACTATTGAAACTACACAAACAAAACCCAACATGTTTCATTCGTTCATGTCTGGTACTATATGCACATGTTGGGAATTTCATCAGGGGGTTTCTTTCTGCAATTGGTGGCAATATCTATAGCTTAATTTCCATGTCCTTTCCATGAAGCTCTTATTGATTCTACTGGACCCAATATACTCTCAGAGTTTTGACTAGGTATTGAATGTGGAGCTGATGTTATCTGGAGCGGGAAGGGCCTCAAAAAGCAGGTTAACGGTCACAACAGTGCTGATCTAATGCCATCATCCAATGCCGGCATCTTGGAAATCACTGTCTTCGTTCTACTGGTTAACTATGTGTCCAAATTGTGCAGGGATTACATTAGGTGTATACCGGAATGCCATTGCTTCCATTGCGTACTAATCGTCAATCGATTTCCAAACTTGGATGGATCTCATATTGTATTGGTCCACTGTTGTTGTCCGTGCTTCTCTGGGCAGAACTAAAGCTTTTTTCTCATTCTTTTTTGTTCCTGCCAGATGGTCCTATGATGTTGTTCTGCCCAGGTACCAACAGTGTCCGCCAGGATAACTGTAACCCTATCCAAGGCTAGGGCCATCACCACTTCCTCCCATTTATGTACTCAAACGGAAATGGTGGGGGGACGAGTTGGGATTGCTCGGCAGATGAGTATTCCCATATTGAGACCGATGTGGGAGATTGTTGTAGGGTTGTTCCCCAAGGAGATTATTTTGAGGGGGGAATGTTGGGTGGTCAGGAAGGGTCTCCATGATCATGAAGGGATTATTTGGCGCGTACCATATTGATGACTGGGAGCGGCAGCAAATTGATTGCGTGGTTTACATTTTATATACATCGAGTGTAGGCAATTATGGATGGGAAATGTTACTTTAATGTTACTGTTTATCAAGAAATTGATACATATTAGCTTACATGTGAGCAGAAATGTTAAACCCATACAATTTAAAAACATACATGCACAATAATACAAATACATAGGGAATTCATGAATCTCACAAATGAATCAAAAATATGGTAGTTGGGGCCCTTTAGCAAAATGCACTTTGACTTTTAAATGGACATTGCCATGTTTTCAAAAGGCAGAGGGCAGGAGAATGAGTAACTTCACAACCATTGCGGTTAGCAGCTGCACAATGACTTTTAGGTGGCATTGACCTTCTGGTTTTCTGGGCCTGGGGTTTGATGGAAGAAAGAATGAGCCATTGTGTAAAAGGGCCAGTTTGGGAACAGGACAAAGGTTCATGATTTAACAGTTCTGCAAGGAAAATATGTAATCTCACTCATTGCATTGAAGAGGGGGTTGATAATTTGCTTAGCCTAGCAATAAAGATGAAGCCCAAGACCAGGGTGTCCGGCAGTCAATTGTTTTTACAGGTTGAAACTAAAGGTTGTATGTGCTGGAGTAGTGGTCGCATAAATTAGTATGTCTTAAGAGAAGTCAGGAATCTGGGGCAGATGAGTGTTACTCACCGGTGAGATGAGTGCGTGAAACCGGGGAGTATCCAAAACCCAGGAAGTTGCTTGAAGAGCTTTGGGTAGGGCCTCTACCCAAGCCTCCTCTCTGTGAGGGAATAAGACCTTCAAAATGATATGACCTCTTGCTGTAATTAACCAGACAAGGGGACTGATCACCCAGAAGGGCGGGGAGAACGCACCGCCACGAACCAGGCTGTAAAGGAAAGAACAACAAGTAAGTAATACGAAGGTAACACTTGTCCCCTGTAAGTCTTACTAATTGATGGAATACCTGAGCTTTTTCCCCCCGTAGAATGGAAGTACGGCACAAAACCGGGAATCACCTAGGAATATAACAAGACTTAGCACCTAACTGATTTAAACTATGACACAATTCAGGAGGTGGACAGGATCTTACCAGTGGAGAAGGACTGAAGGATTTGAGCAGTTCAGAACACAACGACAGGGATAAAATAAGAAAAAGGTAAATATTAGTAGGCTACTAATACCCGGGTGGCACGAGGGTCGCACTGGATTCGGGATGGTGCACAGCTGCAGAGCGTCCTTAAGTGCACAGGAAAAACAAAGTTCAATCCAAACGTTCCGTTCGTAAGGCAGAAAGTCTTACCACTGGTGACTGAAGAATGAAGGTAACAACCAGTCGGGATGGCAGTTCCAAGTAAGGTAAGTTGAAGGCAGGCAAGGTCTGGCACGAATGAAGGTAACAACCAGTCGGGATGGCAGTTCCCGAGAAAGGTAAGTCGAAGGCAGGCAAGGTCTGGCACACTAGCGGACAGCGACTATGGCAAAAGCGTGTAGAAGAGAAGTCCGGGAGAAGACAGGGTTCCGGTACACTTGCAGGCGAAAACAAAGACAAAACTTTTTCTAGCGGGCTCCGTGGAAGCAAAACAGAGGTTCGGTACACAGGAAGGCAAGTCAACAAGGGAATTCCAATAGCGGGTCCAGTAAACAATCCCGAGTCGATTCCGTAAAGAGACAAAAGGGGTTTTGCACTCGAAGAAGGAACTTCTAAATGCCGGGAGTAGCTGTAAACAGAAGCGGCGTCCTGGCTGCATCCACGGACTACATCAGTGAGAGAGGCGGGGCAATCCAACGCGAGGCTCTACCGCCGAACTACCGCACGGAGCTAGGTTTTCTGGGAAGTGTAGTTTTCGAGTCGCTAACTTCCACGGCAGCTGCCATCGTGCATAGAATGGGGCAGCATTATGCCGTATCCTTTTGGGGAGCGCCACGAACCTCCTAACCTTCCTGGTAGCTGCACTGGGAAACCGAAGTGCTAGGGAAGCAGGTGGCCGGGTTTTCCGCACAGGACGAGGTGAACGTCGACCCATAACAATGAGATTGTAATCAGTAGTTCAAAGAAAAACCTGTTCATTCAGGCCTTCCTCTTATTGCAAAAATATTCAAGAGGACGATGTGCAAAGATACTTAAGGATAAAGGCCCTAGGCCAGTTGTTACTCAGTAATGAATTATGTTATATGTGAAAGTTTCATTGTACCATGATGTCACGACCAACCATGGACCAATCCCCAGCAAAGGCAGACTTCGAACACAATCTGAAGATGGTCATAAAGATTATCATTGACCAATGAGAAAGAATGAATTTGTAGAAGATGGAACTCTTTTCGTTAATGCTTTGACCAATCATGTTTGGGGGTGGATTGTAATAATCCCCAATATTGGGGAGTGTTTTAACTGTTGCAAAATTGTATAAAAGATGTCAACTGATGTGATTTGTTGAGACTTGGGTTATTTTAGTCCTGCAACACCATCTAACTGCTCACTGGAGAATTGTACAATAAACTTGCTTTATGTACAAAATGTGTACTCGTTCACAGGTGGTAAATCCCCAAATGATTGAAGTGTTTTTGACCCCTAACCCTATAGGGTTGGAGGTTTGGGCAGTCATGCTATGGCTTAGCCTGAAATCGAACTTGACTGTCCTGCAGAGACTGGGAAGTGATATGTGCGGGTCTAAAAGGACTACGCGCACCAAGGAGAACAGGCAGTGAAGCACATGAGATACCATTGGAATCTGAGTAGAATCAATGGTCAGACGGGAGATATTTCCCTCTGGCCACTCAGCTGTGAAGTGGTCGAGCATACGGGTTGAGAAAAACAGCTACGGGAAGCAGGTAGTGGGGTCCTATGAGATGAGGCACGCACTGTGAACTTGAAATGTGGTGCATTCTGGTGGATCCAGCTGGTACCCATAAGGTCGACTGATGAGTCCCACTATAACAATAATACATCAAGGCAAGGATTACCAATACAGAGGACAGGGCTCAGGAATTAATGAAAAAGGGAACTGGTCAGGTTTAAGAATGCCTGGATTGGTTGGAACAGGGAAGCGCATATCAGCAAACAGGACCCTGAAGGAAATCAAAATTGAGATAACATGCATGTGTATGCATGGCGGGGTACTAGGATGCCAGTTTAGTCAGATGGCATATCTCAGGCAGGATAGGGGGCATGTGTTATTCTTGGGAACAGACACTGAGTTGGTGCAACTGACAGTTTGGTGGAATAACGTTTGAAGGACATCACAAACTGGGAGGGGACAGAACATGTACCATCATCAGGAGTTTCTCAAGACACTGAGACAGCTGCAGTATATGAAGATGTTAGTTCTTACTAATTAGCTTGTTTGTGTTGTTATTTAAGCACTGGGTAGCACATGGGCAGAGCTAGTCCAGGAGTGGACAAAAAAAACATGGATGGGCAGGAAGATGAAGCAGGTGGAAGGCTGTCAATGAAGCCAAAAGACCAATTGGAAAGATAAGGAGACTGGTGTGTCCAGGAGGTGAGAAGTCAAGGGGGAACTGGAGGTCAAAGTTAAGTAGTTCCCATTATAGCTGGTGAAGGCAGCCCCTAAACGCTCACTTCAAAAAAAATCCAGCGTGCTAAGGAAAAAAGGCCAAGACGTTCTTGCAAGGATAACAAGTTTAATTCGACAGAAAATATGAGTGCCAGCAAAGAACTCTGCTGCTCAGGAACGTTCTGAGCAAAAAGGGTGCAAGGAAAAGCTTAAAACGGGGAACAGCGTCATTGGTATACAGTAAAAACCTGCACGGCTGGTTGGTGCAACCCTATTCATGGTCAGTCTACTCCATAGGGATGCCAGGACATTAGTCCCAGCCCTGTCTGTCCATCTTCCATCACGTGGGTTCAGCTGAGCTCATGGTCTCCAGGGAACCAAGGTCGAGAATACCATTAATAATGTGGTATTATAACAAAATACTACTCTATTATGACACAAGACACCTGGCATGATCTTGGGCTGGTACAGGGGGAGGCTCGAGATCACTGTGACCTGCACACCTTTCACTCATCCCAGCTGCGTCGCACAGCGTCCAAGGCTTCCAACCCTCTCTTTTGAACTATAATGCATCCCTTCCCGCACCTCGCATTACACATCATGCCACTGTAAGGTACCGAAAGGGGGACCATTCTTTCAAATCTTTATGGTTGGGCGGTTTATGGTCGGTGACCTGGGGCCAGCTGCTATCTTGGGATTCAGGGGTCTAGGGACTTGGACAGTTGTAGGGGCTATAACTTGTGGTTGGCTGGGTGGGGGTCGGAGGTTTACTTTGGCATGGTAGTGATGACATGTACAGTGAGGCACCTGGCACCGTCTCATGCCTTGCAGGACACAGTATTTCTTAGGATAAAGCGTATTGGCAACAGTTGTAGAACAAAGAAGGGTTTCTGCATAATTAGCAGCGAAGGTCTCTCTCATCAGCGCTTGGGTCTATTTGCGTTTCTTCATCAGGTTTGCGGCCTGTGTCTAGCCCGCTGCCATGCAGGGCCTATGATTCTGCCACAGCTACAAAATGGTGCCTGTTTATATGTCTAAAAATCTGCAATTCGCATAACATAGGGTTTCTTAGTACGCCCCTCTCCCACCTGACACATCCCCTGACATCCTGACAGTGATCTCGACCCTCCCCCTGTATCAGCCCAAGATCATGTCAGGTGTCTTGTGTCATATCTCCCTAGCAAGAAAGGAAGTACACTGGCTCCCAATCAAAGAGCGCATCCTTTTCAAAACACTAGCCATTACTCATAAATGCCTATCATTTAACGCTCCCCCCCTACCTAGCCGACAGAATCACCCTCTGCACTTCTTCTAGACCTATTAGGTCCCACCTCTCTAAACAGATCCTCGTCCCATCATTCAAAAGATCCAAAGCGGGTGGCGCCAGTTTCCAATATCTAGCCCCAAAAAATTGGAACGCACTCCCCACAGCACTAAGAAATGAAAAATCTTATACTGTGTTCAGAAAAATTCTCAAAATTAAACTGTTTAACTAACTACACTGCATCTGCATCTGTACTTAAGCTGAACTCAGACCATGATCAACTGTAACCTTGCAAATAACCTGTAACATGACTCTCACGTCAGCACCATTTTGTAAGCAGACCTAGCTCACTGCATTTCCTCTATGTAACTAATCTTTGTAATCAACAAGCACTCTGTAACAAGCGGTGGTCAGTCAGAATCTCGAAAAAATAATCTCGAATAACAATAAGGTCGAAAAAAAAAAGACCGAAAAAAAAGTCGCATTTTTTTTTTAATTATATATTTATTTTTGGGTCCGGGATTAAAAAAAAAATGGTTAAAAAAAAAAAAGGGGGGGGTTTGGTGGGGGCACCCCCCCATTTCGAATAAAAAACGTCATAAAAAAAAATTCGACCTTTTTTTTTTCGGCCTTTTTGTTTTGAGATTTATTTTTTCGAGATTTTTAAATTCGGTATTATGACCATAAACCGTAACAAGCACTACGATGCCCCATAGCCGCTCGCCGCTATACCAAACCAAATAAATAAATACAAATAAATAAACATCATAGGTTTTCGCATGGAATGCGCCTCACCCTAAAGCGCATAGGGAGGCGGGGTAGGTTAATTTCCTTCCCAACACTGGCATTGAGGGCGATAGCCAGGAAAAGTTGCATAACAATGTAGAACGTATTGGGGAGGAGGGTGCTTATTGTGAGCCAGAGTTTTCCGCTTTCAGTCGGTTGGGTGCCGTGTGTTTGCCACCCAACCTAACGAGGCGTGTGATTTTCAGGGGATCAATAGCTGAGCAGGTGGGGCATGGTGGGAAATAGGGGAAAGAAAGGCATGCTGGGAAATAGGGGAAAGACAAGCATGATGGGAAATAGGAGAAAGAAAGGCATGCTGGGTAATAGGAGAAAGAAAGACGACAACAAAGACATGAAATGCAGGTCTAAGAACAGTAGACCTTCATTAGGACTCGCCGCCATAAGCAGGAGCTGGGGAGAAATGGCGGAAAGCCAGAAGAGAAACAAAGGAGAATCCTAAATAGTGGAATGCTTAGCAGCCATTATATCCTAACTGGTCAGAGAGTGGGACACACAGTAGTACAGCCTTGTCTGATTAGCAACCAGGACTATGCTGTCACCAGAAGCCACCAGATACACCATCATGTGGACACCAGCCAAAAGAGTCAAACCTGAAATCCCCCCCCCCCAAAGCTGAAACCCAGAGCAAAGCTTCACAATAAACTAAAGCTGCCATAGCGTGGATTGGACAAGAACCAGGGATGAAAGAAATTCCAAACCTGGAGCCAGTGAGGTCAATGGGAATGTGCATGGAGCGTACCCACCAAACTAGCTAAGTACTCTGCATGTACCCCGAACCCCTGGCCAGGCAAGTGCTCCGCATGTTCCTGAAGCCCCTTGCCACCCCGGGGATCATGACAGTCGGACAGAGTAGGCAGGTGATTGTGGTATGTGAGTGACACTTCCCAAGGAGTGCTCCTGCTCTGCAGACAGTCCCCACTGGATGCAATAAAAACCTCAACACCAATAAAAAGAGTTAAAAGGCTGCCTGCGGGGTCTGGGCATGCAGCGGCGTTCTCCCTTCACCCTTGGTTAAACTAGGAGCCACGCACTGTTCACAGAGAATTTGCTGCCAGGCCCATGGCGGAGAGCAGAATGGCGGACGGCTGCCGCTAGGCCATCAGAAGTCCCGCCTCCCTCACAATGCATCAGAAGCAAGGTTTTGATTGGACAGATCTCAGGTGATCTCTTTGAGTCAGGAGACAAGTGAGTGTGAGAACTCCCTGCCAATGTGTAAACTGCAGGCTGTCAAACAGCATTCCTGTCCTGTTAAGCTGCCATATGCCTGCCAGCACTGTGATGGCAAGGCTGCCAAGGTTCTGAGTGCATGTTTCATGCCCACGTGTGATTCATCAAGTTACTTCCTTTCCATAAGCTCAGCGTCGGTGAATTGTTGCAAAAAGGAGCTGGCACTAGACTAGTCAGGGGCTGGCGTGATCCAAAACTCAAAGGTCTTTTAAAAATGGGACGGCAATTCTGCCAGACTGGACTGGTGGTAGTAGTACGCTTTCCAGTGTGTTGATACAACCATGAGATGAGCCCAGTAGCCGCCTTTCCCCAGATCTGTGGCGGTGTAGAAGGGCAACTCGGCCACCTGCAGGCCTCTGTAATCAGGCCAATATTTGGGAATTTCTAAGTAACATGGACAGTTGTCCTAGATGTACCATTTCCTTAAACGTTTCCTGCCCGCCCCCTAAGCTTGAGGAGGGGGAACACACTGAAGTGGTGGAAAACGTCTAGGCCGTGGGTTTATTTATATCAAGGTCGCCAAAATACGATGAGCACATAATCCCATAATGTATCCCCTACTATATCACAGAATCCGCTTTAAGCAACACCCCATTTTCGTTCAGCATTCCATAAACACCTGCTCCCACTCCCCACCCTCCTCTGGGCTTCCCTTCTCTGTGCTCCAAATGTCTTCTTGCCTCAGGTGGGAGCTGATGGGAACATCAGAATGATTGGAAGCTGCAGTGCCAGCCCTCTGCCCCTGCTGTGCCAGGCTTCCGAAGTGGCGGAGGCAAGCCTCCTCCATTTCCCAGCCTTACCCGGCAGCACCTTGTGTAAACACTGCCATCCTGTGACAGCAAAGGCACACGTTATTAGCAATAGCGGTAAGTAAACACGGTTGGTAGGGCGTGTGGTGAGTGGCTTTCCCAGGGCAGCGGGAATTCACGGACGCCATGTCCGGCCATTAATCTATATAACCAGCCAGCTTGAACTCTGGGCCTAACACCCTGTTCACTTGGTTTGCAACTCCTCTTTGCCACAAATGTGTTGCACCTGCCAGGACCACCCGTCCTGCACCATAGGCTGCTGTGTTTACTCTATTCCTCTCCTGGCACCTTAATCCTGCCCATGAGGCTCCATTCGATGTCTTTGATATGATTGGTTATTTATAATGCGCTTAATACCCAGAGGTTTCTAAGCACGGACCCAGGGATCGAACCTGTGGTGCTCCGTGTCGTCCAGCTTCCAAGGCGAGCGCCGTGCCCCTCAGCTATCCTCTAAGAAAGAGATGTGGAGAATTGAGTATACCTGTCGATTCAAGAGGGCGGCTGGCATGCATCCTTCTGCTAGTTCTCCAGCTCCAGGAAGCTAGTACTTCCTGCTTCTGCATTGGGAGCTACCATGTCCAAGAGCATGTGACTGTGACGCTGCTTCCGCCTGGGAGGCTAGTCTGTAACAGCTGCACACAGTCTCCCACTCCCAGCTAAGGAAGGCGGGGCAGCAGGCACAGCAGGGCAAGCAAAGGAGCAAGACTTGCCACTTCCCCCCAAAGGTTGCTAGTTGTCTTGTGTCACGAGTGAGTAGCTCACCCTTCAGAGATGCTGCACAAAAAGTGGCACAGAGCAGGTTCAGGGGACACAAGTGCCCACTTGACAGCTGCAGTGACAACCAAGTCTCTGCAGTGCAGGGGCTGCATTTAAGATATGCCCCCTGTACTATAACTATCATAATTATAAATACCCCATGATGTTGGCAGGATAAACCCTAAAACAAAGCTATGCCTGAGTTTGGGCATGGAGCATGGCACTACTTATGATCATGGCATCCACATCCAATGTGGGTCGGCTCCTGTGAGTCAGATCTGCTGTGAAAGGTGGTGTCTATTCTGGCCAGACGGGTTGAGCCTGCCACCTAACATGACAGGAACCTGAATGGCCACGCCTCTTCTTTGATCTCTTTGTGAAGGTAGGTAATACCCTCCAACAGAGAAGCCACCTACTAGGCAGCTGCCCTAGCCCAGGCATCAAAAGGGCACACCCATTCAAAGGGAGTAGCCTCACACCAGGGTGCTGCATTTCTAGATGCCTTTTATCCTAGTGAGAAAGGAAGGGGACAGGTAGAGTAGTCACGAGGGTGCTTTATCATGTAAGAAGACTTCCACCATTTTGTTTCTCTCTGCTTCTCTCAATCCTTCCTGTTCCCTCCACTTCCTCTAGAGCAAGGAACTCTGGGTGTGATAGCAGAAGGGAAAGGTCCACTTTCAAGAACAATGATTGGACCACTAAGGTAGGCTATCTTTAGTCCAATCACCTGTGGACTCTTACGTTTAAAAGAATGGCCTCCTACCACTACTTTGGTTCACTTAGGAACAACACCTGAGAAGGATTCACTGGACCCCTTTTGGAAGAGTTGCATTTTCCAAACCCTCACCCACTGAGGTGAAGAAGGAGCAGTCCAAGGCAGAGGAGAGCTCTTCCACCTACCCACCCTCCAGGCCACATTGGGGGTGACATTTGCTATGGACCGGAACCGGCCATTCTGTACCAAAATCTCCCAGGGCTAGGAGAGAAGACCCTGAAAGGTCTCATCCTGTCCTCAAACCCCTGAATTGGGTATCACAGCACCTGGGGTTCCAGATCTGCCAAAGTTCCCCATTCCGCAACCTCAAAATGGGTCAGTCGGACATCCATGCCGAGGGAGCCCACTGGCGATACTTTCCGGTACTTCTCGGAACCTTTGAATATATTGCTTCCACAAAGAGCCTACTCGATGCTTTATCATGTCCTCGCTGAGCCTGTTACCGGCATGCTCAAATTAATCGCTCGCAGCCGGGACCTGACTCGAACTACTGCAAAGTCAGTTGTGAACTCAGACCAGGGGGTCACACCACGACTCGACCGATTCAGTCCCCGAAATGCTGCTTCGCCGAACGGCACATCAGAGCAACATAATCACCATTTTGACAACCGCTACCCATCAAATCGAACTGCTGGAGCATTATCATCGACCCTTCCCAGCGGTTAAAAACTGATTCGACTTGGCCCAATCTGGTGAGCACCCTGACCTGCGTCACTGAAAGCTACTTCTGAGCTGTACAGAACTACCGCATTTGAACCTGCTCAGTGCCCGCTTGCTGCTTGGACACACGCAATCCACTGTGCCCGAACTAAGCTTGATCCAGTTGCACCATTGCGCAAAACTGAGTTTTTTTTTTAAGCTATTTCATTTTTATTGGGGGTTCAGCCCAAATAGCCCCTTCCCTATAATTATTTTTAATATTCCCACTGCCCAAGCCCTTATATCCCTTTCTCCGACCCCACTTATTTTTCGAGGGATTTTTGTAATAACGTCGTACCGAAGCGTATCCTTTTTAGCACATTGTGGTTTTCTCTTGCCTTACACCCTTGATTCATTAACCAGACTGCTGCATTGTGCTGTCTTTGCTTATTTCCTGCTCTTAACTCAAGGGTGGGTTTTGCGCAGTGTTTTTTTATTTAGTCATTTTTTAGATGGTGTTTTTTTAAGCATACCGATATATATAAAACCTTGATTGGACATTTCCTGTATTTTGGACTTCTATCCTTTGCTGTCTCAGTCGCTACTGAATCACATTCACAACCCTCTCAAGCGCATAGCCTTCCCTTGGCCAAAGTAACCAGAAACGGTGAAGGAGGTATATCTCTTAACTCTGCCTGTTTTACCTTTATGATTGTGTTGGCTCTTGGTTTGTTGCAGTTAGGGGGCTAAGTGGCCATTTTAGCCTCGAATGATCCTTGTACCTTTGCAGGGCAGAATGCAATTCTTCACAGCATGCAGCGATGTAGATTGTTGGTGAGTGTCTGGTGGTCGTCTCTGTCATATGTGCTGAAAGGTCGAGCAGAACCTGTAGGTCAGGATGGCCATCATCGAGGACTTTAAGGGCATCGCCAAACACCTTGACGGTAACTGTTTCTGTGCTGCATCTGGGTCTCGATTGGTAGAACTGAAGGCGGATGTTGGCTTCGATGTGTTGGAAGAGTTTCGTGGATACTTCTTTCTCAAGGATCTTACCTATGGAGGGACGATGGGTAACGGGGCGGTATTTGCTGAGGTCCTCAGGGTTGGTTTCTTAAGAAGCAGGAGGACTTTTCCGGTCTTGAGGGTCGAGGGGAAGATGCCTTAAATGAGGGAGCTGTAGATGATTGTCAGGTAAGGGAGGAGTGCTTCATTGAAAGGTTCTTGAGTATGGAGGCAGGGAGGATGCTGTTTGCATGCAGTGTTGACTTGAGCGATACCTGGGTAGCAGTGAGTATCTTTAATGTTGTCCAGCTTGGTGTGGTTTCGCGAGATGGGATATGTGGCGTAGTGTCATGGAGTTGGTGTCTATGTGTTGGCGATCCATGCTTATCTTATTGATGAAGAAAGAGTTGACGGCGGGCTGTAGGTTTTTCGATGTAGTGCAGGACGGGTGGGTCGGGCAGTGTTGATGCACTGCTTGATGGCTTTCAAGAAGGCTCTGCTTTTGTTGTTGCTCTCGGCGATGGAGTTCTGGTAGTCGGTGGCCTTGGCAGTGATGGTCAGTCGTCTGATAGCCACCCACACTCTCAGACCCGCCTCTCTAAGGGCTCTAACGTGGATCAGACGCCTACGCCTGCGTAATCATTTCCTTGGTTGGAATCTCAGACTAGGGGCCAACAGGCAAAGGTGGGCTCCTGGCGCGCAGCTGCACACTCACAGCTGCTGCCTTGTGTCTGGTGTGGAGTCTATCTTTAAAGGGCCGCGGGGTGTAAGGAGGATTCAGGGAGCTATAGCTTTCAGCCACAGAATTCGCCAACTGTTCCCCCTCCTCATAACATTGATGTTTCGCAGTGGTGTCTCACGCAAGAGCGTGTGTAGCCAGGATCTGAGCTGGCTGTGGCGTCCGCATCAAAACTGTTTACTTCCTCTCCAAAAATGCACTGCCGCCTTCTTCTGAAAGCGCCTCTGCACCGGCTCCGGTCTTCTCTGTAATTATTCTGCTTGTTTTTGCGTTCGTTTCATGGTTCTTTAAATTGCCATCATTTCGTTTGAATTCATGCACATTTGCCTTCTTCATTCCTGTGAATTTCGTGCATCCTTTTAAAACGTGTATTTGGAATTGTTAAGCTTTTGGGCTGCGGTGGCGAACATGACATGATGTCAAAAGGGTGGGTTTTCTGCAACTGCCAGCACAGGCTGAAGAAAACCTTTGTGAGCGAGCCAGATGCCAACGCTGAACAGAGGGGCAACAGCGCCGCCAAGTGGCAGATGTTGGGACAATGTTAGAAATCCGCACATGCTTCTTTTAGGCAGGAGGATTGGCTGATTTATTTATTTATTTATTCCGGGGGCATGTTGCTGTTAGAGGGGTCCCTTCCCCACAAGCAAATCTTCCCAGAAACTTCACTGTCCCCCGTCAAGCATCCAAAAAAGCGGAAACAAGGACTTATCGAAAGCCTATCAATAAACCACGCAATGGGAAGAGCAAAGCCTACTTCACACCACGCACACAATCAGCATAAAACAGAAAGCAGAATTGCATAGTATTGAACAACATCTCAGCACAGCTCACTGTAGACAAAAGACCCGTTCACCGGTGAGTCCTCGCACCGCAACTTTGTATTCTCCTGTTGCCACGAGGCTAGTTTCCTTCTGGCTCTCCCACCTTCCTTGCAGTGCTTATTCCCCTGGTCTTGTTCTTCTTCCAGTCTACGTTCCTTGCCCTCTCATTGCCTCCTCTGATGGTGTCGGATCTTGAGTCCTTGCCTATTCCATCCCTTACTCTTGGAACAGCCACTACTCTACGCTGCTGGAACTCCTACGACGGCCAGCCAGCGCCATTCTCGCGTCATCGTGTTTTGTCCCCTCCCAAGGGTGTCATCAGGGGTTGCGGGACCGTGGTTTCTGAAAGGATGGACCTTACCGCTTCCCTGAGCGAAGCCAGCAAGCGATTTATGTAAGGCACGCATCTAAGAGAGGAAGGGAGCGGATGGGATAGAAGTGGCAGGTGGCACAGAGTGAGAGTAAAGGGTAGAACAGGAAGAGGATTTCTTCTTTTTGTATTTGTGGGATGGGGAAGCCATCTTGAAGAAGAAATCAGGGAAAAGCGATAAAATGCTAGAAGGCCTGTGTTTTGGTGGATCTGAAAACTTCTTAGAAGCATGCGTGGGGCAGTGTGGCTGCACATTTTGTGTAGCAGTTTCACAGAAACCCTGGGGACGTGGGGCAGTGTGGCTGCACATTTTGTGTAGCAGTTTCACAGAAACCCTGGGGACCTGGGGCAGTGTGGCTGCACATTTTGTGTAGCAGTTCCACAGAAACCCTGGGGAGAAGAGCAATGTGGGTGGTGCAGAATAGAGGAGGGGTAAGGTGAAAGCAAGCAGTGTGAAAAAGTCAATCTAAAACCCAGTGAGGAAATGCTCATTTTAAACCACTCTGCTCATCGCACAGTGAAGCGGAGAACGCTTCGTCCAATACCGTCAGTCCAAAGAAACGGTAATCAACTGGAGGTGTGGCGACGTCCACAACCTGCCTCTGGGGTGCTGGATGGGCTGGTCACTGTGTCCGGGTGCGTGATGCTGGGCTCGGAGGTGGTACATGGGTATCCTTAGGACCACTCCACTATGCCACAGCTCTGTGGCAGCGCACAATCATAGCCTGGGCATTTGTCCAATAGCTATGCCGCTGTATCCAACATTACTCATTTTGTCAGCCCCTTTCGTTTCCCCTCCAGTAAGGTGCTGCATGAGACATTTCCTTTGATTTGGCATAACAAGGCCGCAGATTTATTTTTACATATACATAACCACTGCAAACAGGTATTAAAAATTAGTTCCAAAAGGTGTGGCGACTGCTTCTCGTCCTGCTTCCCCCTTTACCTCCATATTGTTTGCAGGCACAACTCCCCCAAGGCCTTCGAGTCTGAGAAATCGCCTGCCCCTGCAGGTCTTTGCGGACTGGGGGAGCGCCGTTTGTTGGGGGGAAGCTGAGCCCCAATTGCTACCGCCAGACACCCCCGCCGTTTAGGCTCCCAGGAGGCGCTGTCTAGAATGGGCGAAGACCCTTCCGGTTTAGCAATGGCTCATTCGGAGTCTTTGTCTTCTCATAGGTTGCCACAACCCGCCACGCCAAAGGTGGGTTACCGCCCACCGTGGCTCCCCCTTTTCCTATTTTGTAGTTCTAGCAGTTCTGAGTACACCTTGCTGCCCGGTGCAACTCCGTCTATCCTCCTTTGACCAGGGATTTCACCTTTGCCCGTTGTGCCTGCTCTAGGGATACTTCAGTCCCCTCCCTCTTTCCGTCATACCTTGACCTGCTCTTGCACAACCGGCTCCCGGTTTGACCACCGCTTTGAGGCCAACTGCCTCCCCTTTCCTCAAACCATCCCTTGGTAGCCCCAACTCTCTCAACCCTCCGTGCCTGCTATCCCCCTGCCCCTGCAGGTGATTCTGGGCTGAGAGAGTGCCATTTGTTCGAAGAAGCGGAGCCCTCGTTGCCACCACCAGACGCCCCTGCCGTTTTAGGCTCCCAAGAGGCTCTGGCCCGACTCCGTTTCTTGCATAGTCCAACCACCTCCTTTGTAGACACCGCTCTCTCAACCCTCCATGTCTGATACCCACCTGCCCCTGCAGGTGTTTTGGACTGAGAGAGCGCAATTTTCTCGAGGAAGCGGAGCCCTCGCTGCGCCCACCAGACGCCCCTGCCGTTTTAGGCTCCCAAGAGGCGCCGGTCCGACTCCGTTCCTTGCCCAACCGTCTCCTTCGTGGACACAATTCCCTGCACCCTCCGTGCCTGATACCACTGTGGGATGTATTTACCCATGCATCCGAGCCATACCTCAAAACTGTGCAGTACTGACATGGAAAACATCATGATGGCCAGAGCTTCCCAGAAAATGCACAGGGAAATGCATGAAGAATAGGCTGCCACTCATTTTTGCCGATGTTATGGGCACAGAAGGAAACTGCCTAAAACCACCATTGGACTACCCACACAGTAGTCTGAAACCATTGGGAATGGCAATGCTGATTGCCAAAAGCAAACCCATAACTGTTGGGAATTCATTTTCTTAAATCCCAAAAATGGGTGCAGTACCAGTACTCACCACTATCCAAAAGCCGGCAGTTTAAAACCACCCTGTGTTTCTCTGAAGGCAGGCTCAAAATGTCTATTTTAAACATTGCAACACATCTAAAAACTCACTGGACACCAGCAGACATTTGGTAGAATGGAGTGTTGTGTGCCTACAAAATCTGGGAAATGAAGAGCCCAAAACAATGCTTATAACAAAACTGCTATGGAGTCAGCAGTTTAAGTTGCACTGGATTTCAAGACACTAAAATCGAAAATGTTTAGATTAAATGAGTGACCTATGTTTGGTGTCACATGCCTTTGTAACTGTTGAAATGTCATAGTTTTGCACTTAGAATCAGAATTCTAGCTGCATGTGTAAAATTGCAAGTTAATTTAAAAAGCAACACAAACATGACAGTTAGCTGAAAGTCTGGCTTAAGGAACTTGATTCTGCCTGGCAACTACCCCCATCAGGAGTGAAACTTGAGTCACAACTGTGTTCCCAGGCCCATCTGCCTTTTTGCTGGCCACACTAAGGATATGCCATCTATCTGATAATTGAATTACCTGTGCTCTGCAGGAAAGTGAACAAAGCCCTGTCCTGACTCAGGCAAAGGTTTTATTACAGCGGTCGTAAAATGTAGCTTCCTCTTGGCAGAAGCTGGGAGGAGCACTGCCTGTGAGAGCAAGCTGGCTTGGCAGAACTGGAAAAACCAGAAATTCAACCTTGTGCTGAGGGTAAACCACACCCCTTTGGAGCCAGAACATAACTTTAAAAAGATGGATCATTCATAGAGCGGACATATGAAAATTTTATAAATGATACCATAATTCTTGTGATTTTTCTGCCCACAGTTTAAGAGGTTTTTAGAACCGGTGGTATGTTCAGGGGGGTGTCAGCGGAAAGGTGGATATTACTCTAAATGTATGCATGTTAAAAATCTGAAACTTCATCAGTTAATGTCCATACTCCCTGCGCACATGTATGTAAAGTTGGGTCAATGTCCGGAATTGAAAAATCAGTTAAAAAGTCAATTATCTGCCATTTCTGAATGCAAGCTCTTAGAAACAGCAGATTTGGACAGAGACATGGCTAAATTCAGCCACACCATGTATATGTAATTTCAAACAACTGTGTAACTGTGAAATATGGATTTTGATCATATATAGATTTGGGTGCACAGATGACAGGGGAGGTTTTTTCAAGAGATCATAAATGGCTGACATCACTCTGACACAACTTAGTTCCCCAATCAAATGAGAAATGGAAGTTTGACCAATTAGAAGCTGAGAGAGAGGTAGGGTCAGTGATGCTAGAACACACCCACATTCTAAACACATAAAAGCAGACAGACAGGACAGAAAACGACCTTCAATTCCATCTGCCGCTGGAAGCTCTGCCGGAAAAATCCATACTTACCTCCATCAAACCTCCAGAGAGCCAAACTAGAGACTTCAATCTATCCAGAACTAGAGACCCAGACCAGAGAACCAGAGAGAGCTGACCCAGATCACTGTGAAGTGCAGAGACCAGAGGCGAGTTTAAAACCTGACCAGATCCATGGCGAGGCCCATTTCACTCAAGAATATAGTGTGAGTACCTAGAAAACTGTGCAGAACCAATCTCCTAGTTAAAATAATATAATTCAATCTAGCTTAATCTAAGTAGAACTGTCTCCTAACTGTCACCTGTCATTTGCATAGCTGTCACTTGTCATTTTCTAGTTGCAAGCTGCACTTGTCATTTTGAGCTTTTAAAATTTCAAATCTGAAAAACGACCTTCACTAAATCGCTCATATCTCCGCGACCGTTTGTGCTAGAGACTTGCAGTAACTTTCATTTGGAAGATGAGATCCTAGGGTTTCCTAGGACCCCAAAACGATCGTGATAGTCCTTGCGGTTCCTCTGTAATAGCGCTCGGCGCATCCGCGAATTTTGCCGCGATTTGCAAATTTCTCCACGTGTAAAAAGACAGCAGTTTTGCTTTTCCTTGCCAAAAACTTCGTTTACCTGCTAGTTACTACTAAAGCATTGTTAAGGTGATCCTGAATTCATAGAGAGTAGCTATCACTCACCCTGAACCTCTGAAAGGGAATTAAAAGCATGTTAGCATACTTTTCACTGAATTGCCAGCACATATCAAAGCAATTTGGGCCTGTGTTTTCAAACTTCTGTAGTCTAAGCTTGCTGGGGTGAACTGAATTACAGTTGATTGCATTTCTGAGAACTGTGTGCTTCCTTCCATTTCCTTGCATTGCATAAAGAGGGGGGGAGTGAATAGCCAGAGAAAAGTGATTACATTGTTTGGTTGAAATCATATTGAGTATTTTCTGTACTGCATTCATTGAATATTGCATCCACCTGAGCTTACATAAAGCATTCTCTACCACATTATACTTCTGTACCTATTTACCACTGTGCTACCTTATCCATTTCATGTCAACTCCTTATTGATTATAGAGAAGCGTGTTAGTGCCAGATTCTCCGTTGTTAATCTTTAGCATATCAGATTAAGTGTGATATTCAATTATTAATTTATTATAAGGTGTGACATATATATATCTATTGTTTAAATTATCAAATAAACCTTTTAACTTGCAAAACAGAACTACTTCTTGGCTCAGTGGGGTCAGGGGGATTCCAAGAGAGGGGTGTTATATAGGGGTAGTCATCCAGAACGCATGAACTGGACATAAAGATATATCAATAAGGGTTTTCATTCAGTATTATAGACTAGGCGTTGACTTAGCTGTAGTGTTGAATTGAATCCTCTTACAAACTGGGGGCTCGGCCGGACGTTTGGGTTAGAATACCACTTGTGCAGCTTAATACAGTGTGCTAACTGACGGGATACATACATCCGGTCGGATCACCACGCTGCATTACGCTGTGAAGCATTCCTCAAAAGGGACACTCCAAGAAAAGTTCTGTTCTGCAAAAATAAAATACTAACTTCTGTAAGTCAGGACAGAGACCAATCTCTAGAATGACGACCTTGGTAGATATGAAAATAGCCAGAGAGCACTTCTTACATAAACTATTTGTGAGAGGTGAATGGGCTGAGCAGGGCCAGGATGCCTGGTTGCAGGCCATCACGCGACAGGTCACTGAAACAGGGTCAGACTTATGGAGAGATCAGGGTCCATTACATGTGGCCCTGAGTGAACTATATATGGCTCCTAAAGCCAAAGAGGAACACAATAAGATTGCCAGGATAGCAGCATACCTGTACCTATATATGGGAGACATGCAGGATAGATGTGCTGAAAGCCAAAATCTGGCAAATAGGCAACAGGTGGTGTTAGAGAAGGTCCAATCTGACCTAGTCTCTTCTGAGCAGAGGCTGCAGGGGAGCCAGGAGTCAGAAAATGACAGCAGGCAGTACATCATTAAAATAAAAGAGGATATGGGCATCCTACAACAGGAAAAGACAGACCAGGATACCAGATTTCTGGCCCTGCAGAAGGAGCACCAAGACAGTTTGGACTCCTTACTGCAGAACCAGAAAAAGTTGGAGCAACAGATCAATTTCAACAGGGCATGCGCGGAGCAGGTAGTCACCCTGCAAAGCCAGCTAGATAGAGAGAAAGAGGAGAGCAATAAACTGATTCTGAAAGACCTGGATACCCAGGCAGAGTTTGATCAGGAGCGCCAGAAAGCTGGTGCCTTCCAAAGGCAGAGGGACGACCTGGCGGCACAAATGCAGGCTCTTAGTCAGGAAAGAGACGCCATAGGCCAGGAAGTCTGCCATTTAAAAAGGAAAATGGAAGAAAATCACCTGGCCCCCCAGGGGCTGGGTGACCTCCAAAAAGAAAACCAGAACTTGTTAGAGCACACCAGGAGGGTGGAGGATGCTCTAGCAAGAAAGGAGCAGGCCAATAGGGACACAGCTCAGGAGGTAAACCTCCTGCAGCAAAGACTGGCCCAGTTCTCCAGGACCAACCAGGAAGCACAGAGGGAAAATGAGGCCCTCTGTCAACACAAGGATAGGCTCCAACAACAGGTAGCGATGCAGGAGAGACTGATAGAGTCGAGTAAGGCCTTAACAGAGGAACTGAAAGCACAAATGCAGGCTCTTGCATTGCAACAGGGAGCAGGGGCGGATAGAGATGAGGTTCGCTGGGAAATGGAAACTCCGGAGCATAACCTCAGGAGCCCTAGTACCAGAGGCCCTCATACCTCTCAGTCCCTGGACTCTGCCACCCCCATGTCCCCTGGCGCACATGAGCACAGGGCCACAGGGATGGCAGATTACTATCCAGCTGAGAGTATGGGGCTCATAGGCCAGTACCACCCAGGAATGGAGGGGTGGGCATCCGGGTATGGGCACCCAAGTACAGTACAGTTCAGTGAGGAACCCCAGGAGAGTAGGCCCCTTAAGGGCATCCTGAAAACCTCTGCCCAGTTAGGTCAGTGGGGGGGGGTACCCATCAAATCCTGGCAGCAAGGAGGAATCTGAAGACTCCTCTGAACTGCGCAGGACACAGGAGACCAGGTCCCCACATTCTGCCAGCCATTCCCAGGCTCGCAGAATCCGGGAAAACCTGGAAGAACAGACGGGAACCTCTGGGAGCAGTGCCTCCGAGTCCGAGGACGAATGGACAAGGGTTACCCGAACCAAAAAGGCCAATAAGGCAAAAAGGGCCTTGCTTAAGGACCCCTTAAAACAGATTAAGGCAATCAGGAGTGTCATCACGCCTTACCATAAGAACGCTAAGTAGTCTGTTTGGGAGCACTTAGAGTTGTTTGAACAAATGATGGAGACTGTCCATTTGAAGGACAGCCAAAGCTGTATTCAATATGTAAAGTGGACCTTCTCCCCGGAATACTCCAGTTTCTTTGCGGGGCTGGAGGACCAAAATCATTTAAGATGGTCCACCTATAAGGCGGCCATCCTGAAACATTTTTCCATTCATAGAAATCCTCAAGAGGCTCGCAAGGCAGCCTACAATTTACAATGTGGGGAGGATCAGGCCCCACAAGAATTTGTGCAGGAGTTAAAGCGTGCTTTTGCACAGACCACAAGAAGGGTGCGCACGGATAGCAGAGAATTTATAAATACGTTTTTCCATGCCTTGCCCAAATATATCATGACCCAGCTCGTGAGGGATTTTCACGAGAAAAGATCTTTAGACTGGGTCATTGAACAGGCTACCCGGATCTATGAGGTGCAGAAACCGATAGATAGCAAAAGTAATGCCCAGAAAAACCCCAAAGCCAACAGCACCCCTGCTGCTGCCAAGGTGGCAGAGGTAAAGGTCACCCCCGTTTTGGATTTGGAGATGGGGGGGCCTAAAAACCTACCTGCACCTAATAATGCTAGGCCCAGGAGGTCCTTGGGTCAGTCACAGACAGGGAGCCAAGGAGGCAGCCCCACAAATGGGGTCCCTCGCTCTCCTGATTATGTAAGTCCCCGTTACAAGGGAAATCGACCCATCCTGGGTTATGTGTGGACTCCTCCAGCCCAAGGGGGGGGATCCAGCCAAGCACCTAACCCAGGGAACTTCCCTCCAAACTTCCCACAGGAGGGCAGAAATTTACCAAACCCTGGGCAGAACTTTTTCCCCAGATATCCTCCCGACTTTCAGCCCCAAAACCATCCATCCTTCTTTCCCCAATTCCCTGAGCCCAGACCACTGAATCCGGGAGAGGGGAGGCCAAGGGTGGAGGGGTACCCAAATCTTCCCAACCCGGGGTATTACCAGAGGAGGGACAGCTACCCTTCCCGGGATCAGCCCAGGGGAGAAAACAGGGCCCCGTATCAGCCTGAGCGGGTTTCCCAGTTAGAGCGCCAGGTTCAAAACATGGCGCAGGATCTGGGTCACATACTGAGGGCTCAGCAGAACCCTCAGATGGGCGTGCCGGCGCAGAACGCACCCAACTCTGGACCTGGTGCTCCAGAACAATGACGGGGGCAGCACCCCGATAACACACCGGTTCCCAGGGAGGAGGCACAAGGGGAAGGGGGGTGTAAAGCCTTGGAGGAAGCTTCCTTCCTCACTTGTAAACAGCCCCTGGAAACCCAGGAACCGGAAACAAAATCTCTTGCCCCTGAAAGTCTGCCTCCTAAGGAGCAGAGGGGGGGTAGGAGAAACAAAAGACCCAAACAGACTCAGTTTGAGGAGGAGGTACAGATCTTCCAATTTGAGGGAGAGGGATCCTCAGAGGATCCTGGGAAAAGGATCTTCTCCTTCAGAGAGGGGGGAACTCCTCCCAAAGAAAAATGGGTCCCTAGGGATGCAAATCCAGACTGGGGAGATGTGGAGACTGAGCTACCGCCGCCCACCATCTCATCCCAGAACCAACAGCATGAAAATCCCCTGGTTCAAACCCATCCTGGGGACTGCCTCCAAAAAGGGGGGGGCGGCCCAGAACCGGAGCCAGGGGAACCCACAATGGCTCTGATCTCCAGTTGCCAAATTTTTCTTTCAGATTCCCAAGGCTCTCCACAGAATTCTGCCCAAATTTCTCCTCTTGCAATGTCCAAAACCAGAAAATTTGCCCACCAGTTGTCCAAAAATGTACATTATCTGTGCCCCCTTGAGGAGAAGGAGGGAAGATATTATGCCCCGGTACAAGTACAGGGGCAGGGTACAATCTCGGCACTGGTGGACACTGGATCTCAAGCTACCCTTCTGTCCAGAAGGGCCTTGGACGAACTGAATGCAGGAAGGGGAGAGAATTACCAAATTCCTCTCACCGCTCTTCCTGGACAACTCCAGAACTTTGACGGGAAGGAAATTCCCGTCGAGGGGACGGCAGATTTGGACATTAAAATTGGGCGACACAAGTTGAAACACCCGGTCATAGTTGTGACCCCAGAGGGCACCCCTTGTTTACTAGGGAATGACCTCCTGAGAAGGTTGTCACCCCTAATAGATTGTGTAAACAAGGTCCTCTGGACCCAGACTAGCCGACCAATAAAATTAAAACAGAGTGTCAACCATGTTAGTTTAAACGGCACCTGCCACATGGTTGAACAAAAACCTGACCAAGTAGAATTTCACTTCCAGAATAGCCAAATTCCAGACGTGACAGTAATAGCAGTAGGACAACAGACTGGTGATGGGGGGTCCTCTCTATTTCTGAAAATCAACCTTCCTTCCAGTCTAAAGTGGTATTCCACGCTGGAAGGAAACACTCTGAAATTCTATACCAATCCACAATCTGAAACTCCCACTCCTATAGTCCAGAAAGAGGTGAAATCAGCTCAGAGCCTGGCTGATATTCAGCAAATTGGAGAGCAGTTGTTCATCCCTGTTCAGTTAAATGATGGGAAGGACTCTGTTCTCGCTCGAGTGTGTGTGAACAACGGTAAGAGCTTCATCAGCGAAGCCATGTTCCGCCAACTCCCAAAAGATCCAGCCATTCCCACCTTCAAACTGATAGACAAATGGGAAATGGACCTGGAAGCACCTGATTCCAAACATCTCCTGCCAAGCAGGTGTATGCTCAAAATCTCCATTGGCAACAAGAGCATAGTCCACAATTGTTGGGTCGTGCGAGACGTCCCTGCCGCCTTTTACTTAGGCAATGACATTCTCAATCGCTTCGCCATTAGTTTGGACCTAATAAACTTCAAAGCTTGGTCCCGATTAGCGGATAATCCCATGGGCTTTGATGATCCAGAAAAAGCATTTAGGTCAGCTCAATTGCTACCTTATGCAGTTGAAATTCAGGTTAAAGAGGAAGTCACCATCCCAGAAAGGACCCGACAATTCTCCCTGGAAGTGAAAGTTAAAAGGGGACAAGAGTTGAAAAACCCTGATGCTTACATACATCTAAATGCTTCTCTCCAACAGCAAGGGTTGGGGGTAAACCCAACACCATTAGTCAACATAGAACATGACACCATTCTAATAGAGGTGGATAACAGCGACTTAAAGAGTATTACTCTAGCCGCAGGCACCATTATTGGAATGGCGGTTGATGACCGACATTTTTCCATCGACTTAGTAAATGAACTGTTAGGACCAATCCCCAAGGACTGTTTTGACAGTGACAGTGAGGACAATACAACACCAGACAGGATTTTTACCCGGCATGGGGGGAACCTCCTGGTGTACACTTCCTGCCCCTATGGTAAGGAAGATGTGACTTGTGACTTCAGGAGGGATGAGGTGATTTTCCAGGTCCATGAGGGCTGCCTTTCCCACCTGAAGCCTCCAGTCCAAATCAGCACTCTGACCAGGGACTTCTCCACCCAGCTGGAGGAGGCCGCGGAGATAGCCAAACCAGAAGTCTTTCCAGGCTTCAGGCAGATGGTGGAAGAGAGAGTCAACCTAGCTGATGCCTGTGTGACTCTGGAACAAAAGCAAAAGTTGAAACAAGTTTTCTTGGATTTCCAAGATCTCTTTGCGGTAGACTCATATGACTGTGGTCGCACTGACATCCACACAACAACAATCCCCACGGACCCTGGCATGACTCCAGTGTTTGTGAAGCAATATCGCTTGCCTCTCGCATCAATGGAGTCCCTTACTGAAATAATTAAGAACCTTGAGTCCCGGGGAATAATCCGTCCAGTCCACAGCACCTTCAATAATCCGGTGCTGGGAATATTGAAGCCAAACGGCCAGTGGAGACTCTGCGCCGACCTCAGGGAGCTCAACAAACGGGTCCATACTTCCCGATGGCCTCTGCCCTACATTGACCAAGGGCTGGCCCAGATCCAGGGGTCACAGGTATTCACTGCAATAGACCTGACCAATGGATACTGGACTGTGCCTGTCAGTAGGGAGGACCAATACAAGCTGGCTTTTACCTTTGGGGGCCAGCAGTACACCTGGACCCGGACTCCCTTCGGATACCTCAACTCCGGCAATGAATTCAACATTTTCCTACATAAGGCCATGCCCGACCTGGGTGCGAGGGGTAACCTGGCTTATGTAGATGATGTCCTCATCAAAAGTTCATCTGTGGAGGAACACATAGCGGAGATCCGTTATGTTCTGACGCAGTTGAGGGCCGCCGGAGCAAAACTTTCCTTTCAGAAAGCACAGTGGTGTAAAACCCGTGTTAATTTCTTGGGGCATGAGATTACTCCTCAGGGTCTCTGTCCCCAGGAAAAGAAAGTGGAAGCACTTCAAAAATTGAAAGACCCCACAACTCTGCGGGAACTAAGGAGCCTCCCTGGACTGACTAATTACAGCAGAAAGTTCATTGAGGGCTACGCAGAGATCACCAGACCCCTGATTCATCTCCTGAAGGGGGGGGTCAAGTGGGAATGGGGTACAGAACAAGCCGAGGCAGTAAAACAACTCAAGAGAAGCCTCTCACAAGCGCCTTGCCTAGCTTACCCTGTCAGAAACAAGGAGTTCTTCCTGGAGACGGGGTTTTCTAATACGTGCTTGACGGCAGTATTATACCAAAAGCATGACAAGGTCAATAAAGTAATCTCATATGCGAGCAAAACTTTATCCTCTGTGGAGGAGAAATTCAACGATTGTGAGAAGGCACTCCTGGCAACGGTGTGGGCATTGAAGAATTACCGCCCGTTTATCCAGGGGGAACACATCATAGTGGAGACTCCACACCAGCCTCTGCAACATCTCCAAAGTGACAGAATCCGGGCCGGAAATGTGAGTAATTCCCGAATTACTTCCTGGATTCTGTCAATGCAAGGCTTTCCTGTGGAGGTCAGATATGGCCAAAACAAGAAGAGTCCCCTCGCGCAAGGTCTGGCTGACTTGCATGATTGTGCCAGAGAAAACTGTCTCGAGGACGAAAGTCTAAAAATAAAGGACAACACGGAGGCATACCTTAATTCCCCACACAAAGTCTTTGAAGAGGACAAGTGTGAGGGAATGCCCACTGTCTATGTGGATGGATGCTCTTACCATGTTGACAACAACGGGGAGAAAGAACTGGTGGCCGGCGTAGGGAATGCATGGGTGAATGAGTCCCCAGAACCCTCCGCTGGATACAAAATTGGTCCCCGAAGTAGTCAGGTGGCAGAATTGATGGCTGTGCATCAGGCCATCCTCACTGCTGTCCAGCATCAACTCCGCGAACTGGTCATAATCACAGATTCGGATTATGTACGGAACGGGTTCGTGGAGCACCTGGTTAATTGGAAAACCAGAGGCATGTTATGTGCTAACAACAAACCCTTGAAACATGGGAAGTTGATCCAAAACATTGATGATCTGGTCACCTCGAATGAGATGACCATCTATTGGAAAAAGATCAAGGGTCATTCCAAAGTAGAGGGACCAGACAAAACTGGAAATGACTTAGCTGATCAGCTGGCCAAAACCGGGGCTATCCAAGGGGATCTAATTGAGATTGAGTCCCTGTTGGGGGAAATCCAGGTCACTGCTATCACTAGGTCCCAGACAAATGCTCACAATGATCTTCCAACTGTACAATGGAGTAAGGAGACCCCTGATGCTGATTTGATTACAGCTCAGAGGGGGGATCCCATAATTGGTAAGTTTTACCAGCACCTTGAGGACCCTGAGAACTTTCCCCTGACGGATACCGATTATATTGGGAAAGAGGACCTAAGAGTGTTGATGAAATGTCCAAAAATGTTCCGGATCCAAGACGGTTTGTTGGTAAGGAAATCCAAAGCTGGCCACGATCAGTGGGTGGTTCCTACCTCATTCCGAAGCCTGATGTTAAGTCACGCCCATGATGCGGCCACCGCCGGTCATAGGGGGTTTCACACAACACTGGAAATCTTAAGAGAGGTTGCATACTGGCCACACATGGGACAGGACCTCGACCAATATTTGAAGGGTTGTCTTGTGTGTGCACAATTTCAGCCGACATCCCTCACACACCGGGCGCCTTTACAAAAGAGGGGGATGACACTGCCATGGTCAGATTTACAAATCGACTTTGTAGGCCCTGTGATTCGCTCGGCTAGGGGGAATAAGTACATGTTGACTGTGACATGCTTGTTTACCAAGTGGGTGGAATGTCTCCCAGCCCCAAATTGCAAGGCAGAAACTGCAGCTGCCTTGATGATTAACCACATCTTTTCCCGTTTTGGTCTACCTCAAAGGATTGAGTCAGACAGAGGTAGCCACTTCACCAGTGAAGTAATGACAAAGATGTGGGAGATTCTGGGGGTCAAGAGAAAGCTGCATATTGCTTATAGACCAGCTTCTTCTGGGGCAGTAGAGAGATATAACCGGACAATTGTGAGCATATTAAAGAAGTTTGTGGCAGATTCTGGGCCAAGTTGGGATATCCGATTACCTCTGGTCCTAATGGCCATCAGATCTACCCCTTCATCTGCAACCAAAATGTCACCATTTGAGTTGATGACTGGACGCAAGATGGTGCTTCCTCAGCATTTGCTCTACAGGACCCAAGAGCAGACACTGATAAATGCCTCCACTACTCATGAGTATGTAGAGAATTTAAGGAAACACCTCCAACATGCTTTTGCTTATGCTCAGCGGAATCTAGAAAGATCAGCTGATAGCATGAAGACCCATTATGACCTGAAAACTTCCAGGAAGGAATATCAGGTGGGAGACCGGGTCTATCTATACAACTTCCAAAGGAACCAGGCCAAGCAGCGCAAATTTTTGCCTACATGGAAAGGACCCTTGGAGATCATCGACAAGATCTCCCCTGTGGCCTACAAAATCCACATCCCCAAAGGTCCTTTGGCAGCGGGGGAAGACAAGTGGGTCCACATAAACCAGTTGAAGTGTTGCCATCCCAGGCACGCTCTGCAACAACTGGAGGAATCCTCTGGAATCCTAGCGGGTACTGTCTCAGACTAATTCAGTTCCAATCATAAAACATACCACATCTAGTCTCTAAATATTGTGATTTGCATGAAACTGTCTCTTAGTTATACTGTTTTTTTATCAAAATAAGAATGTAATGTTTCGTCATGATGAAATGCATATGCTGCCCCACTATCTCAACAGTGGTGGAAAAACGTCTATGAGTAGGTATTGCCGCTCTTCCTTTGTCGTCCTAGGAGAAAGAAGACCTTGAGACTGGCCAAGGAGGACGATCCGGAGACCGAGAACGAAGATCCAATGGGCCCGGGGTACCGCCCAATCTTCCCATCAGGACCGGCGAGGAGAACCGATCGATCAGTACCGGATGGAGGAAAAGATGCTGAACTGTGCCATCTATTGGAAGAAGATGAGGAAACATCCCAGGTCTTGCGAGTCCCATTCGTGAAATAGAATGGCCATCGCAAGAGGGGGGCTTGTGGGATGTATTTACCCATGCATCCGAGCCATACCTCAAAACTGTGCAGTACTGACATGGAAAACATCATGATGGCCAGAGCTTCCCAGAAAATGCACAGGGAAATGCATGAAGAATAGGCTGCCACTCATTTTTGCCGATGTTATGGGCACAGAAGGAAACTGCCTAAAACCACCATTGGACTACCCACACAGTAGTCTGAAACCATTGGGAATGGCAATGCTGATTGCCAAAAGCAAACCCATAACTGTTGGGAATTCATTTTCTTAAATCCCAAAAATGGGTGCAGTACCAGTACTCACCACTATCCAAAAGCCGGCAGTTTAAAACCACCCTGTGTTTCTCTGAAGGCAGGCTCAAAATGTCTATTTTAAACATTGCAACACATCTAAAAACTCACTGGACACCAGCAGACATTTGGTAGAATGGAGTGTTGTGTGCCTACAAAATCTGGGAAATGAAGAGCCCAAAACAATGCTTATAACAAAACTGCTATGGAGTCAGCAGTTTAAGTTGCACTGGATTTCAAGACACTAAAATCGAAAATGTTTAGATTAAATGAGTGACCTATGTTTGGTGTCACATGCCTTTGTAACTGTTGAAATGTCATAGTTTTGCACTTAGAATCAGCATTCTAGCTGCATGTGTAAAATTGCAAGTTAATTTAAAAAGCAACAAAAAACATGACAGTTAGCTGAAAGTCTGGCTTAAGGAACTTGATTCTGCCTGGCAACTACCCCCATCAGGAGTGAAACTTGAGTCACAACTGTGTTCCCAGGCCCATCTGCCTTTTTGCTGGCCACACTAAGGATATGCCATCTATCTGATAATTGAATTACCTGTGCTCTGCAGGAAAGTGAACAAAGCCCTGTCCTGATTTAGGCAAAGGTTTTATTACAGCGGTCGTAAAATGTAGCTTCCTCTTGGCAGAAGCTGGGAGGAGTACTGCCTGTGAGAGCAAGCTGGCTTGGCAGAACTGGAAAAACCAGAAATTCAACCTTGTGCTGAGGGTAAACCACACCCCTTTGGAGCCAGAACATAACTTTAAAAAGATGGATCATTCATAGAGCGGACATATGAAAATTTTATAAATGATACCATAATTCTTGTGATTTTTCTGCCCACAGTTTAAGAGGTTTTTAGAACCGGTGGTATGTTCAGGGGGGTGTCAGCGGAAAGGTGGATATTACTCTAAATGTATGCATGTTAAAAATCTGAAACTTCATCAGTTAATGTCCATACTCCCTGCGCACATGTATGTAAAGTTGGGTCAATGTCCGGAATTGAAAAATCAGTTAAAAAGTCAATTATCTGCCATTTCTGAATGCAAGCTCTTAGAAACAGCAGATTTGGACAGAGACATGGCTAAATTCAGCCACACCATGTATATGTAATTTCAAACAACTGTGTAACTGTGAAATATGGATTTTGATCATATATAGATTTGGGTGCACAGATGACAGGGGAGGTTTTTTCAAGAGATCATAAATGGCTGACATCACTCTGACACAACTTAGTTCCCCAATCAAATGAGAAATGGAAGTTTGACCAATTAGAAGCTGAGAGAGAGGTAGGGTCAGTGATGCTAGAACACACCCACATTCTAAACACATAAAAGCAGACAGACAGGACAGAAAACGACCTTCAATTCCATCTGCCGCTGGAAGCTCTGCCGGAAAAATCCATACTTACCTCCATCAAACCTCCAGAGAGCCAAACTAGAGACTTCAATCTATCCAGAACTAGAGACCCAGACCAGAGAACCAGAGAGAGCTGACCCAGATCACTGTGAAGTGCAGAGACCAGAGGCGAGTTTAAAACCTGACCAGATCCATGGCGAGGCCCATTTCACTCAAGAATATAGTGTGAGTACCTAGAAAACTGTGCAGAACCAATCTCCTAGTTAAAATAATATAATTCAATCTAGCTTAATCTAAGTAGAACTGTCTCCTAACTGTCACCTGTCATTTGCATAGCTGTCACTTGTCATTTTCTAGTTGCAAGCTGCACTTGTCATTTTGAGCTTTTAAAATTTCAAATCTGAAAAACGACCTTCACTAAATCGCTCATATCTCCGCGACCGTTTGTGCTAGAGACTTGCAGTAACTTTCATTTGGAAGATGAGATCCTAGGGTTTCCTAGGACCCCAAAACGATCGTGATAGTCCTTGCGGTTCCTCTGTAATAGCGCTCGGCGCATCCGCAAATTTTGCCGCGATTTGCAAATTTCTCCACGTGTAAAAAGACAGCAGTTTTGCTTTTCCTTGCCAAAAACTTCGTTTACCTGCTAGTTACTACTAAAGCATTGTTAAGGTGATCCTGAATTCATAGAGAGTAGCTATCACTCACCCTGAACCTCTGAAAGGGAATTAAAAGCATGTTAGCATACTTTTCACTGAATTGCCAGCACATATCAAAGCAATTTGGGCCTGTGTTTTCAAACTTCTGTAGTCTAAGCTTGCTGGGGTGAACTGAATTACAGTTGATTGCATTTCTGAGAACTGTGTGCTTCCTTCCATTTCCTTGCATTGCATAAAGAGGGGGGGAGTGAATAGCCAGAGAAAAGTGATTACATTGTTTGGTTGAAATCATATTGAGTATTTTCTGTACTGCATTCATTGAATATTGCATCCACCTGAGCTTACATAAAGCATTCTCTACCACATTATACTTCTGTACCTATTTACCACTGTGCTACCTTATCCATTTCATGTCAACTCCTTATTGATTATAGAGAAGCGTGTTAGTGCCAGATTCTCCGTTGTTAATCTTTAGCATATCAGATTAAGTGTGATATTCAATTATTAATTTATTATAAGGTGTGACATATATATATCTATTGTTTAAATTATCAAATAAACCTTTTAACTTGCAAAACAGAACTACTTCTTGGCTCAGTGGGGTCAGGGGGATTCCAAGAGAGGGGTGTTATATAGGGGTAGTCATCCAGAACGCATGAACTGGACATAAAGATATATCAATAAGGGTTTTCATTCAGTATTATAGACTAGGCGTTGACTTAGCTGTAGTGTTGAATTGAATCCTCTTACAAACTGGGGGCTCGGCCGGACGTTTGGGTTAGAATACCACTTGTGCAGCTTAATACAGTGTGCTAACTGACGGGATACATACATCCGGTCGGATCACCACGCTGCATTACGCTGTGAAGCATTCCTCAAAAGGGACACTCCAAGAAAAGTTCTGTTCTGCAAAAATAAAATACTAACTTCTGTAAGTCAGGACAGAGACCAATCTCTAGAATGACGACCTTGGTAGATATGAAAATAGCCAGAGAGCACTTCTTACATAAACTATTTGTGAGAGGTGAATGGGCTGAGCAGGGCCAGGATGCCTGGTTGCAGGCCATCACGCGACAGGTCACTGAAACAGGGTCAGACTTATGGAGAGATCAGGGTCCATTACATGTGGCCCTGAGTGAACTATATATGGCTCCTAAAGCCAAAGAGGAACACAATAAGATTGCCAGGATAGCAGCATACCTGTACCTATATATGGGAGACATGCAGGATAGATGTGCTGAAAGCCAAAATCTGGCAAATAGGCAACAGGTGGTGTTAGAGAAGGTCCAATCTGACCTAGTCTCTTCTGAGCAGAGGCTGCAGGGGAGCCAGGAGTCAGAAAATGACAGCAGGCAGTACATCATTAAAATAAAAGAGGATATGGGCATCCTACAACAGGAAAAGACAGACCAGGATACCAGATTTCTGGCCCTGCAGAAGGAGCACCAAGACAGTTTGGACTCCTTACTGCAGAACCAGAAAAAGTTGGAGCAACAGATCAATTTCAACAGGGCATGCGCGGAGCAGGTAGTCACCCTGCAAAGCCAGCTAGATAGAGAGAAAGAGGAGAGCAATAAACTGATTCTGAAAGACCTGGATACCCAGGCAGAGTTTGATCAGGAGCGCCAGAAAGCTGGTGCCTTCCAAAGGCAGAGGGACGACCTGGCGGCACAAATGCAGGCTCTTAGTCAGGAAAGAGACGCCATAGGCCAGGAAGTCTGCCATTTAAAAAGGAAAATGGAAGAAAATCACCTGGCCCCCCAGGGGCTGGGTGACCTCCAAAAAGAAAACCAGAACTTGTTAGAGCACACCAGGAGGGTGGAGGATGCTCTAGCAAGAAAGGAGCAGGCCAATAGGGACACAGCTCAGGAGGTAAACCTCCTGCAGCAAAGACTGGCCCAGTTCTCCAGGACCAACCAGGAAGCACAGAGGGAAAATGAGGCCCTCTGTCAACACAAGGATAGGCTCCAACAACAGGTAGCGATGCAGGAGAGACTGATAGAGTCGAGTAAGGCCTTAACAGAGGAACTGAAAGCACAAATGCAGGCTCTTGCATTGCAACAGGGAGCAGGGGCGGATAGAGATGAGGTTCGCTGGGAAATGGAAACTCCGGAGCATAACCTCAGGAGCCCTAGTACCAGAGGCCCTCATACCTCTCAGTCCCTGGACTCTGCCACCCCCATGTCCCCTGGCGCACATGAGCACAGGGCCACAGGGATGGCAGATTACTATCCAGCTGAGAGTATGGGGCTCATAGGCCAGTACCACCCAGGAATGGAGGGGTGGGCATCCGGGTATGGGCACCCAAGTACAGTACAGTTCAGTGGGGAACCCCAGGAGAGTAGGCCCCTTAAGGGCATCCTGAAAACCTCTGCCCAGTTAGGTCAGTGGGGGGGGGGTACCCATCAAATCCTGGCAGCAAGGAGGAATCTGAAGACTCCTCTGAACTGCGCAGGACACAGGAGACCAGGTCCCCACATTCTGCCAGCCATTCCCAGGCTCGCAGAATCCGGGAAAACCTGGAAGAACAGACGGGAACCTCTGGGAGCAGTGCCTCTGAGTCCGAGGACGAATGGACAAGGGTTACCCGAACCAAAAAGGCCAATAAGGCAAAAAGGGCCTTGCTTAAGGACCCCTTAAAACAGATTAAGGCAATCAGGAGTGTCATCACGCCTTACCATAAGAACGCTAAGTAGTCTGTTTGGGAGCACTTAGAGTTGTTTGAACAAATGATGGAGACTGTCCATTTGAAGGACAGCCAAAGCTGTATTCAATATGTAAAGTGGACCTTCTCCCCGGAATACTCCAGTTTCTTTGCGGGGCTGGAGGACCAAAATCATTTAAGATGGTCCACCTATAAGGCGGCCATCCTGAAACATTTTTCCATTCATAGAAATCCTCAAGAGGCTCGCAAGGCAGCCTACAATTTACAATGTGGGGAGGATCAGGCCCCACAAGAATTTGTGCAGGAGTTAAAGCGTGCTTTTGCACAGACCACAAGAAGGGTGCGCACGGATAGCAGAGAATTTATAAATACGTTTTTCCATGCCTTGCCCAAATATATCATGACCCAGCTCGTGAGGGATTTTCACGAGAAAAGATCTTTAGACTGGGTCATTGAACAGGCTACCCGGATCTATGAGGTGCAGAAACCGATAGATAGCAAAAGTAATGCCCAGAAAAACCCCAAAGCCAACAGCACCCCTGCTGCTGCCAAGGTGGCAGAGGTAAAGGTCACCCCCGTTTTGGATTTGGAGATGGGGGGGCCTAAAAACCTACCTGCACCTAATAATGCTAGGCCCAGGAGGTCCTTGGGTCAGTCACAGACAGGGAGCCAAGGAGGCAGCCCCACAAATGGGGTCCCTCGCTCTCCTGATTATGTAAGTCCCCGTTACAAGGGAAATCGACCCATCCTGGGTTATGTGTGGACTCCTCCAGCCCAAGGGGGGGGATCCAGCCAAGCACCTAACCCAGGGAACTTCCCTCCAAACTTCCCACAGGAGGGCAGAAATTTACCAAACCCTGGGCAGAACTTTTTCCCCAGATATCCTCCCGACTTTCAGCCCCAAAACCATCCATCCTTCTTTCCCCAATTCCCTGAGCCCAGACCACTGAATCCGGGAGAGGGGAGGCCAAGGGTGGAGGGGTACCCAAATCTTCCCAACCCGGGGTATTACCAGAGGAGGGACAGCTACCCTTCCCGGGATCAGCCCAGGGGAGAAAACAGGGCCCCGTATCAGCCTGAGCGGGTTTCCCAGTTAGAGCGCCAGGTTCAAAACATGGCGCAGGATCTGGGTCACATACTGAGGGCTCAGCAGAACCCTCAGATGGGCGTGCCGGCGCAGAACGCACCCAACTCTGGACCTGGTGCTCCAGAACAATGACGGGGGCAGCACCCCGATAACACACCGGTTCCCAGGGAGGAGGCACAAGGGGAAGGGGGGTGTAAAGCCTTGGAGGAAGCTTCCTTCCTCACTTGTAAACAGCCCCTGGAAACCCAGGAACCGGAAACAAAATCTCTTGCCCCTGAAAGTCTGCCTCCTAAGGAGCAGAGGGGGGGTAGGAGAAACAAAAGACCCAAACAGACTCAGTTTGAGGAGGAGGTACAGATCTTCCAATTTGAGGGAGAGGGATCCTCAGAGGATCCTGGGAAAAGGATCTTCTCCTTCAGAGAGGGGGGAACTCCTCCCAAAGAAAAATGGGTCCCTAGGGATGCAAATCCAGACTGGGGAGATGTGGAGACTGAGCTACCGCCGCCCACCATCTCATCCCAGAACCAACAGCATGAAAATCCCCTGGTTCAAACCCATCCTGGGGACTGCCTCCAAAAAGGGGGGGGCGGCCCAGAACCGGAGCCAGGGGAACCCACAATGGCTCTGATCTCCAGTTGCCAAATTTTTCTTTCAGATTCCCAAGGCTCTCCACAGAATTCTGCCCAAATTTCTCCTCTTGCAATGTCCAAAACCAGAAAATTTGCCCACCAGTTGTCCAAAAATGTACATTATCTGTGCCCCCTTGAGGAGAAGGAGGGAAGATATTATGCCCCGGTACAAGTACAGGGGCAGGGTACAATCTCGGCACTGGTGGACACTGGATCTCAAGCTACCCTTCTGTCCAGAAGGGCCTTGGACGAACTGAATGCAGGAAGGGGAGAGAATTACCAAATTCCTCTCACCGCTCTTCCTGGACAACTCCAGAACTTTGACGGGAAGGAAATTCCCGTCGAGGGGACGGCAGATTTGGACATTAAAATTGGGCGACACAAGTTGAAACACCCGGTCATAGTTGTGACCCCAGAGGGCACCCCTTGTTTACTAGGGAATGACCTCCTGAGAAGGTTGTCACCCCTAATAGATTGTGTAAACAAGGTCCTCTGGACCCAGACTAGCCGACCAATAAAATTAAAACAGAGTGTCAACCATGTTAGTTTAAACGGCACCTGCCACATGGTTGAACAAAAACCTGACCAAGTAGAATTTCACTTCCAGAATAGCCAAATTCCAGACGTGACAGTAATAGCAGTAGGACAACAGACTGGTGATGGGGGGTCCTCTCTATTTCTGAAAATCAACCTTCCTTCCAGTCTAAAGTGGTATTCCACGCTGGAAGGAAACACTCTGAAATTCTATACCAATCCACAATCTGAAACTCCCACTCCTATAGTCCAGAAAGAGGTGAAATCAGCTCAGAGCCTGGCTGATATTCAGCAAATTGGAGAGCAGTTGTTCATCCCTGTTCAGTTAAATGATGGGAAGGACTCTGTTCTCGCTCGAGTGTGTGTGAACAACGGTAAGAGCTTCATCAGCGAAGCCATGTTCCGCCAACTCCCAAAAGATCCAGCCATTCCCACCTTCAAACTGATAGACAAATGGGAAATGGACCTGGAAGCACCTGATTCCAAACATCTCCTGCCAAGCAGGTGTATGCTCAAAATCTCCATTGGCAACAAGAGCATAGTCCACAATTGTTGGGTCGTGCGAGACGTCCCTGCCGCCTTTTACTTAGGCAATGACATTCTCAATCGCTTCGCCATTAGTTTGGACCTAATAAACTTCAAAGCTTGGTCCCGATTAGCGGATAATCCCATGGGCTTTGATGATCCAGAAAAAGCATTTAGGTCAGCTCAATTGCTACCTTATGCAGTTGAAATTCAGGTTAAAGAGGAAGTCACCATCCCAGAAAGGACCCGACAATTCTCCCTGGAAGTGAAAGTTAAAAGGGGACAAGAGTTGAAAAACCCTGATGCTTACATACATCTAAATGCTTCTCTCCAACAGCAAGGGTTGGGGGTAAACCCAACACCATTAGTCAACATAGAACATGACACCATTCTAATAGAGGTGGATAACAGCGACTTAAAGAGTATTACTCTAGCCGCAGGCACCATTATTGGAATGGCGGTTGATGACCGACATTTTTCCATCGACTTAGTAAATGAACTGTTAGGACCAATCCCCAAGGACTGTTTTGACAGTGACAGTGAGGACAATACAACACCAGACAGGATTTTTACCCGGCATGGGGGGAACCTCCTGGTGTACACTTCCTGCCCCTATGGTAAGGAAGATGTGACTTGTGACTTCAGGAGGGATGAGGTGATTTTCCAGGTCCATGAGGGCTGCCTTTCCCACCTGAAGCCTCCAGTCCAAATCAGCACTCTGACCAGGGACTTCTCCACCCAGCTGGAGGAGGCCGCGGAGATAGCCAAACCAGAAGTCTTTCCAGGCTTCAGGCAGATGGTGGAAGAGAGAGTCAACCTAGCTGATGCCTGTGTGACTCTGGAACAAAAGCAAAAGTTGAAACAAGTTTTCTTGGATTTCCAAGATCTCTTTGCGGTAGACTCATATGACTGTGGTCGCACTGACATCCACACAACAACAATCCCCACGGACCCTGGCATGACTCCAGTGTTTGTGAAGCAATATCGCTTGCCTCTCGCATCAATGGAGTCCCTTACTGAAATAATTAAGAACCTTGAGTCCCGGGGAATAATCCGTCCAGTCCACAGCACCTTCAATAATCCGGTACTGGGAATATTGAAGCCAAACGGCCAGTGGAGACTCTGCGCCGACCTCAGGGAGCTCAACAAACGGGTCCATACTTCCCGATGGCCTCTGCCCTACATTGACCAAGGGCTGGCCCAGATCCAGGGGTCACAGGTATTCACTGCAATAGACCTGACCAATGGATACTGGACTGTGCCTGTCAGTAGGGAGGACCAATACAAGCTGGCTTTTACCTTTGGGGGCCAGCAGTACACCTGGACCCGGACTCCCTTCGGATACCTCAACTCCGGCAATGAATTCAACATTTTCCTACATAAGGCCATGCCCGACCTGGGTGCGAGGGGTAACCTGGCTTATGTAGATGATGTCCTCATCAAAAGTTCATCTGTGGAGGAACACATAGCGGAGATCCGTTATGTTCTGACGCAGTTGAGGGCCGCCGGAGCAAAACTTTCCTTTCAGAAAGCACAGTGGTGTAGAACCCGTGTTAATTTCTTGGGGCATGAGATTACTCCTCAGGGTCTCTGTCCCCAGGAAAAGAAAGTGGAAGCACTTCAAAAATTGAAAGACCCCACAACTCTGCGGGAACTAAGGAGCCTCCCTGGACTGACTAATTACAGCAGAAAGTTCATTGAGGGCTACGCAGAGATCACCAGACCCCTGATTCATCTCCTGAAGGGGGGGGTCAAGTGGGAATGGGGTACAGAACAAGCCGAGGCAGTAAAACAACTCAAGAGAAGCCTCTCACAAGCGCCTTGCCTAGCTTACCCTGTCAGAAACAAGGAGTTCTTCCTGGAGACGGGGTTTTCTAATACGTGCTTGACGGCAGTATTATACCAAAAGCATGACAAGGTCAATAAAGTAATCTCATATGCGAGCAAAACTTTATCCTCTGTGGAGGAGAAATTCAACGATTGTGAGAAGGCACTCCTGGCAACGGTGTGGGCATTGAAGAATTACCGCCCGTTTATCCAGGGGGAACACATCATAGTGGAGACTCCACACCAGCCTCTGCAATATCTCCAAAGTGACAGAATCCGGGCCGGAAATGTGAGTAATTCCCGAATTACTTCCTGGATTCTGTCAATGCAAGGCTTTCCTGTGGAGGTCAGATATGGCCAAAACAAGAAGAGTCCCCTCGCGCAAGGTCTGGCTGACTTGCATGATTGTGCCAGAGAAAACTGTCTCGAGGACGAAAGTCTAAAAATAAAGGACAACACGGAGGCATACCTTAATTCCCCACACAAAGTCTTTGAAGAGGACAAGTGTGAGGGAATGCCCACTGTCTATGTGGATGGATGCTCTTACCATGTTGACAACAACGGGGAGAAAGAACTGGTGGCCGGCGTAGGGAATGCATGGGTGAATGAGTCCCCAGAACCCTCCGCTGGATACAAAATTGGTCCCCGAAGTAGTCAGGTGGCAGAATTGATGGCTGTGCATCAGGCCATCCTCACTGCTGTCCAGCATCAACTCCGCGAACTGGTCATAATCACAGATTCGGATTATGTACGGAACGGGTTCGTGGAGCACCTGGTTAATTGGAAAACCAGAGGCATGTTATGTGCTAACAACAAACCCTTGAAACATGGGAAGTTGATCCAAAACATTGATGATCTGGTCACCTCGAATGAGATGACCATCTATTGGAAAAAGATCAAGGGTCATTCCAAAGTAGAGGGACCAGACAAAACTGGAAATGACTTAGCTGATCAGCTGGCCAAAACCGGGGCTATCCAAGGGGATCTAATTGAGATTGAGTCCCTGTTGGGGGAAATCCAGGTCACTGCTATCACTAGGTCCCAGACAAATGCTCACAATGATCTTCCAACTGTACAATGGAGTAAGGAGACCCCTGATGCTGATTTGATTACAGCTCAGAGGGGGGATCCCATAATTGGTAAGTTTTACCAGCACCTTGAGGACCCTGAGAACTTTCCCCTGACGGATACCGATTATATTGGGAAAGAGGACCTAAGAGTGTTGATGAAATGTCCAAAAATGTTCCGGATCCAAGACGGTTTGTTGGTAAGGAAATCCAAAGCTGGCCACGATCAGTGGGTGGTTCCTACCTCATTCCGAAGCCTGATGTTAAGTCACGCCCATGATGCGGCCACCGCCGGTCATAGGGGGTTTCACACAACACTGGAAATCTTAAGAGAGGTTGCATACTGGCCACACATGGGACAGGACCTCGACCAATATTTGAAGGGTTGTCTTGTGTGTGCACAATTTCAGCCGACATCCCTCACACACCGGGCGCCTTTACAAAAGAGGGGGATGACACTGCCATGGTCAGATTTACAAATCGACTTTGTAGGCCCTGTGATTCGCTCGGCTAGGGGGAATAAGTACATGTTGACTGTGACATGCTTGTTTACCAAGTGGGTGGAATGTCTCCCAGCCCCAAATTGCAAGGCAGAAACTGCAGCTGCCTTGATGATTAACCACATCTTTTCCCGTTTTGGTCTACCTCAAAGGATTGAGTCAGACAGAGGTAGCCACTTCACCAGTGAAGTAATGACAAAGATGTGGGAGATTCTGGGGGTCAAGAGAAAGCTGCATATTGCTTATAGACCAGCTTCTTCTGGGGCAGTAGAGAGATATAACCGGACAATTGTGAGCATATTAAAGAAGTTTGTGGCAGATTCTGGGCCAAGTTGGGATATCCGATTACCTCTGGTCCTAATGGCCATCAGATCTACCCCTTCATCTGCAACCAAAATGTCACCATTTGAGTTGATGACTGGACGCAAGATGGTGCTTCCTCAGCATTTGCTCTACAGGACCCAAGAGCAGACACTGATAAATGCCTCCACTACTCATGAGTATGTAGAGAATTTAAGGAAACACCTCCAACATGCTTTTGCTTATGCTCAGCGGAATCTAGAAAGATCAGCTGATAGCATGAAGACCCATTATGACCTGAAAACTTCCAGGAAGGAATATCAGGTGGGAGACCGGGTCTATCTATACAACTTCCAAAGGAACCAGGCCAAGCAGCGCAAATTTTTGCCTACATGGAAAGGACCCTTGGAGATCATCGACAAGATCTCCCCTGTGGCCTACAAAATCCACATCCCCAAAGGTCCTTTGGCAGCGGGGGAAGACAAGTGGGTCCACATAAACCAGTTGAAGTGTTGCCATCCCAGGCACGCTCTGCAACAACTGGAGGAATCCTCTGGAATCCTAGCGGGTACTGTCTCAGACTAATTCAGTTCCAATCATAAAACATACCACATCTAGTCTCTAAATATTGTGATTTGCATGAAACTGTCTCTTAGTTATACTGTTTTTTTATCAAAATAAGAATGTAATGTTTCGTCATGATGAAATGCATATGCTGCCCCACTATCTCAACAGTGGTGGAAAAACGTCTATGAGTAGGTATTGCCGCTCTTCCTTTGTCGTCCTAGGAGAAAGAAGACCTTGAGACTGGCCAAGGAGGACGATCCGGAGACCGAGAACGAAGATCCAATGGGCCCGGGGTACCGCCCAATCTTCCCATCAGGACCGGCGAGGAGAACCGATCGATCAGTACCGGATGGAGGAAAAGATGCTGAACTGTGCCATCTATTGGAAGAAGATGAGGAAACATCCCAGGTCTTGCGAGTCCCATTCGTGAAATAGAATGGCCATCGCAAGAGGGGGGCTTGTGGGATGTATTTACCCATGCATCCGAGCCATACCTCAAAACTGTGCAGTACTGACATGGAAAACATCATGATGGCCAGAGCTTCCCAGAAAATGCACAGGGAAATGCATGAAGAATAGGCTGCCACTCATTTTTGCCGATGTTATGGGCACAGAAGGAAACTGCCTAAAACCACCATTGGACTACCCACACAGTAGTCTGAAACCATTGGGAATGGCAATGCTGATTGCCAAAAGCAAACCCATAACTGTTGGGAATTCATTTTCTTAAATCCCAAAAATGGGTGCAGTACCAGTACTCACCACTATCCAAAAGCCGGCAGTTTAAAACCACCCTGTGTTTCTCTGAAGGCAGGCTCAAAATGTCTATTTTAAACATTGCAACACATCTAAAAACTCACTGGACACCAGCAGACATTTGGTAGAATGGAGTGTTGTGTGCCTACAAAATCTGGGAAATGAAGAGCCCAAAACAATGCTTATAACAAAACTGCTATGGAGTCAGCAGTTTAAGTTGCACTGGATTTCAAGACACTAAAATTGAAAATGTTTAGATTAAATGAGTGACCTATGTTTGGTGTCACATGCCTTTGTAACTGTTGAAATGTCATAGTTTTGCACTTAGAATCAGCATTCTAGCTGCATGTGTAAAATTGCAAGTTAATTTAAAAAGCAACAAAAAACATGACAGTTAGCTGAAAGTCTGGCTTAAGGAACTTGATTCTGCCTGGCAACTACCCCCATCAGGAGTGAAACTTGAGTCACAACTGTGTTCCCAGGCCCATCTGCCTTTTTGCTGGCCACACTAAGGATATGCCAACTATCTGATAATTGAATTACCTGTGCTCTGCAGGAAAGTGAACAAAGCCCTGTCCTGATTTAGGCAAAGGTTTTATTACAGCGGTCGTAAAATGTAGCTTCCTCTTGGCAGAAGCTGGGAGGAGTACTGCCTGTGAGAGCAAGCTGGCTTGGCAGAACTGGAAAAACCAGAAATTCAACCTTGTGCTGAGGGTAAACCACACCCCTTTGGAGCCAGAACATAACTTTAAAAAGATGGATCATTCATAGAGCGGACATGTGAAAATTTTATAAATGATACCATAATTCTTGTGATTTTTCTGCCCACAGTTTAAGAGGTTTTTAGAACCGGTGGTATGTTCAGGGGGGTGTCAGCGGAAAGGTGGATATTACTCTAAATGTATGCATGTTAAAAATCTGAAACTTCATCAGTTAATGTCCATACTCCCTGCGCACATGTATGTAAAGTTGGGTCAATGTCCGGAATTGAAAAATCAGTTAAAAAGTCAATTATCTGCCATTTCTGAATGCAAGCTCTTAGAAACAGCAGATTTGGACAGAGACATGGCTAAATTCAGCCACACCATGTATATGTAATTTCAAACAACTGTGTAACTGTGAAATATGGATTTTGATCATATATAGATTTGGGTGCACAGATGACAGGGGAGGTTTTTTCAAGAGATCATAAATGGCTGACATCACTCTGACACAACTTAGTTCCCCAATCAAATGAGAAATGGAAGTTTGACCAATTAGAAGCTGAGAGAGAGGTAGGGTCAGTGATGCTAGAACACACCCACATTCTAAACACATAAAAGCAGACAGACAGGACAGAAAACGACCTTCAATTCCATCTGCCGCTGGAAGCTCTGCCGGAAAAATCCATACTTACCTCCATCAAACCTCCAGAGAGCCAAACTAGAGACTTCAATCTATCCAGAACTAGAGACCCAGACCAGAGAACCAGAGAGAGCTGACCCAGATCACTGTGAAGTGCAGAGACCAGAGGCGAGTTTAAAACCTGACCAGATCCATGGCGAGGCCCATTTCACTCAAGAATATAGTGTGAGTACCTAGAAAACTGTGCAGAACCAATCTCCTAGTTAAAATAATATAATTCAATCTAGCTTAATCTAAGTAGAACTGTCTCCTAACTGTCACCTGTCATTTGCATAGCTGTCACTTGTCATTTTCTAGTTGCAAGCTGCACTTGTCATTTTGAGCTTTTAAAATTTCAAATCTGAAAAACGACCTTCACTAAATCGCTCATATCTCCGCGACCGTTTGTGCTAGAGACTTGCAGTAACTTTCATTTGGAAGATGAGATCCTAGGGTTTCCTAGGACCCCAAAACGATCGTGATAGTCCTTGCGGTTCCTCTGTAATAGCGCTCGGCGCATCCGCGAATTTTGCCGCGATTTGCAAATTTCTCCACGTGTAAAAAGACAGCAGTTTTGCTTTTCCTTGCCAAAAACTTCGTTTACCTGCTAGTTACTACTAAAGCATTGTTAAGGTGATCCTGAATTCATAGAGAGTAGCTATCACTCACCCTGAACCTCTGAAAGGGAATTAAAAGCATGTTAGCATACTTTTCACTGAATTGCCAGCACATATCAAAGCAATTTGGGCCTGTGTTTTCAAACTTCTGTAGTCTAAGCTTGCTGGGGTGAACTGAATTACAGTTGATTGCATTTCTGAGAACTGTGTGCTTCCTTCCATTTCCTTGCATTGCATAAAGAGGGGGGGAGTGAATAGCCAGAGAAAAGTGATTACATTGTTTGGTTGAAATCATATTGAGTATTTTCTGTACTGCATTCATTGAATATTGCATCCACCTGAGCTTACATAAAGCATTCTCTACCACATTATACTTCTGTACCTATTTACCACTGTGCTACCTTATCCATTTCATGTCAACTCCTTATTGATTATAGAGAAGCGTGTTAGTGCCAGATTCTCCGTTGTTAATCTTTAGCATATCAGATTAAGTGTGATATTCAATTATTAATTTATTATAAGGTGTGACATATATATATCTATTGTTTAAATTATCAAATAAACCTTTTAACTTGCAAAACAGAACTACTTCTTGGCTCAGTGGGGTCAGGGGGATTCCAAGAGAGGGGTGTTATATAGGGGTAGTCATCCAGAACGCATGAACTGGACATAAAGATATATCAATAAGGGTTTTCATTCAGTATTATAGACTAGGCGTTGACTTAGCTGTAGTGTTGAATTGAATCCTCTTACAAACTGGGGGCTCGGCCGGACGTTTGGGTTAGAATACCACTTGTGCAGCTTAATACAGTGTGCTAACTGACGGGATACATACATCCGGTCGGATCACCACGCTGCATTACGCTGTGAAGCATTCCTCAAAAGGGACACTCCAAGAAAAGTTCTGTTCTGCAAAAATAAAATACTAACTTCTGTAAGTCAGGACAGAGACCAATCTCTAGAATGACGACCTTGGTAGATATGAAAATAGCCAGAGAGCACTTCTTACATAAACTATTTGTGAGAGGTGAATGGGCTGAGCAGGGCCAGGATGCCTGGTTGCAGGCCATCACGCGACAGGTCACTGAAACAGGGTCAGACTTATGGAGAGATCAGGGTCCATTACATGTGGCCCTGAGTGAACTATATATGGCTCCTAAAGCCAAAGAGGAACACAATAAGATTGCCAGGATAGCAGCATACCTGTACCTATATATGGGAGACATGCAGGATAGATGTGCTGAAAGCCAAAATCTGGCAAATAGGCAACAGGTGGTGTTAGAGAAGGTCCAATCTGACCTAGTCTCTTCTGAGCAGAGGCTGCAGGGGAGCCAGGAGTCAGAAAATGACAGCAGGCAGTACATCATTAAAATAAAAGAGGATATGGGCATCCTACAACAGGAAAAGACAGACCAGGATACCAGATTTCTGGCCCTGCAGAAGGAGCACCAAGACAGTTTGGACTCCTTACTGCAGAACCAGAAAAAGTTGGAGCAACAGATCAATTTCAACAGGGCATGCGCGGAGCAGGTAGTCACCCTGCAAAGCCAGCTAGATAGAGAGAAAGAGGAGAGCAATAAACTGATTCTGAAAGACCTGGATACCCAGGCAGAGTTTGATCAGGAGCGCCAGAAAGCTGGTGCCTTCCAAAGGCAGAAGGACGACCTGGCGGCACAAATGCAGGCTCTTAGTCAGGAAAGAGACGCCATAGGCCAGGAAGTCTGCCATTTAAAAAGGAAAATGGAAGAAAATCACCTGGCCCCCCAGGGGCTGGGTGACCTCCAAAAAGAAAACCAGAACTTGTTAGAGCACACCAGGAGGGTGGAGGATGCTCTAGCAAGAAAGGAGCAGGCCAATAGGGACACAGCTCAGGAGGTAAACCTCCTGCAGCAAAGACTGGCCCAGTTCTCCAGGACCAACCAGGAAGCACAGAGGGAAAATGAGGCCCTCTGTCAACACAAGGATAGGCTCCAACAACAGGTAGCGATGCAGGAGAGACTGATAGAGTCGAGTAAGGCCTTAACAGAGGAACTGAAAGCACAAATGCAGGCTCTTGCATTGCAACAGGGAGCAGGGGCGGATAGAGATGAGGTTCGCTGGGAAATGGAAACTCCGGAGCATAACCTCAGGAGCCCTAGTACCAGAGGCCCTCATACCTCTCAGTCCCTGGACTCTGCCACCCCCATGTCCCCTGGCGCACATGAGCACAGGGCCACAGGGATGGCAGATTACTATCCAGCTAAGAGTATGGGGCTCATAGGCCAGTACCACCCAGGAATGGAGGGGTGGGCATCCGGGTATGGGCACCCAAGTACAGTACAGTTCAGTGGGGAACCCCAGGAGAGTAGGCCCCTTAAGGGCATCCTGAAAACCTCTGCCCAGTTAGGTCAGTGGGGGGGGTACCCATCAAATCCTGGCAGCAAGGAGGAATCTGAAGACTCCTCTGAACTGCGCAGGACACAGGAGACCAGGTCCCCACATTCTGCCAGCCATTCCCAGGCTCGCAGAATCCGGGAAAACCTGGAAGAACAGACGGGAACCTCTGGGAGCAGTGCCTCCGAGTCCGAGGACGAATGGACAAGGGTTACCCGAACCAAAAAGGCCAATAAGGCAAAAAGGGCCTTGCTTAAGGACCCCTTAAAACAGATTAAGGCAATCAGGAGTGTCATCACGCCTTACCATAAGAACGCTAAGTATTCTGTTTGGGAGCACTTAGAGTTGTTTGAACAAATGATGGAGACTGTCCATTTGAAGGACAGCCAAAGCTGTATTCAATATGTAAAGTGGACCTTCTCCCCGGAATACTCCAGTTTCTTTGCGGGGCTGGAGGACCAAAATCATTTAAGATGGTCCACCTATAAGGCGGCCATCCTGAAACATTTTTCCATTCATAGAAATCCTCAAGAGGCTCGCAAGGCAGCCTACAATTTACAATGTGGGGAGGATCAGGCCCCACAAGAATTTGTGCAGGAGTTAAAGCGTGCTTTTGCACAGACCACAAGAAGGGTGCGCACGGATAGCAGAGAATTTATAAATACGTTTTTCCATGCCTTGCCCAAATATATCATGACCCAGCTCGTGAGGGATTTTCACGAGAAAAGATCTTTAGACTGGGTCATTGAACAGGCTACCCGGATCTATGAGGTGCAGAAACCGATAGATAGCAAAAGTAATGCCCAGAAAAACCCCAAAGCGAACAGCACCCCTGCTGCTGCCAAGGTGGCAGAGGTAAAGGTCACCCCCGTTTTGGATTTGGAGATGGGGGGGCCTAAAAACCTACCTGCACCTAATAATGCTAGGCCCAGGAGGTCCTTGGGTCAGTCACAGACAGGGAGCCAAGGAGGCAGCCCCACAAATGGGGTCCCTCGCTCTCCTGATTATGTAAGTCCCCGTTACAAGGGAAATCGACCCATCCTGGGTTATGTGTGGACTCCTCCAGCCCAAGGGGGGGGGTCCAGCCAAGCACCTAACCCAGGGAACTTCCCTCCAAACTTCCCACAGGAGGGCAGAAATTTACCAAACCCTGGGCAGAACTTTTTCCCCAGATATCCTCCCGACTTTCAGCCCCAAAACCATCCATCCTTCTTTCCCCAATTCCCTGAGCCCAGACCACTGAATCCGGGAGAGGGGAGGCCAAGGGTGGAGGGGTACCCAAATCTTCCCAACCCGGGGTATTACCAGAGGAGGGACAGCTACCCTTCCCGGGATCAGCCCAGGGGAGAAAACAGGGCCCCGTATCAGCCTGAGCGGGATTCCCAGTTAGAGCGCCAGGTTCAAAACATGGCGCGGGATCTGGGTCACATACTGAGGGCTCAGCAGAACCCTCAGATGGGCGTGCCGGCGCAGAACGCACCCAACTCTGGACCTGGTGCTCCAGAACAATGACGGGGGCAGCACCCCGATAACACACCGGTTCCCAGGGAGGAGGCACAAGGGGAAGGGGGGTGTAAAGCCTTGGAGGAAGCTTCCTTCCTCACTTGTAAACAGCCCCTGGAAACCCAGGAACCGGAAACAAAATCTCTTGCCCCTGAAAGTCTGCCTCCTCGTCGAGGGGACGGCAGATTTGGACATTAAAATTGGGCGACACAAGTTGAAACACCCGGTCATAGTTGTGACCCCAGAGGGCACCCCTTGTTTACTAGGGAATGACCTCCTGAGAAGGTTGTCACCCCTAATAGATTGTGTAAACAAGGTCCTCTGGACCCAGACTAGCCGACCAATAAAATTAAAACAGAGTGTCAACCATGTTAGTTTAAACGGCACCTGCCACATGGTTGAACAAAAACCTGACCAAGTAGAATTTCACTTCCAGAATAGCCAAATTCCAGACGTGACAGTAATAGCAGTAGGACAACAGACTGGTGATGGGGGGTCCTCTCTATTTCTGAAAATCAACCTTCCTTCCAGTCTAAAGTGGTATTCCACGCTGGAAGGAAACACTCTGAAATTCTATACCAATCCACAATCTGAAACTCCCACTCCGATAGTCCAGAAAGAGGTGAAATCAGCTCAGAGCCTGGCTGATATTCAGCAAATTGGAGAGCAGTTGTTCATCCCTGTTCAGTTAAATGATGGGAAGGACTCTGTTCTCGCTCGAGTGTGTGTGAACAACGGTAAGAGCTTCATCAGCGAAGCCATGTTCCGCCAACTCCCAAAAGATCCAGCCATTCCCACCTTCAAACTGATAGACAAATGGGAAATGGACCTGGAAGCACCTGATTCCAAACATCTCCTGCCAAGCAGGTGTATGCTCAAAATCTCCATTGGCAACAAGAGCATAGTCCACAATTGTTGGGTCGTGCGAGACGTCCCTGCCGCCTTTTACTTAGGCAATGACATTCTGAATCGCTTCGCCATTAGTTTGGACCTAATAAACTTCAAAGCTTGGTCCCGATTAGCGGATAATCCCATGGGCTTTGATGATCCAGAAAAAGCATTTAGGTCAGCTCAATTGCTACCTTATGCAGTTGAAATTCAGGTTAAAGAGGAAGTCACCATCCCAGAAAGGACCCGACAATTCTCCCTGGAAGTGAAAGTTAAAAGGGGACAAGAGTTGAAAAACCCTGATGCATACATACATCTAAATGCTTCTCTCCAACAGCAAGGGTTGGGGGTAAACCCAACACCATTAGTCAACATAGAACATGACACCATTCTAATAGAGGTGGATAACAGCGACTTAAAGAGTATTACTCTAGCCGCAGGCACCATTATTGGAATGGCGGTTGATGACCGACATTTTTCCATCGACTTAGTAAATGAACTGTTAGGACTAATCCCCAAGGACTGTTTTGACAGTGACAGTGAGGACAATACAACACCAGACAGGATTTTTACCCGGCATGGGGGGAACCTCCTGGTGTACACTTCCTGCCCCTATGGTAAGGAAGATGTGACTTGTGACTTCAGGAGGGATGAGGTGATTTTCCAGGTCCATGAGGGCTGCCTTTCCCACCTGAAGCCTCCAGTCCAAATCAGCACTCTGACCAGGGACTTCTCCACCCAGCTGGAGGAGGCCGCGGAGATAGCCAAACCAGAAGTCTTTCCAGGCTTCAGGCAGATGGTGGAAGAGAGAGTCAACCTAGCTGATGCCTGTGTGACTCTGGAACAAAAGCAAAAGTTGAAACAAGTTTTCTTGGATTTCCAAGATCTCTTTGCGGTAGACTCATATGACTGTGGTCGCACTGACATCCACACAACAACAATCCCCACGGACCCTGGTATGACTCCAGTGTTTGTGAAGCAATATCGCTTGCCTCTCGCATCAATGGAGTCCCTTACTGAAATAATTAAGAACCTTGAGTCCCGGGGAATAATCCGTCCAGTCCACAGCACCTTCAATAATCCGGTGCTGGGAATATTGAAGCCAAACGGCCAGTGGAGACTCTGCGCCGACCTCAGGGAGCTCAACAAACGGGTCCATACTTCCCGATGGCCTCTGCCCTACATTGACCAAGGGCTGGCCCAGATCCAGGGGTCACAGGTATTCACTGCAATAGACCTGACCAATGGATACTGGACTGTGCCTGTCAGTAGGGAGGACCAATACAAGCTGGCTTTTACCTTTGGGGGCCAGCAGTACACCTGGACCCGGACTCCCTTCGGATACCTCAACTCCGGCAATGAATTCAACATTTTCCTACATAAGGCCATGCCCGACCTGGGTGCGAGGGGTAACCTGGCTTATGTAGATGATGTCCTCATCAAAAGTTCATCTGTGGAGGAACACATAGCAGAGATCCGTTATGTTCTGACGCAGTTGAGGGCCGCCGGAGCAAAACTTTCCTTTCAGAAAGCACAGTGGTGTAGAACCCGTGTTAATTTCTTGGGGCATGAGATTACTCCTCAGGGTCTCTGTCCCCAGGAAAAGAAAGTGGAAGCACTTCAAAAATTGAAAGACCCCACAACTCTGCGGGAACTAAGGAGCCTCCTTGGACTGACTAATTACAGCAGAAAGTTCATTGAGGGCTACGCAGAGATCACCAGACCCCTGATTCATCTCCTGAAGGGGGGGGTCAAGTGGGAATGGGGTACAGAACAAGCCGAGGCAGTAAAACAACTCAAGAGAAGCCTCTCACAAGCGCCTTGCCTAGCTTACCCTGTCAGAAACAAGGAGTTCTTCCTGGAGACGGGGTTTTCTAATACGTGCTTGACGGCAGTATTATACCAAAAGCATGACAAGGTCAATAAAGTAATCTCATATGCGAGCAAAACTTTATCCTCTGTGGAGGAGAAATTCAACGATTGTGAGAAGGCACTCCTGGCAATGGTGTGGGCATTGAAGAATTACCGCCCGTTTATCCAGGGGGAACACATCATAGTGGAGACTCCACACCAGCCTCTGCAATATCTCCAAAGTGACAGAATCCGGGCCGGAAATGTGAGTAATTCCCGAATTACTTCCTGGATTCTGTCAATGCAAGGCTTTCCTGTGGAGGTCAGATATGGCCAAAACAAGAAGAGTCCCCTCGCGCAAGGTCTGGCTGACTTGCATGATTGTGCCAGAGAATACTGTCTCGAGGACGAAAGTCTAAAAATAAAGGACAACACGGAGGCATACCTTAATTCCCCACACAAAGTCTTTGAAGAGGACAAGTGTGAGGGAATGCCCACTGTCTATGTGGATGGATGCTCTTACCATGTTGACAACAACGGGGAGAAAGAACTGGTGGCCGGCGTAGGGAATGCATGGGTGAATGAGTCCCCAGAACCCTCCGCTGGATACAAAATTGGTCCCCGAAGTAGTCAGGTGGCAGAATTGATGGCTGTGCATCAGGCCATCCTCACTGCTGTCCAGCATCAACTCCGCGAACTGGTCATAATCACAGATTCGGATTATGTACGGAACGGGTTCGTGGAGCACCTGGTTAATTGGAAAACCAGAGGCATGTTATGTGCTAACAACAAACCCTTGAAACATGGGAAGTTGATCCAAAACATTGATGATCTGGTCACCTCGAATGAGATGACCATCTATTGGAAAAAGATCAAGGGTCATTCCAAAGTAGAGGGACCAGACAAAACTGGAAATGACTTAGCTGATCAGCTGGCCAAAACCGGGGCTATCCAAGGGGATCTAATTGAGATTGAGTCCCTGTTGGGGGAAATCCAGGTCACTGCTATCACTAGGTCCCAGACAAATGCTCACAATGATCTTCCAACTGTAAATGGAGTAAGGAGACCCCTGATGCTGATTTGATTACAGCTCAGAGGGGGGATCCCATAATTGGTAAGTTTTACCAGCACCTTGAGGACCCTGAGAACTTTCCCCTGACGGATACCGATTATATTGGGAAAGAGGACCTAAGAGTGTTGATGAAATGTCCAAAAATGTTCCGGATCCAAGACGGTTTGTTGGTAAGGAAATCCAAAGCTGGCCACGATCAGTGGGTGGTTCCTACCTCATTCCGAAGCCTGATGTTAAGTCACGCCCATGATGCGGCCACCGCCGGTCATAGGGGGTTTCACACAACACTGGAAATCTTAAGAGAGGTTGCATACTGGCCACACATGGGACAGGACCTCGACCAATATTTGAAGGGTTGTCTTGTGTGTGCACAATTTCAGCCGACATCCCTCACACACCGGGCGCCTTTACAAAAGAGGGGGATGACACTGCCATGGTCAGATTTACAAATCGACTTTGTAGGCCCTGTGATTCGCTCGGCTAGGGGGAATAAGTACATGTTGACTGTGACATGCTTGTTTACCAAGTGGGTGGAATGTCTCCCAGCCCCAAATTGCAAGGCAGAAACTGCAGCTGCCTTGATGATTAACCACATCTTTTCCCGTTTTGGTCTACCTCAAAGGATTGAGTCAGACAGAGGTAGCCACTTCACCAGTGAAGTAATGACAAAGATGTGGGAGATTCTGGGGGTCAAGAGAAAGCTGCATATTGCTTATAGACCAGCTTCTTCTGGGGCAGTAGAGAGATATAACCGGACAATTGTGAGCATATTAAAGAAGTTTGTGGCAGATTCTGGGCCAAGTTGGGATATCCGATTACCTCTGGTCCTAATGGCCATCAGATCTACCCCTTCATCTGCAACCAAAATGTCACCATTTGAGTTGATGACTGGACGCAAGATGGTGCTTCCTCAGCATTTGCTCTACAGGACCCAAGAGCAGACACTGATAAATGCCTCCACTACTCATGAGTATGTAGAGAATTTAAGGAAACACCTCCAACATGCTTTTGCTTATGCTCAGCGGAATCTAGAAAGATCAGCTGATAGCATGAAGACCCATTATGACCTGAAAACTTCCAGGAAGGAATATCAGGTGGGAGACCGGGTCTATCTATACAACTTCCAAAGGAACCAGGCCAAGCAGCGCAAATTTTTGCCTACATGGAAAGGACCCTTGGAGATCATCGACAAGATCTCCCCTGTGGCCTACAAAATCCACATCCCCAAAGGTCCTTTGGCAGCGGGGGAAGACAAGTGGGTCCACATAAACCAGTTGAAGTGTTGCCATCCCAGGCACGCTCTGCAACAACTGGAGGAATCCTCTGGAATCCTAGCGGGTACTGTCTCAGACTAATTCAGTTCCAATCATAAAACATACCACATCTAGTCTCTAAATATTGTGATTTGCATGAAACTGTCTCTTAGTTATACTGTTTTTTTATCAAAATAAGAATGTAATGTTTCGTCATGATGAAATGCATATGCTGCCCCACTATCTCAACAGTGGTGGAAAAACGTCTATGAGTAGGTATTGCCGCTCTTCCTTTGTCGTCCTAGGAGAAAGAAGACCTTGAGACTGGCCAAGGAGGACGATCCGGAGACCGAGAACGAAGATCCAATGGGCCCGGGGTACCGCCCAATCTTCCCATCAGGACCGGCGAGGAGAACCGATCGATCAGTACCGGATGGAGGAAAAGATGCTGAACTGTGCCATCTATTGGAAGAAGATGAGGAAACATCCCAGGTCTTGCGAGTCCCATTCGTGAAATAGAATGGCCATCGCAAGAGGGGGGCTTGTGGGATGTATTTACCCATGCATCCGAGCCATACCTCAAAACTGTGCAGTACTGACATGGAAAACATCATGATGGCCAGAGCTTCCCAGAAAATGCACAGGGAAATGCATGAAGAATAGGCTGCCACTCATTTTTGCCGATGTTATGGGCACAGAAGGAAACTGCCTAAAACCACCATTGGACTACCCACACAGTAGTCTGAAACCATTGGGAATGGCAATGCTGATTGCCAAAAGCAAACCCATAACTGTTGGGAATTCATTTTCTTAAATCCCAAAAATGGGTGCAGTACCAGTACTCACCACTATCCAAAAGCCGGCAGTTTAAAACCACCCTGTGTTTCTCTGAAGGCAGGCTCAAAATGTCTATTTTAAACATTGCAACACATCTAAAAACTCACTGGACACCAGCAGACATTTGGTAGAATGGAGTGTTGTGTGCCTACAAAATCTGGGAAATGAAGAGCCCAAAACAATGCTTATAACAAAACTGCTATGGAGTCAGCAGTTTAAGTTGCACTGGATTTCAAGACACTAAAATCGAAAATGTTTAGATTAAATGAGTGACCTATGTTTGGTGTCACATGCCTTTGTAACTGTTGAAATGTCATAGTTTTGCACTTAGAATCAGCATTCTAGCTGCATGTGTAAAATTGCAAGTTAATTTAAAAAGCAACAAAAAACATGACAGTTAGCTGAAAGTCTGGCTTAAGGAACTTGATTCTGCCTGGCAACTACCCCCATCAGGAGTGAAACTTGAGTCACAACTGTGTTCCCAGGCCCATCTGCCTTTTTGCTGGCCACACTAAGGATATGCCATCTATCTGATAATTGAATTACCTGTGCTCTGCAGGAAAGTGAACAAAGCCCTGTCCTGACTCAGGCAAAGGTTTTATTACAGCGGTCGTAAAATGTAGCTTCCTCTTGGCAGAAGCTGGGAGGAGCACTGCCTGTGAGAGCAAGCTGGCTTGGCAGAACTGGAAAAACCAGAAATTCAACCTTGTGCTGAGGGTAAACCACACCCCTTTGGAGCCAGAACATAACTTTAAAAAGATGGATCATTCATAGAGCGGACATGTGAAAATTTTATAAATGATACCATAATTCTTGTGATTTTTCTGCCCACAGTTTAAGAGGTTTTTAGAACCGGTGGTATGTTCAGGGGGGTGTCAGCGGAAAGGTGGATATTACTCTAAATGTATGCATGTTAAAAATCTGAAACTTCATCAGTTAATGTCCATACTCCCTGCGCACATGTATGTAAAGTTGGGTCAATGTCCGGAATTGAAAAATCAGTTAAAAAGTCAATTATCTGCCATTTCTGAATGCAAGCTCTTAGAAACAGCAGATTTGGACAGAGACATGGCTAAATTCAGCCACACCATGTATATGTAATTTCAAACAACTGTGTAACTGTGAAATATGGATTTTGATCATATATAGATTTGGGTGCACAGATGACAGGGGAGGTTTTTTCAAGAGATCATAAATGGCTGACATCACTCTGACACAACTTAGTTCCCCAATCAAATGAGAAATGGAAGTTTGACCAATTAGAAGCTGAGAGAGAGGTAGGGTCAGTGATGCTAGAACACACCCACATTCTAAACACATAAAAGCAGACAGATAGGACAGAAAACGACCTTCAATTCCATCTGCCGCTGGAAGCTCTGCCGGAAAAATGCATACTTACCTCCATCAAACCTCCAGAGAGCCAAACTAGAGACTTCAATCTATCCAGAACTAGAGACCCAGACCAGAGAACCAGAGAGAGCTGACCCAGATCACTGTGAAGTGCAGAGACCAGAGGCGAGTTTAAAACCTGACCAGATCCATGGCGAGGCCCATTTAACTCAAGAATATAGTGTGAGTACCTAGAAAACTGTGCAGAACCAATCTCCTAGTTAAAATAATATAATTCAATCTAGCTTAATCTAAGTAGAACTGTCTCCTAACTGTCACCTGTCATTTGCATAGCTGTCACTTGTCATTTTCTAGTTGCAAGCTGCACTTGTCATTTTGAGCTTTTAAAATTTCAAATCTGAAAAACGACCTTCACTAAATCGCTCATATCTCCGCGACCGTTTGTGCTAGAGACTTGCAGTAACTTTCATTTGGAAGATGAGATCCTAGGGTTTCCTAGGACCCCAAAACGATCGTGATAGTCCTTGCGGTTCCTCTGTAATAGCGCTCGGCGCATCCGCAAATTTTGCCGCGATTTGCAAATTTCTCCACGTGTAAAAAGACAGCAGTTTTGCTTTTCCTTGCCAAAAACTTCGTTTACCTGCTAGTTACTACTAAAGCATTGTTAAGGTGATCCTGAATTCATAGAGAGTAGCTATCACTCACCCTGAACCTCTGAAAGGGAATTAAAAGCATGTTAGCATACTTTTCACTGAATTGCCAGCACATATCAAAGCAATTTGGGCCTGTGTTTTCAAACTTCTGTAGTCTAAGCTTGCTGGGGTGAACTGAATTACAGTTGATTGCATTTCTGAGAACTGTGTGCTTCCTTCCATTTCCTTGCATTGCATAAAGAGGGGGGGAGTGAATAGCCAGAGAAAAGTGATTACATTGTTTGGTTGAAATCATATTGAGTATTTTCTGTACTGCATTCATTGAATATTGCATCCACCTGAGCTTACATAAAGCATTCTCTACCACATTATACTTCTGTACCTATTTACCACTGTGCTACCTTATCCATTTCATGTCAACTCCTTATTGATTATAGAGAAGCGTGTTAGTGCCAGATTCTCCGTTGTTAATCTTTAGCATATCAGATTAAGTGTGATATTCAATTATTAATTTATTATAAGGTGTGACATATATATATATCTATTGTTTAAATTATCAAATAAACCTTTTAACTTGCAAAACAGAACTACTTCTTGGCTCAGTGGGGTCAGGGGGATTCCAAGAGAGGGGTGTTATATAGGGGTAGTCATCCAGAACGCATGAACTGGACATAAAGATATATCAATAAGGGTTTTCATTCAGTATTATAGACTAGGCGTTGACTTAGCTGTAGTGTTGAATTGAATCCTCTTACACCACCTTGCCCCTGTAGATGTTTTTGGGCTGAGAGGGTGCCATTTGCTCGAGGAAGAGGAGCCCTCGTTGCCACCACCAGACGCCCCTGGTCTTTCAGGCTCCCCAGGGGGGCTGGTCCGACTCCTGTCCAACCATCTCCTTCGTAGACACGACTCTCTCAACCCTCCGTGCCTGATACCACCTTGCCCCCGCAGATGTTTTTGGGCTGAGAGAACACCATTTGTTCGAGGAAGCGGAGCCCTCGTTGCCACACCAGAACACCCCTGCCTGTATTTGAACAGAAAACAATTTGTTATCCACCCAATGCAGACATGAGGCATACTGTGGACACTTGTAGGCTGTGTCCCAAAAGCATTGCCTCGTGGATAGGTACCTTCCCTCATACATAAATGCCTTTGTCAGCTGAGTGAATAATTGACCACCCTGTCATCTCAGGGAAATCTTGGTTGGTGCAATCGCTACCTGTCCGTATGGATCATCTCCCCCAAGGAATGCCTCCCGGAAAACCCTTTCGAGTGGCTCCTGAAAACCAACCAGCCTATTATCCCTCGACCCTCCTCATAACTACTAAGTACTCCCATATCTAAACAACTTCAGGCCATGCTACAGCCTTCTGCCGAATTGCATTCTGGTATTTGTAGTCTCGTTACCCAGAAGTGGGGCTTATTTGTATCCATACAACCTATACTATTAGCCATAATTTTATTATCCACCCGCCATGTTTCCGCTAATCTTTCAGTAATTGTGCCTCTTAAAAGAATGTTAAGTCCCGTGGCACGCTATCCTGCCCTAAAGACGTAGAAACCCACTTTAAGAAACCTTTACTCGGTCCAGATGCACCCTAACATTTTTCTTGGATGTTGCATAAAAATCCAGACACGCGAGTTCCGCACGTTGCTGTGCTATGGCAAGTGTACTTAACTATTCACCTCCCGCGGGAGGGACCAGTGACTCACTACGCGCAGCAGTGCCCCCCCCACGCAACAGTACCCGGGGCTGTCCCCCCAATTGCCTGGCCATATGCCCCCCTGCCGTAAAGCCAATCTGATCAACCCAGGAGATATACCCGCACCCATCTCTCAAACCCAACAGTTGTGGGCTGTGTATACGCCTAAGGGATACGCCAGGCACAATCCCCTGGCCATGCACCCTTCTTGCACCTGCTACCATCGATGGCTAGTAAATACCCCAATATTCCATGGCCTTGTGCGTACACCTGTTACCAACAATGTACAGTAATACCACGGGCAACCATATCCCGTGGCCATGCACTTACACCATGTTTGCACCTACTAACATCAATGGTCAGAAAATCCCTATTCGTAGCAAGTATTCCCTATTATTCGTGTGGACATTACTGGAAACCAACTCTGATTACTTTTGTTTATTTGGAAAAACCAATCCCATGCCTGTGTAATGAAAGAAAATGTCTTCACTGCAAAGCCGCCATTTTTCCATTTCCAAAACAATAGAGAGCACCTTGACCAATGCGTAGCAGCTGCATGCAATCCGCCTTACTTAGAAATGCACATGGCAAATGCCTAAACGCATTCTGGGACTTAGTCTTGCAGGTATACAGGGCACTAAACCCCGGCCAGGGGCATGACTGCGTCTGGCATAAATTAATTTACCGAATAAAAGCCAATCTGATACCAATCCTGTGCCCATCTACCATTCCCATAATGCACCAAAATGGGCTCAAAACCTTAAACGCAACCCCTAAACACGGCCACTGACCCCATTTCATTTCAGCCCGCAAGTATTGCAGCAGTTCTTTAAAGCTGTGCCCGTACCTGGACCTCACTTGTAAAGGCACAACATTGCCACACCAACCTTAGGGGTTATCCGTTCCTTATGCAATCACGGCCTCCAACCATACCAGCGAACACTGCGCCTATACCATACTGTGCATTGCCCATTGACCCTAAGCGAACCCTCGTAAGTGAAAAGCTCGCCCTGTTTCGTCCCAAATGCACATCACACCTGCTTATACCGCTGTAAGTAGCGAACTGACCAGTTATATTACAACCCCAATATCTTTGTTGATCCCCTGAGCTACAGAAACATGGGGGGAGAGGCCACCCCTAAACGCAAAATCGCGCCTTAAAAACACTAGCATACCGGTGCGTTACAACTGGCCTATCATAAAATTCCCCCGCACTTTGCTATTACGTCCCTGCTATACTTCTTAGCCCACATTTGTGCCCATGTCGCACCATCATGCAACTCAATCCTACCATCTTGCCTCGTGGTGCTCCGACACCCGACACCAGAGTCCAGCCATAATGCTTAATAACAACATTTTGTCCCCGCTGCCTCGTGATGCACCCCCTAACGTTGGAAAGAGGCATGCCATAATCCTTGCAGCGCAACTGGGTGCTACCTGCCTCGTGGCGCTCCCACACATAATGTAAGGCGTCATTCAATACTGTTTATAGTGCCCTTTTGTAGTCCCTGCCCAGAGGCCTCCCCCATCCCTTGGGAAGAGTCGTATCTGCTTGTCCCGCCATTGCAAACGTCAGATCTTTCCTTTTCGTACCGACAGTTTAAATAGTTCCCAAGGAGGCGTTTGACAGTAACATGTGTCGTAAATTGTGCAATTTAACGACTACCGTACAGTAACTGGTCAAAACTGCTAGGCGCACAGTGAAGTAACACACCATAGTAGCTTCTACGCATTGTCACTTTCGTGACGCCCCTCCCGTGCCTGCAATACTAAACCAGTTGACCACAACTACTACTGCCCGCACAACCGCAATGGAAGAATTCATGCCCGCCTTTCTAGAACCTCTTAATAATTGTGTATGAACTATGTTAGGTTACTCATACCGTGTTTAATACCCAGGGGCTTCTATGCGCGGAACGAACCTGGAGTGCTTTGTACCGTCATGCTCCCAAGGTGAGCACGTTACCCCTTGAGCTATCCTCCTCCTTATAAAGTAAGAATGCTGCCTTAAAACCAAATTGCCCCGAACCACCGCCGGTTTAGGAGAACAGTTTCTTATCCATTAGGCCACCGGGACCACTCGTGTGTGACAACCCACCCAGTGCTGTGTTAACAGAAACCACCCGCCTGATCTGCGTGTTGCGGACAACCTCAGCTCGCAACTCCAACTTTCCTAAAATGTGTCACCTGGGTGGGCATTAGATCGGTACCCACGTCCGACCCCTAAGGTGCCATATGTAATTTACTCCGCAAGTTCTGCTGCAGCGCTTATTAATGTGCGAAATCGGACCACTACTCCCACAATTATTCCTTAGTTGTATACTCCTACCTAGTTCCACAACGATTGCCCTAACGCAGCTTCGCCCGACTGAGCTGTTGGACTGGACACCCTGCATCAAAAGCACCTAAAACCTTAAACCCCTGCGGCAATTCCCATAAGATCGACCGCCGACCAGCTCCCTTATTGTCGTTTAATACGAGCGCGTACCCCGAGGGGACAGACACCCCGGAGTGACGTAGACCCAGCGCGGAGATGTCATGACCCAAAACCAAGCCCGAGTAACATTTAGGTTTGCTGTGTTGCAGCACAAAAAATCAATCGGGCTCGCCGCCACACGACCCCACTAGGACCCACCTAATAAAGAGGCCATCCAAACCGCTGACGCTGCACCTGGAAACATAACAATGGGTAACTCGAGTAATGAGGGCAGCCTGCTTCTGCTCTATGTGCCCGCGAAGAAAACAATAATTTGGCACGTATATAGCGCTACGAACCCTCAGGTATCTGAGCGCTTCTTATTATTACCCATGGTGTGTGGTGCTCATTTATCGACCTCGGAAGGATGAAAGGCTGAGTTTGGCCCCACCGGGATTCGAACCTGCGTTAGCAGACTCTGCACCGATGTCAAAGCAAGCATTCTACTCGCTGTGCCACTTGAAACAGATACTTTACGACGCGTTTCTTCTCGAGTGTATGTTCCCATTGCCAAACGTTTCTAAAATTCCAGCCCTTTTCCTCTGAACACAGGAACACTTTTTCGATTTATCTCAGTAGCACAGGGGTTATGAACTGAGGAGACCGATCGTCACGGAATTAACCCCATATGCGCCCGCCGCGCTTCAAAAGCGCTAAAACTTAAACCCCTGCAGCAACCCACCTAACCTCGATCGCCGACCCGTTCCCTTACTCTCCTATTAATACGGAGAGCGCACCCAGCTACTTCTGAAGCGACAACAGCGCATATATGGCGCTATATCCACCCCGCTCCTTACCCGACGCATACTCCTAGCTGGAACACCATCCACTCCGTCACTGGAAATCTCCTTGCTGGAACACCATTCCACTCCTTCACTGGAAATCGCCCCAACATCGCCACTCTTTGTCTTTCAGGGTCGAAAAAGCACTCCTGCAGCCACAGCATCGCGGGATCACAGACTCACAAACAGCAACCGAAAACGAAGTCCTCCACTTTTGGCGGGCGCCCAGCTGCTGGAAGAGCTGCAAGTGCCCCTGCGCCGGGCGCCCGCCGCTTTTATGTCCCAAGCCCCGCCTCCTTCCTTTGTTGCCCTTCGCGGGCTTTCCCGGGCTCTTGTCGCCCTCTCCTCTGGCTCCTTTGCCGCCCTCTCCCCTGCCCCTGGGGGGGAGGGGCGAGAGAGCGTCCAGGAGGAAGGCCCCTGCCCCGGTTATCGGGGTGCCTCCTCCACTTGCTGCGCTCTCCGTTCGTCACCTTCAGAAAAAGCACGTCGCTTTCTAGGGATGTGCGGGTGTGTGTCGCGCCTCGCCAATCTGATGCCCTGTGCCTTGCTGCCAAATGCTCAGGTTGACTGGATCAGAAATGGACAAGCACGAGACTCACCGTAGTTGCAGGAATGTCTGAGTCCACTTTGGTGGCATGCAGGGCAGTGTTGGTGCCAGGGCATTCTGGGTTTATAGCATTGCACGAGGGCCAACTTCACAGCAGTGCTCGACCACTCATGCCAGTTCCAAGATGGCAGCCTCCCACTTTACACGGTGGCCCCCAGCCCTCGCCAAAAAAGCTATCTTAATTAACCAACCACAAAACCCAAAACATTACTGCCCGTGAATACTCTGATTCAGGGGAAACGCGGACTGGGCAAAGGTTCCATTACAGCTCCAAACCTTGGAAAATAGTCTGATGGCAGAATACTGGCACAATACTGGCTGCAGAAAGGGTCAAAAAGGAGTAGAGGGTATCGTGTGGAAGGATGGAAGGATGGAGGAAACATCCAGAAGAAGGCTGTAATCGGTCATGGGAAGGTTGGTAAAAATTCTACAGGGGTTGTTGGGGGTAGCTGTGAGGAGGAGGTGGCGAGTCTACAGGAGAGGAGGTTGGTTGGTGTTGTACAGACTGTGGTCAGCAGAGGCTGTGAGGAGAAGGTTGTGCCTTTATCATCTTTTATTAAAATTATGCAAAATCTTTCAGAAAAGTTCCAAGTATAACTACTCTTATGGACGTGGTCCTCAATGTTTTGCTCTCCAGATGTTTGAGACTACAACACCCATTAACCATAGCCAGCATGGTCAATGGTTTGGAGTCAAAGTCCAAAACATCTGGAGAGCCAAAGGTTGCAGGTCCCTGACATAAAGACCCCAGACAGGTCCTGCTCATAGATAGAAAGCCGGATTCGGGACGATACAAGCCCAGAGGGAACACAGCAGTAAGAAAACAGATCTTGCAAGCACCAAGCGTTTAAATAGGCACCTACTAGGACGTGCGCAGCTGGATTCAATGGCCCAGATGCAGCATAGCACAGACATTCGGCGAGGAAGGGAAATACTACATGAACCACAATGCAGTGGGAGTGAACTGTGAAAAGTCCCTGGAACAGATTAGGGTTTGTAGAGAGTTGTGCAATAGGTCATGGAGGTTTACAGACATCGTTGAAATGAAACACAATGAATACTGAACACCAGAGGGCTTTGGGCCCCCACCTCATGGCAAAATGGCAGACTTGTGACGGTTACCAGTCAAATGGTCGAAAACATTTGGTTGACAGGACAATTGGTCGACACCATTTGGTCGAATGCCAAATGGTCGAATTTTTTTTTTTTTAACCCTTTTTTGGTTTTTTTGGGGAACCCCCCAACCCCCTTTTTTTTCTTTTTTTTTCCCCACACGAAAACCCACAAAACACATATATATATATAAAAAAAAAAATTCGACCAATTGACCGGACACCACTTGTGACAGCATCCCCAGGTAACAGTAGGTTTCTGTGACTTTGAACTTGATGTGGGTGAGCCTATGGAAAACGGGAAAAATAGGTTGAAGGGTGAATATAATATATTTTTAAAGCATAATGAAAAGTGATTCAGCGCTCATTAAATTCAGAGATGGGAAACCTGTGCACATTTCTCAAGGTCTTTCAGTAATTGTATAGGGCACTGTTAGAATATATCGGCCCTGTTAGGAAACATCAATGTAAAGGTGGACTTCTAGTAGCCATGACTACTGAAAATAAGGCACTACACACACTTCAGATCACTCTGTTCTACTCTGCCAGACCTCTTATTTCAGCGCTGATAGGAGCTGGAGTACTGCTCACCTCCCTCATAGATAAGTCAGGGCCTCCATCGGGGACATAGCACAAAGTCGAAAGAGCAAATGGCTAGGTGGGTTGGGGGGATACAGATGCTCTCAGGGCAGACTCTGCAAAGGCAAGGAACTGGGGTTCCCAAGTGGACTACCTCCATGTGTAACAGCACATGATGGCCAGGATGGTAACTGTAGTACAATCAGGAAGCGATGACACCTCGAAAAGCTGATTTTCTCACTGAGGACGAGCGACTACTCCGATGTCTCCTGCGGTCCGCTGGACTCTTTTTTGAGCCACGAAGGTCCTGATAGGATTGTATCACGCAGTCCGCCTCCCGGTGAATCACCAAATTGGGCCTAATCTCTCCGACTTATCCAGTAAACAGGCCTGCAGCTGACTTGACATGTTCTGGAATTTCTTCCTGCCCTTATCTGATGATGTAGACCTTCAGACTGTTTGCCCCTGTGCAACTCATTACGATTACTTAGGACTCCCTATATGCACAATTTTCCTGTCCTGATGAAGGCCGACTAAACTACAGCTACTCAAGAATAGCTCTGAGGCCGAAACATAGTTGTGTTGACCTGTTTGTCTGTGTTTAAACATGTTTACTGTTACACAATTCAATACACCTGCACATCGTGTACTGCAATTACACTAATGCTGCTCATGTCATCCCCCACAAGGGAATATAGAGAATGTAATTGCTGCAAATTTTGACCCAAAGAGTTTCATTTGGGCTATGTATCTATGTACTATGTTAGGTATGTTTCATGTATTTTATTGAGTATCCTATGTTTCTCTGTGTATATAACACTTGTTTCTTATGTATTAAATCATAATCAAAGTAGCAGTCATTGTCACAAATTTTGTGCTTATCGACTGTCAGGATTTAATGTTTTTTTCTTTTGGGTTTCTATAACCTTGCTCATTGGTGTTTGATAAACTGCATGAACTAGCTCCACCCATGATAACTGGCAATCACCAATTAACTGACCTGCATGATCTAGCACCAACCATGATAACTAGCTACTACCAGGTAACTGCCCTGCATGAACTAGCTCCACCCATGATAACTGGCAACTACTAGATAACTGACCTGAATTGATTAGTTCCACCCAGGATAACTGGCAACTACCAGGTAACTGACCTGCATGAACTAGCTCCACCCATGATAACTGGCAACTACTAGATAACTGACCTGAATTGATTAGTTCCACCCAGGATAACTGGCAACTACCAGGTAACTGACCTGCATGAACTAGCTCCACCCATGATAACTGGCAACTACTAGATAACTGACCTGAATTGATTAGTTCCACCCAGGATAACTGGCAACTACCAGGTAACTGACCTGCATGAACTAGCTCCACCCATGATAACTGGCAACTACCAGATAACTGACCTGAATTGATTAGTTCCGCCCAGGATAACTGGCAACCACCAATTAACTGACCCCCATGAACTAGCTCCATCCATGATATCTGGCAATGACCAATTAACTTACCCCCATGAACTAGCTCCAATCATGATAACTGGCAACCACCAATTAACTGACCCCCATGAACTAGCTCCATCCATGATAACTGGCAACCACCAGGTAACTGACCCGCATGAACTACCTCCAACCAAGATAACTGGCAACCACCAATTAACAGACCCCCATGAACTAGCTCCAATCATGATAACTGGCAACCACCAGGCAACTGACCCGCATGAACTACCTCCAACCAAGATAACTGGCAACCACCAATTAACAGACCCCCATGAACTAGCTCCAATCATGATAACTGGCAACCACCAGGTAACTGCCTCTATGAACTAGCTCCAACCATGATAACTGTCAGCCGCCAGGTAACTGACCTGCATGAACTAGCTCCACCCATGATAACTGGCAACTACCAGGTAACTGACCTGCATGAACTATCTCCACGCATGATAACTGGTAACCACCAGGTAACTGACCCGCATGAACTACCTCCAACCAAGATAACTGGCAACCACCAATTAACAGACCCCCATGAACTACCTCCAACCAAGATAACTGGCAACCACTAATTAACAGATCCCCATGAATTAGCTCCAATCATGATAACTGGCAACCACCTGGTAACTGACCACCATGAACTAGCTCCACCTATGATAACTGGCAACCACCAATTAACTGACCCCCATGAACTAGATCCTCCCATGATAACTGGCAACCACCGGGTAACTGACCCGCATGAACTAGCTCCAACCATGATAACTGGCAATCACCAGGTAACTGACCTGCACGAACTAGCGCCACCTATGATAACTGGCAACTACCAGGTAACTGACCTGCATGAACTAGCTCCACCAAGGATAACTGGCAACCACCAGGTAACTGAACCCCATGACCTAGCTCCACCCATGACAACTGGCAACCACCAATTAACTGACCCCCATGAACTAGCTCCACCCATGATAACTGGCAACCACTAATTAACTGACCCGCATGAACTAGCTCCACCCATGATAACTGGCAACTACCAGATAACTGACCTGAATGAACTAGCTCCACCCATGATAACTGGCAACTACCAGGTAACTGACCTGCACAAACTACCTCCAACCAAGATAACTGGCAACTACCAGGTAACTGCTGACCTGCATTAACTAGCTCCACCCATGGTAACTGGCAACTACCAGATAACTGACCTGCATTAACTAGCTCCACCCATGGTAACTGGCAACTACCAGATAATTGACCTGCATGAACTAGCTCCACCCATGGTAACTGGCAACTACTAGGTAACTGATCTCCATGAACTAGCTCCACCCATGATAACTGGCAACTACCAGATAACTGACCTGCCTGAACTAGCACCAAGGTAACTGGCAAGCACCAGGTAACTGACCTGCGTGTACTAGCTCCAATCAACACAATATTGTATATATGTCTCTCCAAAATGCAATGTCTTCAAGCACAGCTTCCAGTAAAACACTGCTGCGCACTGCCTTAGCAGTGATTAAATGCTCACACTGCAACGCAACGTCATTCCATCGCATTCCCCTTTAGATTGTTCCGCCAGAGGAAGACTCGGAAAGGGGGCCTGAGCTTGTAGAATCCACAGTATGCTCTCCAGAGATAGGTGCTTCGCATCAGGCACTTGTAGCTGCTCCAGAACTGCTGTGTCTGGGTTTTCTGGAACCTGCAGCTTAGTTTCCCTTTATAAATGCTGAAATACAGACCCATGAATTCGAAGAGAAAGCAGGACTGTATTCGATTCCCATACTTAACATATGACCATGTGAAAGGTGCCTCGAAGCAGACCTGCATGCTGCTACACAGCCCTATACCTCTGTAGCGCACTAGTGTCATGGATAAGGCCATGAAGGACTGGCTAGCCCACACCAGACCCATCACTAGGCTGCTCGGCTGTGAATACCTCGAGCCTTGAGTTCTGCTTCGTACCGCCTCCCTTCCTCAAGGCCCTGCACCGCTCTTCCAGGACACCTTTCCCTGCATTTTCCCTGTCTTGGGAGGATAGCTCTGGGGCAACGTGCTGGCCTTAGAAGCAAGACCACACGGAGCAACACAGGTTCGAACCCCTGGTCCGCGCTTAGAAACCTCTGGGTATTAAGCGCGCATTATAAATAACCTATCATACCAACATATATCATTCCGCCTCGATGACCAGCAACTGCCTGAAGGCTAAGGGGGCCTCCCTTATACCTCCTCATGTCCTCTGCGTGGACCTCTTCAGTGCTTCCGCATGTGCTCGTTACTTCACCCTTCCCGATCTCACCAGCACTGAGTGTTGGGCACGCCGCCTCATCCTCTCTACTGCCATCCTGCTGTGCCAGTCTCCTCTCCTCCCCGCATGTGCAACCTCTTTATATCTATCTTTAAGTCCCTCTCCAAACACCTCCTGCTGTGACCTTCCAAGGACCTCTTTGGGCCTCTTTGCCTCTCCTCTGATGTTTCCTCTCTCCTCGTTCTATTTCCTCCACCCTCCTTCTTGCTGTTAGTCCTCTCCTTTACCTGAATATGTGCTCCATCCATCTCTTTCCCTATCTCAGCTTTTCTCCAGATGCCTCTCTGATGTGATGTCCTGCCTTCCATGTAACGCTCTCTCCTTCCCCTGCTTTCCTCTTCCTACCAGCCACCTCTCGCCACTCTCCCTTCCTCCACCCGTCCTGCTTCCATCAGCCTCCTCTCTCGGCCTCTCTCGGCTCCAAACAGCCCACTCTGCACCGCACCCATCTACTCCGTCACCCCTCACAGCTGTCCCCAGGTCCTGTTCCCTTCAAGGCCCCAGCGCTTCCCATTGGGCCATCCTGTGTGGGGGTGGGGCCACTTGGGAAGACTTGTGAAGGCCTTACGGGATTGGGTGCTACCGCACTGCAATGCCTATCGAGTCAACTTTCCTCTACAGCTTTTGCGCCTTTTGTTGTTACGAAATTGGCAAATTTGACCACTTAAAACATTCTAATGACCTTGCATTTTCAACAAACTTTGCATGGTGCTATTGACACTCTTGCTCCTATTTGTGTCAAGACAATAAAAAAAACGGAAACTACTAAAAATACATAGTTTAACGATGATGTCATCAAAACTAGGAAAGAAAAGGCGTCGAGGAAGATTATGGCGCAAGAATGCTCGTGCAGAAAAACTACTAGCCTATGAGAAATATGCTCATGATTACAAACAGGCTAGTGTACATGCCAAACAAGTAGCCTGTAACACAAGAAGATATCGAATGCAAAGTCTAGCGCTAAAGAGCTGTTTGCTATCCTTAAAGAACCTGAGGCTAAGGCCGTCCCTGAGACCTCAAACATTCAGAAGGAACTGATCAGCAAAATTGCAAAACCACCAACAGGCCATTTCCTCTAGGAAAGTCCAACTGGACATCACTGATACCGGGAATACTTTGCCAAACTTCAGACAGTCAGGAACTTTCCTCGCTTTTTGTCAAGTTATTGAGGACGAAGTAAGAACTATCACAGAAAAAGATCAAACCTACCGTTTGTCTAAGAGATATTTGCCCTGCACAAACCTTAAAGGACTGTTTGGCGATCACTCAAATTGCCAATCTATCATTTTCTGACTCGAATGTACCTGCCCCTCTAAATCAAGCCTGGATGATAATAATTGCATTTATATAGTGCTAGGAACCCGCAGGTATCTGAGCGCGCCTCTTTATTGCCCACGGTGTGTGGTGTTCATTTATCAACCTCAGAAGGATGAAAGGCTGAGTTTGGCAATGCCGGGATCTCAACCTGCATTGGCAGGCTCTGCACCGATGTCAAAGCGAGCGCTCTACTCACCGTATTGATCGATCTGACTGGATCAATCCTTTACTTAAGAAGGAAAACCTGGATCGAACACACCCAAGTAATTATAGCCCAATAACGAATGCCCCTTTCCTCATGAAAATCATAGATAAAATTGTCTACCTTCAATTACAAGAATATATTGATGAGCATAATATTCTGGTCACTCGTCGGTCCGGCTATAGGTCTAGACATAGTACTGAGTCAGCATTATTGGATCTCAACGCCAGTATGAATAAGAGCATTGACAAAGGATGCACCTCAGTCCTCAAGTTATTAGACGTAGCTGTGGCTTTTGATTGGATCGATCATTCATTGTTGATAAAGAGACTAGGTGAGGTGGCCAATTGCTCGGATAGCTCAGCTCTCTGGATCAAATCTTTTTTGGGGCCTGCACAGTTAGGGTAGCTGTGGGTGACTTGCACGCGTTTCCAGTGGATCTTGAGTACGGGGATCCACAGGGCGCATGCCTCTCTCCTACACTTATTAAATATATACTCGACCACTGTTCGACTTGCTGGACAGTGTCAGCATTTCCTACACCTGTAACTGTTTTATAACACCCACCTTAACAAACATCCCGTGTCACAATGGACTATGAACCAGGCCGGTGTGTAACAGTATGATATTTATTAATTCTAGGATTCAATGAAAAATCGAGCAAATCAAACAATTTGGGCAGCAGCCACCACTGTGCGGCAGTACAAATGCAAAAATTCCACAATACAGTCAATTCAGGCTTAGAACACAACATACATAAACCTTTAATAGCAAAACAGAAGAGAAAGCGGTTTCAAAAATCAACAAATGGCATTCAAATTGAGCACTCTCCCTCCAACACTCACCCCCACACATCTGCTAACTAAATTCTTTTAGGATGGAAAGCAGTGTCAAAGAGTCAGAATGAGGAGCGAAGAATCAGATCTAGCATTCAGCCCACCGCCCCAAGATGGGAGGCCAGAAATGAAAATGAAAACCTAACGGCATAATCGGATATTACTTGTTACTTGTGCAGCAATTTACAATTGCGGCGGGATAGCTAGGACCGAAAATTGTGTGGCTGCACTTAAGAGATAAGGAAGCTTACAGACTACTGAGCAGGGCTGAGGTGAACACAGGTAAGGAAATCGATTTGGAGAAAAAGACAGAAATGTAAAAGAAAACACACGCAGCAGAATGGCAGTTCGTTTCTATACAGAACTTGGGATGACAGCAGCCACGGAAAGGGCTTGGCTGTCAAAATCAAAAATCAGTTTTTAGGGCAAGGAACCAAGGCACATTACAGATAGGATTCTGATGGAAGGAGATTACTCTTTGGGTTTTTCTATGGGACAAATACAAATTGGAATTTACAGGAAAGCACAATACACAGGCAAATTCAATTTTTATTGCATAAGGACTAGCTCTGATGGGACTATATTTTAATGGCTATAATTATTAAAGAAAGGCATTTGACATGAGCTGGTTGATTTCGAATGGCAACCAGCTCACTGTGAATCTCTTTATAGGGAAATTAATTGATTTAATTGCAAATAATGCAAATGATTTATAAAGACTATGCAAGGACTTATTGCAGGAATACACTAACAGACATAAGATTAATCTGTGGAAAGGTGAACAGATGAAACTGGCAATTTGGGATTTTGAATAGGATTTCAATGAGGTGCAAGGGTCAAAAGAGCAGGATATGCAGTGTGGGGACTGGGGTTAAGTGATAATTACAAGGTAAGCTTTCTGGAAAGCCAGCAAGGTCTCTGTACATCTAGGCAAAGGGATCTGGTAACTGGACTCTCCTGGATGGGATGCTGGACAGCTAGGCAAAGTCTGATCTCTGTGGACAGCTGGATGGGATGCTGGACAGCTAGTCAGGTCTGGTCACTGGGCTCTCTTGAATGGGATCAGCTGCCTCCCCTCCTTTCTCTCTGAATTCTTGTGTGTGCCTGGATCTGGATGGAGGGATCTGCTTTCCTGGATCTTGAAGGTGGTTTCAGTGGATTTTCCCTTGTGTTTCTCTGTCTCTGTCTCCCCCTTATATAGCCAAAGTGACATGATAGAAATGTATAATCTGGGGGGAAGTACTCTGGAATTACTGCTATCCTAGGATAGGATAGCCTATCAGTCCTCTCGCCTCCCTCTGGGCGGATTGGTTCAGGGGAAATTACATCAGTTATGTGTGTGCATTTATGACCTTTCTTTGTCTCAGAAAGCAACTTTTTACCAAAATTGAGTTATGGAGCAAAACTTTACTAGTCATCATTATAAGAAGCAGATATATGGATTCCATAAATCGCAGGGAATTAGACAGTCTGATCGCCAACTCTGTGCGATGTCGCATCGCCCTTTTGCACAATTTTGCCATTTTCATGAATAGCCAGTAGCTACACATATTCTCAATAACATTTTGCATCTTTCCACTTAGTTTCAGATTTATCCCATTTATAATTCACCCCGAAATGCATTTTTCATGGCCATTCCAGTTCACCAAGTGCTGGAAACACTCATTTGGTCTCTTTATGCTTGTCTAAAAATCACATGAAATACTGGCATAATATGAGGTTACTACTTATTCGGGGTGCTGGGAAAAATGTCTTACTGTACAAAAGTTCTTTAAAGTCAATGGGGTGAATTCGTTACTGTGTCGGTGGTCCTGCAAACCCCCACAGCCAACTGTCTCTGCTAGGCTTGGCTTGCAAAAAGGGATTTTTATGATACCCTTTCAAGTTCTTACAGTTCCCCCTTCAGGGTGAGTGCTGGAGGAAATCACACCTCTCAGTCATGCACCAGCCCTACTGGGTTCTTTGTCCCTTTCTGCAGGGATTCCGGCAAGTCTAGTGGGGCAGTGAATTTTCACACTCTTGGGCCTTTCAAGTGTCCTTGTGGGCCAGTTTACTTATGGATACAACTTTTTTCCGTGGGAGGCAGGGCATCTTTGAAGGCAGTGCCTGGGCTAAAAAACAGTTCTGCTGGTTTCTGATAGGGTTTTTTTCAATGGAAACCCAGTCTTGCAGGGATAAACATACTGTACATTAAATAGCAAAATCCCCACCAACATATTCAATCACATTTCTGTGCAAGCACAAGCTGTCATTTGACATTTCACTTTTAAACTGCATTTTCCTTATTTGCAAGAGAGCAAATTCACAAGTGTGTTAATTCCCTTTCATTTTGAGTTTACTAATGCGGTTTCTGCAGACCATAGTTTCATTTCACTTAATCTTCTGGGGGTGTTTTGCATATACGGTTGATTTATGGACTCAAAAGGATGCTGCCCAGGCTTTCTTTGATATTGACATGAGAAGAAGAAACAGCACATTATTTCTTTTCATTTACCGCAATTTGAGCGCAAAGGTTCATAGCAAAAGAAAACAAAAGATGTGTTAAGTGGAAAACAGAATTCTTTGCTCCTCAAGTACTTTATCAGTACAGCTGCTGTTCTTGAAATGTATTGCCTCATTTCTTGGTAATCAGCAGAAATAAAGCATGCAAGGGTATGTTTCTATGAAGGGCACAACGTTGTGATGTTTTCATGAAATAAAGAACAATTTGCCAAGCCATTTTGGATGTCAGGCACAGCTTTAGTCTTCAAATAACAGAATAGCAAATGTGGTGCTGTTCTGAATGCAGGTAATTTTCTGATGATTTAATCTGAAATAAAAACAAATACAAAGCCATTCATTGGGTGTCAGTGTTCTATGCAATCCACACATGTACCAGGGAAAGAAAGCAGAGATGTTTTTGTGACATTCTTTCAATGCGTTTTTTTTTTGGTTTGAAGGGGAGTTCTGAAATGGGCCTTAAATGTACCACACACCAACGTTTTAGATGACTCTCAAATTGTATTACAGTAATCCAATGATTATGAACAAGATACCCAGACTCTCAATAAGATTGTATCTCTCTTAAGTGTGGATGGCAACTAATCACTTGCTAAATGACAGCAAAACAGAGTCTTTCATTTTTGGCTCTGGACCACTCCTGAGTAAATATGACTCCAGATACGAGTAATTTGTTATTGCTGACTGTTGTATCAAGGTTGCACCCTGCACTAATCTATTTTGACTCCTAGCTGCTCTTGTCTAATCATGTGGCCCATCTTAGTTTCATATGCGGATGCATCAAAAAATTGCTGCGTCAACTCCATCTGTATCCTTCACTGGAGGATAGAACCCTTTTAGCCACTTCCCTCATAAACTCCAGGCTCGACTATTGCAATAGTCTGTCTATCAGCGTTTTCAAGGAAAACCTGAACAAGTTGCAAGTTTCTCAAAATGGAGCAGTCAGGGCCATTTATGGACTAGGTACAGCTGAGCATGTTACCTCATTCAGATGTGTCCTTAATTGGTTCCCAGTGACACATTGCGTCCAACACAAGGTCATGTCGTTGACACAGAAATGTATCCATGATGGTGCCTTAGCGCTCGCCTGCACATGCATCCTATCACCGGACCCCACCACTGTAACAATAGCATCTTGTTGTGTCCACCTGGATTTGTATTTGTATTTATTATTTTTATAATGCACAAAGCACTGGGGTATCTAGGCGCTTGGGCTTATGAAAATGGTTACAGTGCTTCTGGTCACATAGAGGGAAGCTCAAGAAGTAATTACAACAAGAGGGAATGTGACGCAGCAATTATATATCAAGCAACGTGCTGAAGAATGAAGGTGAGCATACATATTGAGCCTCACCCCATGTTGCAAGGCGGCTACTAGACAAAGATGCAAACGTCAAATAAGGGCACATTCATGAAGCCTCATCCCATGTTACAGGGTGGCTACTGCACATAGCTGCAAAAGGAAATAGGGGCCCTTTCATGGCGCCTCACCCCATGTTCCAAGGCGGCTACTACACAGAGAAGCAAAACTCAAATAGGGGCACATTCATGGAGCCCCACCCTATGTTGCAGGGCGGCTACCACACAGAGATGCAAAACTCAAATAGGGGCACATTCATGGAGCCCCACCCCATGTTGCAGGGTGGCTACTACACACAGATGCAAAAGTCAAATAGGGGCACATTCACAGAGCCTCACCCCATGTTGCAGGGTGGCTGCTACACACAGATGCAAAAGTCAAATAGGAGCACATTCACGGAGCCCCACCCCATGTTGCAGGGCGGCTGCTACACAGAGATGCAAAAGTCAAATAGGGGCACATTCATGGAGCCTCACCCCATGTTGCATGGCGGCTACTACACACAGATGCAAAAGTCAAATAGGGACACATTCACGGAGCCCCACCCCATGTTGCAGGGCGGCTACTACACAGAGATGCAAAAGTCAAATAGGGGCACATTCAAGGAGCCTCACCCCATGTTACAGGGCGGCTACTACACAGAGATACAAGAGTCAAATAGGGGCACATTCATGGAGCCCCACCCCATGTTGCAGGATGGCTACTACACAGAGATTGCAAGAGTCAAATAGGGGCACATTCACGGAGCCACACCCCATGTTGCAGGGCGGCTACTACACAGAGATTAAAAAGTCAAATTGGGCACATTCATGGAGCCCCAACCCATGTTGCAGGGTGGCTACTACACAGAGATGCAAAAGTCAAATAGGGGCACATTCACGGAGCCTCACCCCATGTTGCAGGGCGGCTACTACACAGAGATTAAAAAGTCAAATTGGGGCACATTCATGGAGCCCCACCCCATGTTGCAGGGTGGCTACTACACACAGATGCAAAAGTCAAATAGGGGCACATTCACGGAGCCTCACCCCATGTTGCAGGGCGGCTACTACACAGAGATGCAAAAGTCAAATAGAGGCACATTCACAGAGCCTCACCCCATGTTGCAGGGCGGCTACTACACAGAGATAGAAGAGTCAAATAGGGGCACAGTTATGGAGCCCCACCCCATGTTGCAGGGTGGCTACTACACAGAGATGCAAAAGTCAAATAGGGGCACATTCATGGAGCCTCACCCCATGTTGCAGGGTGGCTACTACACAGAGATGCAAAAGTCAAATAGGAGCACATTCACGGAGCCCCACCCCATGTTGCAGGGCGGCTACTACACAGAGATTAAAAAGTCAAATTGGGGCACATTCATGGAGCCCCACCCCATGTTGCAGGGTGGCTACTACACAGAGATGCAAAAGTCAAATAGGGGCACATTTACGGAGCCTCACCCCATGTTGCAGGGCGGCTACTACACAGAGATTAAAAAGCCAAATTGGGGCACATTCATGGAGCCCCACCCCATGTTGCAGGGTGGCTACTACACAGAGATGCAAAAGTCAAATAGGGGCACATTCACGGAGCCTCACCCCATGTTGCAGGGCGGCTACTACATAGAGATGCAAAAGTCAAATAGGGGCACATTCACGGTGCCTCACCCCATGTTGCAGGGTGGCTACTACACAGAGATGCAAAAGTCAAATAGGGGCACATTCACGGAGCCTCACCCCATGTTGCAGGGCGGCTACTACACAGAGATGCAAAAGTCAAATTGGGGCACATTCACGGAGCCCCACCCCATGTTGCAGGGCGGCTACTACACAGAGATGCAAAAGTCAAATAGGGGCACATTCACGGAGCCTCACCCCATGTTGCAGGGTGGCTACTACACAGAGATGCAAAAGTCAAATAGGGGCATATTCACGGAGCCTCACCCCATGTTGCAGGGTGGCTACTACACACAGATTAAAAAGTCAAATTGGGGCACATTCATGGAGCCCCACCCCATGTTGCAGGGTGGCTACTACACAGAGATGCAAAAGTCAAATAGGGGCACATTCACGGAGCCTCACCCCATGTTGCAGGGCGGCTACTACACAGAGATAGAAGAGTCAAAAAGGGGCACATTTACGGAGCCCCACCCCATGTTACAGGGTGGCTACTACACAGAGATACAAAAGTCAAATAGGGGCACATTCATGGAGCCTCACCCCATGTTGCAGGGTGGCTACTACACACAGATGCAAAAGTCAAATAGGAGCACATTCACGGAGCCCCACCCCATGTTGCAGGGCGGCTGCTACACAGAGATGCAAAAGTCAAATAGGGGCACATTCATGGAGCCTCACCCCATGTTGCAGGGTGGCTACTACACACAGATGCAAAAGTCAAATAGGGGCACATTCACGGTGCCTCACCCCATGTTGCAGGGTGGCTACTACACACAGATGCAAAAGACAAATAGGGGCACATTCACAGAGCCTCACCCCATGTTGCAGGGCGGCCACTAAACAGAGATGCAAAAGTCAAATAGGGGCACATTCACGGAGCCTCACCCCATGTTGCAGGGTGGCTACTACACACAGATTAAAAAGTCAAATTGGGGCACATTTATGGAGCCCCACCCCATGTTGCAGGGTGGCTACTACACAGAGATGCAAAAGTCAAATAGGGGCACATTCACAGAGCCTCACCCCATGTTGCAGGACGGCTACTACAAAGAGATGCAAAAGTCAAATAGGGGCACATTCACGGAGCCCCACCCCATGTTACAGGGCGGCTACTACACAGAGATTGCAAGAGTTAAATAGAGGGGCAGATTCATGGAGCCCCACCCCATGTTACAGGGCGGCTACTACACAGAGATTGCAAGAGTTAAATAGAGGGGCAGATTCATGGAGCCCCACCCCATGTTGCAGGGCGGCTACTACACACAGATGCAAAAGTCAAATAGGGGCACATTCACGGAGCCTCACCCCATGTTGCAGGGCGGCTGCTACACAGAGATGCAAAAGTCAAATAGGGGCACATTCACGGAGCCTCACCCCCATGTTGCAGGGTGGCTACTACACAGATATGCAAAAGTCAAATAGGGGCACATTCACAGAGCCTCACCCCATGTTGCAGGGCGGCTACTACACAGAGATAGAAGAGTCAAATAGGGGCACATTCACAGAGCCTCACCCCATGTTGCAGGGCGGCTACTACACAGAGATGCAAAAGTCAAATAGGGGCACATTCATGGAACCCCACCCCATGTTGCAGGATGGCTACTACACAGAGATGCAAAAGTCAAATAGGGGCACATTCATGGAGCCTCATCCCATGTTGCAGGGTGGCTACTACACAGAGATGCAAAAGTCAAATAGGGGCACATTCACAGAGCCTCACCCCATGTTGCAGGGTGGCTACTACACAGAGATACAAAAGTCAAATTGGGGCACATTCACAGAGCCTCACCCCATGTTACAGGGCGGCTACTACACACAGATGCAAAAGTCAAATTGGGGCACATTCATGGAGCCCCACCCCATGTTGCAGGGAGGCTACTACACAGAGATGCAAAAGTCAAATAGGGGCACATTTACGGAGCCCCACCCCATGTTGCAGGGCGGCTACTACACAGAGATGCAAAAGTCAAATAGGGGCACATTGATGGAGCCTCATCCCATGTTGCAGGGTGGCTACTACACAGAGATGCAAAAGTCAAATAGGGGCACATTCACGGAGCCTCACCCCATGTTGCAGGGTGGCTACTACACAGAGATACAAAAGTCAAATTGGGGCACATTCACGGAGCCTCACCCCATGTTACAGGGCGGCTACTACACACAGATGCAAAAGTCAAATTGGGGCACATTCATGGAGCCCCAACCCATGTTGCAGGGAGGCTACTACACAGAGATGCAAAAGTCAAATAGGGGCACATTCACGGAGCCCCACCCCATGTTGCAGGGCGGCTACTACACAGAGATGCAAAAGTCAAATAGGGGCACATTCATGGAGCCTCATCCCATGTTGCAGGGTGGCTACTACACAGAGATTCAAAAGTCACATAGGGGCACATTCACGGAGCCTCACCCCATGTTGCAGGGTGGCTACTACACAGAGATACAAAAGTCAAATAGGGGCACATTCACGGAGCCTCACCCCATGTTGCAGGGAGGCTACTACACAAAGATTAAAAAGTCAAATTGGGGCACATTCATGGAGCCCCACCCCATGTTGCAGGGCGGCTACAAGACAGAGATGCAAAAGTCAAGTAGGGGCACATTTACGGAGCCCCACCCCATGTTGCAGGGCGGCTACTACACAGAGATGCAAAAGTCAAATAGGGGCACATTCATTGAGCCTCACCCCATGTTGCAGGGTGGGTACGACACCGAGATGCAAACTTGTTAAGTTTGGGGGCTTCAGTTTCGACACCTGGGTCTCTAAAACTTGCAACGCTCTTCCAGCTGATCTCTGGAATCTCCTTTGCATCAAGAAATTCAAAAAAAGATCTGGAAAAGTTTCTTTTTTAAAAAGGTATCGACTGAGCTTTTTTTCCATCCCTCTCTATTCTTGATTTGTGTTTGTATGTCCTGCCGCCCTGAGGCCTTTGGGTGTGTGGCGCCACATTTAAACATTCAAATAAATAAATAACCTTCCGTCTCAGCCGCCATCTTGAAACCCGATGCTCACCTGAATGCCGCTGCGTAGATCACCCTCACACATTCTCCTCTGGGGTCCACAAGACTGTTCTGGCTGGATGTTGAAAGATTGCACCACACCCACGCTGGGTTCAGAAGTGGTAAAAAGACATTCCGTTGTCATTTTCCCTCCAGGCAGCCACAAGAGAAAGCTGCAACTTGTGGGGAAGCAGTGTATTGTCCAGCTCGCAGCAACGATCTTTCAAAGGTGCTTCCGGTTTAGGTTTATCATTTTTAATTTAATGGATTATTTAGAACGTGCTTAATACCCAGAGGTTTCTAAGCACAGTCCCGGGGATCGAACCCGTGCTATTCCGTGTCATCTTGCTTCGAAGGCGAGCGGTATCGGGCCGTATTCCCTGAGCTGGGGTGGTGCACGGAATACCCTATGTACTAGCATTCCACTGGAGGTGGGGGGGGGGGGAGAGTGGGGGTGGGGTTGGCAAAGAGCCAGGAATCCCCCTTTCCCGTCTCCACCAAGGCCAGGGAGGTGTGAAAGCTGCTGAGCTCAGCAGCCCCTGCTTATTCATTCAGTCTCTGCAACAACGCATGCGTGCAGAGTGCAAGGATGCCATGGGGCCAGTTGCCACCACCCTCTCCAGACCATAGGTCGCGATGCACAGAACCATATGTGGGCAGAATAACAAGTCATATCATACTTTATGCCAGGCTAAGCTGTAGCTGCTTTCCAGGGCATAGAGATTGCTCAAGGAATGCGGCCTTCAGCTCTGCAAACAGAGAACAGGGAAGACATAGAGCGCCCAGTGCAGAGGCTCACCGGCAATAGGCCGTGACACACAGTGCCATGGGAAGACAGGGCACCCGATAAGACATGCCTTCCTCCAAATAGAGCTGGTGAACAGAGTCAGTGTCAGGTCGACCAGTGCGAGGCACACAGAGGGATGGGGGTAGAAATGGCAGGGCCAAGGGCCAAGCAAAGCAGTAAAAGAGCAAGAAGAAAAGATAGAACCCTTGCAAAAAGAAAATGGAAGGTCATGTGACATTATATGTTGCAGCAAGCACCTCCACCCCATCAGCAGTGTCTGGCTCCCATGACCACCGCAATCACCAGTGCCACACAGAGGCAGAATAAGACTCCATCACAGTATCCAAGGTGTCCATGCTATTGAGCTAAGTCTTGCTAGTGTTGACCGGGCTCTCAACCGCATTCAACTGTGCCTCAGTGATGTCCAGCTGGGTCTGCACTGTGTTAAGGCTGGAGTCAACATTAATGAGTCTGGTCTTCAAGGTGTTGTGTTGCTTCTAGGGTATGAGGAGTTGGTCAGAGTCTTAGTGATCAGCTGGTTTTCAGGTGTTGGGATGAGGGCCATTGGCCTTTGTCATAGAGCTAGGTCTTCTTGGTTTTGGGTAAGGTCACAAAAGTGAAGAGTTTGGGTTTTATGGTGAATGAGGCAGTTTCACATGGCATTGGGTGAGTCTTCAAGGTGTTGAGTTGGGTCACAATAGTGTTGAGTTTGGGTTTTATGGTGAATGAGGCTGTTCCACATGACATTGAGGGAGTCTTCAAGGTGTTGTGTTGAGGCACAATAGTGTTGATTTTGGGTTTTATGGTGAATGAGGCTGTTCCACATGACATTGAGTAAGTCTTCAAGGTGTTGTGTTGAGGCACAATAGTGTTGAGTTTGGGTTTTATGGTGAATGAGGCTGTTCCACATGACATTGAGTAAGTCTTCAAGGTGTTGAGTTGGGTCACAACAGTGTTGAGCTTAGGTTTTATGGTGAATGAGGTAGTTCCACATGGCATTGAGTGAGTCTTCAAGGTGTTGAGTTTGAGCACAATAGTGTTGAAGGTAGGTAGTGGTAAGAGCATTGAAGGAAAAGTGAATCCCTGCGCTAACCTTATTCCGTATTCTGAAGTGCTTCCTGCTGCCAAGAACTTGGTTCCTGCAGGACAATGTTCCAGAAGTCCTGTATGGTGAGATATGGGAAGAAAATGGGAAACCCGTCCGTAATGGCCCTGGATTTTGTTTATTATCACCAGATGCGGTATTCCATCTCACACGAGCAAATGATGAGTCTTACTACTTGGTTTTAAGTGTAGTGTTGGTTTAATTGGCAGTGTTGGCACAGTCTTAGAGCACATGTAGTGCCAATCGATAGATCACCTCGAAAGATCACTGTGAGCACTCATCTTGTTTCCAGAGACCTTGCTGGCCTTACATTTGCTATCCAGCCTCCTCTACCAGGGAATATATCACATCATTACCTAACACGCCTTCATAAAGACCTTCTGGTCGAAACACGTGTCGGCTTTCTCAATGTGATTGGCACTACATGTGCTCTAAGACTGTGGCAACATTGCCAATTAAACCAACACTGCACTTAAAACCAAGTAGTAAGACTCATCATTTGCTCGTGCGAGACGCTCTTCCTCAACTGGTGATAAACGAAATCCAGCGCCGTTACAGACGGGGTTCCTTCCTTTTCTCACAATAGTGTTGAGCTTTGGTTTTATGGTGATTGAGACAGTTCCACATGACATTGAAGGAATCTTCAAGGTGTTCAGTTGGAGCACACTAGTGTTGAGCTTGGGTTTTATGGTGAATGAGGCAGTTCCAGATGACAGTGAGTGAATCTTCATGGTGTTGAGTTGGGGCACAATGGGTTTTCTAATGTGAATTATCCGATTCTACATGACATTGATCTCGGCCATCAAGGTCTTGAGTTTCTATGCATTAAGCTGGTTCTACATGACAGTGAGCTGAGTCTTGAAAGTGTTGAGTGGTTTACAATAGTGGTGAGTTGGGTTTCTACGATGAATGAGTTGGTTCTGCGTGACATTGATTTGGGCTTCATGGTGTGCAACTGGGGCCCAAAGGTATTGAGTTGTGTTTGTTTGGTGAATAAGCTGGCACTACACATCATTGAGCTGTGTTTTCATCGTTCTGAGATGCTTCACAGTAGTGTTGTGTTGTGTTTCTTTGGTGAACATGTCCGCTCTACATATAACTATTCTGGGCTATCATGGTTTCCAGCGGTGTCTGCATCTCATTTTGTTGGGTCATCATGGTGGTGCACTGGGTCAACAAAATATAGAGCTGGGTTTCATTGGTATTGAGCTGTTGCTCTGTATCACTGAGCTGAGCCATATTGGTGTTAAACTGGTAATTGAGATGTGCCTTCATGCTATTAAGCTGGTTCGCGCTGGTGTTGAGTTGCGTTTCAAAGGCATTGATCTGGCGGTGCATGCAGTTCGATCTCTGTGTCCACGATAAAGAGCTGGGAATGGGAGGTGTTGAGGGTTCTGTGTTGATTGACTAAACCCTTTTTTTACTCTATTATTTTGTCTATGGGACTCATTACACGAATGGCGGTAACCATGGCGCTAGTAGCGCCATGGTTGCCGCCGGAGTCCGGCATGGTGAATGGCGGAATTACCGCCCCATTCCAAGGTTGGCAGGGGCGGTAATTCCCCATTCACCATGGCCCTTCCCCATTCCCATTGAGCCCCCTAGGGCTCAAAGGAAATGGGGAAGGAGCAAATAACGCTACTGCAATTAGCGGTACCGTTATTTGCTCTGAAGTCCCTCAGCGGGTCCCGTCCTTAACGTGTGGTCTGACCACACGTTAAGGACGGGACCCGCTGAGGGACCTCGTAGTAGGGCGGTAAGGGATTACCGGCACCGGTGCCCTTACCGGTGCCGGTAATCCCTTACCGCCATCCGTGTAATGAGGCCCTATGTTTCTGTGTCCATGGTTTGTGCCTTCAATCATTATCCCCTCTTTCCTTGCAGCACACTCTTTCTTCTTATTTTATTTATTTATTGGGTACTTATAATGCGCCTATACATAACGTATTTTGAGGCGCAACATGACAAGAGGGTGCGGGAACAAGGGTTCACAAAACAAAAATGATCCTACTAGGCCTTTTGACATTGGGATTGTGCAAGTGCAGTAAAGAGAAGTGCAGGGAAGAGGGGAGGGAGAAGTGCTAGCCAGGGCAGAGGGGAACATGAGAAAAAGTGAGTGCCAGGGGATAGGTGGAAAGAGCCAGGGGAAAGCAGATAATGCAAGGGAAGGAAGGTCAATGAGCTAAGTGTGAGGAAAGAGGCTGGAAGGGATACAAGGGTGCAGGCCCAGCGAGGTTCTAGTGCAGGGGCAGGGGCCCGGAAGGGCAAGTTCAGGTGGAGGGGGGAGATCAGGGGAGTCTAAGTGCAGGGGTAGACTGGACTTGGGGTGCCTGTTGCAGTGTAAGACTCTGAAGGAACCAGGCAGTCAGTCAAGAGGCAGAAGGGGAAAATTAGCAGGGGGGGGGTGGGAAGGAAGAAGAGTGAAGGATGGTCTTGAGAAGATTCCAGATCTTAAGGAGCTCCAGCTCGAGTCTGAGAGGGGCAGGGAGGTACCTGCGGGGGAGAGAGATCTACCCCCACTCTCTACTTGGTAACGTGTCTGATCTGCAGAGAGTTAGGGCTAGACGACCGAAGGGCTCTAGCTGGAGGTATTTAGGGAGAGAGAGTTGGAGCTAGCCGGCTACCAGGCCCCAGAAAGCCTTATGGATGATGTACATAGTCTTAAACTTGATCCTCCCAGCAATCGGGAGCCAGTGGAGAGATGGTAGGGCTTAAGAGAGGCAGCGCCTGGGCTTGAGGCCAAGGATACGTTTTGCAGTCCTGTTCTTGATTAGTTGAAGAGAGCAAAGGGATGAGTTAGGCAGATTGAGGAAGAGGCTGTTGCAGTAGTCCAGCCTGGGGAGGATCAGAGCTCTGGGGACATTGAGTTCCCGGGGGAAGGTGAGGAAAGGGATAATGCATCTGAGGAGGAGCAGCTGAAAGTGGGTCTTTTTGGAAAGGTCTGTGATGTGAGGAGAGACTGAGTTTGTCGAAGATGACAACAAGGTTTTTTGCCTCACAGGAGGGTGAGGGGAAGGGGCCCATGGAGGACAGCAAGAGAGTAGGAGGAAAGGTGGGAGCTGGTGTCCCGATGAGAAGGATCTCCGTCTTACTGACATTAAGGCAGAGATCGTTAGCAGTGCACCATGCCTGAATACAAGATAGGCAGTCAGAAATGAGAGAGGAAGAGGAGGAGGCAGAGGAGGGAAGCTTAAAGGAGAGTTGCATGTAATTTGCATAACACTGGAAGTTAGGAGAGAAGGTAGAGATCAAATGGGCTAGAGGGGCCAGGTAGATGTTGAAAAGCCAACGTGAGGGGATGAAGCCCTGAGGGACACCACAGGTGGAGATGGTTGAGAGAAAAGTGCCAGGTTGAACATGGGAAGATCGGTCCGAGAGGAAGGAGGTCAACCAGTCCAGAGCCAGGTCTCTGATGCCAAAGATATCACAGAGCCAACTTGTCAGGGTGGCATGATTGACTACATCAAATGCAGAAGAAAGGTAAAGAAGGAGGAGAATGGAAGACGAGTTGGAGTCGAGATTAGAGAGCAAGTCTTCAAGGGTGTTCAGGAGAGCAGTTTCTGTGCCTCTGGCAGCTTTAAAGCCAGACTAGTGACGGTGGAGACAACCAACAGATTCAGTGTGGTGATTAAGTTGGGAGATGGCCATCTTTTCCAAGAGTCTGCCCAGGAAGGAGGTAATGGAGATAGGGTGGTAGGTTGCTGGCCAGGAAGGGTAGCAGAAGAGAGTGCTTGAGGAGTGAGGGGAAAGATCCAGTGGCAAAGGAGTTATTGCAGAAATCTGCCAAGGCTGGAGCAAGGGAGACATGTTGTCCTTGATAGTTCTGGAGGAACAGGGGAACACCTCTTTGGATGAGACTTTCATAGAGCGGACTTCTCTAGAGACTTCATCAGATGTTATGGGAGAAAAAGAGAAGAGAAGGAGGGAAGGGGGTGGTATAAAGGGGGCAAGGGAGGAATGTGTGTGTGTGAGGGAGAAGGGTGTGGAGTAGAGGAGAGTGAGGACAAGATGTCCTGAGTTTTAGAAATGAAATGAGAGACCACAGAAGTGCAGAGGGCTATGGAAGGCAGAGGGGGAGTGGAGAGAGACTGTGTTATTAGTGACCGCAGAGATTCGTGCTTGTATATAGTCTCTTCATTGCGCTTAACTTGTGCTCCATTGTTGCTCTTGTCTATGGCTGACCTTTGGGTTAAGATTCTTGAAGTGGGAGAATGGAACAAAAGACTCCCACCAATCCCCTCACGCCCCTGGCCTAGAGGATCGCGGCCCAGACACCTGCCACGAGAGGAGTTTGCCTATCTACCAGACGACCAAATACCCTGGTACAGGAACATACGGATGTGCCCACCAGCCTGCCCTGCCCAAACCGACACCTGCGGCATGGATGAACTCGACTGAACCATTCAACAGTAAAAAAACACATTGTTAGAGATGCCATGACGACCTAGCCAACGGTCAGAGCCCCCGTGCAAACATGCACACTGGACACTCCCACACCAATCCACACGAAGAACATATTCAGTGCTATGACGTAGGTGACGGACACACCCACTGACGCGCATCTTTATTATTTTTCAAATGCAGAAACGCAAGACGCACAACAAACTCATCTAAAATGCTTGCTGACGCTTCTCCTGACCCATGCATTGCAATAAGAAATATAACGAAGACATGATACTGGGGATAAAGCAATATGAAACTGTAACTTAAAGCGCCGTGCATCAAACATCCCCACCTATGCACCAGGCCCAAGTAGGCCGCAAGCAAGACCCTCCACGAACATTGAACAAGCAAGAGTACAATTGCTGACCCTGCAGAATGAGGCGGCGAGAACAGACAGCCAAGGGAGCAATGTTGCAAACTTGCATACCACAAGCCGAGGCCAAGGTCACACCTGCAAACTAAGCCAGACACACACTGGAAAATGCAACATTAAATGTGCAGAATTCTGCCTCAACCACGGTCTCTCCACACGTGACCAAGCCAAACCTGACAGGGTGCCAGGCCCAGGAGGGAGGAGGCGCCTGTGTCCCACGTCTTGAGACACAGGCAGCAACAATGAAGCGACCCAATGGACATCTGCAGTGGTGGGAGTAGTCTGCTCTTAAGCTTATGAACAAATCCACGCATTGTCTGCACAAACACATAGTTATACATTGTTGCAAATGGCAGGGGCACCGCGAGCTGGGAACAACGATGGTCCCAAGCTGGGGGGGCTCGCGATTGGACCAATCAGAACATGGGGCACTTATCACTGACGCCATTAACATTAGCCAATCATCAGGGGCCTTCATGTAACAATTTTCATGTATCTAATAGAAGGGACAACCCAAGTATACCACCTGACTGACCCTTAACCACTAACAGCGTTCTCTATACGTATGCTATACTAACCCTACCACTCGAGGAACCAATCCAGAGTGACGATAGGTTTTTTGCTAACTTTCCCAGGTGACACAAGTAGCGCGTCATACTGAGGTAAAAAGGGCCTGCGAGCCCCACGAATTGAGAGAGAGAGTCAAGACGGACGCGTACGATCCTTGACCCATCCCTGCCGTTGTTTAATAAACAGCAGAACCACCTTGCTTCTTGCGTGTGCCTCATACTCATTTTTGGGATACGCGGGAGGAGTTGGGGCTTCCCTGCCCGGGGGGTCTGCGGACGGCCCAGCAGACCCCGAGAGATTTTCCCCCCGACATTCTACCGAAGTTCGTCTTTGAGTAAGTATTTGGCCGAATCCTGGCTGAAAAGCAGCTATTTGGCATTCAGCTGAATACTTACTTGACTTGTACTCGAAGCAGAAGTTAGGAAGGTTTGTACATTGGGCCCCATGTGAATGGAGGCCAGCGGATGATGTGCACCCTCAGTGACCAGCATTGGATTCAGCGCGTGCCCTAGTGGCAGAAAGGAGGCGAGTACCTGCTGCATGCTGGCGCACCAGCTGCTTCCTCCTAGTCATGCTGTTGGGCTGTGCTGGTGCTGCTATCCGTCCTGCTGCCGCTATCCGTCCTGCTGCCGGGGTGTGTGCCGGGCTGTGCTCTGGCTCGTCCTGATGCCAGGTAGAGGATGGGCTGTGTTGCTGTCAGGGGTTGCTGGCTGCTCTGTTGGCTCATTTGTTGCCAGTCCTGTTGCGATTGTTCTGCCGCCCTCGTATGGTGCTGGGGCTCTCATCTTTGATACCAGGCAATGCTGGTGTAACCCGGGCAGCCCTCGGGCTGCTGGCCGCCCATCCACTACTGGTGATCCCATCCCCGCGGATCCACTTTTGGGGCATACCTGCCCAGCGATTTCATGCACAGGGAAGAGAATTCCTTGCAGCAGCAGGGAAGTTTGGGTCAAACAGATCAAAAAATAAAAAACAGCAAATTAAGAAGTGTCCCCAAAAGACTATGGGTGGGTGAAGGGTGAAGAGGTCAGAGACCAAGACGGTGAAAAGGCTGGAGAGAGCAGGAGGGTTCCATGTGTGCATCGCGCCTTGAAACACCTGTGTATAGGCGCGTTACAAATACCATATCATATCATATCATATCATATCATATCCAGGCGCGCACTACCCATTACAGCCACAGGCAGCCATGTACGGCCTTTCATGCCCATTGACGGACTCCCAAGGGCATTGAATGCACCTCCCTGGCTCCGACTGCCATTCAAAGGCAATGACTGCCTTTCACAGCCACCATCAGCCATTTCCAGCCCTCAACACCAGTCCGATTGCTACCACGGACAATCACTACCTCTCACAGACACTGGGCCTCATTTGGAGTGGTGCCGTAAGGCAACAATGGCGCAGGTAGTGCTACCAACGCCGTTGTTACCTTGCCGCAACATTCCAAGTATGCTCGCAGGTGCTGCTCTGGAACGCCTGGTGAGACCAGGCGTGCAGAGCGGCACCCACAAGCATTACCGGATGGCAGCAACGGCCCTGTTATCAACGGGGCCGTTGTTGCCATCTTTCCCATTCCCATTGAGCCCTAAGGGGGCTCAATGGGAATGGGGATGTACCGGGTCTGGGTCCCGCGAAAGGGATTTACCGGGCCCTCCAATGTCGTAATGGGCCAGTAAGTCCCCTTTTCCGGGTCCCGCACAAGGGCATGGCTACCTCCAAACTCGTAATGAGACCAACTGACTTACTCTGTCTAACTCCTATAAGCATGATTTGATTGTAACTCGATGTGGACACATTACACATCTGCACTGGCGGATGAATGTGGAAATGTAGAAATGAAAAGGACATGTTGGTGAGTGCCACCACCGCACTGTGCCTTCAAATCTCTGCTGATGCACCACTCACACTCTCCCCCTGCCTCTCCTGCTCCCCCACACTCGAAAAGAGAACCAGGAGCAATGTTAAGACACTCGACGAACACAACATTTTCTCAGCCGGAAGAAAGGCGCCAAACAAAGGGAGCGCAAGTGGGCGACCAGAGGCAACTAAACAGGGAGGATAGCTCAGGGGCAACACGCTCCTCTTGGAAGCAAGACAACGCGGAGCAACGCAAGTTCGAACCCCGGGTCCGCGCTTAGAAAGCTCTTGGTATCAATAGCCCATTACAATTACAGGGATAAGTAGTAGTCATTTCAACACCAAATGAGCCCTAATCCAGTATCGAAAGGGAAGGGGGGAGGGAGGAGTTCCCACAAGACGCTGCGCAGAGTCAGCGTCACGTTTCTGCTTGAATCACCTGTGTTTTTGAATTGTAAACCTACACTGTCAATGACATTAGCAGAATTAAGATACTTCTTTTCGTGCTCCTTTGGAGAAAATAAAAATTGGCTATCTTTTTGTTTTTTTTATTAACATTGACCTTTACACTAAGACATATCAACAGATTACAATATATAAAAGAAGACACATGAAAGGAAAAGAAAATCCTCATAAAAGGCACATAATACAACATATTGGGCCTCATTCCGAGGTTGGCGGTAAGGGGTTAACGGCGCCGGTAATGGTGCCGGAGCCATCAACCCCTTACCGCCCCATTACGAGTCTTCTCGCGTGACCCGCAAAGGGTGCCTGGTAAAACCAGGCGCCCTTAGCGGGTCCCGCTAGCAGACCAGGGAGCTAACAACGGGCCCGTTATCAACGGGCCTGTTGGCTCCCTCCCCATTCCCATTGAGCCCTATGGGAGCTCGAATGGGAATGGGGATGGACCGGGTCCGGGTTCCTTGAATGAGGAATTACCGGGTCCTCCAAGGTTGGAATGGCCCGGTAATTCCTCACTCAAGAAACCCGGTCCCGGTACCGGGGTAACCATGCCGCTATTTGCAGCATGGTTACCTCCAAGGTCGTAATGACCCCCATTGTGTTCCCATCAAGCTTGAATAAATAGACAAAAAACTGCAATTCATCACTAATTCAGTACAATAATATATAAGAGAAATGTGCTAATATTTCCATTCTTATTCTACCCACTCCTCAAATGGAATTGATTATAGGTCTAGACTTCCGCAGTACCAGCTGTTTACAGCAGGTTCCCCACTTAGATTATCCAATCTTTTTTCCACCAGCAACCATGTGTGGGATGCAGCTGCCGACATTACCATTGAGTTTGCTCCATACATGGCACTCCACAGATGTATGGTTAACTGTTTCGTAGTAACCATGCTCTGACTTGTGTCAGCAGGTGTTTCTACTGCTTGTTCACAAAAGCAGCAATGCCCTGCCATGCCAATGTGTTTGCGTATAGCAGCAGTGTTTCTAATCGTAAACACAATATGAAGCGTACAAGTGAAGGCATTTGTCATTTAATTGCATATGTCATTTAATTAGGTGTTCCCGTGGTGTATTTATATTTATTCCCTGGTTCGAGTACTGGTCATATATCCACGTGTTTGCTAAATGTTTAATAGACTGCATGCGGTCAAAATCCTTCGATTTCCTTTTGTAATCGGGAACTAATACTTCAGCCATTATCCCCGTCAAGTCTTTCATGCCAATGTTCCTACAGTGTGTCAGCACTAGTCAGGCTGTGGTGATTAGTTAAACCCAGTAAACATTCTTTCTTTTGGCAGTTGAAATGTATGTTGGCCCATAATTTACAAACAGCCAACTTCCACAGTGTTTGGAGAGATGTTAAACATAACTCTAATCGAATAGCTTCCACCGGAACTGCTGTAGGTAACCCCAGCATACATCTGAGTAATTTCCCCTCCAGCCTGTTCAGCCAGCGCACCGCCTCCTCCAATAGGGTCTCCAAGACATACAATATGCCCAGGACCACTGATACTCTATAGGCCATGAACTTGTCTTCCATTGACCTTCCCCCCTTGCCTGTTGATGATGCCTTTTAATGATAGCCATTTTGTCCATGCCGATGCGATAGTCGCAGTGGCACGGCAGGTACTAATAGGGTTTGAAGTTATATTCATGCCAAGATATTTATAAACCTAAACTTGTTCCAAACGCAGCCCGCACAGTCGCCATGTGTGGACACCCCCCCCCCCGTTGTGTCCCTTTTTCAATGCCCCTGATTTTAGTCTTGCCAATGTTTATGCGTAGGACATTTAGGTCTGCGTATTCCTTTAAGGTGTCAAGTGAGTGTTGCAGTTCCATTGGGATCCGGTCAATAATTACTGTGTCATTAGTATACGTGATACAGTGCAGCTTTTTATCGACATATCTAGGGGGAAAGTTATGCACAGCTTTTAGGGCCTCAACAAAATGCAAAACATATATCTTATACAGTAGTGGTGCAAGTACACAACCCTGGTGCAGACCTCTGTTGGTCCCTTCCTGTGACATCCCTACGTAACTATTGTCACACCGTGCAGCTTCTCAATAAAGCACTGCACTGATGAGTCCAAACCCCTGTCCCTCAGTTTGGTCCATAGTCACCCTCTATCAGGAAAGTCAAAGGCAGAACTATAGTCTACAAAACACATATAGAGTCGGGATCCATGATTTCGAAGCGTATCAAAAATAAGGGTAGGAAGTACCCATATAGAGTGATTTGGGCAGTGGCATTTTCTGAAGCCTGTGTGTGTGATATCTAGTATGGCGTTAGTATCTGTCCACATGGTAAGCAACTCCAATAATAGACGTGAAAATATCTTGGAGCTGCTGTCTAGCATTGCCAACAGTCTATGATTATTAGGGTCAGTGCGTACCCCTTTCCTATATACTGGTATAAGTATAGACTCCAGCCATGTAGAGGGAAAACGCCCTGTCTCTCACACATGTAAGAACAGGCCCCTCAGGAGTACAGCCCAGTTTAGTGGATCATTCTTGCGTATTTCATTGTTCAAACCATCCGGCCCAATGGCCCTAGAAGATTTTGACTTAATAATGATTAATGCTATATTAGCCTGGCGTACATGAGACCACACCAGGGAGCCTATTTTAGGTACATCGGGCAGGCAGGTCTGGGGAGTGTCTTTAGCCCAATACAAGTTCTTAATGTAGGCTGCCCAGTTACGCTCAGTGATACAACACACCACCATGCTCATTTTTGCAGATCTAAAAGTACGCATTAAGAACCAGAACTTCTTAGAGTCCTTAGTCCTGAGCAAATTTACTACATATCGCCAATTGGTTGAATGTTCGCTGCATGTATGGTCACGCATCCAGCTTTTAGATTTAGTTCTGCCAATGCTTTATGTTTCTTTTTCCCTTCAAAGGATATTTGGTCGCTTCTACTGATTTCCCTTATCTGGGTAATTGTTTTTCATTTAGCTATCTCTGTGTCTCCAGTTCTTGCCACTTGTGTTCCTCTACTGATCTGATTTTGGACAGTTATGAAATGTATATTCAACAAATGCTTCAATTCCCAATCATGATCCTTGAGTAGGTCGGGGTTGGTTATGATGTCAAATCTAAGGATAGAATTAAAATTCTTACTATTGTATATGGACCACCGGAGTCTGTTACCCTGAAGATTTACAGAAGAGTTTTATCTCAGGCATGCCCTTTGCCGTTGTGAAGGAAGCAGACATTATACTCTTAGGGCAGCATGATCTACACAACTCCTGTATACACCATTTGACCAGGTCAGGATCGGTTCCATACTGGTCAGCTTGACCACATGTAGATCGTATTCCATTAAGGCATCCTGCCAAACCTGTCCCTTAAGCTGTGCAGTCTGCCGTTTACCAGCCCCTCGGGCAGACTCATCCAATTGTGTACAGTCTACATTAAAGTCACCAGATAGAATGACACCCGCACATGGGTGTTGAATACACCATTGCCTAAGCATCTCTGTGACTGTAAACCTGAGGGACACTGTCAAGTCATCACCAGGGGGGGGGGAGTCATTCAGTATAACTAAGAGCATCGAGTCAAAGCCAAATGGAGTCTTCGTTAGTGTGGCACAGATCATATTATTATGACCAGGAGAATCGCATAGTTCAGTTCGGTCATATACTGAGTTCGCTCCTATGCAGATGCCACCCCTTGGGCATCCCTTGGCTCCGGCTATCACCGACTTAAAAATCACACTGTAACGATCCAGATCGAATGGGACAGTCAGCCAAGTTTGCTGCATGTAGAATACCTGTGCACCTGTTATCATTTGGAAGCCACGTTGATTGTGAGAAAGGAATCAAAACCCCTTGTGTTCCAGCCTTAAAGGTAATCGACTCCTGGGGTAGACTTCAACAGTGGCCACCCACCAAAGTCCAACATTCCTCCATCCTCTGCACCTCCAACTTATAACCCATTCTAGCAAGCTGTCCGTATGCATTGCTTGTGGCCCCAAGTCCCCAGAGCTGTTCATTCCTCACCAGTGGGTGAAATACAGCTAGCTCATATCTCAGGTCTTCAAAGTCTTGTGCATGTTTACAGATAAGTTCCACTGTTTACGAGGAGAGGTAATTACTGACGGGCCCATTGGTCAGCACTCACCCTCGAAAACGAGTAATACAAGATAGCTGCACCATGCGAGGTCAGAGTGCAGGATTCACATACTCCAGCAAGGATCAATAATCAAGACTCAGTAAATTGGCAAAGGGAAGTTTGTTTAATGATACATACATCAGTTTATGGAAATCAGCAGCATCACGAACACCTGCCTCACCCCGACTTTCTCGAACTTCAGTACAACAGCCTCTTTTATGGGCAACTTCATCATCATTGACGTCTAATTCTACAAAAAATCATCATGCAATACAATTGGTTGGGAAAGGTAACTTAAGTATAGGTGCTATATCTGCATATGGAAATAATGCAAGTGGATTGGATAACTCTTATCGGGTGGGCGTCTACGCCCTTCCCTCTACACCACACGTGATTGACGTCACTACAAGTACGACATCCTATTGGTTACAGTGTCTATAGGACCCTAGATTACATGGGGCCTCATTACGACCCTGGCGGAGTGGGTTTACGCCAGCGTTATTCGCGGCGGACCCGTCCGCCCTACTACGAGTTCCCGTAGCGCCATGGAGCGTTTTCCGCCTGGTTTTTCCGGGCGGAGAAATCCATGGCGCTACGGGACCTTGTTGTTAATTACGCCACCGTATTTTACGGTGGCGTAATTAACGCCTTCCCCACTCCCATTATACCCTATGGGGCAAAATTGGGAATGGGGAAGGGTAAAATGGGGGATGGGGATTTACCGCCCCGCCAAGGTCGGAATGGGGCGGAAAATCCGCCAACCCCCATGGCGCTATCGGCAGCTTTCCGCCGTGCTCCATGGTGCATTTTGCACCGCGATTTCCGCCAGGGTCGTAATGAGGCCCATGGTCTCTTGTGATTGGGCAAGTTACACCCCTAAACATAAATCTCCATTTTAATTAGCAGCATCATTCAGAATGGACACCCAGGTGCCTAGTGTCCCAGGATTCACCCTGCCTCCCTTCCATCAATCAGTGGTTTAGGGCTATGTGTCAATTAGTTGGCTGGGTATGCCCTTGGATCTGTAATCTCTTATCAGGAAAAGTTATGGCACCCTCTGGTTCTGGATGACATCAGGCGGTGGTACATCTTCACGCCTGTCTGGTCACGTGTTGGTCCACCGTGAATCTGCTTCAGTTTCCAACCTTTTGTGTATTTAATTCTGGATGCGTTTAGCCACCTGCATGGGCCTCTCTTATCTCGACCTTCACGGGCGGGCTGGCATGCTCTGAAGTTGGAGCCTCGTGAGCTCATGCTCACCTCCCCTTCTCTGGTTGACCTCGATTTCCCCGGTATGAGCCATCCTTTGTTAAGTTTCGATCCCGCTCCTTTCCTCAGCTTGGGCCTGGATATGAAACTTGGCCCTTCAGGCCTTGGCCACCTGGGAGTACTTCTATTTACACAAAAAGGAGTCGCACGTGTACATTGTACAGTATTGAGGTAGATGTATACAGTCGGCGCTTGCCGCTCTAACTTCTACTAAGCATTGCAAGCAGAATCGATTAATTAGCATCTTGCGTTTCAAGCTTATTTACACACGTTCAATAAGGCGGTTGCTTCCATCTTGTCTCATGGCACCATTCTCATACGTTTTCACAGTGTCTCTCCCCTTTGTCCTTTACAATTATCCTCGCAGTTGTCAGTACTGGCATGCATGCTTTCAGTCTCTTCATGGACCGTGTGTAGGCATTCCTCCTCGTTCCGTATCAACAGCTGGTATGGTTGTCTGATTGGGTACCGTGCTGCCCAGGGTTGCCTGGTTATTGGCATTTCAACAGGTATTGATCTTCTAATGTACACAGGGCAGAGGCCCATTGCAGCCCTTTGTTGGTTCAGCTGCTCCTCGTACGTCACACACCTTGTCGAGTACTTTACTGGCACCTCGAAGCGAGGGGCAGGGGTGCAAGCCACGTCTGGGGTCTCCTCTACACCACTATTATGGGCGAGGTGAATTATACAATTACCCAATTTGCAAAGCTAGTCAAGCGAGGCAGCTATAGCGTAACAATACTATTCATTGCAATAGTACATAGGTCCGGGATAGCGTGGAGTAATTCCAGTAACCAGCTTCTATTCAGACAGGGGCTCCTAGCCGTCAGAGACAGTTCCACAAGTTTTATATATCTGCAGTCAGAGTAACATGAGGTATCGATTGTGTGTGAGGTCCTTGTAATGCTTCCACCCGTGAGTGCCAAGTTCCAGGTGTATTTCCGGGTAGTTCAAGCAATTGAGTTCCTCTACGATCATTTAATGGCAAACAAACAATAGGATTTGTGGGAGTTACTCGCATCCTAGTGTGTTTCTTGGTCTGGGTTTTTGATGCCGTGACAGGTAGACTGGCAGCAGCAGCTGTATCCCCATTTTTACCAATCGTGAAAACGGACCCAGTAGGGCTGATGCTAGGAATTACCCATTTCTCTATAGGTTCCTGCAACATCACCCTCCTTCCTTCACCGTTACCTGTGTTGTTCGTGACCATGTATAGTCCTGTCATCTTGGTTGTTGTGGGGAGTGAAGGTGGGCTTAGGCAGGCCTCTCTTAAGACATACTCTCTTGGATTGACATTGACTGTTCAATGCACAGAGCCATAGTTGCCTGTTCCTCTGACTCAGCCGCCACTCTGACTGTGTCCGCCCTTTTCGCCTCAGGCTCACTAGATTGTGTGGTATCTAGATTGATTACCGCAGAGTACGGAGGAAGAGGAGGGCGTGCGGGTGCCGAGTACTCTGAGCCATGGATAGCAGTTGCAGGAGTTTGCTGTTTCTTTCAAGCAGCTCCCAAGCCTTGAGACCTTGGGAGACTTTCCCAAAGGGCCGTCAGTTGTGCTCCGTTCGACTTCTTTAATTCCTTGCAGGTGTTGATGCTCCATGAGGTGGTTGTTTCCAGCACTTTCCCTATAGTTTCTTATAATCCTCTGTGATCCTCGGCTATATTTGAGCACAAGTGAAACAAGGCATCAATGTTTGACTGTAAGTTTTGAATTTTGTCAAGCAGGCACCTCTTCACAGGAGTCGATTTGACCTGATAATCAGAATTATATAGCGGGCGATCGCAGTTAGAGTCGGTGTCACTAGACGTGATCCGGTGTATCTGATAGTGCAGAGCCAGTATTACGTTATCGTGATGGCCTTTCCCAACGCCCATGGAGTTCCCGAGAAGGTTTATGCAGTGATTCAGAAGTGAGCCAATGCTATCAATGTGAAGGAACTCGGTGAGAAATGTGTTGTGTCGGGTTAGTCTGTATGTCGCCAGTAGCTCCTTCGATCTCTGTCGCCACTATGTCCCTCTGAACAACTTCTGACTCAGGGCACGCTGAAAGTTTTTAGTTGAGGTTGTACGGAGTCGGGCAAGCCCAGTCAATCCTTTTCCCCTTCCTTACGGCATGGGGAGCCCGCCAGGTCGGGTTTTCCATGTGTCTAATTGCGCAAGCATTTGCTTTTTCTCTGAGTGTTGCTGCGCAGCCCGTGTGAGTGTTGCTTTGGTTTAGGCATTCTGTGGGTTATAAGTATAGATGCCTTATGCATCTGTTTAGCCTCCGACCCAGGTGGTAGGTGACAGTCCCCAGAACACTCAGAGGGAAGGGATACATGTCATTAAAGGCTACTGCCAGTAGAGAATGTGAGAGTGAGTCAATGCCGCAGTAATATGATTTCCGCCCAATTCCAATTGCGCAATCCACCCTATTCCACCCAGCTCACGGCAATCCTCGTCATTGCGGCTCTGAATCCTGCTCCGCTGTTGAATCTTCAAGGATGGCACTAAATTAAGCAGTGTGCCGCATTCTCACCGTCCTTCTGACACTGGAGACACCAGACACACTGCTGCACACTGCGCGCACTCCCGGTAAGATATTGCAAGTTTGGCCCACCTCCAGTAGCAGCGATAAGGACAACAGACTCCTGCAGCTCCCTCAGCACGCCAGAAACACTGCTACGCACCACACGCGCTCCACACTCCCGGTGTGTTTTTGTAAATGTGGCACGCCTCCCGTAGCAATGATAAGGATAACAGACACCTGCAGCTCCCTCAGCACACCAGACACACTGTTACACACCACGCGCGCTCCACACTCCCGGTACGATTTTGTAAGTTTGGCCCACCTCCAGTAGCAGCGATAAGGACAACAGACTCCTGCAGCTCCCTCAGCACGCCAGAAACACTGCTACACACCACGCGTGCTCCACACTCCCGGTGTGTTTTTGTAAATGTGGCACGCCTCCAGTAGCAATAATAAGGATAACAGACACCTGCAGCTCCCTCAGCACACCAGACACACTGTTACACACCACGCGCGCTCCACACTCCCGGTAAGATTTTGTAAGTTTGGCCCACCTCCAGTAGCAGCGATAAGGACAACAGACTCCTGCAGTTCCCTCAGCACGCCAGAAACACTGCTACACACCACGCGCGCTCCACACTCCCGGTGTGTTTTTGTAAATGTGGCCCGCCTCCAGTAGCAATGATAAGGATAACAGACACCTGCAGCTCCCTCAGCACACCAGACACACTGTTACACACCACGCGCGCTCCACACTCCCGGTAAGATTTTGTAAGTTTGGCCCACCTCCAGTAGCAGCGATAAGGACAACAGACTCCTGCAGCTCCCTCAGCACGCCAGAAACACTGCTACACACCACGCGCGCTCCACACTCCCGGTGTGTTTTTGTAAATGTGGCCCGCCTCCAGTAGCAATGATAAGGATAACAGACTCCTGGGGGCGTGGCTTGGAAGCCATGTGAGAGGACGCGCTCTTGGAAGAGCTCCCGGAGATCCTACACTCATCCTGTGCAAAAGTGCATAAGCACTAACTCCTAGAAGCCAGAAACATGGGCACCCGTCCATGAATGTAAGCTGCACGGCTGCTGACAAGCTGGAACCTTCGTAAGCCCGGCAACAGCAGATAGATGTGACCGAAGTCCCCGGAGTCGCGGCCCTGACTGAGCAAAAATGGCAGCCATGCCGAACAAAGGAGGAGACACATACAGGATGACGGAGGCACCCCCGAAGTGATCGGCGGTTGCGCGGGCTGTGTGGGGGGCGATGCGCCTCTGGGAGAACATCGGCGCGTCTCTGTGGGCACCGATTATTCAGCACGGGCTCGGGAGACGGTCAGAGGCGGTCAGCGGCCGGCACTAGGACCCGCCCGGGCTGGCAGGCGAAACGGACCTTGCGACTTGAGCACCGAAGCGCCGTATGCATGTCACGCAGAAGCTCCGGGGCGAAGGGCTCACATATTGACGTTGCTGGCTGAGTTGTGCGCTTAGCAGCGCTGGCCTTTTGGGTAGCTGGCAGCCAACAGGAGACGCTCGAACTACGGCTGGTCCCCGGCACCACGCTGCGCCGCAGAGATACATTGTTGCGGGTAGCTGACTTAACGCCCGCGTGTCCCGACACGCGATCAACGCTCCCACTATTGTGGGAAAGGAGGGCAGGAAGCCGCATTGATGCATTGTTGCGGGCAGCTGATCACACCCCTGCGAGTCTAGACACGCAATCAGCGTCCTCGCTACAGTGGGAAAGGAGGGCAGGAGAGCCCTGCATACTGGCAGGAGACGAAGAACTGAGCAGGGCAACACCACTGAAGGGGGTATAACAGTGAAATAAGAGACTTTGGGGGCACTTGCATACTTTGAATGTATGGTTGGGTGCTGCGCAACACGACATAAGAGACTGTGCCCCAGGACAAGGCGCTGAGTCCGGTAAAGCGGCTGGCGCAGACCATTGCGGTGCACTTTTGAGCGCAATTAAGGGGCACACTAAGTGGTACCTGCACAACCCTGAACATACCGGGGGCGTTACAAATACAACGGTGTCGCACGGGACTTGGCGGTGATCCGAATTGGCGACTCAGCCAGTGAACTGCGGCGGGAGCCCAGGAGTTCTCTGGTGGGGGTCCCGGATGAGTGGTGGAAGAGGCTGCTGCAGAGGGACATTTGAGGCGTGAGAAAGAACACGCTCCATTGCGGGCAGTAGGCCTCTCTCCCCCTTTGTAGTGGTAAAGTGGGAGTGGCGGATCCACGGCATACAGTGGCTGCGGGATGTCGAGTAAGCCCCTCAGACAGAGAGTGAAGCAGCCTACGTTGGACGAGTTCACCAGGACACCGACGGGCCCAGAGAGTGCTCGGAGCAAGGAAAAGCCACCCGCAGGCAGCATGGCCGCCGCTAGTCCAAATCAGGATGTGTTAGCCGCGATCGCTGAACTGAAAGCGGATTTGAAAGCCGCTTGGGAGGCCAAGCTTGAAATAGTGGTGGCGGACCTGAAAACAGTGCTCGACCTCAAAGTGGGAGAAGTTCGGGAGGAGGTGAATCTACTTCGACAGGACGTAAGGACCCTGTCGGAGCGCACGGAGAGCCTGGAGAAAGAGGGGAGTGCGAACACGGCGGATTGCGCCTCACACAAGGCCGACCTGCATGTCTTGGCGCAGAGAGTGCGCAACTTGGAGAATAGAGCTGAAGAGGCAGAAGGGCGTGCCCGGAGAAACAACATCCGTATTGTGGGCATCTCGGAAGGATTGGAGGGCCGTAACCCCACGGAGTTCATCGAGAATATGTTGCTCCAAGAGATCACCGGGGGTGTGCTGTCGCAGGGATTTGCAGTGGAGCGAGCACATAGGGCATTGGCTAGGAGGCCTCCACCGGGCAGTCCGCCCAGGCCAATGATAGCCAAGATCCTTAATTACCGAGACCGGGAGAGGATTTTGGAGCATTTTCGTAAAGGGGGAACCATCAAGAGAGGGGAGGCAACTATAACGGCCTACCCAGACTACACCATGATGGTGCAGAGGAGTCGGATGAACTTCGGGGTGGTTAAGAGAAGACTGAGAGAGGTGGGAAAGAAATATATGCTCCTTTATCCAGCCAAATTGAAGGTGTTTCACAACAACAGATCCTTGTTTTTTGAGACGCCTGAGGAAGCCATGGGGTGGCTGGACATGCAGGGCAGCCCCCAGGAGCCGGATGTCCAAGCGGAAGAAAGTGGAAAAAGAGATAAGTGATCAACGATGGGAGAGGGTGCGGCTAGAGACTATGGGACCTGACTATAGTGATTGTTACGGCCTAAGAAAGTCGGGCCCGGAACTGGATGGTTAATGCACTGTTTGCACTGTAATTGTTGTTTTATGAAGGAGCCTTTCAGGGCTAGTCCATACACCCCCGTTTAGTGTTTTTTAGTTAAGTGGCCGTTAGGGCGACTTTACCCTACTGGGCTCTGTGCGTATCAGCCAGAACTAGATGTGGGGGGGCCTGAGATCCAGGGATGGAGCTGGGCAACAGTTGGGGAGGGAGTTGGGGGGGAGGGACGGGAGGGGGGAGAGGAGGGGAGGGGGACAGTTGGGGTGTATATAGTGTTGGGAAGTTTGAGTTTGATCGCAAGCCCTATGGTAGTATTTTTGACGAGATATCTGGACAGCATGGATGAGCGGGGGTGGTTGTGGGAGAGAGAGCAGGATACCAATGAACTATGGGGGAGCTTAAATTACTGACATGGAACGTCAGGGGGCTTAATAGTTATCTGAAACGAAACAAAGTCATGCTATACTTGAGAAGACAGAAGATAGACATCGCATTATTACAAGAAACGCATTTGACCCGGGATAAACTAGAGCTGGTGAAGAAAAAGTGGAGAGGAACGGTGGTGGGATCCACGTACTCAGCTTATGCTAGGGGTGTGCTGGTCTGGGTGGCGCCGCACGTCCCGTTCCAGCTGAGGCAGGAAATGTTGGATACTGAGGGGCGTCTGGTTATGGTGAGAGGGGTGGTTGAGAACAAAGAGATGTGTATAGTGAATACGTATGCCCCTAACCAGGGCACGGCGGAGTACTTCCGGACCATGTGTACCAACTTGAGCTGGTGTGTTGGGAGTGCGGTGATATGGGGAGGGAATTTTAACTGTGTGTTGAACCCGGGGATGGACAGATCCGACGATAAGGTGGTTAGGCCCACCCCGGCAGCCCGGGCATTGCAGACGTTGCTACGTGACTTCGAGCTCGAGGATGTGTGGAGAACCAAGCACCCCGACGAGAGACAGTACTCACACTACTCGGCCCCACAGCAGTTGCACACTAGACTCGACTACATCTTTGCCACATCGGATGTATTGGTAGAGGTTTCTAGTGTGCAATACAAAGCGAGGGTCCTATCAGACCACTCGCCTATGGTGGTAGAATTGCAATATGGCCGCCCCAGGGCACGGATCCCGACGTGGCGTCTGCGCGCAGAGGCGCTTAAAGACCCGGTTTTTAGGGAAGATGTGCGGGAAGAAATAGTTAGTTATTTCGAGACAAACAGTGGCAGCGTTGACTCGGCGGGGACTCTGTGGGAGGCTTTTAAGGTGGTGGTACGGGGGGTGGCAATTGCCAAATCAAAAGGCTTGCAGAATGGGGTCCTGGCTGATCTACAGAGAGTAGAAAGCGAGCTGGAACAGGCATTGAAGAGCGAGCACATAGACAACAAGCTAGTGCTTAAACTGCAGCAGCAGTGTACGGAACATTGGGGGAGGCTCTGTAATCTAAATTACAAAAAGTATATCGAGAGACAACACGCGGGAGGAGATAAAACGGGCCGTCTTCTGGCATGGCTATATAAAAGAGAAACCCCGAGACCCCCGATTAGGACGATAACTAGAGAGGATGGGGAGCTGATAGATACCCAAGAGGGCGTAAACGAGGAATTTGTGAACTATTACAGGGAATTATACGGGGATCTAGGAGGTGGTGGCCGGGAGGAAATGTTAGAGACCCTGCAGGACATCGGGCTGCCCAAGATAAGCATGGAAGAGAGAGAGGAACTAGATGCCCCAATAACATTGGAAGAGTTGGAGGCGGTCGTCCGGCAGTTACCCACTAGCAAGACCCCGGGAACGGACGGTCTGCCTAGTGAATTTTATAAAGCATTTGGGGCGGAAGTGCTCCCCCCGATGCTTGACATGCTTAATGAGGCGTTTGAGACGGGGAGGCTGCCGGAGTCGCTCAGAGAGGCGGTCATTATACCGCTCCCTAAGCCCAATAAACCTGGGCATAGTTGTGGATCGTATAGGTCATTGTCTATGTTGAATCAGGACAGCAAGATACTAACGGCTGTCCTGGCAAATAGACTGCGGAGAGTGATAGGCAAGTTGATCCACCCGGATCAAACGGGGTATGTCCCGGAAAAAATAGGAAAAAAAAAAAAAAAAAAAGGATAACAGACTCCTGCAGCTCCCTCAGCACGCCAGAAACACTGTTACACACCACGCGCGCTCCACACTCCCGGTGTGTTTTTGTAAATGTGGCCCGCCTCCAGTAGAAGTGATAAGGACAACGGACTCCTGCAGCTCCCTCAGCACACCAGACACACTGCTACACACCATCTATGAAGTAGCAGAAATATATTTGTCATGTGTCTCCACTGACTGATGTATTCCAGTTTCCATGCAAAAAATGTTAAGCTCACCCAGCCACCTAATGACTTGCCATAAATCTTATATGTAGGGGTTAATTGCCGATGGTCAGCCAGCAGGGATTGTGTCAACCAGCCTTTAACAATCCCTGCCCGGGAGACCTGCTGGAACTGTAATTCACAGCCCTGAAAGCCGTGCTGTCTCCCTCCTCCTCTCTCCACCACCCAGAGCGTCTAATTCAGGGCCCACCCTGTAGAACAAAAGGAGAGAAAAGCATACAGTTTTTGACTAGGAGTGGTCTTCACCTGTTACTTATTGGAGCTTGGATTGATTTGGAAGACTGGGTAAGGAATTACATTTTGAGTTGCTTCTAACATGTAAATGGTTAAGTAATTGGAGTTCTCATGGCTCTTCATATTTTAAAGTGTGTTTTTAATTTACAAAGTGGTTTTCTTCTCTCCATAACTTTATGTATTAAAAAGGTGACTATTCGGCTCTGTATTCAGATCCGGCCGAATACTTGCCTAAATATTCGGTATTCGGTATTCGGGCGAATACTTACATCTATTCTTCAGTGCACCCCTACTTTGGGTGCACTCCTCTCCCAATCCCTGTCCTTGTAATGGGTGTCCGCCCCGTGCCCGCCACCACCATGAGATTGATATTGTGTTATTAGATTTATTTGTTTGATATACAGTCCCTTTTCTGAACTTCAAAAGATTAAGATGAATCTTTACATCCCCAATATTTTGCAACAGCAGACACCTGTCTTTTGCAGTCAGGCATATTTGACTTCCACTTGCATATGGACAGGGTTCCCTACCAGCAACTATGTTGGTTCCAAAAACATAGTTTGGTACAGGTGCTTTTGTTATCTAAATAGAATCTCCTCTGTTTCAGCAGCACTCACCAGCAGCCAGCTATCACTCAACCACAGTTCTGTGGTTAAGGGCAGGGTGACAAAATGACTGCTGCTCGGCAGGAGTGCATGGATGAGCAGTGGCTAAAATGCACATTTAGTCCTATACTACTACTAAATGAGCAGTGATCGCAATCGTAAAGGTGAAACAGGCACAGCCCGAAAGGTATACCTCCAGGGTCGGACTGGCCAATAGGGCAATACGGCAATGCCGAACCAAAACCGAAAAATGCTAGTGTGCACCACTATCTTTTGGTCAAAGTGGGTCACTTCTTTGGCCCATGTGGACCAGTTTGATAAGTTACTTCACCATGAGGCTAGTAGTTTTGACCAGTGTTACTGAATAAATAATCTTTAAAATACACAATTTACATCACATTTTATCAAACAACTCGAGTCAGTCACAAAAGTAATCAATTGCCATTTGCAACTGTGGGCCACATTTTCATTGGTGCCCAAGACAATTCTATGCCCCAGTCCCACTCTGTATACCTCCTTCATATATATTGGTAACATAGGCTGAGGGCAGGCTATATCGTAAGCAGGTCTGTGCGCAGCGAACAGTAGCAACCCAAAGAGCTTCACTCCAATGATTCCCAAATTTAAGAATGTCCAATCTTGGTCCAATGAAAATATGGACTTCAAATCAAACAATAAATGCAATCCACTAATTGGAAAATTCAGGCAAAACCTACCCCTGAAAAAGAAACACAAAGAATGCAGACTTCAGTGAAAGGGCATTGTGGGTAGATGACCAGGGCTGTTCAGGCCACAGACTATCAACAATGTCACTGTCAAAGGATATGCCTCTAAATAAAAAGGTAGACAAGGGCGTCTTAAAAGTCACTATGTTCCCAGAAAGGGGCTTCATCATAGTACATTTATTCTTGTCATAGTCACTCAACAGCATCAAGCTGGGCTTCCACAGGTGTTTTGCCACAGTCGAGCCAGTGTCAAGGCATTCCAGTCGATGGAATTGCACTGGTGGTCAGAGTCAGTTTGGTTCAAAGGTGCGAGCACCCGGTGAGTTGAGTCAGTGATCATGACGGCAAGATAATGGCTTTCAATAGTTCGGGGAAGTGGTTAAGTCAAAGGGAATGGGATAGTTCTGCAAGGTCGAATCAGTATTCGAGACCAGTGAGTCGGTGGCTTCTACCAGGCAAATTGATGCTCGAGCCAGTTGCACACACAATGTCAAGTCGGTGACCCATGTGAGATGAATAGACCCGCTTCAATGTCTTGAGCAGGTGTCTGACTGGCTTGAAGTGCAGCAAGTGGTTCAAAATTGTGTAGAGTGCCAAAAGCAGCACCCTGGGTCCTGTTGGGCTTGTAGTGCATTGAGTGTGGTTAATCCGGCTTGTAGATGTATGGAGGCATTGAAAAAAGGTTCCAAGCTGCTCCTGAACATCTGGGTTGCTGGTAACCAATCCAAGGGATCTAGTACAAAGTTTGTGCTTCTGTTCTGTACTCTGACTCAAGGGAACTTGGCTGGCACCTACAGAGGATCCTTCACTGCTAGTAAAAAGGGTCCTGATTCCAGTGCAGCCAGTGAGGCCTTGGTCACAGCAGTTCACTCCAACTGTTCCCTGAGGATGGAGCTCTCCCCTGCCTTCACGTCTATGGCAGAGGTCTTTGGAGCAGGTTGTACAGAGGTCCAGTGAATCCATCTTGTTTTGATGGTCCAAAGAGGAATCAAAGAATGAGTGGCTTCGCCTCTCCTTTTAAAAACAAATGTCACAGGGGATTGGTCCAAAGCAACCCTGCTGTAAAGGGGCAAATTGCTGTTGTTGTAACACGTGACCTTTGCTTTCTGACTTCGTACCCAGAGTGCCTCGTCCTACAGGAAATGGTTGAGAAAGAAATTGTAGAGACGAGAGACCTAGCAGAAACCAAGATAGTGCACCCGCTTTCTCAGCCCACCTCACCCTTCTGGATACTCTAACTTTGCCCACTACCCATGTCTGCTAACTTCAAAGGGACTCCAGTGGTGGGCACCCTGGTGTGAGTGAGGCTTTGCTATATCAGTGCTGCCTCTGAAGTACTGAGGTACTGAGTCCCAGGACATCCTCTGGTGAGCGCTCCTGTGTCCTGAGAGGAAGGTGTTCCCCTTCCTTTAAGGGGATTGAAAGGCAGCATTCTGGCCATTGTTCCACATGGCAGCTGTGGAGATAGTCAGACCAGACAGTAATACACATCAGTTCTGGTATAGCTTGGCCCTGTTCACAGAGCTGGCACTAGAGTGATATCAAATTGATGTGCCTGTGTATTTGTGTACTCTTAGCAGTCAACCAGACATGGCTTCTATTTAAAGATTTTCATCCACCAAACTGACACAGACATACAATTATTAATTTTGGAAAAGGAGGCGCAGAGGATCCAATAGCCACCTCTTCATTTAGGAATGTTGTGGTCCAGCAGTTGTTTGACTGACCTTTGAACTTGCCCTGTGCCACTGCAGACATTGTGCTGAGGGGGCCAGGAGACTGTCACAGCAAAGGTACATGGATGCAGTATAGTTTTGGCATGGCGCATTTATGGAAGGGGAGGATCTGATTAGCAGACTTCACTTTCAGAATCAGAATTACCTGCATCATTTGATATTAATACAAAACAAGAAAGCTTTGGTTGTTCAGCCCTTTTCAGATGGCCATTCTGTCACAGGCAGCCGGCAAATGTGTCATGTGGCTCTCAGCTGCTCCCACCTGCAACTGAGTATCATTGGCATATGACTAACAACCCACTCCAGTGGGAGCTGAGATATTTACTGAAAGGCTCAAATGAATATTAAATAAGACAGGGAACAACATGCTGGAGATGATGGTTTTCACGGAGTGATAAAGATACCTAGAAGAGAGTGGCTTCTTTGATGCTTCGCAGCCTGGTTACAGAGCTGGTCATGCATGAGAATACCCCCTGGCCTGTACTGATAGCCATGGTCAGCAGCTATTGCTCAGTCCCTGTTATGCTCGGCCTTTCATACAGCTGCTCAAGGTGGATTGCTGAACTATATACATGCCTGATGGAGTTGGGATACTGTTCATCAGTCATTCTGGATCCGCGATGCACCAGATGAGTGTGTACCCATTGGTTTTGCACTTATGGGGTCCAGCAGGTGTGGAACTGTGCAATAGCACCTTGAAGCGTTTATTATGTGCAGAATGGAATTACCATACTAAACGATTTGGTTAGACTCAAATAACCGGACCCAAAGAATATGGCAAAGTACCACTTTATTGTCAGTGCAAAATGAAGTAGGGCAATCTGGTGAACCACAAGCAGTAGTCTGCACACTCACACAGAATTTTAATTAGACAAAGGATTTATACCTCAATGTGCATCTACTATTATGTCATCCTACGTGGCAAACTTAAAACCTACTGATGGGAGGGGTTGGTTATGGGAACATATCTACCCATAGTATATGTAAGTGTTAATAACTTTTTTGGCTGCCCCTTATCTAGTAAGCATGCCTTGAACTATCTAAATACTTTTAATACTGATAATAAGAGAATACAGTAGCGGATTGCCGTGTGAACTTTGTATAGCACGTTGCTACATGGACCCATGCGATTGGTTAGCATTTTCTCCCAACCTTGGACTTTCAGCTTGTTCGCAGCACGTAAGCAAAATGAAACCCAGTTGCAGAGAACAACATCAGACTACTACCCACTTGCTCCAATTAGCCCATCACTTCTCATCGGCCAGGCCCATAGCCAATGTTTCTCCTTTGTAAGTGACCTTGCAGCCTGTTCTTTGCTCTGGGATCTTTGAGGGAGTGTGGTTACACCCTTACCTTCATCCGGAGCTTAATGGGTGGCCGTGGTTTTCACCCTCCTAGCCACTTGTGAGGAGGCCACGAATTTGTCCATTTCAACCTCTTATGTAATGCTATTTTATTTAATTGTACTAGGTGCTATTACTCCTCTTGGCCTCTGGAGACTTAATCACTCCATCTCACATATGCTTTATGCGTTTAAAATGATCCAATACTTGGCACTTGGGATGTTTTCTTATTAGCTTAATCTAAGAGAAATATTTGTCATGTCCATGGCTTATCCTCTTGACTCCCTGTGTGCCTTGCAATTATTCCTTGATCCCATCCTTGATCCCAGGCCAAGTGGCTCCTCTCCATACTTCACACAAAGCTGTTTTTCCAGCGTCTCCCGTCCCTGCAGCCTTGGTCGGTTTCTGAGGTAGCTCGGTTAGATTCAATATGAGTCCGACGTCCATCTTTCCATCATGGCCTCTTTAGTCACATTAGAGGGTATATCGCATCAAGCTTGTATATGTCTCCTCTACCATGCGTTTCCAAATCTATAGATTTATTCACCTCTTCTCACCTGTTTCTTTGATTCTCATCCGTTCTTCGGACTTGATTATATGTTTCTCTTGTTGCGCTTCCATGTGTCTTTATTTCAAGACGTCACTCAGCAGCTTCTAGATTTTCTTCACCCTTCTTTAAAGTTCATTGCAGCATGTCGACATCTGTCCACTGTCTCAATACGAAAGTACATTTGATACGGTTGACTGAGTGCAAAACATCTCACGTACACTCGATGCGGCATCGGGACAATGCCTGGTGTCATATATACAATTCACTGTCATTCCAACATGACGGAGGTGAGGGGGCGGAGCTTTACAATGACGTATTTGTCTGCTCCTCTACAGAACCTCTAGTGACTACCACCCAGTGTATATGTCGCTTGGACCCACCCCAAAAGGGGCAGTCCAGCCCGGACTGCCAGGCCACATCCCGTCTGCACGAGACCACAAGCATCAACCTCATTGGCCCCACCGACCACACAGACCAGGATAAGGCAGCAGTTCTAAATGAAAGACACGTCTCTGCACACCGCACGCCATTGAGTGAACGCACTGCACATAATCCCCTCTCCATCGACACCCACAATGTGCCGCACTGAAGGGTCCCTGGATCCACAGCAAAGTTGCATTCCTCGTGCAAGAGCAGAGTACATGTAGGGACCACCGCGACCACGACCCTGGTAACTGGTTCCAACGGTCACTGGTGGAACACCCGGAATAGGGACAGTCACGAGACACTCCCATGACATCACACACTCTGACAGTACACACCCACACACATCCACACATAACCACAGACACAGGGGAGGACAACAATTACAACCGGCTTTTTGCTGCCACAAATAAAACGGGCACAGCGTGTTTCTGTGTCCTATGAAATGCGCAGGCATTGGCATTACGGATTGTAAAGGCTAGCACGCATGCGACCCTCCCACCTCCGTGCAGTGCGAGTTCATGCCACTATGTGGCACTGTGGGCTCGAGGCAGGCATGCGGGTACAGCTGATCTCATAGCTCTCCACTGATCTCATCTCAATAGGAGCCTTTATGAATTTACAACTGCAGTTTTGCATGTTTGAATGAATACATCGCATTAAACGTAAAAAGCGTTATCATATCATATTTAGCAATAGAGCAAACTAGTGCGTTGCAGAGCCGATAATGTTGCAAACGTGGTTCCCTATTATTTGGTGGTGTCTGCTGACCTCGCGTGGTCAATATTTATATGACACCATCATTAAGGTCTGCTAAAGCAAAACAACAGAAAATGTGGCAGAGGCACAAAGGGGAGCTAAATACTTTATGAATGAAATATGTCTATTGCACACTTTTTTCTCTATGTCGCAATAAATATGCATTGCAAAATCCCATAATGTACATGACTGGCATCTAGGATTTGCGAGGGCCTGTGCAACAAAAGGCTTTTGGGGTTGTCCGAAGACGTTCGGGCCCCTATTTTGCATATATGATATGATATGGCATTTATAACGCGCCGATACACAAGTGGGTCAAGGTGCGACGAGGCAAGTGAGGGGGAACAGAGGGAAGACAGAGACAGCGATCTTACTAGGCCAGGTGACATTGAGATCGCGCAAGGGAAGTGGGAAGGGGAAAGTGCAGAGGGCAAAGGGGGAAGGAGCAGTGCAATACATAGGATCAACAGTAAAATAAATAGAATAAATAAGAACAATAGGTGAAAAGTGCGGCCAGCTGGTGACAAGTGCAGGGGTAAGTGCAGACATCATGTGTCAAGAACTGGTGGGGACTATGGGGCTACAGAAACAGCCCCCAAGGGCAGGTGATGCCTGGGAGGCAGAGCAGGTGTGGCAGTGGCGGGGGAGGGGACCTGGTGACCAGTTCAGTTTAAGTCAGGTGTTCAGTAGGGGAGAGTAGGAAAGAAAGCAGAAGCAAAGAGGAAGGTCGTGAGGTGCTTCCGGAACTGGAGATGGTTCTTCTCAAGTTTCAGGGGGGCAGAGAGGCTGTTTCAGAGGGAGGCCCCGGCCGAAGAAAGAGATCTACCACCAACTCGTTGCTTGGAGAAGCGACTGACCCTGAGGGAGTTGGAGGCGGATGAGCAAAGAGCCCGAGAAGGAAGATATTTAGGAAGAGAGAGTTGAAGGTATTTAGGCCCCAGGCCCCTGAAGGCCTTGTGGACAATGCAGAGTGTTTTGAACTTAATTTTTACAGCCACTGGGAGCCAGTGCATAGATTTCAGTCCTGGAGAGATACGATCCCTGGGCTTGAGGCCAACGACAAGTCTCGCAGTCCTGTTCTGGATGAGTTGCAGAGGGCGGACAGTAGAAGCAGGCAGATTTAGAAAGAGGCTGTTGAAGTAGTCCAGTCTTGAGAGAACCAGAGCTCTGGAGACAGTGAGCTTCTGGGGGAAGGAGAGGAAAGGAAGAATACCTCTGAGCAGGTGCAGCTGGTAGTGTGACTTCTTAGAGACAGAGATGTGAGAAGAGAAGGAGAGCGTGGAGTCGAAGATGACCCTGAGGTTTTTAGCCTCACAGGTGGGAGCAGGAAGAGGGCCAAGAGAAGCCCGGCCAGAGAGTGGCAGGAAAGGAGGGAGCAGGTGTGCCGATTAAGAGAATCTCAGTCTTACTGGCATTAAGTCAGAGATCATTGACGGCGCATCACTCCTGGATGGCGGACAGACAGTCAGGGATGTGAGAAGGAGAAGAGGTGGCAGAAGGGAGCCTTAAAATTAGCTGAGTGTCATCCGCATAGCACTGAAAATGAGGGCAGAGAGCGGCATTGTGGTGGGCAAGAAGTGGCAGGTATTGGTTGAACAGCTAGGGAGAGAGAGGTTAGACCCCTGGGGAACACCACAGGTAGAGATAGAGATAGAGGAGAGGAAGGACCCAAGTTGGACCTGGGAGGGTCAATCAGAGAGGAACAAGGTCAGCCAAGCCAGGGCCTGATCGGTGATACACGGGTTATCATGAGACGGTTGAGCAGGATGGTATGGCTGACTGTGTCAAAGGCAGAAGAGAGATCAGGTAAGATGAGGACACAGGGGTGTTGGAATGAAGGTAGGAGAGCAGGTCTTCATGAATGTTCAGGAGAGCAGTTTCTGTGCTTCTGGCAGCTCTCAGATTCAGAGTGAAGATTAAGCTGGGAGATGGGCAGCTTTTCCAGGAGTTTGCCCAGGAAAGGAGTGATGGAGATCGGTGATAGTTAGCCGGGCAGGACGGGTTGGCTGAGGGTTTCTTAAGAAGAGGGTGCACAAGGGAGTGCCTCAGGGGGGAAGGTAAGACTCCAGTGGTGAACGAGTGGTTGCAGAAGTCGGCCAGGGCAGGAGCCAGGGAGTCAATGTTGACATCACTGTGACAGGACAACACGTGACAGCAAAGGGACTGACAAGTGTCTTTGTTATTTAAAGACATAATGGTAATAAATATCACAAGAAGTTGAGTGTTCAATTCTTTTAAAAGGGCATTGTTTATAAACTCCCCTACTGCAGGATTTCGGCCATGGGGTCCCATATTGTTTCAGATCTTCAGAATTGGAAGCTCTCACCATTAAGGGGCTACGTCCTGAACTGCATCATACAACTGCCCCTGCACTGAGACGTGGACTATGTGGGAGTGACCCAGTGGCTCCTCCTCTTATCAACCCTCCCACTATCCCCCAACCCATCATCTAGTATCTTTGGGAGCAACATGACCGCCTTGGTTTCCCTGTTAGATGTCCCCAAGGGCCACGCAGGGGACGTAGTCACACACACTACATGATTTAAATGCACTTAAAGAAGCAAGGCAGCACTGAAACGCATAACAACTTCAGGATCTAATGACAAGAAAAATGGAACTGAGTATAAGGAACATGAAGGACACTGCAGCAACAGCTGGAATTCCTTTACATGACTATCGAGGCACAGCGCACCTTGGCAATGTTTGTGTTACAGCTGTTGGGGGTAAGACACCTAAGGCGCTTGGTGGCCTTCTTGGCTGCATCAGTGCTCTAGTTTTGTGCTGGATGCCTGCAGCCTCTTTGTCTTAGTTACATTTTCTGTGCTCTTGTTCCCAGTTGCTGCTTAGACACATGGAGAGGGTCAAACATCTTCTAGGTAAACATAAAGTTACACGATCATTTACGTAAGCACTTCACTCTAGTGTCCTGGCAAGGAAACAGTTAACGTAGCCGTGGAGCTCCGATGGATGGGCCAATAAGCATGCGCGAACCTCGCGCAGGCGCAGCAGAGGGCCCGGGAAGCGGCAGTTCGCCGCACAAGAGGAATAAAGGAAGTTCAACCTACCAAAGGTTCCTGTCTTCTTTAAAGGCCTGGGCCTGTTCTATGTTTGCATGTGCCTGCATGTTCTCACTGCATGCTGTCCACCATTGAGAATCACAGCTGAAAGAACCCACAGGAACTAGACAATCAGCCCCATTTGAACCCCTGAAAGGAATACAGTGCTTGAATGGAACCTGATTGCAAAGCCTCAATGCTTTACACCATCTGCCACTGGAAAAGCTGAGGTGGGAAATGAAGACTCTTCTGAGGAGTGTGACGTAGAGGGCCGTGTAGCTCCACGAGCCAGTGGATGATGGGCCTGGCGGGCACTATGAGGAGGATTCCCTGGCCATCTATCCTTGCTTCCCGTCATTGGGCAGGGCACAGTCACATCAGGATAGCAGTACCCAGGCACACAGAGAAGACATCCCCGCTGCAGGACAGGTCAGCATAGCACAAGCAGCACACAGAAGGTCACAGAAGGATTACTGGCTTCCAAGATAGGGGACAGGCCAATTATAGACTTGGTACAACCCCCTAAGTCCAAAGCACCAAAAAGGCACACTAGGGACAACCACCAAACCCATCCCATATCTACTTACAGGTCCACACCATTACTAAAAGGTCCTCTCAGGGGATGAGCAAAGACACACTTCTGGGTCACAGGAGGGTTGCTTTCGGGCACGGCTGCAGACTGGGGTGCAGTGGTGAGTGGTGACTTTGTAAAGTGGTGGGGCAAAAATGATGACTCAGATTCCTGGGAGGGCGCGTAGAGTGCATGAGCCCAACCACCACAAGTGGATTTCAGAGCGTTTCTCCCCCAGGAAAATGTTTTGAAGAATAGGGTCCAAAGGAAATCATTTACAGAACAACTTCACACAAGCATTGCCCCAAACACTACAGGTTTTTAGACATCAATGATGAATGACTCTGATTTAGGGGTATTTTAAAGCAAGTTGTATTGAAAGTAGTTGATTCTAAAATGCTGTACACACAAGGAAACTTCACTCTACTTGTAAATTTAATCATGGGTGTATATTATGGGCAGTTTGGCTCCCACCATAAATGGTATCCTAAATATTTATGGTGTAACGTACACTGAGAAACCAGTGGCAGCCCCCTGAAAAATACATCACAACAAAGCCGCTAACGCTCAACGACTAAGAGTGAACACACACACAGAATAGCACCCACTCTGCAAACCACCAGCACAGTCTCAATGTACATACACAGCCAGCTGAAAACCAAAGGCTTGCGTTGACCTATCTTAGAATACTAGGGGGCCACACCGAAGGGGGTTAGGGGCTTCTATGGAAGGTCGGTGCATGGCACTTTTGGGATATACAGTTATGGATGTCCTGCAAACGGTAAGCACCTGGGAAAGGTGGACGAAGACAGAGAGAAGAAGCTTGAACGTTTGACAATCACTCAATGAACTGGGCTTCTGGCTATTGTTCTTGGAAGCAGGATGCTGCAGCCAGGCCTCACCACAAGGGCGACATTTCCACTAAGCATCACACGCTGCAGTGGTTACCAATTTCATGATTGGTACTGTTTGTTTCTAAAAAAGGTATTTACCCCCCCGGAAAAATAGCATTTTTTCTGCTGATCATCTTCCTGTTTTGGACGGAGCATCGTGCAGTGGTACTGACATTCCATTCCTTAACCCGGGTGGCGCTGTTATTAAAAACAATCACAAAAAAGCACTTCAGACGTGCTGCTCTGAATGTCAAAGATTCCAAATCGAATCAAAAACAAGATTACAAGTGAACAGCTACACATGCTTCAGTGTCCTGCTCATGAAACGTGTATTTATTTATTGGAAGATTTATAAAACGCAACTAAGACCCAAGGGCGTCTAGGCGCTAGTGTCAGCGGTGACGTGAAGATGTCTCCTACTCAGGACCTGCGGGTTACTGATTTAAAACAAGTGAGTTTTAAGTGTTCTGCAGAAGGCGATATACTCATCCATGAATCTTAGTGAGTTACCACTTCATTGACCCCCAACAAATTCCTGCTCTGCACACACTGTCAATATTTGAAGCATTTTACAATTCTTAGTGTTCACTCTCATTTCAAGCCATACATGGACGAGAGATGCATAAAGCTCCTGAAAATGAGGTTACCAAAATGAGCAGACACAAATGCTCGGTTTTAGGCCTCAAACTACTTAAAACAGAAATGCAGAGACCTAACTGACCCACAGTAGCCCACCTCCTTTTGACCACACTAAGCAGCCACGCTGAGACACGTAACTAGCGGCTGGCGGCCATGCACATGTTGGTATTAGCCATAATACCGAACATCACTTTTATAGCCCTGTAGGAATTTATTTTAGCACAATAATGTGTGCCCTTCAGCCAAGTCCCTGGTAGAACCTTACAGACAGTCTGCATGACAATAAAGTTCTTTGTGCTCACCTTTCTGAGGCCTCCTTTGTGTGAGAATGCCTTAAGCTATTTCTGCTGTTACAGTGCGTCATGCCAGACTCTAAGCGCTGTTCTAATAACAGGTGTTTTTTCTTTTATTTTAAATAACACTTGATTTTTCCCATGCGATATCGGAAGGTTGCAAGTCTCTCGGGCCCATGATACAGCCTGCCTTTCCTTGCGTGTCCCTGCCCCCTCCCCCATGGCAGATTCTGCTCATCTTATTCAGGTTTGGTGCCTCCCACACTCTCAAACCGATTACCGCCGCACCCGGAACTGAAAAATGGGTCTCATTACAAGTTTGGCGATATCCCAGCAGTAAATCCCCCGTTATACTGCCAAACGGAAGTACCATTACAGCCACTTCGTCCCGCGGATTTACTGTGGTATTACAAGTGGTGGTAGGCGGTATAAGTCCCCATTTCTGAGAGTGCTTAGGACTCCCTGGGGATTTTGGCAGAATTACCGCTAATGCTAAGACTGCCGACGGTATTTCTGCTGGTTTTTGGTGATAGGGAGGAATTCTTACCTCCAACTTTTCGATGGAGGGAAGCATATCTCCCTACCACCGAATTCATAGTTCAGCTGTGTGGTAATTCGGAGGTACCAGAATTATTGCCACTTTCTTACCGTTTTTTGCCACACTGCCGACCTCATAATGCGGCCCAATGTGCTGACAGAAAGAGGTCGGTGATACCCGCCTGGCAGCCATTTGCCTTTATGCACTAAACAAAGAGTGTAATATTTGCACTGAAAACAAAACACGTTTAAAAATGAATGGCTCAATTAAGTACATCCTGGCAACGTGTTTATAAGTTAAACGTAACATTTTAGAAATGCTCTCATATTTGTTTTTCGAGATTGTGTATGCATGCAGATTGTGGAAATGTTGCAGCTATGTTTCACATTGGAGTTGCGGGCTGCTATGATATGTTGCATATAGCCCTGCAGAGCAGCTACAGGCAGCCCATTCCACGGGACGGAGTGTGAGACATGCACCGGAAATCGCAGAAGTCTCATGATTGGCATAAGCTTCTTTTTCATAGATCCCAAGATGTCACTTATCCTTTGTACTTTCTTGATGCCTTATAGAATATCTGCATTCTCTGACCCCTGCATCTCTTCTGTGTGCGTCATCTCTTTCTGTGTGATGTCACCATTCATCTTTGCCATTTATCTGCTCTGCTTCTTCAGGAATCTCATTCAAAGGGCCATCAAATTGTCTTGCATGCAGGTACGGTTTTCTCAATGGGTATCTTGCCTCCCAGATTCTCTTAGGTATGAGTACTGCACAGAGTCCACACTCTGCCCTTTGTTGGTTCAACTGTTCCGCATACGTCACATACTCTGGTTCCCACTCTATAGGCAATGGGGGTGGGCGGTTGGAGTAAGGGTACTTGGCTCCTCCTCTACACCTGTGCGTGAGAATCAATCTCGATTGCCGTTATGAACATCCCTAAATTTGGTGGAATAGATAGTGAATTGGGCAGGAGTGAGCGTGAAGGAGTAAAATAACCTATACTAACACCTGCTGTCGAATCTACTCCCCAGAGAGGATAACTGAAGAAGAACAGATCCGATCATGTTCTCCCTTGTCATCCTCTAATGGAGGGAACGTTTATGGGTGGGGGGTGCTATGGATCATTGCCAAAGAAAGTGGGCCCTTACACTGCGGGCCTAGTGATGGTGGCTGAGAGATCAACGCTTAAACAGGAGCCTGGCAAGGCATTATTGAGTCATAGCACCGTTGGTCTGTAATGCGATATTGGAGGAGCTCAAGGTGTGGCAGGCAGGTTGCTACTAGCTCAACAAACCTATAGATAAAGAACCAGAGCCCTTGGTTCCTGTTGCGATTATTGAAGAACAGCACAGAAGGAATGCGGGCTCTCGATGTAACATGTAGGTAATGGCACGGAATGTTTCATATGATATGATATGGCATTTATAACCCACCTATACACATCTGTCTCAGCAGCTTTCATATACCCAGGAGTACTACTTTGGGGAATGAGCCAATTGTTTTACGTGGAGGTCCGGGGGTCCCATCACCCGTTAGGGAATGTGAAAATACGTGGAGGTCAGGGTGACTCATCATTCGTTAGGGAATGTGATAAAATGTGGAGGTCAGGGTGACTCATCATTTGTTAGGGAATGTTATAATACATGGAGGTCAGGGTGACTCATCATTCATTAGGGAATGTGATAATAGGTGGAGGTCAGGGTGACTCATCATCCGTTAGGAAATGTAATAATATGTGGAGGTCAGGGTGACTCATCATTCGTTAGGGAATGTGATAATACGTGGAGGTCAGGGTGACTCATCATTCGTTAGGGAATGTGATAATACGTGGAGGTCAGGGTGACTCATCACCCGTTAGGGAATGTGATAATACGTGGAGGTCAGGGTGACTCATCATTCGTTAGGGAATGTGATAATACGTGGAGGTCAGGGTGACTCATCATTCGTTAGGGAATGTTATAATACGTGGAGGTCAGGGTGACTCATCACCCGTTAGGGAATGTGATAATGCGTGGAGGTCAGGGTGACTCATCACCCGTTAGGGAATGTGATAATACATGGAGGTCAGGGTGACTCATCATTCGTTAGGGAATGTGATAATACGTGGAGGTCAGGGTGACTCATCATCCGTTAGGGAATGTGATAATACGTGGAGGTCAGGGTGACTCATCATTCATTAGGGAATGTGATAATAGGTGGAGGTCAGGTAGACTCATCATCCGTTAGGAAATGTGATACTACGTGGAGGTCAGGGGGACTCATCATTCGTTAGGGAATGTGATAATACGTGGAGGTCAGGGTGACTCATCATTCATTAGGGAATGTGATAATAGGTGGAGGTCAGGTAGACTCATCATGCGTTAGGAAATGTGATACTACGTGGAGGTCAGGGTGACTCATCATTCGTTATGGAATGTGATAATACGTGGAGGTCAGGGTGACTCATCACCCATTTGGGAATGTGATAATATGTGGAGGTCAGGGTGACTTATCATTCGTTATGGAATGTGATAATACGTGGAGGTCAGGGTGACTCATCACCCGTTAGGGAATGTGATAATACGTAGAGGTTAGTGTAACTAGTCACCCATTAGGGAATGTGATAATACGTGGAGGTCAGTGTGACTCATCATTCGTTATGGAATGTGATAATACGTGGAGGTCAGGGTGACTCATCATTCGTTATGGAATGTGATAATACGTGGAGGTCAGGGTGACTCATCACCCACTAGGGAATGTGATAATACGTGGAGGTCAGGGTTACTCATCACCCGTTAGGGAATGTGATAATAGGTGGAGGTCAAGGTGACTCATCATTCGTTAGGGAATGTGATACTACGTGGTCAGGGTGACTCATCATTCGTTATGGAATGTGAAAATACGTGGAGGTCAGGGTGACTCATCACCCATTAGGGAATGTGATAATACGTGGAGGTCAGGGTGACTCATGACCCGTTAGGGAATGTGATAATACTTGTATTTGCATTAATGGAGGTGATGAGCTCAAGTCCAATGGTGCTGACATGAAGGAACGAGGAAGCGACTACTTGTCACAAGACAGGAAACAGGTGCACAGACACAGTGTACTTTATGAAAAAAGTAGTAACTGCCCCATGACAAATTCCACCAGCAATATCCCACCAACAGTGGAAATGAGCACTGGACCTTTAGTGCACTCAACAAGATTCCTATTGGAAAGATTTGGGAAGTGGTGAGAACGATGTATTACTAAATAGATCGAATGTTATCAAACTTTTACATCTAATATCAAAGTTACGGTTAATAGGCTCAAGAGCTATTGAGAGGGTCTACTTTCCGCATGAAGAACGAGAGGCCTATGTACAACAGGACTTTAAGTCGAATATAGCGGCACAGATGATCCTCACTGAAATAGACTCACTGAGGACCATGGCATACGACCTCAGATGTGACCATTTGGGAAGCCTGAGGGTGGGACAGGGCGTTAGTCCTCTCCGAAAAGTTGACTAATTTAGAGATTTTATGTTCGAATTCATGTGGTTTCAACAGCCTTTTAGGAAATGCAGATAGGCAACACATCTTTGAGCTGCATAACAGGAGGTATGGTTATGTGTTCTTTTGGTTGATGATGGTTTTATGGTATTTCCCCAAATGACAATGAAGAACACGGTGGGGTTACCCTCTGGAGGCTTAGTAATATTGGTGCAAAAGTCCATCCTCTTAGAGTCTGAAGTAATCTCAGACAACAATTATGTCTTATTATGGCTTATTGGCAATCAAGAAAACAGTGAAGGGATTCTTTCCAGCTAAGTTCTTGTTCTAGTCAACATTTACAGTAAGCCATGCCATACTGAGGTTGGGAGTCTTTTGGACAGATTTTACAGACACAGGTTGCGGCACCAACTTCATGCATGTGATTTAAAGTAACCATTATTGGCTTAGACAGGTTGCGGCACCAGCTTCATGAATGTGATTCAAAGTGACCATTACTGCATAGACAGGTTGCAGCACTAGCTTCATGCATGTGATTTAAAGTAACCATTACTGGCATAGACAGGTTGCGGCACTAGCTTCATGCATGTGATTTAAAGTGACCATTACTGGCATAGACAGGTTGCGGCACCAGCTTCATGCATGTGATTTAAAGTGACCATTACTGCATAGACAGGTTGCGGCACTAGCTTCATGCATGTGATTTAAATTGGCCATTAGTGGCATAGATAGGTTGCGGCACCAGCTTCATGCATGTGATTTAAAGTGACCATTACTGCATAGACAGGTTGTGGCACTAGCTTCATGCATGTGATTTAAAGTGGCCATTAATGGCATAGGCAGGTTGCGGCACCAACTTCATGCATGTGATTTAAAGTAACCATTACTGGCATAGACAGGTTGCGGCACCAGCATCATGTATGTGATTTAAAGTGACCATTACTGCATAGACAGGTTGCGGTACAGGCTTCATGCATGTGATTCAAAGTGACCATTAATGGCATAGACAGGCTGCGGCACCAGCTTCATGCATGTGATTTAAAGTGACCATTAATGGCATAGACAGGTTGTGGCACCAACTTCATGCATGTGATTTAAAGTGAACATTACTGGCATAGACAGGTTGTGGCACCAGCTTCATGCATGTGATTTAAATTGGCCATTAGTGGCATAGATAGGTTGCGGCACTAGCTTCATGCATGTGATTTAAAGTGGCCATTAATGGCATAGGCAGGTTGCGGAACCAACTTCATGCATGTGATTTAAAGTAACCATTACTGGCATAGACAGGTTGCGGCACCAGCTTCATGTATGAGATTTAAAGTGACCATTACTGCATAGACAGGTTGCGGCACCAGCTTCATGCATGTGATTCAAAGTGACCATTAATGGCATAGACAGGTTGTGGCACCAGCTTCATGCATGTGATTTAAAGTGACCATGAATGGCATAGACAGGTTGCGGCACTAGCTTCATGCATGTGATTTAAAGTGACCATTACTGCATAGACAGGTTGCGGCACCAACTTCATGCATGTGATTTAAAGTAACCATTATTGGCATAGACAGGTTGCGGCACTAGCTTCATGAATGTGATTCAAAGTGACCATTACTGCATAGAAAGGTTGCGGCACCAGCTTCATGCATGTGATTCAAAGTGACCATTACTGCAGAGACAGGTTGCGGCACCAACTTCATGCATGCGATTTAAAGTAACCATTACTGGCATAGACAGGTTGCGGCACTAGCTTCATGCATGTGATTTAAAGTGAACATTAACGGCATAGACAGGTTGCGGCACTAGCTTCATGCATGTGATTTAAAGTGAACATTAATGGCATAGACAGGTTGGGACTCTAGCTTCATGCATGTGATTTAAAGTGACCATTACTGGCATAGACAGGTTGCAGCACTAGCTTCATGCATGTGATTTAAAGTGAACATTAATGGCATAGACAGGTTGGGACACTAGCTTCATGCATGTGATTTAAAGTGACCATTACTGGCATAGACAGGTTGTGGCACCAGCTTCACGCATGTGATTTAAAGTGACCATTACTGGCATAGACAGGATGTGGCACTAGCTTCATGCATGTGATTTAAAGTTACCATTAGTGGCATAGATAGGTTGTGGCACTAGCTTCATGCATGGGATTTAAAGTTACCATTACTGGCATAGACAGGTTGCGGCACTAGCTTCATGAATGTGATTCAAAGTGACCATTACTGGCATAGACAGGTTGCGGCACCAACTTCATGCATGTGATTTAAAGTAATCATTACTGGCATAGACAGGTTGCGGGACTAGCTTCATGAATGTGATTCAAAGTGACCATTACTGCATAGACAGGTTGCGGCACCAACTTCATGCATGTGATTTAAAGTAACCATTACTGGCATAGACAGGTTGCGGCACTAGCTTCATGCATGTGATTTAAAGTGACCATTACTGGAATAGACAGGTTGCGGCACCAGCTTCATGCATGTGATTTAAAGTAACCATTACTGGCATAGACAGGTTGCGGCACCAGCTTCATGCATGTGATTTAAAGTGACCATTACTGCATAGACAGGTTGCGGCACTAGCTTCATGAATGTGATTTAAATTGGCCATTAGTGGCATATATAGGTTGTGGCACTAGCTTCATGCATGTGATTTAAAGTGGCCATTAATGGCATAGGCAGGTTGCGGCACCAAATTCATGCATGTGATTTAAAGTAACCATTACTGGCATAGACAGGTTGCGGCACCAGCTTCATGTATGTGATTTAAAGTGACCATTACTGCATAGAAAGGTTGCGGCACCAGCTTCATGCATGTGATTCAAAGTGACCATTAATGGCATAGACAGGTTGCGGCACCAGCTTCATGCATGTGATTTAAAGTGACTATTAATGGCATAGACAGGTTGCGGTACCAACTTCATGCATGTGATTTAAAGTAACCATTACTGGCATAGACAGGTTGCGGCACCAGATTCATGCATGTGATTTAAAGTGACCATTACTGGCATAGACAGGTTGCGGCACTAGCTTCATGCATGTGATTTAAAGTGAACATTAATGGCATAGACAGGTTGGGACACTAGCTTCATGCATGTGATTTAAAGTGACAATTACTGGCATAGACAGGTTGCGGCACTAGCTTCATGCATGTGATTTAAAGTGACCATTAATGGCATAGACAGGTTGCGGCACTAGCTTCATGCATGTGATTTAAAGTGAACATTAATGGCATAGACAGGTTGGGACACTAGCTTCATGCATGTGATTTAAAGTGACCATTAATGGCATAGACAGGTTGCGGCACTAGCTTCATGCATGTGACTTAAAGTGACCATTAATGGCATAGACAGGTTGCGGCACCCGCGTCATGCATGTGATGCACCAGCTTCATGCATGCAATTTAAAGTGACCATTACTGGCATAGACAGGCTGCAACACCATCTTCATGCATGCAATTTAAAGTGAACATTGTTGGCATAGACAGGTTGCAACACCATCTTCATGCATGCAATTTAAAGTGACCATTGTTGGCATAGACAGGTTGCTGCACCAGCTCCATGCATGTGTTTTAAAGTGACCATTACTGGCATAGACAGGTTGCGGCACCAGCTCCATGCATGTGGTTTAAAGTGACCAGTACTGGCATAGACAGGTTGTGGCACGAGCTTCATGCATGTGATTTAACGTGACCATCATTGGCATAGATAGGTTGTAGCACCAGCTTCATGCGTGTGATTTAAAGTGACCATTACTGGCATAGACATGTTATGACACTAGCTTCATGCATGTGATTTAAAGTGACCATTAATGGCATAGACAGGTTGCGGCACCAGCTTCATGCATGTGATTTAAAGTTACCATTACTGGCATAGACAGGTTGTGGCACTAGCTTCAAGCATGTGATTTAAAGTGGCCATTAGTGTCATAGATAGGTTGTGGCACTAGCTTCATGCACGTGATTTAAAGTGAACATTAATGGCATAGACAGGTTGCGGCACCCGCGTCATGCATGTGATGCACCAGCTTCATGCATGCAATTTAAAGTGACCATTACTGGCATAGACAGGTTGCAACACCATCTTCATGCATGCAATTCAAAGTGACCATTGTTGGCATAGACAGGTTGCGACACCATCTTCATGCATGCAATTTAAAGTGACCATTGTTGGCATAGACAGGTTGCGGCACCAGCGTCATGCATGTGATATAAAGTGACCATTACTGGCATAGACAGGTTGCGGCACCAGCTCCATGCATGTGGTTTAAAGTGACCAGTACTGGCATAGACAGGTTGCGGCACCAGCTTCATGCATGTGATTTAAAGTGACCATTACTGGCATAGATAGGTTGTGGCACCAGCTTCATGCATGTGATTTAACGTGACCATCATTGGCATAGATATGTTGCGGCACCAGCTCCATGCATGTGGTTTAAAGTGACCAGTACTGGCATAGACAGGTTGCGGCACCAGCTTCATGCATGTGATTTAAAGTGACCATTACTGGCATAGATAGGTTGTGGCACCAGCTTCATGCATGTGATTTAACGTGACCATCATTGGCATAGATATGTTGCGGCACCAGCTACATGCATGTGATTTAATGTGACCATCATTGGCATAGATAGGTTGCAGCACCAGCTTCATGCGTGTGATTTAAAGTGACCATTACTGGCATAGACATGTTATGACACTAGCTTCATGCATGTGATTTAAAGTGACCATTAATGGCATAGACAGGTTGCGGCACCAGCTTCATGCATGTGATTTAAAGTGACCATTACTGGCATAGACATATTGTGGCACTAGCTTCATGCATGTAATTTAAATTTACCCTTACTGGTGTTAAGACGGATTTCTGAACTCTGTCCTGGTGGCGCAGAAGTTCAGAAGGCCAACCTAATTACTTGGAACAGGGTAACCTCTGGACGAGCCAGACCAATCAAGGTAGCGATCGCGGCGGTCAAGACTAGGTCTCAAGAGGGGTGAGTGTGACTGAAAGCCCGCAATGAGCACACAAAGCAAGATCACTTACAAACTACTCCAAACAGGTGTTATATAAAAAATATATACACATTTATTTTAAGGCCTTTAAAACAATGACCGTAGCGAGAAAATCACAATATCACAATATTAAACCAACACATACCATATCAACACAATATATATACAAATACAACAAGTCTCAAGCGTTATATGCACGAAATATGAAGTCCACCTAAAAGGGAAGGAAAACAGGCAGTGCGAAATAATGCTTAGACCCAGTTCGCCTTCAGAGGCACCTAACTAGATGGAAGTCCGAGCCCTGCGAAGAGTGGAGCCTTGTGCTCAAAAGTACCTGCACACGCTGGTGCCAACGGGCAAAAGGGGAGTCTCTTCTAAGGAAATCAGGCAGTTCAGTTCAGTGCACAAATGAAGGAGAACAAGTTCCGCGACTCAAGCGCAGCCTCCACAGTGGGCAGAAGCAGAGCGCGAGTACAGAAAAGGGTGCTGTTTAACACAGCGGGGAAAAGCAATGGGCTCCTGCAGGAGGGCGACCAGATCCTAGCTATGCTACTCACCGGTCCCCGATGCAAGCAGACCCAGGCTTCTCCGCGTCAGTTTCAGCAGCTGGCAGGTTCAGAAGAGCAGGGAACGCCTCGTCGTCGTGTTGAGTAAAAAGACGTCCCAATCGAAGAAACCTGCACAGTTTTGTCACCACAGCTAAATGTACACTACTCACTTCCGACCTGGGAACGCCAAGACCTGGGAACGCCAAGTGTACGAAGCGTGTGAGAGTGACAAGGACTCGAAATATCACACAACCTGGCTGCGGTTACAGAGCAAGACTCCCGTGTAAGCTGGTCAGTCAGCTGGATGGCCCAGAGACGCTTCCGAAGGCTTACTGGCAGGAGATGGTGAAGATGCCGAGAATAGCTGTTCCCGCTATTCCAAAGGGTCGAAGTACCAGTACAGGCCTTCTGGTTCGATCAAAGGTGAAAAGGGTTTCACAAGGCGACAGCAGTGCAGAGGAGAAGTCCTTCAGCGGGTCACCAGCGATTCCTCGGTCCAGCCTCTTGGTTGCAGGATACTTGGCTCCTGTATTCCTTCGTTCGTGAGAACTCAGGAGATCGACATGGTAGTGGTGTTTCCAGCCCCCTCTTATCCACGGTTCCCTTCGCGCCAAAACGGAGGGGACCCAATGGTAGATCCGCTCATCAACACTCACACCATTCGTGGACCAATCACGGACCACTGTGGTCCCAGGCATTCACACCACCCTAGACTCTCTGGCACCCAGGATGTGTATTGGGACCAGACATCCCAGCCCACATCCTGGAGGCACACACAAGACGTGTAGAAGCCCGCGAAAGCATCTGTGTTTCGCGGGAAAGTACATGCCCAAATAAGGAAGGCCCCGGGTCGGCTCGACCTGGGAAAGGTGAAGGGAGCAAGACGGTCAGCGGACAGGACAAAGGAGCCTCGTGGTCTGGCCATTTTGGGAGCCAGGCCACCATTTTGGGTTAAGCGCGAGAAACGCGCTTAGAACGCCAAAAGGAGCTCAAAACACAAGAAACGATCGCTGCCACCATTCCCGTCCCTGAATCACTTGCACCGATCAGATACAATCCTAAATGAGTATCTAGGGCCTGTAGAAGGCTAGAGACCCAAGAGAGCTGTAACTTAGCTTACAGTGCCCTCTTGTGTCATGTTGCACGAAAGCCGCAACATGATAAAAGAAACTACGGGAAACAGCGTTCCCCGGTACTGACTGTCTTAAGGGCATGTCAGTTTCCCCGTAAGAAAGGAGCGAAAGCCCAGAGGAGTGCGGCAGAAGGCTGCACTTCTCTGGCAAAGTCAAGAACAAGGTGAAAAACAACAGCAAAAAGTTTAGGGGTCGCCACATGGAAGGAAAATTACCTACAATTACGAAATCTTTCCTAACACTCGCCCCTCCCAGACTATGGACAGGGGGAACTAATCCACCCCTTGATGAGTCTCTTGTTCAGGTCGGTTAAACATTCTGGACAACACATCAGCATTGCTATGTTGGACACCTGGCCTATGCTCAATAGTGAAGTCGAAGCCTTGTAGACTTATGGACCACCTAAGCAACTTTGGATTCTCCCCCTTCATGTTCATTAGCCACTTTAAAGGCTTATGGTCAGTTTGCACAGTGAAGTGGGTCCCATAGAGGTAGGGCCTCAGCTTCCTTAGGGCCCACACAACAGAGAAACATTCTTTCTCTACCGTGGACCATCTGAGCTCTCTGTCCTTAAGCTGGCGGCTAATAAAACCAATAGGGTGTTCCTTACCCTTCTCATCTACTTGTGATAGTACAGCTCCTATCCCAGTGTCAGAGGCGTCCGTCTGCACGATAAAAGGTCTTTGATAATCAGGGGCCCTGAGGACAGGGGCCTGGCACAAGGAGTCTTTTAAGCCATTGAAGGCCTTCTCACACTCGTCGGTCCAAGTTACCTTCTTGGGTTTCTTCGGAGTTGTGAGGGCAGTCAGAGGGGCAGCTATGGTGCCATAGTCTGCCACAAAATTGCGGTAATACCCCGTGAGTCCTAAAAAGGCTCTCACTTGGGTTTGCGTAGTGGGGGTAGGCCAGTCTTGTACTGCTTGTACTTTACTGGGAAGAGGCTGTCTCCTCCCTCCACCTACTTCATGTCCAAGGTAAACCACTGAGCCTTGTCCAATCTGGCATTTACTAGCCTTTATGGTCAGGTGTGCTTTCTGAAGAGCCTGGAGCACAATCCCGAGGTGTTTCACATGGTCCTCCCAGGTGGCACTGAAAACTGCTATATCGTCCAGATATGCAAGACAGAATTCGTCCAACCCATTCAACACATGATTCACAAGCCTCTGGAAAGTGGCAGGTGCATTCTTCAACCCGAACGGCATTACCCGGAATTGGTAAAGGCCGTCTGGATTAGAAAATGCTGTCTTCTCCTTGGCATGCTCTGCTAAAGCTATTTGCCAATAGCCAGCAGTGAGGTCAAACGTGCTGAGGTACTTGGAGGCACCCAAAGTATCCACCAGCTCATCTGTTCGAGGCAAGGGGTGTGCATCTGTCTTGGTGACAGCATTCAGAGCCCTGTAATCCACGCAGAACCTCAATTCAGAAGTGCCTGCCTTTGGAACCAAAACCACAGGGCTGGACCAAGGACTACTAGAGGGTTCAATCACCCCAAGGTCTAACATCTTGTTGACCTCGGTCTTAATATAAGACCGTACTTTGTCTGACATCCTGTATCCCCTACTTTTGGTAAGTACACTGTCTCCTGTGTCAATGTTATGTTTGCACCAAGGTGTCAAACCAGGCGACTGTGAAAACAGGGGGGAAAACTGCCTAAGCAAACTTTTCACCTCAGCCTGCTGATCAGAAGTCAGGTGAGGGGCCACTCGGACACCCTCAAAGGAGCTATCTGAAGGACCGCTTTGGAACAGGTCGGGGAGAGGATCAGACTCCTCTTCCTCAACATCTGAAGCCAGTAGCAGTGCTGCGATTTCGACTCTTGGGACGAAAGCCTTCAGCCTATTCACGTGAAACACTTTTGGAGCCTGCCCAGGCCTTCCAAGGTCCACTAAATAGTTAACCTCACCCAGGGGCTCCACCACTGTGTAAGGGCCTGACCATTTGTCCTGTAAAGCTCGAGGCCTTATGGGATTCATGATCAGGACTTGCTGACCAGGTGTAAAGTTGATGAGGGAAGCTTTCTGGTCGTACCAATGTTTCACCAGCGCTTGTCCTGCCTTCAATTTATCACTAGCCAAGCCCATCAGAAGTACCATCCGTTTTCTGAGCCCTAGCACATAATCAACTACGTTGGTAGTAACAGGGGGAGTGGGCATCTCCCATCCCTCTTTGACGATGGCTAAGGGTCCCCGTACGGGGTGACCGAACAGAAGTTCGAAGGGGCTGAAGCCAACACCCTCCTGTGGTACCTCTCGGTAGGCAAACAGTAAGCATGGTAAAAGAAGATCCCATTTTCTTCTCTGAGGTTCCTCCAGAGCCCCAATCATGCTCTTTAACGTTCTGTTGAAACGTTCCACCAGACCATTGGTCTGGGGGTGGTATGCAGAAGAGAACTTGTAGGTGACCCCACATTCTTTCCACATAGCCTGCATATACTTCGACATAAAGTTGCTGCCACGATCCGACACAACTTCTTTAGGGAAGCCAACCCTAGTAAATATGCCGAGTAAAGCTTTTGCAACTGACTTGGCAGTTACAGTTTTCAATGGGATGGCCTCAGGATATCTGGTTGCATGGTCGACCAGCACCAGGATAAACCTATTGCCTGAGGATGTTTGCGGGTTAAGGGGACCAACGATGTCGATCCCTACCCTTTCAAATGGTACCCCCACAACTGGGAGCGGTACCAACAGAGCTTGGATTGTCGCGCCAACCTTACCAGACAACTGGCAGGAGGCACAACTCCTGCAGTGACTTTCTACTTGCACCCCCATCTTGGGCCGGTAGAAGTGCATGGATAACCTTTGCTTGGTCCTCTTCATACCAAGGTGACCAGCAAGGGGAACTTCATGCGCCAACTGCAGGAGGAAGGGCCTAACAGCAAGGGGAACCACCAACCTCTTATGGTCTCCTTCTGTAGACTCTGTGGGCTCACTATACAGGAGTCCACCTTCCCAATAAATCCTATGCGTCCCAGGAGGTTCACCCTCAAGCTGGGAGCAGGCCTGTCTCCTTAGGCCTTCCAGAGATGGGCACTCACGTTGGCCTTTACTGAATTCGTCCCTATCAGGACCTCCTTCAACTAACAAGTCTTTTAGTTCAGGATGATCGTTGGGGTCAAATACTTCAGGCATCGCCACCTCCTCGTCAGGCCCGGGCGATTGACCAACTTCCTCCACCGCAGTGGTAGGCGAGCTCGGGGGAATATTCTCTTTCCCTCGTCTTGACTTGTTGACTCCTTTCGCCTTGGGTTTCCCCTTCGGCTGGGGTGGCGTATTGGTCTTGGCCAATGCTGCCCGTGCTTGAGACCGTGTGTAGGGTCTTTCGGCAGTGTCTCCTACGAGCCCTAAAGCTCTGAGATCATTACCTAACAAGACCTTTCCCGGGACGTTTCTCTGAATGCTCACTGGAATCCTGACTGCTGTACCATTTAAAGTAAGATTTACAGGTATTACTGGGAACATACGGAGTGGGCCGTCAGCCAACTTAGTGGGCATCAGAGTAGCTCTGGCAACTTCCTCTGAGTCTACCAACGTAGAATCCACTACAGTGCGACTGCACCCACTATCCCTAAGAGCTGGAGTATCTACTCCATTGATCAGCACACTGTCTTTAAAGTAGTGCTTGGTATTATCCGGAATCCTAGCATAAGCCTCTGCGACTTTAGGCTCCCAGGAACCCAGGGACACTAAAACTACCTCAGCCTCTATCCCGCTGGGAAATGAGTCTGAGGAGAAGGATGCTCCTGTAATCTCTTCTTCCTCGTAGGAGGAGAAGGCCAGATTAGCGGAGTGGACCCCCAAAGGTCTAACCTTACACCGGGGATCCCCCTTCACGTGGTCAGTTGCTCCACAAGCAAAACAAGATCCATTGGGTCTGTTTACATAGGGAGGCTTATTTTAACCAGAGTTCTGTTTCGGAGGCTGACCTCCACTACCCTGCGAGTTCTCTTGTGTCTTACCCTTATTTTTCTTTTTGTGGCCCTTATGAGAAGAAGATTTATCAGATTCTCCACCCTCCTTATCTTTGGACTTTTTCCCTTCCTCCTGCTTACCAGGATGAGTTTTGTCCTTATGGGACACTCGATGTGACACCCATAAGTCTGCTGCAATGGCCAGCTTCTTAGGATCTATCTCCTTCGAATCGGCCAAATGCTGCTTAAGCTCCGGGGAAGAAGATGCAAAAATGTGTTCCAGCATGACAAGATTTATCATGCCTTCGAAGGTAGAAACCTTATAACCTTCGACCCAGCCAGTTAAGTTTTTCAAGGATTCAGTGACATAAGATACCCAAGTACCACCTTCCTTTTTCTTATACTCTCTGAAACGTTTCAAATATTGGGCCGGAGTCTTCCCAAACTTTAAAATGAGAGTTTGCTTTAACATTGCGAAATCAGCTCGCTCAGCCTTCGACATTTCCATAATGGCACTACAGCTAGAATGGGGCAGTCTGCTGAGTAACCAGGCAATCTTATCAGCATTGTCAACTTGTTGAACTTCGCATGCATACTCAAACGCATTCAGCCAGTCCATAATGTCATTCCTTTCCTCATACACACTGAGCAGATCTTTCGGAAACCGTGGATGAGAGGAGGCCCCAGACCCATGTCCAGGACCCTTGGACCCATTTGCAACCTGAAGCTTGGCCAGTTCCAACTGGTGATCCCTGTCTTTCTGTTTTTCTGCCTGTTCGATTTTTAGTTTGGCTATGCTGAATTCAAGCTCCTGCTGCCGAAACCGCAGCTCTTGCTTCTTGAATTCAAGCATAGCATCCCCATCAACACTGGCAGAGGAAACATTAGACATCTCGTCCTCCCTGTCCTCGTGGTCGCGATGGATCAGTGCGGTGGCAGAACCGTCGGTTCTACCAGTGAGAGCAGCCCCACCACCTTCCGCACTGTCCTCAGAAGTTATAGCGTCAAGCTGCGCTTCTTGCCACGCCACGATTCTTTGGATCATTTCCAATTTCGTGCCTTGAGAGGAAACACCTCTCTCCGCACACATCTTCTTCAATGTTTCTGATTTGGAAGCATTTAAAGTTAACAAGGTATTTGTTTCCATACTGTTAGATAGGACTATGGCCTTTTTAAAGTTATACTACAACAATTCACTACGTGTCCTGGTTGGAATAACCTGAAATGCCTTAGTTCGTGCGCAACACTGGATACCTTCAGTCGTATCCCACCGCTGTACACCAATTTGTTAAGACGGATTTCTGAACTCTGTCCTGGTGGCGCAGAAGTTCAGAAGGCCCACCTAATTACTTGGAACAGGGTAACCTCTGGACGAGCCAGACCAATCAAGGTAGCGATCGCGGCGGTCAAGACTAGGTCTCAAGAGGGGTAAGGGTGACTGAAAGCCCGCAATGAGCACACAAAGCAAGATCACTTACAAACTACTCCAAACAGGTGTTATATAAAAAATATATACACATTTATTTTAAGGCCTTTAAAACAATGACCGTAGCGAGAAAATCACAATATCACAATATTAAACCAACACATACCATATCAACACAATATATATACAAATACAACAAGTCTCAAGCGTTATATGCACGAAATATGTAGTCCACCTAAAAGGGAAGGAAAACAGGCAGTGCAAAATAATGCTTAGACCCAGTTCGCCTTCAGAGGCACCTAACTAGATGGAAGTCCGAGCCCTGCGAAGAGTGGAGCCTTGTGCTCAAAAGTACCTGCACACGCTGGTGCCAACGGGCAAAAGGGGAGTCTCTTCTAAGGAAATCAGGCAGTTCAGTTCAGTGCACAAATGAAGGAGAACAAGTTCCGCGACTCAAGCGCAGCCTCCACAGTGGGCAGAAGCAGAGCGCGAGTACAGAAAAGGGTGCTGTTTAACACAGCGGGGAAAAGCAATGGGCTCCTGCAGGAGGGCGACCAGATCCTAGCTATGCTACTCACCGGTCCCCGATGCAAGCAGGCCCAGGCTTCTCCGCGTCAGTTTCAGCAGCTGGCAGGTTCAGAAGAGCAGGGAACGCCTCGTCGTCGTGTTGAGTAAAAAGACGTCCCAATCGAAGAAACCTGCACAGTTTTATCACCACAGCAGGGCAACGGAGCGGCCGTGTGTATCTGAGCCAAATGTACACTACTCACTTCCAACCTGTGAACGCCAAGTGTACGAAGCGTGTGAGAGTGACAAGGACTCGAAATACCACACAACCTGGCTGCGGTTACAGAGCAAGACTCCCGTGTAAGCTGGTCAGTCAGCTGGATGGCCCAGAGACGCTTCCGAAGGCTTACTGGCAGGAGATGGTGAAGATGCCGAGAATAGGTGTTCCCGCTATTCCAAAGGTTCGAAGTACCAGTACAGGCCTTCTGGTTCGATCAAAGGTGAAAAGGGTTTCACAAGGCGACAGCAGTGCAGAGGAGAAGTCCTTCAGCGGGACACCAGCGATTCCTCGGTCCAGCCTCTTGGTTGCAGGATACTTGGCTCCTGTATTCCTTCGTTCGTGAGAACTCAGGAGATCGACATGGTAGTGGTGTTTCCAGCCCCCTCTTATCCATGGTTCCCTTCGCGCCAAAACGGAGGGGACCCAATGGGAGATCCGCTCATCAACACTCACACCATTCGTGGACCAATCACGGACCACTGTGGTCCCAGGCATTCACACCACCCTAGACTCTCTGGCACCCAGGATGTGTATTGGGACCAGACATCCCAGCCCACATCCTGGAGGCACACACAAGACGTGTAGAAGCCCGCGAAAGCATCTGTGTTTCGCGGGAAAGTACATGCCCAAATAAGGAAGGCCCCGGGTCGGCTCGACCTGGGAAAGGTGAAGGGAGCAAGACGGTCAGCGGACAGGACAAAGGAGCCTCGTGGTCTGGCCATTTTGGGAGCCAGGCCACCATTTTGGGTTAAGCGCGAGAAACGCGCTTAGAACGCCAAAAGGAGCTCAAAACACAAGAAACGATCGCTGCCACCATTCCCGTCCCTGAATCACTTGCACCGATCAGATACAATCCTAAACGAGTATCTAGGGCCTGTAGAAGGCTAGAGACCCAAGAGAGCTGTAACTTAGCTTACAGTGCCCTCTTGTGTCATGTTGCACGAAAGCCGCAACATGATAAAAGAAACTACGGGAAACAGCGTTCCCCGGTACTGACTGTCTTAAGGGCATGTCAGTTTCCCCGTAAGAAAGGAGCGAAAGCCCAGAGGAGTGCGGCAGAAGGCTGCACTTCTCTGGCAAAGTCAAGAACAAGGTGAAAAACAACAGCAAAAAGTTTAGGGGTTGCCACATGTAAGGAAAATTACCTACAATTACGAAATCTTTCCTAACAACTGGCATAGACATGTTGCGGCACTAGCTTCATGCATGTAATTTAAATTGATCCTTACTGGCATAGACAGATTGCAGCTCTAGCTCCATGCATGTGATTTAAAGGGACCAGCATTGGCATAGACAGGTTGTGGCACCAGCTTCATGCATGTGATTTAAAGTGACCATTACTGGCATAGACAGGTTGTGACACTAGCTTCATGCATGTGATTTAAAGTGGCCATTAGTGGCATAGATCGCTTGTGGCACTAGCTTCATGCATGTGATTTAAAGTGACCATTACTGGCATAGACAGGTTGCGGCACTAGCTTCATACATGTGATTTAAAGTGACCATTAGTGGCATATATAGGCTGGAGGCACTAGCTTCATGCATGTGATGTAAAGTGGCCATTAGTGGCATAGATAGGTTGTGGCACTAGCTTCATGCATGTGATTTAAAGTGTCCATTAGTGGCATAGATAGGTTGTGGCACTAGCTTCATGCATGTGATTTAAAGTTGCCATTAGTGGCATAGATAGGTTGTGGCACTAGCTTCATGCATGTGATTTAAAGTGGCCATTAGTGGCATAGATAGGTTGTGGCACTAGCTTCATGCGTGTGATTTAAAGTGACCATTACTGGAATAGACAGGTTGTGGCACTAGCTTCATGCGTGTGATTTAAAGTGACCATTACTGGCATAGACAGGTTGTGGCACTAGTTTCATGCGTGTGATTTAAAGTGACCATCATTGGCATAGATATGTTGTGGCACTAGCTTCATGCATGTGATTTAAAGTGACCATCACTGGCATAGACATGTTATGACACTAGCTTCATGCATGTAATTTAAATTGACCCTTACTGGCATAGACAGATTGCAGCTCTAGCTCCATGCATGTGATTTAAAGGGACCAGCATTGGCATAGACAGGTTGTGGCACCAGCTTCATGCATGTGATTTAAAGTGACCATTACTGGCATAGACAGGTTGTGACACTAGCTTCATGCATGTGATTTAAAGTGGCCATTAGTAGCATAGATAGCTTGTGGCACTAGCTTCATGCATGTGATTTAAAGTGACCATTACTGGCATAGACAGGTTGCGGCACTAGCTTCATACATGTGATTTAAAGTGACCATTAGTGGCATATATAGGCTGGAGGCACTAGCTTCATGCATGTGATGTATAGTGGCCATTAGTGGCATAGATAGGTTGTGGCACTAGCTTCATGCATGTGATTTAAAGTGTCCATTAGTGGCATAGATAGGTTGTGGCACTAGCTTCATGCATGTGATTTAAAGTTGCCATTAGTGGCATAGATAGGTTGTGGCACTAGCTTCATGCATGTGATTTAAAGTGGCCATTAGTGGCATAGATAGGTTGTGGCACTAGCTTCATGCGTGTGATTTAAAGTGACCATTACTGGAATAGACAGGTTGTGGCACTAGCTTCATGCGTGTGATTTAAAGTGACCATTACTGGCATAGACAGGTTGTGGCACTAGTTTCATGCGTGTGATTTAAAGTGACCATCACTGGCATAGACATGTTATGACACTAGCTTCATGCATGTGTTTTAAAGTGACCATTACTGGCATAGACAGGTTGCGGCACCAGCTCCATGCATGTGGTTTAAAGTGACCAGTACTGGCATAGACAGGTTGCGACACCAGCTTCATGCATGTGATTTAACGTGACCATCATTGGCATAGATATGTTGCGGCACCAGCTCCATGCATGTGGTTTAAAGTGACCATTACTGGCATAGATAGGTTGTGGCACCAGCTTCATGCATGTGATTTAACGTGACCATCATTGGCATAGATATGTTGCGGCACCAGCTACATGCATGTGATTTCATGTGACCATCATTGTCATAGATAGGTTACAGCACCAGCTTCATGCGCGTGATTTAAAGTGACCATTACTGGCATAGACATGTTATGACACTAGCTTCATGCATGTGATTTAAAGTGACCATTAATGGCATAGACAGGTTGCGGCACCCGCTTCATGCATGTGATTTAAAGTGACCATTACTGGCATAGACATATTGTGGCACTAGCTTCATGCATGTAATTTAAATTTACCCTTACTGGCATAGACATGTTGCGGCACTAGCTTCATGCATGTAATTTAAATTGACCCTTACTGGCATAGACAGATTGCAGCACTAGCTCCATGCATGTGATTTAAACGGACCAGCATTGGCATAGACAGGTTGTGGCACCAGCTTCATGCATGTGATTTAAAGTGACCATTACTGGCATAGACAGGTTGTGACACTAGCTTCATGCATGTGATTTAAAGTGGCAATTAGTGGCATAGATAGCTTGTGGCACTAGCTTCATGCATGTGATTTAAAGTGACCATTACTGGCATAGACAGGTTGCGGCACCAGCTTCATGCATGTGATTTAAAGTGACCATTAGTGGCATAGATAGGCTGCGGCACTAGCTTCATGCATGTGATGTAAAGTGGCCATTAGTGGCATAGATAGGTTGTTGTACTAGCTTCATGCATGTGATTTAAAGTGTCCATTAGTGGCATAGATAGGTTGTGGCACTAGCTTCATGCATGTGATTTAAAGTGGCCATTACTGGCATAGACATGTTATGACACTAGCTTCATGCATGTGATTGAAAGTGACCATTACTGGCATAGATATGTTGTGGCACTAGCTTCATGCATGTGATTTAAAGTGACCATTACTGGCATAGACATGTTATGACACTAGCTTCATGCATGTGATTTAAAGTGACCATTACTGGCATAGACAGGTTGTGGCACTAGCTTCATGCATGTCATTTAAAGTTACCATTAGTGGCATAGATAGGTTGTGGCACTAGCTTCATGCATGTGATTTAAAGTTACTATTAGTGGCATAGATAGGGTGTGGCACTAGCTTCATGCATGTGATTTAAAGTGACCATTACTGGCATAGACAGGTTGCGACACTAGCTTCATGCATGTGATTTAAAGTGGCCATTAGTGGCATAGATAGGTTTTCGCACTAGCTTCATGCATGTGATTTAAAGTGACCATTACTGGCATAGACAGGTTTTCGGCACTAGCTTCATGCATGTGATTTAAAGTTACCATTAGTGGCATAGATAGGTTGTGGCACTAGCTTCATGCATGGGACTTAAAGTGACCATTACTGCCATAGACAGGTTGCAGCACTAGCTTCATGCATGTGATTTAAAGTGGCCATTAGTGGCATAGATAGGTTGTGGCACTAGCTTCATGCATGTGATTTAAAGTGGCCATTAGTGGCATAGATAGCTTGTGGCACTAGCTTCATGCGTGTGATTTAAAGTGACCATTCCTGGCATAGACAGGTTGTGGCACTAGTTTCATGCGTTTGATTTAAAGTGACCATCATTGGCATAGATATGTTGTGGCACTAGCTTCATGCATGTGATTTAAAGTGACCATCACTGGCATAGACATGTTATGACACTAGCTTCATGCATGTGTTTTAAAGTGACCATCACTGGCATAGACAGGTTGCGGCACCAGCTCCATGCATGTGGTTTAAAGTGACCAGTACTGGCATAGACAGGTTGCGACACCAGCTTCATGCATGTGATTTAACGTGACCATCATTGGCATAGATATGTTGCGGCACCAGCTACATGCATGTGATTTAATGTGACCATCATTGTCATAGATAGGTTGCAGCACCAGCTTCATGCGTGTGATTTAAAGTGACCATTACTGGCATAGACATGTTATGACACTAGCTTCATGCATGTGATTTAAAGTGACCATTAATGGCATAGACAGGTTGCGGCACCCGCTTCATGCATGTGATTTAAAGTGACCATTACTGGCATAGACATATTGTGGCACTAGCTTCATGCATGTAATTTAAATTTACCCTTACTGGCATAGACATGTTGCGGCACTAGCTTCATGCATGTAATTTAAATTGACCCTTACTGGCATAGACAGATTGCAGCACTAGCTCCATGCATGTGATTTAAAGGGACCAGCATTAGCATAGACAGGTTGTGGCACCAGCTTCATGCATGGGACTTAAAGTGACCATTACTGCCATAGACAGGTTGCAGCACTAGCTTCATGCATGTGATTTAAAGTGGCCATTAGTGGCATAGATAGGTTGTGGCACTAGCTTCATGCATGTGATTTAAAGTGACCATCACTGGCATAGACATATTATGACACTAGCTTCATGCATGTGTTTTAAAGTGACCATCACTGGCATAGACAGGTTGCGGCACCAGCTCCATGCATGTGGTTTAAAGTGACCAGTACTGGCATAGACAGGTTGCGACACCAGCTTCATGCATGTGGTTTAAAGTGACCAGTACTGGCATAGACAGGTTGCGACACCAGCTTCATGCATGTGATTTAACGTGACCATCATTGGCATAGATATGTTGCGGCACCAGCTCCATGCATGTGGTTTAAAGTGACCATTACTGGCATAGATAGGTTGTGGCACCAGCTTCATGCATGTGATTTAACGTGACCATCATTGGCATAGATATGTTGCGGCACCAGCTACATGCATGTGATTTAATGTGACCATCATTGTCATAGATAGGTTGCAGCACCAGCTTCATGCGTGTGATTTAAAGTGACCATTACTGGCATAGACATGTTATGACACTAGCTTCATGCATGTGATTTAAAGTGACCATTAATGGCATAGACAGGTTGCGGCACCCGCTTCATGCATGTGATTTAAAGTGACCATTACTGGCATAGACATATTGTGGCACTAGCTTCATGCATGTAATTTAAATTTACCCTTACTGGCATAGACATGTTGCGGCACTAGCTTCATGCATGTAATTTAAATTGACCCTTACTGGCATAGACAGATTGCAGCACTAGCTCCATGCATGTGATTTAAAGGGACCAGCATTGGTATAGACAGGTTGTGGCACCAGCTTCATGCATGTGATTTAAAGTGACCATTACTGGCATAGACAGGTTGTGACACTAGCTTCATGCATGTGATTTAAAGTGGCCATTAGTGGCATAGATAGCTTGTGGCACTAGCTTCATGCATGTGATTTAAAGTGACCATTACTGGCATAGACAGGTTGCGGCACTAGCTTCATGCATGTGATTTAAAGTGACCATTAGTGGCATAGATAGGCTGCGGCACTAGCTTCATGCATGTGATGTAAAGTGGCCATTAGTGGCATAGATAGGTTGTTGCACTAGCTTCATGCATGTGATTTAAAGTGTCCATTAGTGGCATAGATAGGTTGTGGCACTAGCTTCATGCATGTGATTTAAAGTGGCCATTAGTGGCATAGATAGGTTGTGGCACTAGCTTCATGCATGTGATTTAAAGTGGCCATTAGTGTCATAGATAGGTTGTGGCACTAGCTTCATGCATGTGATTTAAAGTGACCATTACTGGAATAGACAGGTTGTGGCACTAGCTTCATGCGTGTGATTTAAAGTGACCATTACTGGCATAGACAGGTTGTGGCACTAGTTTCATGCATGTGATTTAAAGTGACCATCATTGGCATAGATATGTTGTGGCACTAGCTTCATGCATGTGATTTAAAGTGGCCATTACTGGCATAGACATGTTATGACACTAGCTTCATGCATGTGATTTAAAGTGACCATTACTGGCATAGACAGGTTGTGGCACTAGCTTCATGCATGTCATTTAAAGTTACCATTAGTGGCATAGATAGGTTGTGGCACTAGCTTCATGCATGTGATTTAAAGTTACTATTAGTGGCATAGATAGGGTGTGGCACTAGCTTCATGCATGTGATTTAAAGTGACCATTACTGGCATAGACAGGTTGTGACACTAGCTTCATGCATGTGATTTAAAGTGGCCATTAGTGGCATAGATAGGTTTTCGCACTAGCTTCATGCATGTGATTTAAAGTGACCATTACTGGCATAGACAGGTTTTCGGCACTAGCTTCATGCATGTGATTTAAAGTTACCATTAGTGGCATAGATAGGTTGTGGCACTAGCTTCATGCATGGGACTTAAAGTGACCATTACTGCCATAGACAGGTTGCAGCACTAGCTTCATGCATGTGATTTAAAGTGGCAATTAGTGGCATAGATAGGTTGTGGCACTAGCTTCATGCATGTGATTTAAAGTGGCCATTAGTGGCATAGATAGCTTGTGGCACTAGCTTCATGCATGTGATTTAAAGTGACCATTACTGGCATAGACAGGTTGCGGCACTAGCTTCATGCATGTGATTTAAAGTGACCATTAGTGGCATATATAGGCTGCGGCACTAGCTTCATGCATGTGATGTAAAGTGGCCATTAGTGGCATAGATAGGTTTTGGCACTAGCTTCATGCATTTGATTTAAAGTGGCCATTAGTGTCATAGATAGGTTGTGGCACTAGCTTCATGCATGTGATTTAAAGTGGCCATTAGTGGCATAGATAGGTTGTGGCACTAGCTTCATGCGTGTGATTTAAAGTGACCATTACTGGAATAGACAGGTTGTGGCACTAGCTTCATGCGTGTGATTTAAAGTGACCATTACTGGCATAGACAGGTTGTGGCACTAGTTTCATGCGTGTGATTTAAAGTGACCATCATTGGCATAGATATGTTGTGGCACTAGCTTCATGCATGTGATTTAAAGTGACCATCACTGGCATAGACATGTTATGACACTAGCTTCATGCATGTGTTTTAAAGTGACCATTACTGGCATAGACAGGTTGCGGCACCAGCTCCATGCATGTGGTTTAAAGTGACCATCATTGGCATAGATATGTTGCGGCACCAGCTCCATGCATGTGGTTTAAAGTGACCATTACTGGCATAGATAGGTTGTGGCACCAGCTTCATGCATGTGATTTAACGTGACCATCATTGGCATAGATATGTTGCGGCACCAGCTACATGCATGTGATTTAATGTGACCATCATTGTCATAGATAGGTTGCAGCACCAGCTTCATGCGTGTGATTTAAAGTGACCATTACTGGCATAGACATGTTATGACAATAGCTTCATGCATGTGATTCAAAGTGACCATCATTGTCATAGATAGGTTGCAGCACCAGCTTCATGCGTGTGATTTAAAGTGACCATTACTGGCATAGACATGTTATGACACTAGCTTCATGCATGTGATTCAAAGTGACCATTAATGGCATAGACAGGTTGCGGCACCCGCTTCATGCATGTGATTTAAAGTGACCATTACTGGCATAGACATATTGTGGCACTAGCTTCATGCATGTAATTTAAATTTACCCTTACTGGCATAGACATGTTGCGGCACTAGCTTCATGCATGTAATTTAAATTGACCCTTACTGGCATAGACAGATTGCAGCACTAGCTCCGTGCATGTGATTTAAAGGGACCAGCATTGGCATAGACAGGTTGTGGCACCAGCTTCATGCATGTGATTTAAAGTGACCATTACTGGCATAGACAGGTTGTGACACTAGCTTCATGCATGTGATTTAAAGTGGCCATTAGTGGCATAGATAGCTTGTGGCACTAGCTTCATGCATGTGATTTAAAGTGACCATTACTGGCATAGACAGGTTGCGGCACTAGCTTCATGCATGTGATTTAAAGTGACCATTAGTGGCATAGATAGGCTGCGGCACTAGCTTCATGCATGTGATGTAAAGTGGCCATTAGTGGCATAGATAGGTTGTTGCACTAGCTTCATGCATGTGATTTAAAGTGTCCATTAGTGGCATAGATAGGTTGTGGCACTAGCTTCATGCATGTGATTTAAAGTGGCCATTAGTGGCATAGATAGGGTGTGGCACTAGCTTCATGCATGTGATTTAAAGTGACCATTACTGGCATAGACAGGTTGCGACACTAGCTTCATGCATGTGATTTAAAGTGGCCATTAGTGGCATAGATAGGTTTTCGCACTAGCTTCATGCATGTAATTTAAAGTGACCATTACTGGCATAGACAGGTTTTCGGCACTAGCTTCATGCATGTGATTTAAAGTTACCATTAGTGGCATAGATAGGTTGTGGCACTAGCTTCATGCATGGGACTTAAAGTGACCATTACTGCCATAGACAGGTTGCAGCACTAGCTTCATGCATGTGATTTAAAGTGGCCATTAGTGGCATAGATAGGTTGTGGCACTAGCTTCATGCATGGGATTTAAAGTGACCATTACTGGCATAGACAGGTTGTGGCACTAGTTTCATGCGTGTGATTTAAAGTGACCATCATTGGCATAGATATGTTGTGGCACTAGCTTCATGCATGTGATTTAAAGTGACCAACATTGGCATAGACATGTTGTGGCACTAGCTTCATGCATGTGATTGAAAGTGACCCTTACTGGCATAGACATGTTATGACACTAGCTTCATGCATGTGATTGAAAGTGACCATTACTGGCATAGACATTTTATGGCACTAGTTTCATGCATGTGATTGAAAGTGACCATTACTGGCATAGACAGGTTGCAGCACCAGCTTCATGCATGTGATTTAAAGTGACCATTACAGGCATAGACATGTTGTGGCACCAGCTTCAGACATGTGATTTAAAGCGACCACTACTGGCATAGACAGGTTGCAGCACCAGCTTCATGCATGTGATTTAAAGTGACCATTACAGGCATAGACATGTTGTGGCACCAGCGTCATACATGTGATTTAAAGCGACCACTACTGGCATAGACAGGTTGCAGCACCAGCTTCATGCATGTGATTTAAAGTGACCATTACAGGCATAGACATGTTGTGGCACTAGGTTCATGCATGTGATTTAAAGTGACCATTACAGGCATAGACATGTTGTGGCACCAGCTTCATACATGTGATTTAAAGTGACCATTATTGGCATAGACAGGTTGTTGCACTAGCTTCATGCATGTGTTTTAAAGTGACCATTTCTGGCATAGATATGTTGCGGCGCCAGCTTCATGCATGTGATTTAAAGTGACCATTACTGGCATAGATATGTTGCGGCACCAGGTACATGCATGTGATTCAAAGTGAACATTACTGGCATAGACATGTTGCGGCGCCAGCTTCATGCATGTGATTTAGAGTGACCATTAATGGCATAGACAGGTTGTGGCACCAGCTTCATGCATGTGATTAAATTGAGCAACATTGGCATAGACAGGTTGCGGCACTAGCTTCATGCATGGGATTTAAAGCGACCACTACTGGCATAGACAGTTTGTGGCACTATCTTCCTGCATGTGATTTTAAGTGACCACTACTGGCATAGACATGTTATGGCACCAGCTGCATGCATGTCATTTAAAGTGACCAACATTGGCATAGACAGGTTGCGGCACTAGCTTCATGCATGGGATTTAAAGCGACCACTACTGGCATAGACATTTTATGGCACTAGTTTCATGCATGTGATTTAAAGTGACCATTAGTGGCATAGACAGGTTGCGACACCATTGTCATGCATGCAATTTAAAATGATCATTGTTGGCATAGATATGTTGCGGCACCAGCTTCATGCTTTTGATTTAAAGTGACCATTACTGGCATAAACAGGTTGTGGCACTATCTTCCTGCATGTGATTTAAAGTTACCATTAATGGCATAGACAGGTTGTGGCACCAGCTTCATGCATGGGATTTAAAGCGACCACTACTGGCATAGACATGTTATGGCACCAGCTTCATGCATGTGATTTAAAGTGACCAACATTGGCATAGACATGTTGTGGCACTAGCTCCATGCATGTGATTTGAAGTGAAAACATTGGCATAGATAGGTTGCGGTACAAGCTTCATGCATGTAATTTAAAGTGACCATCATTGGCATATATAGGTTGCGGCACCAGCGTCATGCATGTGATTGAAAGTGACCATTAATGGCATAGACAGGTTGTGGCACCAGCTTCATGCATGTGATTAAATTGACCAACATTGGCATAGACAGGTTGCGGCACCACCTTCATGCATGTGATTTAAAGTGACCACTACTGGCATAGACATGTTATGGTACCAGCTGCATGCATGTCATTTAAAGTGACCAACATTGGCATAGACAGGTTGCGGCACCAGCTTCATGCATGTGATTTAAAGTGACCACTACTGGCATAGACATGTTGTGGCACCAGCTTCATGCATGTGATTTAAAGTGACCAACATTGGCATAGACATGTTGTGGCACTAGCTCCATGCATGTGATTTGAAGTGAAAACATTGGCATAGATAGGTTGCGGTACAATCTTCATGCATGTAATTTAAAGTGACCATCATTGGCATATATAGGTTGCGGCACCAGCGTCATGCATGTGATTGAAAGTGACCATTAATGGCATAGACAGGTTGTGGCACCAGCTTCATGCATGTGATTAAATTGACCAACATTGGCATAGACAGGTTGCGGCACCACCTTCATGCATGTGATTTAAAGTGACCACTACTGGCATAGACATGTTATGGCACCAGCTGCATGCATGTCATTTAAAGTGACCAACATTGGCATAGACAGGTTGCGGCACCAGCTTCATGCATGTGATTTAAAGTGACCACTACTGGCATAGACATGTTGTGGCACCAGCTTCATGCATGTGATTGAAAGTGACCATTACTGGCATAGACAGGTTGTGGCACCAGCTTCATGCATGTCATTTAAAGTGGCTATTAGTGGCATAGATAAGCTGTGGCACTAGCTTCATGGATGTGATTTAAAGTGACCATTACTGGCATAGACAGGTTGTGGCACTAGCTTCATGCATGTGATTGAAAGTGACCATTACTGGCAGAGACAGGTTGTGGCACCAGCTTCATGCATGTGATTTAAAGTGACCGTCATTGGCATAGACAGCTTGCGGCCTGGGGTGGCTCATTGATAATGATCGTGAGGGCGCCGATCCATGAGAACTCTCACCCTTGTTGCAGTTAAGGGAGCACTCCTGGGTTGGCTTGAACTGTAAGAAGAAGAAGTGGTTTCGCTTTTATGGATGGTACCCCCTCCACGCATGTCCAGTGGGCCATGCAAGGCTTGGACATTTTTCTTCCTGCTTTTAATGGTCACTTAAATCACATACATGAAGCGATTCTCACTTGTGATTTAAAGTGGCCATTACTGGCATAGATAGGTTGCGGCCTGGGGTGGCTCGTTGATAATGATCGTGAGGGCGCCGATCCATGAGAACTCTCACCCTTGTTGCAGTTAAGGGAGCACTCCTGGGTTGGCTTGACCTGTCAGAGGAAAAAGTGGTTTCGCTTTTATGGATGGTACCCCATCCACGCATGTCCAGTGGGCCATGCAAGGCTTGGACATTTTTCTTCCTGCTTTTAATGGTCACTTAAATCACATACATGAAGCAATTCACGCTTGTGATTTAAAGTGGCCATTACTGGCATAGGTAGGTTGTGGCTGCAGCCTCATGCAATTAATCGAAAGTGCTCCTATTTAGTATACTGTTGTGGGCATGGCATTTCCTGCATTTCTTCAGGTGAACCAATTGTAAATTCTATGTATTTTGTCCTCTTTTGTCTAAAATTGCATGGCAAAACACATTTGTTTAGCACATTATTTTAAATAATGTCCCCCACTTAATTATTCTGTTCTCTCTCACTATGCTTGCTTGCTCGAGCTAATTTGAGGAAATATTTAGGCCCTCCACTAAAATATTCACCAGGCATGATGTGGAATCAGAAAAATACAATATTACGGCTGTTACACCGAGCAAAGGAAAATACACGACACGGGCTTACAAAGATTCCCAGAATCTTTATTACACAACTGAACAGTCTTCAACAAAGTACACAAATTTCCTAGCTGGACATCGACGCATTTATACAATTTGTAAAATGATGTCTAGCCCCCTTACAGGTTAATCATGCACTGGGCTAGGTCGCGCCAGGTTCACTTTCCTAATTTACATATCTCGTGCATGCGGTTTACTTTTCAATACATTTACTAACACACTCCATTATTCTTCAATTTAACATTTACACTCTTTATATATTGCTTTAATACAGACCAAACAATGTTTCGCATATCATATTCGGATAGCATTACTGTTCTTGTATACACCCAACCAAACACTATGCCCCATGGCCCCCTCACCCCCAACCAAACACTATGCCCCATCTCCCTCACCCCCAACCAAACACTATGCCCCATGGCCCCCTCACCCCCAACCAAACATTATGCCCCATGTCCCTCACCCCCAACCAAACGTTATGCCCCAGGGCCCCCTTGCCCCCAACCAAACACTATGCCCCATGGCCCCCTCACCCCCAAGCAAACACTATGCCCCAGGGCCCCCTCACCCCCAAGCAAACACTATGCCCCAGGGCCCCCTTACCCCCAACCAAACACTATGCCCCATGGCCCCCTCACACCCAACCAAACACTATGCCCCATGGCACCCTCACCCCAACCAAACACTATGCCCCATGGCCCCCTCACCCCCAACCAAACACTATGGCAGTTGGAAAAAACACCTTTTTGGAGGTGTACCATTTTATTTGTATTTAAAACTTACATGTTGTACTATACATTTCCCCAAATCATACAGCATGAAACAGTGAACCAGACATAGTTGATCAGTGAGAAACATTGCAGCGTTTCTCAGCTGTCAGTTTCTGGATCTCGGGCTCCAGTGAGGTTGTTCCTACTCTCAGGATAGCATGGAGATGTTGGTCAGTTAGTCTTGTCCTTAGGCTGGATTTATGTAGTTTCATTTGTGAAAAAACTTGCTCACAAATGTAAGTACTGCCAAACATAGAAACCATCTTTAATGCTTCCCGTGACAGATTGGGGAACTGCACAATGTGCAGAGACTGATAGAAGATTAATAAAGGCATCTCTCTGTGCTTATTTTTGAGGGCACTACAGCACTGAAGTTCAATCAGTTCCAGTTGCAGTTCAGGTTGCACACTGTCAACATCAGCTGAGAAAGGATCTGCAAAAAGTTTAAAAGAGGCTCGCTGGGATTTGAATTGTGAGAAACGATTCTCAAAAACATTTTGCAGTTCCTTCAGGACCTTCACATGCCGATACCACCCTCCATACTTGTCATGGGGGAAAACCTCTGCACATGCGGGGTAGTGTGCCAGCATCCCTTTCTCCAGTTGGGCTGTCAGAAGCCTTAACTTTATTTCAAAGGCACAAACTGCCTCAAACAGATCCGATATGAGATTTTGGCTTCCTTGCAACTTTAAATTTAAATCATTGAAATTGCCTGTCAGGTCAGTCAGAAAAGCAAAGTCAGCTACCCAGTCAATATCTAGCATGACAGAAGTGTCCATTCCCTTTTCATCAAGGAATGCTTTTATTTCGTGCCGTAAAGCAAAGAATCGCTTCAGCACATTGCCACGACTAAGCCATCGAACATCGGTGTGATATAGGACATCACCATAATCCGCCTTTACCTCTTCTAGAAACGCCTGAAACAATCGGTGATTTAAAGAGCGTGCACGGACAAAATTAACCGTTTTCACAACAAAGTCCATCACTTGAGTGAATTTCAAATGTTTTGCACATAATGCCTCCTGGTGGATTATGCAGTGATAATTTTTTTAATGGACAGCCTTCTCGCCTAAGTGTCTTTTCAAGCAGCCAATAAACCCATTTTGCTCCCCAACCATGGCTGGCGCCCCATCAGTCGTCACGCCTACCAACGCATCCCATGGCAAATTTAAATCATTGATGACTTTTAGAAAGGCATTAAAAATGTCAGCACCAGTAGTCCTGCCATGCAAAGATACCAGGGAAGCCAGTTCCTGAAATACTTTGCATTGATTATCGACCCCCCGGATGAAAATTAAGAGTTGGGCTGTGTCACTTGCATCTGTGCTCTCATCAAGGGCAGCTGAAAAGAACTTGACATCCTTACACCGCATTTTCAGTTGGCTGTAACAATTGTCAGCCATATCTACAATACGCCGCTGGATACTCATACGTGGAGGGGGAATATTTGTAAAAGCATGTTTTCTTTCTTTACACACTGCCTCGCAAATCTCCATCAGGCAGTCTTTAACGAAATCCCCATCTGTGAAAGGCCGTGCTGACCTTGCAATAAGCTGCGCAACCTTATAACTCGCAAAGGTGGCACATTCAGATTCTTTTTTTTTCTGGGCAAAAACACTGTGTTGCTTAGTCAGCTGTGTTTTTAGCTCCCCAGCTTTCTTAATTCTCGCTTCCCCCTGCAAATCCTTATATTGTGAATGTTTTGATTCACAATGGCGGCGGATATAATATTCCTTGGGGACTGCTATGCGTTCGAGACAAATGAGACACGAGTACACATCAGGTTTGGACTCGATGAAAAAAAACTTCTCAGTCCACTCATCCTTAAATTGACGATGCTCCTGGTCAATCTTTCTTTTTTTTACTGCACTAAACATTGGCAGGGACATCTTTGGATAAAGATACGAAATCCACTGTTATGCTCCCACTACGACGGTCCAAGTCTAGAGTATATACAAATTATATACTTTTTGGAGAATCCTAGAAGCGACAAAAGAACAAGATCAGATAAAGAACATAGCCTTGCCAGCATACCTTTTCATGCACTTATTGATGGATACTTTCAGGAATAGCGGGCTGCATAGCATATCAACCTGCTATGTTTGAGATTAAGGTGGAAATTGAGGACATACTTTAAAAAAAAAATAACATTTCAAAGCACAAGCTGTTGCCAAATTATGAGCTTTTGAAAGGAATTATCACAGGATGACCAATTACTTTAGTGAACATACAAAGAAACTGATCTCAGTTTCTTCCTGGGCAGGGCAAAACTGGCAGGAGCTCCACCATATTGCGCCAGAGAAATAGTTTCTGCTTGTGCTTCTATCCCCCTGAACAATGCTTGATGGGGTTGTAGAAAGGTAACAATTACCCACACTCAATGGGTCTCAAACGCTTGATCGAGGTTTAGTTGCAAAATTACAGGAGCAGACATCATCCAGGACCATACTAGAAAAGGCTGCACCCGATTTTGAAAGCTTTAGGAATGTACAAATAAACCACACCCACTGCTGACCCTTGACACTCTGGCCCAACATCTCTAATGATATGCTATGACAGTTTATTTCTGGTAGAGCCAGAGAATTACACAAGGTGAGGGAGAGGGGAGGAGAAAGGAGGGAGAGGAACAAAACAAGCTTTTATCGTACTAGGCCTGACGACATTTCAGATAGTGCTGGAGAGGGAGAGGGGATAGTAAGTGGGGGTGGGGGGGAAAACATTTGTTACTATCATACCATGTCCAGGGACAATTCTGGACCTAGGAGTATGATCTTTAGGGGACTGCAGAGAATGCCAAAGAGCATCACTAAATGGGAACAGATCTACGTGGTGATGCCGATTTGGGTTTGGCCCGGGATTTACACACTGGGTGCAGTTGCTATACATCAGGCCAGTGGCCAGGGTTCGCACTGGCAAACACATTTCACCTGCCTGGGTGATCCTACGGGGCATCAGGCAAGGCTGCCCGTTGTCTCTGATGTTATTCACCCTGGCCCACCTCACCCCCTGACTCAGCACACGCACTCTCAAGCATGCACCCATACAGACCCAAACCCCCCACCCCCGACTCAGCACACACACAAACATGCACCCATACAGACCCGAACCCCCCACCTGCCCAACTCCAAACCCCCCACCCCCCAAATCAGCACACACACAAACCAGCACCCATACAGACCCGAAAGCCCCACCCCGCCAACTCCAAATCCCCACCCCCCAAATCAGCACACACACAAACCAGCACCCATACAGACCCGAACCCCCACCCCCCAACTCAGCACACACACAAACATGCACCCATACAGACCCGAACCCCCCACCCAACTCCAAACCCCCAACTCAGCACACACACAAACATGCACCCATAAAGACCCGAAAGCCCCACCCCGCCAACTCCAAATCCCCACCCCCCAAATCAGCACACACACAAACCAGCACCCATACAGACCCGAACCCCCACCCCCCAACTCAGCACACACACAAACATGCACCCATACAGACCCGAACCCCCCACCCAACTCCAAACCCCCACCCCCAACTCAGCACACACACAAACATGCACCCATAAAGACCCAAACCCCCCGCCACCCCCGAACTCCAAGCCCCCCACCCCCCAACTCAGCACACACACTCTCAAGCATGCACCCATACAGACCCGAACCCCCCACCCCCTGACTCAGCACACACACAAACATGCACCCATAAAGACCCAAACCCCCCGCCACCCCCGAACTCCAAGCCCCCCACCCCCCAACTCAGCACACACACTCTCAAGCATGCACCCATACAGACCCGAACCCCCCACCCCCTGACTCAGCACACACACAAACATGCACCCATACAGACCCGAACCCCCCAACCCCCAAACTCCAAACCCCCACACCCCAAATCAGCACACACACACAAGCACCCAACCAGACCCGAACCCCCACCCCCCAACTCAGCACACTCTCAAACATGCAAACATACAGACCCAAACCCCCACCCCCCAACTCAGCACACACACAAACATGCACCCATACAGACCCGAACCCCCCACCTCACCCAACTCCAAACCCCCACCCCCCAACTCAGCACACACACAAACATGCACCCATACAGATCCCAACCCCCCACCCAACTCCAAACCCCCCACCCTCCAAATCAACACACACAAACCAGCACCCAACCAGATCCGAACCCCCACCCCCCAACTCAGCACACTCTCAAACATGCAAACATACAGACCCAAACCCCCACCCCCCAACTCAGCACACACACAAACATGCACCCATACAGACCCGAACCCCCCACCCCCCCAACTCCAAACCCCCACCCCCCAAATCAGAGCACACACAAGCACCCAACCAGACCCGAACCCCCACCCCCCAACTCAGCACACTCTCAAACATGAAAAAATACAGACCCAAACCCCCACCCCCCAACTCAGCACACACACTCTCAAGCATGCACCCATACAGACCCGACCTCCCACCCCCAAATCAGCACACACACAAACATGCACCCATACAGACCCAGACCTCCCACCCCCCCCACTCCAAACCCCCACCCCCAAATCAGCATACACACAAGCACCCAACCAGACCCGAACCCCCACCCCCCAACTCAGCACACTCTCAAACATGCAAACATACAGACCCAAACCCCCACCCCCCAACTCAGCACACACACAAACATGCACCCATACAGACCCAAACCCCCCACCCCCCCAACTCCCAACCCCCACACCCCAAATCAGCACACACACACAAGCACCCAACCAGACCCGAACCCCCACCTCCCAACTCAGCACACTCTCAAACATGCAAACATACAGACCCAAACCCCCACCCCCCAACTCAGCACACACACTCTCAAGCATGCACCCATACAGACCCGACCCCCCACCCCCAAATCAGCACACACACAGACCCGAACCCCCCACCCCCAACTCAGCACACACACAAACATGCACCCATACAGACCCGAACCCCCCACCCCCCAACTCAGCACACAAAAAACATTCAAATCCAAACATTCATACACATCTGACACACATCCGACACCCCCCCACCCCCGCATCTCAACATACACACAAAATACATTCAAATCCAAACATTCATACACATCCGACACACATCCGACACCCCCCCACCCCCGCATCTCAACATACACACAAAATACATTCAAATCCAAACATTCATACACATCCGACACCCCCCACCCCCGCATCTCAACATACACACAAAATACATTCAAATCCAAACATTCATACACATCCGACACCCCCCCACCCCCACATCTCAACATACACACAAAAACATTCAAATCCAAACATTCATACACATCCGACACACATCTGACACCCCCCACCCCCGCATCTCAACATACACACAAAATACATTCAAATCCAAACATCCGACACACATCCGACACCCTCCCACCCCCGCATCTCAACATACACACAAAAAACATTAAAATCCAAACATCCGACACACACCCGTCACCTCCCCACCCCTGCATCTCAACATACACACAAAATACATTCAAATCCAAACATTCATACACATCCGACACCCCCCCGCCCCCACATCTCAACATACACACAAAAAACATTAAAATCCAAACATTCATACACATCCGACACACATCCGACCCCCCCTCGCAACATACACATACAAACATAAAGCAAAACAGACCCGACACACAAACACAAACACAAACAGACCACTTACCCGAGATGTGCTGGAAGGCAGGCAGGTAAGCGGCAGGTAAGCTGGAACGCTGGAATCGTACTACGGCTGGCGTGGTCCAAGGCTGAAATGCCTTCCGGCATCAAGCCTTATGGACCACGACAGCCGTAGTGCTGGCCCTCCATTGGTGCAGCACACACGCATTACGTGGCTCGTAGGAGCGACGTGGTGCGTGTGTGTGCTGAGCCAATGAGGGCCAGTGTTTTGTCCGGCCCAGAAGACAACAAAGACTTTCCTAATGGAGGGCGGCCGCGGGCCGCCCTCCATTAGGAAAGTCTTTGTGACTCGCGGGCCGGATGAAAGAGCATGGCGGGCCGCAACTGGCCCGTGGGCCGTATGTTGTGCACCCATGGGTTAAGGCAAGAACAAGGACACACGTGACAGCCATTTTAGGTTACATGGTGACTTTGTATAAAACCCCAAAATGGCGGTTTCTAACCTAAAATGGAGGCTTGATTCAAGATGGCGGCTTACATCAATTTCTAAGGTCAAGACCTTGCCGCAGAGAGTTATTCGCGTACAATTTTTAAGCAACTTGGCGTAGGCCAATATACATACAAATCTATCCGGTTTGACAATGGCTGCCCATGAATCATGAAATTTACTGGATATTTTTGTGGTTTCCGGAGAGAAACAATTATAAATTGTATACATTTTCATTGCATTTTTCTAAAGAATCATGCCGCAAAATGCATAATTTCTGCACATTATTAAAAAGAAATTCTTCGGGGGGCGGGAAGAACCCACCCGGATCCTGCTTATTTATTTAGGGCTCCCTCGCTACACTAGGTCGCTCGTGCTACTTAGAGGAAACATATATGCCCCTTCATGTAAAACATTCACTAACCCCTGTGAAGGCTCACCCATAAATCGTTTAGAATCTTGCTGCCCCTTCAGGAGGTCTCGGGCCTCAACCTCAACACCGAAAGCTGCCACAACCAGAATGCTTCCTTTGGTTCACTCACAGGCTGAGTCTCATGGTGTTTAAAGGGTCTTCACACGCTTCTTTCTGGGCCCTCACAATTACTCCAGTTCTAGAGGTGTTACTCCTTTTTTAATTTTAATGTTATTTTATTGTTTAAAGTGCTAACCTAGCACGAGAGCCTCAAAGCCAGCATTTGAGTGGGCATCTTTTAACAGTTGCGCAGTGCTGTGAGGTCTGTGCTTCAATATATTCATCCATTATAATTAGTCCTTGGTCAGGTGTTGTTGAAAAAGCCATGTTTTGAGAGATTTGCAATGATTGGAGAATTGTGGGGGCATTCTGAGCCGACACTGGGATCAAATTCCAGAGGGAGGGTGCATGACAAGAGAAGGATTGTTTGTGGGTCCTCTGTTTGTGAGTTGTGATTCACTACGGTTGGATGATTTGCTGTGTGAGGAGCGTGTGCCAACACATATGTCGAATTTAGCAGCCAGGTACGCTAGTGTGCTACCTGTGACTGCTTTAAAGATGATACATGCAGTCTTGAACAGTATCCTTGGAGTGTTACTTAGAGGAAACATATGGGCCCCTTCACGTAAAACATTCACTAACCCCTGTGAAGGCTCACCCATGAATCGTTTAGAATCTTGATGCCCCTTCAGGAGGTCTCGGGCCTCAACCCCAACACCAAAAGCTGCCTCCCACACTGCTGCTAAGCTCCACAAGTGCACATACGCACCTCACGCCTCATAATTACCAATCCTCTCAAATCACACCTCGTCCGCAAAGACAGAACCTACTATCCCAGTCCGTGTTCTGTTCCTACCTCTAAATTACAGGAGCCCAGTGTTGCCACAACCAGAATGCTTCCTTCGGTTCACTCACAGGCTCAGTCTCATGGTGTTTAAAGGGTCTTCACACGCTTCTTTCTGGGCCCTCACCATTACTCCAGCTCTAGAGGTGTTACTCCTTTTTTAATTTAATTTTATTTTATTGTTTAAAGCGCTGACCTAGCACGAGAGCCTCAAAGCCAGCATTTGGGTGGGCATCTTTTAACAGTTGCGCAGTACTGTGAGGTCTGTTAATATATTCATCCATTATAATTAGTCCTTGGTCAGGTGTTGTTGAAAGAGCCATGTTTTGAGAGATTTGCAATGATTGGAGAATTGTGGGGGCATTCCGAGCCGACACCTGGATCAAATTCCAGAGGGTGGGTTCCAGAGGGTGGGTGCATGACAAGAGAAGGATTGTTTGTGGGTCCTCTGTTTGCGGATGAGTTGTGATTCACTACGGTTGGATGATTTGCTGTGTGAGGAGCGTGTGCCAACACATATGTGGAACTTAGCAGTCAGGTACGCTAGTGTGCTACCTGTGACTGCTTTATAGATGATACATGCAGTCTTGAACAGTATCCTTGGAGTGTAAGACAATCTAGTTTGCGTAAAATGGGGGTAATTCAGCAAAATTTCCATGCTCCCATAATAAGACGTGCTGCAGCGTGCATGACTGCTTTTAGGGGAGCTAAGTGAGTAGCTGGGAGCCCTGTCAGGAGAGCATTTCCCCAATAGATGTGCAATACCGCAAGCGCCTGCATTATGGTCCGGATGTCCTGCAGTGGGATGAAGGGTTTGATTTTCTGAAGGGCAGAGATTCTGAGCCAGGGTATTGGGGCCTTCTTGGCTATGCGTTTCTGGAAGGACAGGCTGCTGTCAATGGTGAAGCCTAAGGATTTTGCTGAGTATGAGAGTTGTGGATCATATCCTTTTAGGTGCATATCATTGAGCCATTGTTGGACACGTTGTTTTCTAGCAGACGGACCAATGAGGATGAATTCAGTCTTGGATGGGTTCAGTTTGAGGTAGGCAGTCGACTTCCAGGACTGATGATGGCTTGGTGGATGGCTATATTGGGATCTTTGTGGAGAGTTCCCAGAGGCTGCATGTAAAGGTTAAAAAGGACTGGTAAGAGGAAGGAGCCTTTTGGGACTCTGCAAGAGACCTGGTGTCAGTTAGAACACAAAAAGTTCATCTGGACAGCCTGGTGTCTTCCTGAGAGGTAGGAGTTAAACCAATTCAGGGCAGTGCCAGAGAATCCCATCCTATCAGCAAGGAGGGAGAGAAGGATGCAGTGATCGATGGTGTTTAATGCAGCCGAGAGGTCAAGGAGGACGGGGAGGCATGAGTCACCCTTATCCATGATTTGAGGAGCATCATCCACCACCTGGATGGTGGCTGTCTCGATGCTAAACTTTAAGTGAAACCCTGACTGATAGTCATTTATGAGGATGTGTTGTTCGATTCTGGCGAGTAGTTGTGTAGCAACTACCTTTCCAAGATTTTTCCAATAAATGGGAGATTCGTAATTAGCCTGTAGTTAGCCAGGTCGTCTGGATCTAGGGTTGGTTTTTTCGAAAGAGGTCACATGAGACCAATCTTGAGGGTGTCCCGGAATGTTCCTTCTGCGTGGGAGGCATTGATGATGCTGAGGAGTGCCTTGAGCGCTGTTCCAGTCAATTGTTTAATGATGGAGGCCCGTTTTATATGGAGTAAGAAGTAGGTTTGAGGGAGGCAATCATTTTTAGGACATCCAAGGGAAAGAGAGGAAAGAATTCGGTCCAGGGGGGCAGTGTGCATACAGGGTACAGGGAAAGCTTATGCTGTGAGAGGTTGATTCAATGGTCCCTCGGATTTTATCAATTTTTTCAATAAAAAATGTGAAGATTCTGTCAAATTTCTCCTGAATTACTGGTACCTCGGGGAAGGGTGAGGGTTTGGTACAATACTTTACTACTACAAAAAGAGCTTTACTACTACTAGAGGCTGCCCCAATGGTGGCGAGTAGTAATCAGCTTTGACTGCGGTAATCAGAATCCTACGGTTGCACGCAGTGTTTTGAGGTGGTGAGGTCTCCCAAGTTATGGTTTTTTGCACCACCGTTTCTCTAGGGCTCTGATTAAGCATTTGTTGGGTAGCTCGGGGGTGTTCAATGGGGCAGATGGTTTGGTCTCAGTGCAGCTGGATTTTAGACAATGTCTCTCCTCCCTCCACAGCCTATCATCACCCTCACTAGGGTAAGAATTGCCAAATGCTCAGGGCAGCCCAGCAAGCTACCCTAGCAAAACTCAGAAATATGGCCCATGTCCTCATAAAACACCCACGTAGCGCGCGCGCACGAACGCACGCGCACACACACACGCCCCCTTATGCTGGCCAATGCTCCCTCCACAGTTGCTCACAACACAGTGATCTCATGCAATAATCTTGATGCCGTCTTCATCACTGAAACATGGTTTACTCCATGCTCACCCCATGTTTTCAACATCCCCCTACCCACAGGCTACTGCATCCAACATGCCGAGCAGCCAGGAAAGGCAAGTGGTAGAGTAGCAATCACCCACACAAATGATTGTACGAATCACTTGCCTGCTTGTTCCCTTTATCTCACAGGGAATCCATCACCTTCCACCTCATCGAAGATGGCATGGCGGTAAGATAGCTCAGCGGGATGAACGCTCACTGCTGTGATTTGTGTGTGATCTACAGTTCACCGGTTCGGATCCCGCAAGACCAACTCCTTTCATCCTTCTGAGCAGGAGTCTGTGAAAGCGTATTCCTGAGGTGGATGGGATTACCATAAAATGACTGAGTCCAAATAACTGGACAGATCCAAGAAGATGGCGAAGTACTGTTTTATTAACAATTATCTAAAACAGGGAGCAATAACAGGCGTCGACTGACACACGCTCATTCTCAACAATCTTTAGTTCCGGAGCTGCCTCTATATTCTTGATGTACGTCACTATGATGTCATCCTACGTTGCTAATACAAAAACCTATCAGGGGTTGGCATTGGTTAAGGGACACATATAGGTATTCAATCATATAAGTGTCAACCCTGCAAGTGGCTGCCTCCTATCATGTGCGCAGCTTGAGGCTACCTCTCAAAACCCAAAGCACAGGAGCCCTCTTGTTAGACAATAGCAGATTGGCCCTTTAGGCTATACAGTCCATCATTAAACGGACTCCTATGATTGGTTTGGCATGTCCATACCGACCCTAGGACATTCGGTAATTTAGCAGCACATAAGCTAAGGAACAAGGTGTGGAAAGACCCGTCAAGCAGCCGATGTACCACCCAATTAACCCAGCATTTCTCATCTCCTATGCCCCAAGCCAAGAGTTTTTCTTTGTTATTCGGCCTTGCGGAATGTTCTCTTCCTCAGAATTCGATGGGAGTGAAGGTACTCGCTATCTGGTCTGGAGTTCAAGAAAAAATCCTATTTTCAGCCTCTTGGTCACATGGTGAGAGACCACTATTTTGTCCATTTTGCAAGCTTTTCCATGTCTTTAATTGTTCAGGGTTGGGCATCAACAGTGTTCTTTCTCGCACATAATCTGAGAGAATTTGTCCTACCCACACGTCTCCTTTGCTAAGTAGGTAGTTGACCTTGGTGTGCCGTCGAGACTTCAGGCCAGACAGCCTTCCCTTGTTTCCTCCATGGATCTGTATTCCACTGCTACATCCTGGGCTTTTCTCTCCAAGTTTCTTGCTTGCTATTTTCACGATACCAACGTCCATTCTCTCTACAATGGTAGTTTCACTTGCGTTCTATTTAATACTTCTGCAAGCGTCTAAACTGACTTTATCTGCCTTGCATTTCAGCATATGTACATCAATTATGCTTCTTTGTCGTTTATCTTCTTTTTCCATATACTTCTATCACTTTATGCCTGCATTTACGTTATTTCTTTGGTTTCCTTGTCACTCCGTTAGTATCTATACATCGTCTTTAAGGTATTATCTTGTTTCACCATCGTCATCTGTGCCTCTTTGTATGGCCTCCTCTCATCATGTCACTAGGCCTTCTCCGTCTTTAATCTTAAATTCCTTCAGGCATTGGTTCTTGCAGACTTTTATCAACTCGGGATACATTCGATATGGCTGTCTCAAAGCAAACCGCCTCCCAAATGCTTTCTGCGGTATTGGTATTATAGCAGATTACAGACACAGTACAGCCTTGTGTCTGCAGTACATAGGACGTGAGGGGTGAGGGGTCTCCTGATGACATATGTCTGCTCCTCCACACTTCCCCAGGTCGATAAATGAGTACAAACTTCAGTTGGGTAATATTGTATGTGATAGTAAGGCGATATTACAACAATTACTCATCATCATCAACTCATCATCTACGGACCACCACACAGGAGTGAGTCTTTCCTTGTGGACGTCTCCAACGTACTCACTTCTGACAAATGTGCCCACTCTAATGATGTCTTTCTCATGGATGTTAAAGAAATGGATCTCCCAAAAAATTTTATTGCAAAAAAAGATGGGCAATAATAAAAAAAAGTAGATTGGCACTTGAGCAATTGAAGCGCATAATTTACAAAAGCAAGCACATGGGGGCATCTATTTTGTGAAATGGATGCCCGCCTGTGCTTGCTTTTGCTTTTGCGGCACTAATGAAGGAAAAGCCAGCCAGCTGTAGTAAACAAAAGCTACCACTGGGTGGCTTTTCCTTCATTGGTGCCGGGACTCGGAGGACGCAGACCGGAGACTACAGGCAGAAAAGCTACAGCTGCATCTTGGTAAGTGCTATTATTTTTTTTTTAAAAAGCACTAGCTGAAGAAGCCCGGAAAACTTAGAAATAAAACCACAGCTTTAAAAACGTTGTATTTGTGTTTGCGGTAGCTTTTGAAGCTACCACAAACATAAATACAATGTTATTGTGTTTGAAAACACTGTGTTTTTTCTTTCTACGTTTCTCAGGCTCCTCTGGCTCGGTGGAGCCTGAGAAACTTAGAAAGAAAAACCGCAGCGTTTTTGAAACACAACCGCGTTGTGTTTCTGCCTGCCGTGGCTATCACTTTGGGTCTCTGGTGCTCCCCGAGGGCAGGAGCCTGAGAAACTTAGAAAGAAAAAACCGCTGTGTTTTCAAACACAATAACGTTGTATTTATGTTTGCTGTAGCTTCAAACGCTACCGCAAACATAAATACAATGATTTTAAAGCTCCTTCAGCCCGGAAAACTTAGGAAATAAAACGCGACTAGTGCTTATTTTTTAAAAAATAAATAGCACTTACTGAGATGCAGCTGCAGCTTTTCTGCCTGTAGTCTCTAGTCTGCATCCTCCGAGTCCCGGCACCAATGAAGGAAAAGCCACCGAGTGGTAGTTTTTGTTTACTACAGCTGGCTGGCTTTTCCTTCATTAGTGCCGCAAAAGCAAGCACAGGCGGGCATCGATTTCACAAAATGGTGCAAGTGGATCTAGGTCACCTGGCCTAAGCCTGCCCACCTGGTACCTTCCTGGCTGCCACTCTTATTCACCACTTAGCAAGCCCCGCCCTCCTGGTGCCTTCCTGCTTCCCACTCTTTTTCACTACTTAGCAAGCCCCGCCCACCTGGTGCCTTCCTGCTTCCTGCTCTTTTTCACCACTTAGCAAGCCACACCCACCTGGTGCCTTCCTGCATGCCGCTCTGTTTCCCTACTTAAGGAGCCCTCCAGCTTCTTTTCCTTTGCAGATGGGGAGCAGGTGCAAGTGGATCTAGGTCACCTGGCCTAAACCCCGCCCACCTGGTGCCTTCCTGCCTGCTACTCTTTTCACCACTTAGCAAGCCCCGCCCAATTGGTGCCTTCCTGCTTGCCGCTCTTTTTCACCACTTAGCAAGCCCCGCCCACCTGGTGCCTTCCCTGCTTCCCGCTCATTTTCACCACTTAGCAAGCCATGCCCACCTGGTGCCTTCCTGCTTGCCGCTCTGTTTCCCTACTTAAGGAGCCCTCCAGCTTCTTTTCCTTTGCAGATGGGGAGCAGGTGCAAATGGATCTAGGTCACCTGGCCTAAGCCCCGCCCACCTGGTACCTTCCTGCCTGTTTTTCTTTTTCACCACTTAGCAAGCCCCGCCCACCTGGTGCCTTCCTGCTTGCCGCTCTTTTTCACCACTTACCAAGCCCCGCCCACCTGGTGCCTTCCTGCTTGCCGCTCTTTTTCACCACTTAGCAAGCCCCGCCCACCTGGTGCCTTCCTGCTTCCCGCTCTTTTTCACCACTTAGCAAGCCCCGCCCACCCGGTGCCTTCCTACTTGCTGCTCTTTTTCCCTACTTAAGGAGCCCTCCAGCTTCTTTTCCTTTGCAGATGGGGAGCAGGTGCAAGTGGATCTAGGTCACCTGGCCTAAGCCCGCCCACCTGGTACCTTCCTGCCTGTTGCTCTTTTTCACCACTTAGCAAGCCCCGCCCACCTGGTGCCTTCCTTCACCATCACTGTCTTGTGGCCAATGCTGGATTTGACTTTTATGGACTTCATTCATTCACGGTGTGTCACTCTTTCTCAACTCTCATGCTGGACTTCCTTTGCATCTTGTACTCATGGTGGCCCTGAATCATGCTGTTCCCATCTTCAACTTGTATCCTGGCTTGCAACATTATGTGTTACTACTGACTTCTGCAATTGTATTCGCTCTCCACTCTTGCTTCTCCACTCTTTTTGACTGCTTACTCTCTTTTCTCTCCTCCTTTCCCTTCTCCCTTTTCCTATCTCCTCCCCTTACTTTCTTCTATACACTTACTCTATCAGAATTGTCCCTGGACCTAATATGATAGCAACCTCGTCTGTTTCCTCCACCCTCCCATTACTGTTTTTTTCCTCCCCACCATCCCTCCAGCACTATCTGAAATTTCGTCAGACCTAGTATGATTGTCGCTTGTTTTGTTCCTCCCCTCCCTTTCTGCACCCCTCTCCCTCACCTTTTGTTTTTCTCCGGCTCTACCAGAAATGTCGTCAGGCCTAGTACGGTAGTCGCCAGTCTGTTTCCATTTCCTTCCCACTCTCCCTCTGCCTTCCTTATCTATGTCTTAGCTCTTGCACTATCTGAAATGTCATCAGGCCTAGTACGGTAGTCGCCAGTCTGTTTCCATTTCCTTCCCACTCTCCCCCTCCCTTCCTTATCTATGTCTTAGCTCTTGCACTATCTGAAATGTCGTCAGGCCGAGTACGATAGTTAATTTCACATCCTTACTGTTTATGGCCTGTAAGAATGTGGTTGTATTTTCCCTTGTTCCCTCCCTTGCCTTGAAGCGCTTTGAAACACATTGTGTATAGGCGCTATATAAATAAACGATCATATCATATCATGTACCTGGCAACTAATCTCCCCATATCTGATGCCACATGCTTTTCAATTAGCAACTCGACCAACTGGCTCAAATAACAAACCCGCAAAGAGAGGACCAGCAAACAATCCTTCTCTTACCATGCACCTACCCTTTGAAACTCTATCCCAGCATCAGTTTGGAATGACCCCACAATTCTCCAAATTTGCAAATCCCTCAAAACGTGACTTTTTCAACAACACCTGATCAAGGACTCATTCCAATGGACGTACAGACAGACGCACAGACCGTAACTCACAGTACTGCACTACTGTTGATAAGTGCAAGACCATACACTGGCCTGCACAGTGCGAGGTAGGGCCGTGCTTCCAACAATAACATACAGATAAAATGTTAAAACCAACACTCTGCCAAGAAAATATGGAGTAAAGTGGTAGATGATTTTAAAGCGCAGGTCCCTGGATTTAATATTGCGAATTGTGAAAGGGATGAGGATTATAGTTAATGTACATCATTAAAGACTTTGATGAACTCATGACTCTTACAGAAGAGATTTGCTAAATGTTAAGCTTTATGAATTCAAAAGTGGTAATGTAATTAGCATTATGATAGGGTTCATACCTGAATGTGCGTTTCCAAACCATTCCACACCAAGGAACCTTTTTCTGACAAAACTACCACATCAACGGTTGCTATGGAAAGTAAGGGCATGGGGTCAGATATTGAATTACCTGTGTTCGCCTCTTCTTATTTTTTGTCTTTTTCTCCTTTAGTGTTAGTTTCCTTTTTGGAAAAGGTCTCATCCCAATAAAAAGGGGGTGGGGAGGAGAAGGGGGCATAAGAAGGGTATCAACATATTTTGTTGATACTTGGAAAATTCTTGACTCTTAAAAGAAGAGATTTGTTATAGGCTAAGCTTAATTAATCCAAAAGTGGTAATATAATTAGCAGTGTGATAGAGTTCATACCTGAATGGGTGGATTATCGAATGCTCGCCAACAACTCGGTTCAGGGCTAGGCCTCATCTCTACATGCAAAGCTGACACCGCACGCACAATAATGCCAGTTGAAAACCTCTGTAAATATTCATTTTAAAACTGTGACAAACCACGTGGCTCATGTATTCATTTTTGAAAATGCTGAGGCTTAACTGCAACCTACTGCGCACACTTTGCACAGCACAAGATATAAGGGGCAGTGTGAAGTGGCACACAGTACATGCTTGTAGAGGCCTTTTTTTCGGTGGAAAACCTGCAAGCAATTTGTTTTTGATAGCACACAACCAGAGGGGCTGTTGCTTTAAACAATGTTACGTATGCACTTAGGGCCTGGACCTGTATGAGTATATTTTAGAAGAAAAAAGCAGTGACAAAGCAAATAGTCATGGCCTTTATATAGATATAGTGAATCAGAAATGTGTTTTGAAAGTGTTTACAGCAAATATAGAAATTTGAACACAGCCCGTGTAGAAAATATATTTTCTACAAGCTCTTCAAATTTGTTAAAGAGCACTATTGATGAATGGGCTCTAACTGTCTTATTGGTTCTGTGTCCGATGAGTAGCCCATATGGTCCAGCTGGCCCATGTGGCTGTATGTCCGGTGTTGTATTTGAAATACTGAGCCATAGCTGCTTTAATGGGACAGCTGTCCTATTAAAGCAGCTAGGGACATGTATTTCAAGCACAACAGTGGACACACAGATAGCTGGACTATTAAAGTAGCTCTAGCACCATTTATAAATGGGTCCTAACAGTCTTATTGGTTTTGGTTCCAATGTGTGGCCCAGGTGGTCCAGATGTCCCTGCTGGCCCTGTGGCCGACATTGTGTTTTTTTAATTATGTGTCATGATTTTTAAAAATATAGTTGCAACTTTTATAAAATATTGACCATTTTGTCAATGTGTCACAGATCACACTAGCAGTTGACATTTTTTAAAGCCGTCAAGATTCTTTGTGTTATATTTTGGCTCAGGGTGTAAATATTAATATTATAATGTACTGAGTCTATATTTTTGCCTGTTTTTTTGTAGGAATGGCTTTCAACAACTGGTCAGCACAGGCGGCAGAAACTTTACACATGACTTGTAGAGTGCAGCAAGAGGAAATCATGGCATCTACGAATATTTTTGTGTTTGATTTGGCAACTCTTGGGTGTCACTGGGATGGAGCAGCCTTTTGTTTTTGGATGAACAAATATTGATGTCTTGAGGGCTTTGGAATAGTGCAGCTTCGTTCTAGTGGAGCTTTTGAGGGCACTGCGAATGGGGCCTGTTTTGCATGGATCAACAAATTTGGACTGTTTTAACGACCCAAGGAGGGGGTCGAACAATGTTCTTACAGCCGCAAAGCCCAATGGATCTGGGGGGCAGATGCTGCAGAGCTCTTTTGTGAACTCATCAATGGGTACGATTGAATCTGGAGTTTTTGCAATACCCCCTGGAGTGTCTAGTGGGCCATTGAGCGATAAATTCTCTAAGGATCCGAAGGTGGTTTATGACTTTTGCTCTGTTTCAGCATTGAACCGTGTGAATGAAGAATGGGCTGGCAAATGATTCTATAACAGGGGGTCCAGTCATGCAAGCTACACCTTCGGGGGCTACCGGCTCAAGACGGTGTTTAACACGTCGGGAATCCTAGAGCAAAATAGGAAATGTCCTGTTTTTAAACTCTGATTATGGAGTTATGCCCTCAGTGATGGGGCATCCAAGGGCGCTGATGGATATCACAGGCCATTTAAATGTTCAAACAGCTCATGGCAGTGTGGGAGTGAGCATTCCCACATCAGCACCATCTTTAAACCTATATTGTGCTGGTTCTCGGCTGCAATCCTCCTTTAGAAGTGTACAATCACAGGACAGCGATGGTGTGAAGCGGGGGTGGAGGGTGATGCTGTAAATTCTGATCGTTTTAATCTGCAAAATGCAATGTATAACATCGAGAATTATCTGGCTGGGATAAGAAAGCCACGGGGGCAGGAGTTAAATGGCGACTAAAGAAAAATAATACCAGGGGGGCAGGTAGCACAAACAGAGCAGCACAGTTTGGGGTTGACACGCGCAATATGATTGTGATGGCCAACGAGACAAATGTATCAAAATATGCTCTGGACAATGTATCTGTTCTTAGTTTTAAAGACAACAATAATGTTGCCAGCATGGGAGAACTGGTGAATGAGGGAAATATGGCATATATACAGGATGGCGGTACAGCCGTTATTCATGATGACACGGAAATTGAGTTTCAAGCACTAATATTTGCTATACAGAGGAATCCAGGCTTTCCAAACCATCATATATCTCTGGAGGCGATTTTAAAGGATGCTGACATTGTTAATACAGTTGATGAAGCAGGTGTACATAGCAATATAGCTGTGAGTCAAAATATTGGGGTTCTTAATACAGCTCCCCTTGATACTCATGATGGCTGTATATACTGGAATGGAGATGAATACAGTGTTGGCTCTGATAATATTTCTGATGACGATCAAGCAGGGATTGTGTATAGCGATGGGGTAACGCACAGTGCTTATGTTTTCAACACTGTCTGTGGTGATGTTCAGGAAGTGGGAGGTCCTAATGTTAATCTTTCTAATATTATTTATAGTGATGTTCAGGATACAATGTGGCGTCTGAAACTTTTGTTGGCACTCAAGAGGGGATTGTGCATGGAACTGGGGATGGAACTTCTGCTGGTGTTCAAGAGGGGTAGGTGAATAACAGTGGGGCTGTTTCTGATATTTCTGATGCTCAAGATGTGAGCGTGCAGAATGATGTCGAGGTATGCAATACTAAAATCTATAACATTTCAAATAATCAGGTGAAAAGTGTTCAACCACAGGTCGATGCTGCGCCCCCGAGTTTCCATCAACATCGTACACTAACACCAATATACCCATTGAAATACCTCTCAGTGAACCCATTCTAATTCTGGATAGTGATGCAGACGCTCATAGAGAATGTGATCATGGTGTGGGCGACGGGGGCACTAAGGGGTTCATTAACTTTTCAGATGTAGTTGCATGTGCGCCTCTAAAAGGTATTCAAAAGAGCAAGAAAAGAAAAGCCCACATTAAAATGAATCAGATATTATTGAGCATTGTCAAAAGTATAAAACCCTATTGTAAATAGAAGCAGATTGTACAATCTATGCTACAGAACGCTTTTGAAAGTGCAGAAGTCGCTGTTTGATGTTACTAAAGTAGCTGAGGGGTGATACTAGCGCCTTAGTAGTGCAGCCTTGTGGGACGTCACAGGGCCAGAGAACAGTATTATGCTAACCGAAGCCCCAGTTGTTCAAAACACCCCATTAGTCGTAGACAGATCTTGTGATACACCTTGTGAAACATTCTCTGAGATGCACCCCGCTACAATGCTAGACAAGGGCCCTGGTGTTGAACGCAATGCATTAACCATTGAGGTTATCCCAGCCAAATCTTTAACCAGTATTTCCCAAACACTTGCAGGGCCCAATATAAACAGACCAATGACAATGCCTGCTCCAGATATATCCAAAATATCAAGCATATCAGCTGTCCTCAAAATGTTATGAATAGCAACTAACAACTCCCTGCAAAGCCACCCCTATTAAAAAAACAAAACAAACAGGCAAGAACAAGGCCCCACAACTCTCTGCTATGAAAGACTGCCTAAAACTTCAAACACAGACAGTGTCAGAGTCATTGTTACAGAGAAAATGATTGTTCAAAGTGGTGGCGGGAATCTGTTTCGACAGGACTCTAAAAACAGGAGCCAAAACTTAAAATGGGCCAAATCTTGGGCTCAGAGACGTTGACTATTTAAAATCTTTTTAACATCCTGATTGGTTATATCCAGGCAAACTACCACACCACAGATATCAACGCCCCAGACACCTGATGCCCCAGTTTATTTGGAAAGGGTGTGAACTTATCAAAGAAGTTATAAAACATATTTGCGACTGTGGAGCATTAACCAGGACCACTTACAATCCCTAGGGCATGGAATTACGGTTATAATGGAGGCTGTGGAAATACTAGTTAGTCAAATATTGGAAACTGTTGGTCCCAATGATTTTTGTTCAAATAAGAATGGAGGCTGCAGGTTTCAACAGACCCTTGCTTAAAAGGCGATCACATTGTTATACTTTATGTGTTTTTCAGTTTTTTCGAAAATGTACAGAGTAAGACTGAGATTTTGTGTTTTGCGTCACTGAAAATCGTTGCATTAGGCGGTTCTTATAAGCCTTTGAGCAAGATTCTGCACAGCCACATCATAAAATCTAAAGGCCATTGGTTATTCCATTTCTATCACAGGCTCCTAAACTCTGACTGGCGTCTAGTCTTATAGGTTTATTTGAACCGCGAAGCATAACAGATGCTGATATACGCGCAAAAGCTTTGCAAGTGCACAAAGTGTTTAAACTACCAACAGGCACTACGGCAGGGTTTGTACAGCTGAATCTCTTTGAAGAGTATTTTAACAGACCCATCAAGATACACTTTTTTTAACAACAGGGTGTGGCAATATTTCCTGCTATCGGGTAAAACAGCCAAAAACACTTTATATATTTTGCACCATGCCAACCATTTCTGCGGTGTATTGAATCTAAAAGGTTTTCTGGGGGCTAAACCTATCTGTCAGCATTGTCATCACATTTCCAAAAAAAACAGACACAGTTGCCAATACCACTGTCGCTTGTGTCCAAGAGAAGAATGTCAAATGCATAAGGAAAAACCTGCAAAATGCCCTCAGTGTCACACATTCATGAGGTCTCAAGTCCGTCTAGACACACATTAAAAAAGCGGCATGGGAGGGTGGGGCAGTCATGTGTGAGCCACGCATTGATTGTCCATAGTGTCCAAAATGTCTTCCTGAGACTCCCAACTATACCAGAATTATCTGTAGAGTGTGCAAAGTTTCCATTGTCAACACGGCTGAACTCCTGTGTTACATGACACCCGGAAGACCTCAAAATAAACCAAGAACTACATAGTATGTGACACAGAGGCCCGCAAAGAGATTATACCCCATCAACCTTACTATAGCTATGCCTGACATCTAACAGGCGATAGCTGTTGAGAATTTACAAAAGACTTTTGTGTGGCTACCTATATAAGCACCTTTGTAACAAGCAAATTCACGGGGTATCTATCTAGCCTATAATTTCAAAGGATATGATTCGTTCTTTGTGTTCAGGCGCTAGTTCGGGAAAATTTTAAATAAAACGTATCTCCCAAGGTGCTAAGCTATTGGCCTTCTTTGCAGTACCCCTATAAATACGCTTCATTGATTCCTTGAACTTTTTACCCATGAAACTCAACAAACTTCCAAAGACATTTAGTTTTAGCGGTCAAAGGATTTCTTTCCCCATCTTTTTAACACAGCTGCTAACCAAAACTACATCAGCCCATTCCCACCCCTGGATCAATACGGGATTCAATACATGATGCCTGGTGAAAAATAACAGTTTATGACCTGGTATAAGGCGAATGAACACGGCGTGTTTGACTTTCGCCAAGACTTAAGGGCCTACTGTCAAGAAAATGTCAACGTTTTAAGACAAGCTTGTAATTTGTTTAGGGACAACCTCATTCAAATGACGAGTTGTGAAACACCTATGAATGGTGAAATACAGGTGTCATACATCGACGCTTTTCATGTATCACACTGGCTAGTTGTTGTATGCAGATCTACAGACAGCTCTATCTAAAAACCAAAACAATTGTGCTGCTGCCCCATGATTCATCACGGCCGGCAAAAACGTTATTCCACGCCAGCAATTCAGTGGCTCTTATACATCTCAAAAACAGAGAACATCTCTATACAACACGCCCTAACTAGCAGTGGTGAAAAACGCTACGGACAATGCCGGTTAAACGGTTATGATGTGGTTCAAGGGGTGGAAACAGCCTATGAATTTAACGGCTGCTTTTATCAAGGGTGTCCCGATTGTTATCCCACCGGTGGATTCAACACTTTAATGGGCACTACTTATGACCAGTGGTATAGACGCACGCTGTTGGAACAAACATTTATAGCCAGTCTGGGTGTTCGCATCATCACTATCTGGGTGTCATGCTGGAAATGCATTGGAGGGACAGGGCCTCCATACCCTTGTCCTTTATTGCCTTATCAAGTATGTTCTGACTTGTTTTCCGTGCAGGAGTTCATGTGGGACTCCTGGCGGTGCAGCTCTTCCTCTTTGTGGTTTGGTGAACAGACCCTTGGGATACCCTTATGGCACCCATGGGTGGAAGTATGACCCTGTACTACTAGTGTATGTTTTTGGGCACCTGTGTGTGGCCCACAGAGCAGGGTACGGGCTGGTGGCAGCTCCATGCTGAATTGACCGGTGCCCTGAGCATCCTCCATTTAGGGTTGCACAGGCCCTGTCATTGGAATCAGTGATTCCTGATAGGAAACAAGATGGCCCCTGTGGCCTCTTGCTTTCTATCGCCTGTTACCTTACTTTTCCAGAAGTACCGGGAAGCCCTGACTCTGTCCCTTCCCCCTAACTGGCTGTTGGGTGGAAGTTCCATATATGGTGTTGTGGTGAAGTCCAGGCCAGACTGGCTGGAGCCTTCCCAATGACTGTATGTTGTGGGTACGCACGTGGGGTGGGACCTGGGTGAATGGAGTGTGTGACGAATACGCATTCCGTGTTATGAGTGTCTAGTATCTGGTGTTTGCTACAATGACTGAGACAGCCCTGCCCGAAGCTTGTATGAATGCAGTATGGAGTGCTGAATGGTTGGGTGCTTGTCCGAATCCACATTCTGCATTGTGAGTGTCTGCATGGAGAAGAAAGGCCTGAATGCAGCATGCACCTGATTGGTTGCCTGACTGCCTGAATGCCCTTCTGGATGATTGGTTGCCTAAGTGTGACCCAGCAAGGTGAATGGGAGATCAACAGTATATCTGGGGGCCTCTCACTGCTAGAAACCTTTCAGAAGCTGAAGTAGAAACTGACCTTGAAACTGATGCTTAACTTTGAAGCTCACTGGAAGAAGAAGAACTGCTGCTGCTGTCCTTCGCTAATCGAAAAACTGCTGTGCCTTCAAGGAACTGATCCAAGAGAGGACCTGGCTAGGAGACCTCTTCCCGAGCTACGAGGGACCATCGTGCACCAGCTGATCTTTGCCAAAGCTCCCTGGTAGACAGACCTACGAAAGGCTGCCGACCGGAGAAGGGGACCGCCAAGGAGAACGAAGAGAAGCACCGGACACCGTCCATCACCGTCAATGACTGCCGTCGCCGACCAGAGACGCAGTGCTCCCTTTGCCTAAGAACATTGAAACAAGGACTCATCCTTGTTGAGCGCTTTCGTCGTGTCAGAGAAAGTCAAGGCCGTAGACGACCGAGGAGAATCCGCTGATGGGATTTCCGCCAGCCAAACACTGCAGAGACGCTGGATGACTCAATGCCTTTGCTGGGCCAAAGTTCTTCAGTAACTCTTTGCGGATACGAACACTCATCGTCAAAGTGCCCCCCACGCCTCAGCTTGCAGGACATTTTTGACTGATTGTCAATGAGCACCGCAACAACCGAAGCTGTTGCCACCACGACTGTGTTCACCCTTTTCTTCACCGAATCTCGACGACCCACAGCTCCTGCCTGAAAGGGAGTGCGTTCAAAAAGAGCCTGTCGACGACTCACCAAATAACACCACGAAACCAGGTACTTTGGGGCAGTAGAACTTTGATAGAAGGAGATAAGACTCAAATAGACAATACCTGGACTGGGCTTGTAGTGCATCTTAATTTACAGGTTGCCCAGGTGGGGGGATCCTCATACAGAACTGTGTCTAGGTATCGGGGCCAGTACTCTGCCAATTGTCTAACCAACTTGTCTTCCTCCTAAGTCTGTGGTGGATATCGTTTTGCTGTGTTGATTCGTATGCTATTTGAACTGAGTACAGTTGATGCATTTTAATGGAATCAAAGTAATTGTGGTACCATGTAGAACTTTATATATTTACCATTTTAGAATTGTTGGAGCACAAAGTGTATTATCGTGATTGTTTATATAACCTTGAACCTTATTTATATAAAGACTTTGTTTTAACTAACATAGTGTGTTGGCATTCCTTTGTGGGGGCTTGGGGACTACACTGTACTAAAGAACCTGCCCGCATCACCTCCTGAGAAGCTAGGCCTTGATTGCTCGCCACGTTTTACCAATATAGAAAATCTTGGCTGGGGTCTTCTGTGCCTCTCCTCTACCATATAGACAGCAGAAGTAAAGACCCCCACTCCAGTCTTTACACTGGGAACACGAATGGTGCAAAACAATCCTGATGTGTGTCGGTTGCTTAAAGAAATTGATCTAGCTGAACCCCTAAAACCTCGAGATGCGCTATACAGTGGCCATACAAATGCTTTAAGGTTACACCACAGCATCTCAGAGAAGGAGCAGATACACGACCTAGATTTTAACCGTCTATATCCCTCTATAAATAATGACAAACTCTACATCCCATGATCATCTGTAACAATTTTGCGACACAGACCAATATTTTTGTCTAATCAGATGCAAGGTCTATCCACCCGGGGGTCTCTATATACCTGTGTTACCCTATAGTTGCGATGGTAAACTAATGTTTCTGCTTTGCCGAACATGCGTTGAGAGAAAAAAGTCCTGTTGCCAACACACGGATGCAGAGCGACGCCTGACCGGCACTTGGTGTACAATCGGGTTACAGTCGGCTCTGAAACATGGATATGGCCTGGGACGCATACATGAAATATGGCATTGTAAAACAGTCCCCCTCGAGATCTTCTGAGAATATGTTTCCATGTTCCGAGAGCAGAAACAGGAAGCCTCCGGCTTTCCTGCCAGGTGTGGGGACGATGCCGCTAATCAGGCCTACATTGATGATTATTATAAACATCAGGGCACACACTTGCATATGGAGTACATTGAGGACAACCCGATCTGCAGCTGTTGGAAAAATTATGCCTTAATCCGTTGTGGACTAAGTATGCACAAAGAGTTAATTTGCCCAATAGAACCCTCATTACAGACCCTGATGTGCTTCACGCCTATTTATTTGATAATTCTTATGATGTGAGTAGCTGCGTGTTCATAGATGATGAAACGGCTTGTCTGTGTTGGCGCTACGCCATAGAATATCCAACAACTTCAGACAACACAAACATATTTATAGTGCCGTTCACAACCGTTCACGCCCACTTAAAACTGTTTGCTGTAACGGAGCAATTACAAGAACGGTTCTGTATCTGGGGTTGACCACTGGGGGAGGATCACCTGGATGGGGGGTTCTCGGGGAGTGGAAGTGGGACACTGATGGGTGAGACGTGGTAACCCCTTCCCTTTAACACATTTTCCCCATCCTTCCCTGTAGGATATTCAGAGGTTTTAAAACCCCATCCCCCTTTTCCAACACAAACACTTTCCTACACCGTGACAAACAACGGACTAACACCCGAGCAGTTTACCTGACATGTCCCAACACAAAGGTCAGGCAGAGTCAGGCAATTAAATAACTACCCACACCTGATGGCCTTTTCCCTTCCCCACAGGGATAAAGACTTGCACAATGCACAAGAGCACACTTCGAGCAAGGTAGAACGCACAAGGAAGCAGCTATTCCAGACCAGCAGTTCAAACAGAGGAGAAAGGCATTGAGACCTGGAGGGACTACGAGGAGGGAATCGCCCTTGCTCTTTTCTCCTCAGACCTGTGGAGCCTCCGAAAGGGAAAACATAAAACTGGAAAGTCCAGCTGGCGTGTGGTGTGACAGGTGTCAGCGGCTCATAGGGCCCTCCCGTGCTGACAGTCAAAGCGGGGAAACGCGCTTGCCATTGTGGTGCCGTCATTGACTCACGAGACAATAAACTCCAATGGTTCAGCACCACTGGTGAGTCAGAGAAAACAGGTAGTAAAACCAAACTGTGCTGGGTCCAAGGTTGCAGGCGGCAACCTTGTTGAACAAAGAACTTGTGTATTTGAACTCTAAGAGAAATCCTACTAAAAGGTTCAGAAGCAGTGTGGTCAGGCCTCATGGGGCGCTCATTTAAAGGACTCTGACTGAAGCCTTTGTGGGGTTTTGTTGAAACTACAAAGACCAAGAGGCCTTAGTAGGGGCTAGTGTAAAGTGTCAAATTGGTCCTACTAGGGTTGAGCAAAGCCCCTCATACACTCGAAAGTCTTCGACGCATAAGAGAAAACTGCAAATTGAGAACGCTGAAATTGGCAAATGTGAACCCGACAGAGGGATGTTTACAAATCAAGGTAACCAGGGACACACTGAGAACCAGATATTAAATAGAACTGTGTGAAGCCTGGCTGGAGGCTTTAAGGGAAGCATGGCTAGGGGCATTAAGGAAAGTCTGACAGGGGTCTAAGACCCAAGCCTAAATAAAGAGAAGAACCTAAGGCATCATGTGAACTGTGGCGAACTGTGGCAAATGTGAACCTGACGGAGGGATGCCTGCGAATTAAGATTATGGCAAATGTGAATCCGACCGAGGCATGCCTGCGAATTGAGGGTAAATAGTGAATACCCGTGAACGTTGTGACAACAAGTGTGAACCCGGCTGAGTGATGTCCGCAATGGATAGTTGGTGAAAAGGACATTGAGGTTGTTAAGTGATATGTTTTTGAGTGAAAAGCCGTAGTGAACCCGATTGAGGGAGGCTAAAGTTGCAAGAAGGATCAGAGCCCGGCTGAGGGGGATCCAAGAGGCGAAGAACGGTCGCCCAACATGAAAAGATTGCCAAAGGAACTTTTGTTTGTTTATTGTTTTTGGTACCGCTGGCCTTCTAAGGCAAGAGACTTTTGCAAGACAGAGACTTGACTCCAAAAGGATCTGGCATCATTGAAAGGAACTGTAATCTCATGCTGGTGAGGCCCAGGAGTGGGCCTGCCTTGTCCCGTGCTAAAAACGTGAGGAAGGGAGACCCAGCCACACCATCATGACTTATCATGTTTGGGAACACTTCTTCCTTTTCTCGAGAACATTATCCCACACTCTTTAGTAACCTAGTTGTAAGGAAGGCAATAGTTATTTTTAGAATAGGCCCTTTTTATTTGACACAATGACACTAGGACTGTTTTATTATTATTCTTCAAATAACAGTAACAGTTTTATTATTATTTGATGGTTGTAGCTTGCTCCTATCTTAGATTTTGGTTTAGATTAGGCGTTTTGCTCACCCATTATACACCCTTGAACTGTGATCACTTGTGTCTGTCTTTACTGTTGCCACCATGAGTTCCTTACAATACATTGTGGAGTTCATATCTGCGGGGCCCAAAACATACACCTAGCACACATCTCTAGGAACCGTCAACATGAAAGTAAAAGGTATAACGTTAAATGTTAACAACATGGCCCAAATACATTTTGACAGTTTGAAAGATCTGGTGCAATCCTTTATTTAGAAAGATTCCTAGTAATTACCATTACTATCCCTAGTAATCTTAAAGAGTCATAGGTTCTCCCTCTACACAAAAAGCAATCTTTGGACCCCTTGATACCCACCAACTACAGACCCATCACTACCGTCCCCTCCCTGCTCAAAATCTTATAAGGTAGCCTACCTTCAAATACAGCAACACCTAGAAAGAAATCACCTCCTGGGAATCCGTCAGTCCGTTTTCTGACCACAACATGGGACTGAAACAGCACTGATTGAGCTCAAGGGTCAAATCGACACTCTGAGAGACAAAGGGAAAGCTGCTCTACTCCTTCTCCTCTGCCTCTCAGTGGCGTTTGATTTAGTAGACCACAAAATACTCTGCAACCATTTAGATTCGGCAGCCTACTTCTCGCAAGAGGTAATTGGCTGGATGCAATCCTTCCTCAATAACAGGACCATGCGTGTCTTCTCGACTTCAGCTTCTGCTGACACCATCCCCATCACCTGCGGGGTACCTCAGGGAGCATGTGTCTCCCCGACTCTGTACAACATGTTCACAAAGCCCCTTTTCGACAATCTCGATGGTCTTGGTATCACCTACACCAACTATGCTGTTGATCCCCAGATCTTCATACCGCTGACAGGAGATTACGACAAGGATTTGGCCTTGGTGGACAGGGTGTACCTCATCATCCAGGCATGGATGGTATCTCATGGTCTATGCCTACATGATGGCAAGACAGAGCTCAGCTTCATCATAGCCAGACAAAACAAAACCACAACAGACAAAATCCTACTGAAAGTAGCCTCACTTACTCACAAGTGCCTCAATAATGCAGCCCCTCGCTACCTTGTAGACAGATTCAATAGATACTCACCGAACTGACCTACTAGGACCGCCAACGCCAACCTACTCACAGTGCCCAGATTCAAACGCTCCAAAACCGGAGGTAACAGCTTTCAGCTGAAAGCTGGCCAACATTGGAACTCCCTTGCACCTGCCTTAAGGGCTGACCAATTTTACCCACACTTCAGACACAACTACATTCACTGGATCAAGGAAAATGATTGCTAACATCACCCTGACTACCTACCTTCCCTACCCCTCCCTGAGTCCCAGAGCTCCCTTACTTTGTAAATTGTTGTTAATACAACATATAAGTACATGGCGAGTGCAATTATGTCCTCTGTATATACATATAGATTAATGTACAGCACTGTAACCAAGCTAAAAATATTCTTGTTGCTTTCTGCGCCCTGATACCCTCGGATCTGGCGCGCATTACAAATTAATAACCAAACAAACAACAAACAAACTTGCGTGTAACATTGAGAAATTAGCACCATCATTCTACAAAAGATGCTCAGTGTTGTGTTTGATAGAAGAACACTGGCATCAAAGGGCATGACACAGCCTTATGGCTATTAAATATTTTGATAATAACCTCTACCGCCCACTCGCTATGGCACATCGTCCCTGTAATAGTAATTGTGGCACGCCTCTTCTATCTGAGTGCCTGAGATTTTGGGTATTTCAATCTACATATTTTTTTTTTTTTTGCATTCAATTGTTTTTACACTTATAATTTTTCCTTTCTGTATTAAGTATATCCTTTTATAAATAAAATATTTTTAAAATTCATAAAATGGGGTAGGTTCTTTATTATGTGGTCCCATTTACTATATATAATAACACAGATCACTTTTTTAATTTTAAAAGTTTATTTTGTTCAGACGTAGAATGCTATGTTGTGTTTTGGGGACATCAACTCTTAGAGAAACTGCTTTTAATCTCACTATAGAATTCAGTTGTTGTCAAATGTTTCCTTTTTTAATTTCACAGGCGTTGTTATAAACTCTTGACACCCTTATGTTATCATATATTTCTGCCAGTTTTATGCAGGGTGCGTTTTCCCCCAGTACCCGTTCAACATAAAGACACAATCAGGTTTTATGAAACAGATTTTTATACGCATTTTTTAACATGTATTTTTTCTATTCACATTAAATAACTTAAGCTATCAGATGTTGCACAACAACCTTCTCAGATGCAAATTTCAATACATCGTCAATTACCTCATATACAGAGTCTCTTTCACTGCATCAATAAGCAAACATACACAATCGAGAAACGGTTGGCAAAATTTCATAACGTTCCCTGTCAAACAGCCATTGTCCTTCAATGCATCGAAAACTTTGTTGCCGATTGGCTACATTTACTCACAACCAGGGCCCCACTAACGATCTTAAATCATAGTAGCCTTCTTTGTGATGCTTTTTTCAGAAGTTATCCATTAGTGGGTGACTGGTGTTGATGCATATGTTTGCGATGGTTTATAGTGAAAATGTCGACTGCAAAAATGTCGACTGCAAAAATGTCTAATTTATTTTTTTTCAAATGTGCATTATTTTCTTTTTTTTTAATGGGGGGGGGGTTCCCGTCAACCCACCCCGTTTATTTCTACTAGCTAGACCCCAAAAAAGCATACAAATAAAAAAAAAACATTTGAATTTTTTTCGACATTTTTTTTCTTTGACATTTTTGCATTCGACTTTTTGCAGTCGACATTATAACTGGACATTGTTTGCGATGCATAAAAGATTGTTACATTTCCTTATGTATATCTCAGTTGGTGCTTCCAGATAACACATCAGCCTTGGACATATAGTACCCAGATGCTCTTTAAGTAAATCCAACAATAATCGCTGTGCACATCCAATGGTGGGTTTCACATTAAATTGATCACTTTTCAGCAGATGTTAATTTTTTTATTTCCTGCAATTAAGCATAAATACATATGAAAACATCTACAGTCTCAATCCTCATAGGTCAGTTTACGGGGCTCCATGCACATTGCTCTACCATACTGTCTTTGTTATTTTTTTTTTAATTTAATATTTATATTGCGCCGGTAGCTCGCGAGCCTCGGGGCGCAGAAACATGAACACGTTGCAACAGACAGAGACTTAACAGAACGGGACTGACAGAGAGGATACGTGGGGTGCCTAGGTAGGAGCTTCCAAATAGGGATTATTTGAAGATAAGGGTTTTCAATTGTTTGTGAAATAGCATATAGTTGGTTTCCAGTCTGGTGTGGATGGGGAGTTTATTCCAGAGGCCGGCTGCCAGTATTGGAAAGGATCTGCCAAGGCTGCATTTGAGTTAGTGTGGAGCCACTGTGATTTTTCCAAGATGGGTTGATCTTAGTGTTCTGCCAGGTCAATGGGATTGAATCCTAGATTTTAAATAAGCCGGGGCTTTTCATGGATGCATTTATGCACCATTGTTAAAGCCTTGAAGTGTACCCAGGCCTCGATTTTCAACCAGTGTAACTCCCTTCTGGAGTCACTGATGTGTTGTGATCTAATTTTAAGCTTAACGATCCTTACCGCGTTATTCTGGACACCTTGGTAACTGTGTACACACTTTTTGGAGGCACCCAGAACCAAGGCATTGCCATATACGAAGTGAGAAATGATGATGGCTCTAGCAATGGTGGCGCTGTTGTCCTCTGATATGTATGGCCGATGGATTTTAGTAATCTGAGGTGGTATGCACAGTTTTTTTTAATGTATTGTGCCTGCGCATTGGTCCCCAAAGATGCTTAAAGCATCATACCCAGGGTTTTGACCTTACTCAGGGCCTGTATCTGTGTGTCTTTTATTTTGAAGGATTTGTAAGAGGTGGGAAGTTTAGCTCTGACAGAAGGAGAGCCAAATATCATAAACTCTGTTTTTTGTCCATTGAGGCACATCCAATTGGAGTCCATCCAATGTTCCACATTGTTATATATCATGGTGAGCTGGTCACAGTCTTTCCGGCAATCTCCACTTAACTCAAACACCAGCTGCGTGTCATCGGCATAGTTGGTAAAAAATGTGTTATTATGATCAAGAACAAGGCATAGGTATCTCAGGTAGATGTTAAATAGTAGTGGTGACATGCTAGCGCCTTGAGGAACTCTGCATAGAATTTCCTTTTCTATGGAGAACTTTTCACCCCAATGGACCTTGGATATCCTGTTTTTTAGGAACGACATTATCCAGCCTATGGCTTTCGCTGACAGTTGGCTGTTTTCTTCAGAGCGGACTGGAGTAAGTTGTGGTCCAGTAAGTCGAACGCAGCGCTTAGATCGAGAAGGATGAGGAGGCCTGCCTTTCCTTTGTCAATGATTCTGACCATCTTGGTCTGTAAGTTAAGCATGGCCGACTCCGTGCTGTGAGCCGGGCGAAAACCTTATTGTTGAGGGTGGAGGGAGTCGGTTGATTCCACATGTGCCTGGAGCTGACTGGTGGCAATCCTGTCCATGATTTGTAGTATAAAGTTACAGTTAGTAAGGGGTCTCAAGTTATTGGGATCTCTTTGGTCGAGGTTGGGTTTCTTTACCAACGGTGTCACTGTAACTTTTTTGATGGCATTAGGTACTTCCTGCTCTCTAAAGGATGCATTGATGATTTTGGTTAGTATCGGTGCGAAGATGTCCATGTTGTACAAGATTATTTTAGGCGGGAGAATGTTCTCTGCACAGGTGGTAGGCTTCATGGAAGCAAGTGTTTTATTCATGTCTCTAACAGTGATTTCTGAGAACTTGAAGGTTTCGGAAAGCGGAGATGGATTCTCCAACAGCATGGTAACTGGGGTCTTTTTATTAATCAGTAAATTTAAAATAGAGTCCCTGGCTTTGGAGATTTTATTAAAGAAAGTGATCTGGGTGGCATCACATTCTTCTTGTGTAGGTGAGAAGGGTGGGAAATGGCTTTGGGTTTTTCCACTGATTTTAAGATGTTGAAAAGTTTACTAGTGGAATTGGCTGCCGCTGTAATTTACTAATTATAATAGTTTTTCTTAGCTTCTAGTATCATGTGTTAGTTTCGCTTTTCTTCCAGGAGGCTTTGTTGGCAGGCGAGCGATTCTCTATTTCTCTTAACCTTCTTTTGATCTGTGAGTTCACTAGTGAACCAAAGTTGTTGTTTTTTTACTGGTCGGGTTGGTTTGGTTTGTGGGGGGTGCTGCTTGGTTTGTTAGTTTTTCAAGGTGGCTCAATACATTTGTCAATAGGGATTCACATGAGTCATTCTCACCTTGATTATTTTCTGCATTGCCAAGGCATTGTATAAGTAGGTTCCTGTCAATGTTTTTATAGTTTCGGTATGTCACTGGAATGAGATGGTTGGGAGTTTTGGACTTGGGGAATGGCAAGGAGATGTGGAATGTTATAATGTGGTGGTCTGACCATATGCATGGTTCTGTCACAAAATCACGAGTTTCCAGATTGTTTGTGATAACCCAGTCCAATATGTGACCATTGTCCATCATGGGTCCCTGGTTGTCAATCTTGAAATCATGGCTTCTTTATCGTTAGTATCCCCATACCAACGATTGAAGTCTCTTAAAATTAAGGTAGCTGTGTTGGCCCTTTGAGCATATTGAGCTGGTGTGCTATCTGCTCATTGAACTCTGGGGTGGAGGAGGGGGGTCTGTAGAGAACGATCAGATTAAGGCTGCTGTTGGCCGTGGGGAGATGTTTGAGGTGCAAGATTTCGCTACCCGTACATGCAATGTCACTGGGGAACATGTGGATAGTGTCTCTTGCAATAACTGCGACACCACCCCCTTGTCATTCTTGTCTGTTAGAGTAGAAGATAGAATAGCCCTCTGGGACTGCAATATCACAAGTGGGACCTATCAGGTCCTTCAGCCAGGTATTCGGTGATGCAAAACATATCTATTTGTTCCTCTACGATCCTGTCATGTACACATTGAGTGTGTTTATTGAGGGAGCGGGTATTTAGTAGACATACTTTGAGGTCTTGCTTAAGATTGGGTTGGCGCGCTGCGCTGTTCCGTGGTGGAATAGACTGATTTTCTTTTCTTGGGAACCTTTTGATATACTTTATCCTCCCACTTGCGAACTGTTTTCCCAATAATGCGTCTAATGCACATCGGGCACCCCTGTCTAAGTTGCTACATTTTAAAAAGGGGGGTTTTCGCCATTTGTATATCCCACAATGTTTTAGATATACATCGTTCAATCCCTACACAGGTCCATAGCTGCGTTTGTGACTGTGTCAAGCATAGCATTTCTATAATGCATTTAGAGCTCAGCATGTGACATTTTAATTAGCGAATTATCTGTGTAAGCTTTGTCCAAACATTTGTGAGAATCCTGTAGGGGGTCATCAATGTTGTGCCCAGAGCACCAACTGTGAAAGTGTTGTTTTAAACATGCTTTTACAAGAATGGCCGTAAAACCTTTGATGGCTAAAAAAAATCGATCCAGGTCGCAGCGCATGTAAGTATGTCATCTTTGCTATCGATTTCCATTAGTGAAACACAGATCTTACACAGAATATTTTCAGAATCCCATGAGTTTTCAATTTGACTTGAACAGCAAACACAATAAATATTGATAATTTCCGCTACAGCCTGGTTCTTCCCACCACCATCCACCCTGTCAGTTAAAGGCTGTAAACAAAACTAATCCACATAGTTTTATCTATAGCTACTTCCTATGCCCAAAGAAATACACAGGCTTTAAAACATACTTACCGTATATCAGGCTGCACCATACCCTGGGCGCTTGCTCCCCATTTTCTCTGATGGGGCAATAGGGTGTAATCCATCTCTGGCATCATCACCACGTCTGCCTGCAAAACCATAGATTAATATCCACTTTCTTCAGAACCAGCATCGGCCGCGGCAACTTGCTCCAGAATCGCGTCATCACCATTCCTAGATTAGCAACTGTTAGGGGCACATGCTCCTTAATGATTTGAATGCAATCTCCAACAGACTCCCCCATAGCCAGAACAATAGGAGGTAGCTTGCTGTCACAGAAAGTGTAGCCATATTCTCGCAGAGCTCCCCGATCTCACGATCTGTCAACAAGCCCTGAACAATCTCCAGATCAACATTCTCCATAATACAATAAGGGTTACAACTATGCCCGGAACCCCAGGTCTTCCTGGGGGTGTTTTCCCCTTCTCGTAACTGTAGCTGTTCATAATCCTCGTTTTCTGAAGAATCCCTGAAAATCTCAAAAAGTGCTGTTTTTTCCAGCACACTGCAAAAAGCTATATAACGTATTGTAAAGCCCACCCCTAACCCCATCAAGCTGGCCGTTACAATCAACTTTTATATAAAAAGTATACAAAGTTTATATAAAAAGTATTAAAGGTCTTATCAAAATGCCCATTGCCTTTATGTAAAAATAATATAAAGTTTATATAAACATTATTCAAAAGTCTTATCAAATATTCTGCCAGCTTTATATAAATATAAAATATGTATACCATTTATATAAAATAATAAAAGTTCTTATCAGATGTACTCCAACTTTATATAAAAGCTGTTATAAAATGATGACATCACCCAATCTGCCTCGTTTTATATTCCATCTCTATTAAATCTATATAAAATCATGATGTAGCACTATATTTACAAAGACCAGCCCACTCCTGCATCATCAACACTTCACCACCACCTAACACTCGCAGTCTAACTCACTTCGCTCTTGACCAGGTTACAGTGCATACGCGCTGCTCCCAGATGTATTTTTATATAAAATGTATACCAAATCATTTTAATATAAAGTTTAGATTCACTTTATATCAAATCATCTCAACATTGTATCAAAGTACACAAACACTTTATATCACAAAATATACATTGATATCAACTTTGTATCTTTGGCTGCTCTGAAGCCAGAATGGTGGTCATGGAGACAAATAGCAGATTCAGTGTGGAGGGTTAGGCGTATTAGCTGTATTAGTAATTTCTACCAGCGTTTGTCCAGGAATGGAGTAATCGAAATGGGTGATAGTTTGCCTGGTTGGAGGGGTCGGCAGAAGGCTTTTTGAGCAGGAGGTGCACAAGGGAGTGCTTGAGATTAGAGGGGAAAGCTCCAGTGGTGAAGGAGGGTTTGCAGAGATCGGCCAATGCTGGAGCGAGAGAGTCAATGTTGTCCTTCATAGTTCTGGTGGGGCAGGGAGACACCTGTTTGGATGAGACTTTCGAGACCTCATCAGGTGACTCAGGAGGGAGGGAGGAGATGAGGAGGGGAGAAGGGGCGGCCAAGGAGGGCCTGAGAGAGGTATAGGGAGGGGAGCAGATGAGAGTGGCGATAGGATGTCCTTAGTTTTTGTGGTGAAAAGAGAGGCCAGGGCCGAGCAGAGGGCCTGGGTGGGTGTGGTAGATAAAGATACTGCAGTAGGATTGGCCAGCTCCTTGCAGATTTTGAAAAGTTTGGCTGTGTTGTCAGATGCAGCGGAGATGCAGGCTTTTATTTAGAGAGGATAGAGCGTCTATATTGCCACTGAAGTAGGTACTATAGTTTTCCAAAGAGACGAGCCCCATCTTTTATCCCTCTTTGGATAGAAGTTGCTAGCAAGACTTATCCATTTTACGTCACATGACAGTCTTTCCTACACTGGGCATGTTGCAGATCAAAGGTCTAATTCACAGAACGTTCCACTAAGAGGTAAACTGTATTGCCAAGTCATCTCTCACATCTAGATGCACTGTACCCTAACTCCGCTAGCCACGCCAAAAGAACTGTGAGCATTAGCGTGCGTCACGCTTAGATAGAACTGTGAGCATTAGCGTGCGTCACGCTTAGATAGAACTGTGAGCATTAGCGTGCGTCACGCTTAGATAGAACTGTGAGCATTAGCGTGCGTCACGCTTAGATAGAACTGTGAGCATTAGCGTGCGTCACGCTTAGATAGAACTGTGAGCATTAGCGTGTCTCACGCTTAGATAGAACTGTGAGCATTAGCGTGCGTCACATTTATACAGGTTTGTGAATATTAGTATTTGACACATTTAGATAGAATTGTGAATATTAGCTTACATCACATCTAGACAGGATTGGTAAATAGTAGCCAGTGCCACATACAGATAGAATTGCGATTAGCTTTCGTCACATCTAAACAGGTTTGTGAATATTACCCTGTGCCACAATTAGAATGAAATGTGGAGATCTTCACTCGATGCATCTAGAAGGAATTTGGAAATTAGCCTGCATCACATCTAAATAGCGATGCCACTAACCAACCCACTAAAAATATCACCCTTCTGCATACACCTCTCAAACTGTTACCAAACACAACCACACCTCTAAAGCACACCAAACTGCATGAACTTCTCTACACCGCAACAACAAAAGTCACACATAGCCTCGCTCAAAAGAACACGACGGTTACCAACCGAAAACCGGCCCTAAGCTCAGCAAACGGTGATAACCGAACTGAAGCTGCCATCAGCACATCACTGCTCTCATGCACTATTCCTGTTCGGTCCTACTAACTCACCCCACCCCCTTTCCTTTCTAGATCTGTCAGAGCGCCAGGGGACCACTCATTGGTAACAGTGCATGGTACAAATGCCCTTTAACATTACCTCACATTGTGAACTAAATATTGTTAATTGTACAGATTGCTGTCTAATGGATTATGCTGGACTAACATTCCAAACAATTCAATCTACCTGCACAATGAATTGATTACCAAAGAGTTAGTTTATTATACATAGTTGACTTCGGGTGAAATAATGAAATCAGTGTTTTCGAGGGTTAGCAGGGGGCGACACCGCCCAACTCTCCAACCCTATGATAAATAGATGTCCCCGAACTAAATTCAATTTTTTAAAAAAAATATGGAATCTCTATATTTGACTCTGTTTTTAGTTCAGTATAAGCCGATAACAAGACTGGAATCAGGTGAAAGTACCAGTGTGGAAAGGGCGCCTCTGCACCCCGGTACTAGAGCCCATGTAAGAATATACTGAGAGGTGCACAGTGACAATCATTCGGTCCATGGACTCCAGTGGCAGTGCCTAACACAAAGAAAGAAGAATGCAGCTACGATTACTATTTAAAATACATGAGTATCCAGTCTTTTTACTGCATTTTCTTCATCGCAACTACACCCCCGCCCTCGCAATCTCCCCTCAGAAAGGCCACATCTTGCGTCATCCTCCGACTCGCGGGTGCCATACAGTAGCTTCACAGGCACGTGCTCCACTCCCTGGCCAGCAACACCATCAACATCGAGCCTCCGCTCCACGAGGCTGACTGGGCTTCATCTCATCTCTCTTTCATCGCTGCTGCGCGGCACGCAGGTAGGCCCTGAAGGGCTGCTGGTGTTTTGCATCAACTACGACCTAGTGTTTGAAAGTGGGGGGAAAAAAATAGAAAATATTCGATTTCAGCAGGAGTCTTTGTGCGTGTGGGCCTGCAACCTGCTACTACCCCGAACGTGACCACAATTTACACTTTTTGGCCTTTAGCTCATCTGGGCCTGGCTGGGCTTTGCAGGCCCCCGTAACATGCAACAGGCAAAGAATTTGCCATGCTGCTGGGTACTTCATCCATGCGCCTTTGGACTATGGCATTCCCCCTTCTACTATTACGTGAGTGCTGGCGGCTTGCTCTGTTTGCCTGCCTCATCTCCCCTTGACACTGTGCCTGTGCCCCTCCTGACATGCTCACTGATCTAGCTCAGATGGCACTTCTCTGTACCTCATGTTCAAAAACTCTCACATTGTCTTCCCTTCCTGAACTCTCACTTCCACTTCTGTGCTGCAATGTTTGTGTCTTAAATAATCAAATTTTAGTGTGCTCACATCCTGCATTACTTTTGTGACTGTTACTCTTAACGTCTGCTCCTTCCTTCCTTCCTTCCTTCCTTCCTTCCTTCCTTCCTTCCTTCCTTCCTTCCTTCCTTCCTTCCTTCCTTCCTTCCTTCCTTCCTTCCTTCCTTCCTTCCTTCCTTCCTTCCTTCCTTCCTTCCTTCCTTCCCTCCCTCCTTCCTCCTTTCCTTCCTTCCATCCTTTCCTTCCTCTCTCCCCCACTTCTGACTGAAGTACCATGCCCCTGAATGCCACATCAGAAAACATTCAAAGCCACCAATCATCTCCACCTGGCAACCCTCAACGCACTCTCAGCCAACAATCCCTCTGCTGACATCTGCCTTCTCCTTGAAGACACTCACCTTGACATACTCACACTCACTGAGACTTGGTTCAATGCCAGCTCAGTCACGCTCTTACCTCCAAGCCTTGATGTCACCGGGCTAGGGGTGGGGTTGCCTTAAACTTCCCAGAGGGGATTCCTTCTTCCATCCTACCCACTCAGCTCCATTCATCCTATTAGAGCCTATGCAAATTGCCCATCTCTCCCTCCTCCACTCTGACCATTGCTACTATTTACCAGCCTCCATGCGCATCCTCTGTCTCTCTCTGAGTGGGCTGATTTCTGTTCCTCCTTACTCTCTACCACCTCCAACCTGCTACTCCTGGGCGACTTAAACATCTATTTAGACTCCTCGTGTACAGCATCCACCCTCTTCATTGACCTCTGCACCTCCCTATTCTAGTCCAACCCACTCTGGCGGACACATGCTGGATGCCATCATCCATTCCAACATCCCTCTCATCTACTCTGGTCACCCCTCTCTCTTGGTCTGACCACTCTCTTCTCTCCTGGGCCCCTATGAGCCTGTGACAACTCATCCAAAAGCACTGCCAACCTCGCTCACGAACATCTGTCCGATGAAACGAGTGTCAGCTGCTGCCTTCACTTCAACCTTCATTCCCATTTGCCCACCCAACTCAGACTCTGCTCTCAACAGCCTCAATATTTCCATTACCAACACCCTTGACATCCACGCCCCAGTCATGAGGACCTGCTTCCAAGCATAACAGCTGGTATGACTCTGAACTTGCAGACCAAAAACATAAGTGCAGGGCTGCAGAACGGAAGTGGCAAACTTCAGGGTCACCCTCAGACAAACTGGCCTGCCGCCTGCTTCAAAGGCATTACAGACTATCCGTGCAAAAAAAAGGGCCACATTCAGGTACGAGTATCTGGCGCGTCCAACAACATGGCAGAATCTACAGGGAACTTGCCAACCCGTCTGTAGTATCCTCTGCCCCTACTCCTTAACAGGCCCTTTGCAATGCACTCACCACCCACTTCACCCCCAAAACCCAGGACCTACTGAACAGCCTTGCCACATACTCTTCCAATCCATCCCTCCCCCATTGCTTCCCGCGACCACTCACCCTCCTCCATCCTCCTTTTCCTCCTTCATATCTGTCTCTCTGGAAGATGTCACCAGAGTTGTCAACTCCATGAAAGACTCTTCCAAACAATATTTCCTCTCTCGTCCCTGCTCTCCCTGATCTTTGTAAACACTCCTTTGACACTGGTTCTTTTCCATCCTCCCTCAAGCACTCCCTTGTGCACCCCCTCTTTAAAAAGAAAACAAGACCCGTCCTGCCCGGCCAACTATCGCCCCATCTCCATCACCCCTTTCTTGGGGAAACTTCTTGACGGTCTTGATGGCCATCAGCACACACAGGGCAACAAGCAGAGAGGACACCACAACCACCCACGAGGAGAGGCAATGATAATTATCAACACCAAAATCAAGGCGGCAGCCCTTTCATATGAAACAGCCCGAGGGGGGCTAGGCCACATACCCACAACACTAACACAACAAAAACGCATACACCCAGGGGTAATAACACCATATGTTGGAAATATGACAAGGGTTGTTGTTCATGGGGGGAGGAATGTAGATATAAGCACCCGTGCAGCAGATACGGAGGGGAACACGGCATTACCAAATGCACAATAACCCCCTGCAACTCCCTCAAGAACCTCAAGCATGAGGACCCATAGAAACCAGGCAGACATTGAACACTCACCCATAAAGGTGCAGGCTATGGATTGCTGGCTGGACACATACCCAGACAGGCAAGCCAGTAAATGTTTACATAAAGGCTTCACAAATGGGTTTACCATCTCATTCAAAGGGAATAGCTCAGGGGACATCCCACAGAACCTCAAATCAGAAAGGGAATTCAAGAAGTAGTGAGAGAGTAAAATCCAGAAAGAATTGGTGTTGGGAGGGGGATAAGTGTTCTCTGGGAGGCTCCACCTTTCAGCAATTTCATCTGTTCTCCTCTGGGATTGGTTCCCAAAATAGAGCAAGGTAAATACCGCTTCATGCACCACCTGTCATTTCCACCAAACAGGTCAGTAAATGACGGCCTATCAGAGCTGGACACAACAGTGTCCTACACCAGGTTCCAAGAAGCAATTAGACTGGCCAGAAAGGCAGGGAAATCCGCTCTCCTAGCCAAGGTCGACAAAGAAGCCACTTTTCCAGGCTCTTACCAGTACACCCCATGCGACAACCATGGCAAAGCAAGGAAGGTTCTCGCATATCTGCACTGTCACCGGCCCAGGGTGGTAATGTTCCAGGAAACACATATTCAAGGGCTGCTAAACAGGGAATTTGCACCCAGATGGGGAGGTCAGCGATATTACAGAGAACAATCGACACAGGCCGGGGGGTGCTCACCTTGATACATAGAGAGCGGTGCTTTCAGGAGGAAAAGAGGAGCATAGACCCACAGGGTTGATATGTGGCCGTATGGGGGAGACTTCGGGGCACAAATGTGGTACTGGTGAACACCTACAGTCCCAATAAAGATTACCCTGTTTTTTATGGGGCCTGGCTGAGAGAATTACGAAAGGGCTACCCCGATAATATGGGGGGGGGAGACTTCAATATGGTGCAGGATAGCATGTGGGACCCCTCTAGAACCACTCAGCGAAAGCTGTTCAGGGAAGTGCGCATGGTCACCCAGCTTATGACTCAATTGTATTAGTAGCTGTGTAGAGAGACTGCAATCCGGGAGTGGCAAAATATACTTATTATTCGACGGTCCATGATGCGTAGTCCAGGATAGACTACTGGATACTGTCCACTTCATGGGTAACATGGATGCGGGAATGTGAGATTCATCCAAGGACCCTTTCTGAGCACTCCCTAGTTGAACTGACATTGACATGGGAGGGAACAGATGTACCTCGGCCATTGTGGAGGATGGCCCCCTCGATGATGTAGGATGCCGCATTGCACAAAGGGATGGGGAAGCTGATAGACCAGGACGCCTCCTAGGGTGGATTGGAGTGAAAAAGGGATGCAGCATACTACAGTATCAGGGGCGGACGGGGAGTATGTTCACCACAGACAACGGCATTCACAGGGAATTCTGTGGCTACTATGAGTTCATATAAGCAAATATAGGCAAATGAGGATGTGCTAGCTTGTTATATTGAGGATATTGCTCTCCCAAGAATAACCACAGAGGCACGTGCAGCACAGGAGGCGACAAACACGGGGGAAGAGGTGATTGCCACTATAACAACAATGGCCTCTGAGAAGACCCCGGGGTCAGACGGGCTGGATATTGAATTATGTAAAGTACTGGGCTTGATACTGGCTCCAAGAATGTTGGGCTATGGCAGGAGTCATTGGAAATGAGTGTGTTGCCACCAACGCTTTGCAAGGCTATCATAACGGTGCGGCTGAAACCAAACAGACAGCCACAGGACATGGCCTCGTATAGGCCACTGTCATTGATCAATACAGATGCAAAGATATTAGCAAAAGTGTTGGATACTGCTGTACATGTCAATGCTAGTGCACCCAGACCAGTTGGTATTTATTCCGCAACGTTCGACCGCGCTTAACCTCCAGAGGCTCTTTGGCATTATATTACAGATTAATCCGCAGGCCAGGGCAGTTGCAGCTTTACGACTCTGTATTGTGGATATTTCTATTTGGGTTCCTAAAACACATGGAGTTAGGTGAATATTTCATCGGCTGTGTGCGACTTCTGTATAGTGACCCAGTGGCTAGTGCCTGCACCAACAACAGATCGCCAACTACTTTTTTCAGTTGCGGCGACCTGACGCGACAGGAGTGCCCTCTGTCCTCATTGATGTTCGCCACTAGCACGCCTGATGCGCGAGCGTCATGGCCACCGTGGGATCTGAATAGCAGGTCCGCCACAAATCATGTTGTACGCCTACAATTCCTTACTATATACTCGGGATACGGAGCAGAATATGGGACCAATACTGGAGGAGGTTTGTAAATTTACACACTACTCTGCCTATAAAATAAATGGGCCCAAAAAGGAATTTTACCCGTTGATGGACAACACGCCAGAGCTGACTGACTTGTTGGTGTTCCAGTGGGTCCCTAATGGGTTTAAATTCCTGGGCGTAATGGTTTTCCGATCGCATCGTTCCCTATATGCTGATAACCATGAGGTTTTTATTTGGATGCCTTAGCCACGAAACTAAAATTGTGGACCCGATCACCAACGTCATTGTACGGGAGGCTGTCTTTACTTAAGATGGCAGTAGTCGCTAAACTACTGTAATGCTTTAGCAACAACCCAATAGGGCCTGGTAGACTCTTCTTTACTAAATTGCGAACCCTGGCTATTGACTATGTGTGGGGCAAGGGGGAAGCCCGGATGATCTAGGAGGGGTGAGTGGCACCATGTAATAAAGAGGGTCTAGCGGAACTCTAGTTCGAGTTATGTTACATTGTAGCGCAGGCGCAATACACTGGACACTGGTATGCCACGTCCGCTAAAGCAATATATTGGGCTCTGGAAAGTTTACAGAGCCGTGCGTGCGAATCTGCTTTCGGTCATTCTCGGCGACCTCCAGGCGGACTCCTTTACTTTTGAGCCGGTGCGTAGGACAGTGAAAGCGTGGTTAAGGTTATTTAAGAGGTTAGGGGTTACTACCCCGTACTGCGGAGCGATACGATTATGGAAATGCCTGGGACTCCCTCTGACAGCGACATTCAAAGGTCATGGAATGATGATGAGTGCATGGTGCTGCGAGATTTATACTCAGAAGGGCGGTTTGTGACGCAAGAGGAGTTTGAAGCAAAGTTAGGAGATAGTCCCATCAAAACAATGCAATACTGCAGGGTAAGGGCTGCGGTCCGCTGGCGATGGCCGTTGTGCCTGTTGGTGCCAGACATGAACGATTGCCTGGAGGCAGTGGTGTCCAGCGGATATGGCAGGGGATTTATCTAGGGGATACCATTCATGTCAAAAAGGGCAGCCTACACAAAACGGGGCACGGCAGAAGTGGGAGGCGGATGTAAACATGGAAATACAGGACGACCAGGGGCAGAATTGGTGTCCGCTGACTAGGGAAGTGTTGCTTAATGCAAGGTTCAGCCCGATAGAATTTAAGGTCTTGAACCGACTCCACTACACAACAATGCGTATTTCCAAATTTGCCCCAAACACTCGTGATTAATGTGTAAAGTGCGGGAGGGAGCAGGAGGACTCATTTCATATGTACTAGGGCTGCCCGCAGATCACACAGGACTGGCAGGAAGTGGCTGATGTACTGTACGACATGGTGCAGATACCCCCTGTGCTTTCTCCTCCTAAATACCTCCTTGGGGATATTGGGAAGGTACCTGTGCTGAACCGTAGATTTTTTCAATCTGAGTTGTGGAACTGCCAAAAAACGTATATTGAAATATTGGATATCCAAGACAACCTCTACTGGGGCAGAATGGCTAAAGGCACTAATGTTTTCAACGACCGGGAGGACATCTGGGGATCCTTCTGGGACTATCTTGCACGTATAAACAGTGGGCGGGGGACGATGAAAAGAGTGGGGCACTAATGTACTACGATGTTCGTGTGAATAAGCCATTCAGAACAGAACTGTTAAGTGAAGCAAAGATAACCATGCCAACTCCTATGTGATATATCAAGATTGCGTTGGGACGATCTACTGTGCTCTGTAACATGTCTGCCAACTGTTAAATAAAGTTTTGAAAAAAAAGAAACACTATCATTTCCTACTGAGGCAGCGGGGGCATGAAATCGGAGGATATTCATGGAAGGCTAGTAGAACTAGTGGGCTTCAGGGACCCCCCCAGAATTCCTGGTAATACACCTGGGGGGGCAACGATCTGGTAAATATAGAAAGACAACTAACACCAGATATGTGTAAATCCCTTGCAGGGATAGCAAGAAATTGTAAACACGTGGTAATATTTGTCTGAAATATTGCCTAGAAAAATACAGAGTGGCCTCGTCAAACAGAGCTATTGACATAGCTAGGAGAAAGCTAAACACAAGTGTGGAACATTTCTGCATAAACTGGGGCCTGAATTTCATCAGTCACGGGAGTATCATTTTCTGGCCCAGACCTATTCCTCAAAGATGGAACCCACCTGTCTGTGAAATGGATGGAGTTACTCCACAGGCATCCTGAACAGGTTGGCAACAAGGCGATGTAAATAGAGCCAGGGTCTTTTGGGGGAACCAGAGTGGCCGTGAACCCACTCAGGTGTGGCGGCATGGGCCTGTAAGGAATGTGCCAGCCAATTTACAGGCCCCAAACACACGGAACTGGGAGCTCATGCTGGGGGCATCCTGTGAGCAAAGAAGGGTAACTTCTAGTTCCCGACCCAAGTGCCCAAAAGTACAGAATTAAGAAAACACTGCACATCTGTTTTTTGGGAAATACCCGTAATACTAAGTTATGTTTTCTTAGTATTATATTTAATAAACAGCCACAGCCTTTTTATTGCCAACATAAAACAAGTTTCCGCGTATTGTTTTATGTATTTTCTAAATAGAGTGTATGACCCGTGGGCCTAGCGGTTCCACAGCTTATGAGCACTAGAAATGGGAGAGTCAGGGAATGTATGGGTAGGGTGTGGCCTGGCTCTTTGGGCAAGCATCAGCTAAGTCTGGGAATGGCAATGTGGAACAGGGGAGGCCCCTAGTTGGGGGGCAAGAAAAGAGGGTGGGTCAAGAAAAAGAGTTGAAAGGGTTGGGGAAGCAACACAAAGGGCTAAGCGGCTAAGGGACAAGATAAAATGCAAAATGGACGGAGTCAAGAAAAGGGGCTAAACAGACTGGGGGAAACAAAAAGGGGTAAAGGATTGGGGATCAAAAAAGGAGCAAAACTAGCCTGGGGCAGTTAAAGGGGTTGAGGGACCACACAAGTGGCTAAAAGGGACTGGGGCAACAAAAGGGGCTGAAGGAGTGAGGATCATCAATAGGGGCTAAATGTACTGGGGCAACAAAAAGGGACTGGGCAATGAAGAAACATAGCAAAACAGGCCTGGGGCAGCAAGTAGGGTTAATGGACAATAAAATGGGCTAAATGGGAATGGGGTCAAGAAAAGTGGCAAAACAGGTCTGGAGCAGTTAGAAGGGTTAATGGACAATAAAAGGGGCTAAATGGCAAAGGGGTCAAGAAAAGTGGCAAAACAGGTCTGGGGCAGCTAGAAGGATTAATGGGCAATAAAAAGGGGCTAAATGGGAATGGGGTCAGGAAAAGGGGCAAAACAGGTCTTGGGGCAGCTAAGGGGGATGGGGAAAGAAAGGGGGATAAAGGGTACTGGGAAGGGCAAGAAAATAAGCCAGTGGGCAACAAAGGGGCACACTTACCTTTTTGAATGTGTCGCTGCCTCGCAGCACCACCAGGAAGTCTCCCAGTGCTGCCCCAGCCAATCAATGAGTGGCTGAGGCAAGGCCCAAAATGAAGAAAGCTCTCCTGGTGTGCCGGCAGTACTTACAGGAGCATGTGCACCTGACGTCCTGTCCTGCCCCAGCCAATCAATGAGAGGCTAGGGAGGGACTGGCAGTCGGGCAGCCGGGACCGGAAGAAAGGCAGACATGCTTCTGTATGATTCTGTTGTCGGCACACCAGAAGAGTGTCTTTTTTAAATTTATTTTGTATGGCTTAGTACTGGGTTGGCAACCAGTGGGGCTTGTGGCCCGCCCCTGCTCTGGGTGGGCACTGACCCGAGTAGGGGAGAGGGGGTCAGACCAGAGCCCCACCAGGCTCACCCAGCTCTAAGCACCAGCATGGATATTAAAAAAACAAAACCGGATGGCGCTCCACCGAAAGGTTTTATTGCTTTTAATCATCATCAGTGCTGCTACTCAGTCAGTGCATTAACTGAGCGCCAGCATTGATAGTTAAAAAAAAAAAATAGAATCCTCCGAGTGGCACATGGTGAGTCACTCACAGGGTTGTTCACAGCAGTCCAAGCTCCTCCTCATTGATGAGGCCCACTGAGGCTAAAACATGTCTGGGGTTGCTTGTGGTCTTGTGTAGAAGGGATGTGACCAAGCAGTTCGGGCTGGACTGCCTTTTTTAGGGTGGGACCAAGCCAGATTTGCATATGTTTTCTCCCCTGTTGGCAGGAGAAGAACAATGGCCTGGAGGATTGCCAATGCGATGCCAGAGGTGAATATTAATTCTAAACCTTCCAGCCTTACTAGACCTTTTGCTACAACAAACACATTGGCTAAAACTCTCGACTGTTAATATTCACTTTTAACTTCGATAGATCTGTGATCTCCGTCTCTTCAACGGTAACAACACTTGGAGTCTACCATGATTGCTCTCTCTCTAGAATGCCACGTAAGTACCATCTCCCCTGCAGCAGCCTATTCAACGAAATTGCTCAATGCAGCCAAGCCCTTCCTACAACAGTGAGAACTATCTAACAATCGCCATGGCAGTGGTGGGCACCAGGCTGGATTATTGCAATGTCCGATTCGGTGGCGCGTCAACTCAGAACATAAAAAAGATCCAAACCATCCAAAATACAGCCCTACTCGCTGCCCTCAAAATCCCTCGATCAGATCATATCTCAGCCACCTGCAGAGCTGCTCACTAGCTACCCTATGGTGAAGAATCCTACTCAAGACCCCTTTAATCACCCACAAGTGTATCTCCAACTCAGCCCCACCCTATCTGGCTGAGAAGTTCAATCTAGCAGAGCCCACCGGAGCCCCATACTCAGACAGGTTGGTCCAACCCAAGTTCAAACGAGCCAAAGCAGTACGGTCCAGCTTCACAGACCTTGCCGCCAAGCAATGGAACTCTCTATTACCAGCCCTTAGAGAGGAAGAATCCTACTGGGCCTTCCACAAAGCCCTCAAAACATGGCTGTTCGCCGAATTGACATGTCCTCCACCATCTACCGATGTACGTTCTCATGCCTGTAAGATTATTACTGTAACTCTTGTACATATGCTTTCTACAACCGTATATAAGTTACTGAGGTACAGTAACATGCCTACACCCTACCACGGGCCGCATGTAACCAGGAAAAGCGCCCTGATGCCTGCAGGTTTGTGGGCGCTCTACCAATGAAGAAAAAAATAATAATTGCTACATGCACGCCCCGGAGATTCAAGTCTTTCCGCGGTGTACCTGTGCATCATCCCCAAATGTGTCCAGTGTGCTGCCTCGGTGTGTGTGTTTTGGGATTGTGATGTGCATGTGTGCATTTCAAAGTAATCCATTGTGTGTTTAAAACTAGTTGAGTGAGTGTTTAGTGTGTCCATGCACGTGTCTAGGCACGAGTGTGTACAATCTTCGCTAGGAATTTACATGGACCAACCATACAATTTGTATGACCGGTCACTGTAAATCTCGTGCAGAGATTGCTGGCATAGATGGGTTGTGTCAGCAGCTTCTTGCCTGTGATTTACAGTGACCATTGCTGGCATAGATGGGTTGTGTCAGCAGCTTCTTGCCTGTGATTTACAGTGACCATTGCTGGCATAGATGGGTTGTGTCAGCAGCTTCTTGCCTGTGATTTACAGTGACCATTGCTGGCATAGTTGGGTTGTGTCAGCAGCTTCTTGCCTGTGATTTACAGTGACCATTGCTGGCATAGATGGGTTGTGTCAGCAGCTTCTTGCCTATGATTTACAGTGACCATTGTTGGTATAGATAAGTTGCAGCACCAGATTCAGGCATCTGACTTAAAGTGACCATTGCTGGCATAGATGGGTTGTGTCAGCAGCTTCTTGGTTGTGATTTAAAGTGAACATTGCTGGCATAGATGGGTTGTGTCAGCAGCTCTTGACTGTGATTTAAAGTGACCATTGCTGGCATAGATGGGTTGTGTCAGCAGCTTCTTGACTGTGATTTACAGTGACCATTGTTGGCATAGACAGGTTGCAGCACCAGCTTCATGCATTTGATTTAAAGTGGCCATTGCTGGCATAGATGGGTTCTGCCAGCAGCTTCTTGACTGTGATTTAAAGTGACAAACGCTGGCATAGATGGGTTGTATCAGCAGCTTCTTGCCTGTGATTTACAGTGACCATTGTTGGCATAGATAGGTTGCAGCACCAGCTTCATGCATTTGATTTACAGTGACCATTGCTGGCATAGATGGGTTGTGTCAGCAGCTTCTTGCCTGTGATTTACATTGACCATTGCTGGCATAAATGGGTTGTGTCAGCAGCTTCTTGACTGTGATTTAAAGTGACCATTGCTGGCATAGATGGGTTGTGTCAGCAGCTTCTTGCCTGTGATTTACATTGACCATTGCTGGCATAAATGGGTTGTGTCAGCAGCTTCTTGACTGTGATTTAAAGTGACCATTGCTGGCATAGATGGGTTGTGTCAGCAGCTTCTTGCCTATGATTTACAGTGACCATTGCTGGCATGGACAGGTTGTGGGCTACAACCGATCTATGCCAGCAATGATCACTGTAAATCATATGCATTAAACTACTGGCAACCTAGTATCTATGCAACCAATGATCACTTTAAATAATGAAGCGCTTCAGCCTTTACGCATGCAATTTAAAGTGACCGTTACTTGCACAGCTTGGTTTTCCCATCCATGCCAGTAATGGTCACATTAAATCGCACATTACAAACCCTTCACAGTCCACTTTATTTCATTCACCCACAGGGAGATGCCATGGACAGATTGCACTGTCAGGGTACATTTCATTCCCAGGTTTCCCGCTCTTTCCCAGTCCTAGGTTTGTCTCTGTGCAGTAGTCTACTCACACAGCTAACCTTTGGCTCTGTTACTACTAAAGTAGACCTTGAACTCCCTGAGGTGCGCAGGGGTCAATTAAACAATGCTGCCGGATCATGGCATCCACATTCCAACAGTTGCCCAAGCAAATCACATAACCATGCCAACACTAATTTTAGCAACTCTTGGCAAGAGGCTAGAAACTGGATTATACTCATTACCGATAGAGGGTTTAACTGTCATCTTCGCAGCAGTCCTAGTGTTCTCTGCTGTAACAAATGCTGTCTGCGAGGGTGTACAATCTTCAGCTTATTTTAACTTTTGATGGTTTTCTCTCAAATGTGAGCTTTGCTACACAAGCCTCCCTTTCAAAATCCTTCAAACAGGTGTTGTTTTCTTGCCCCCGTCTATTGACACACCAGCAGCGGCAATGTGATTTGGCAGCTAGAGTAATATATGCCTTCCTAAAACAGCCTGCTGGAACTCAAATCAGTGCAACAGCTACAGTTTGCCTTTAAATGTACCGGCATCTATGCTCAAAATACCTAATGTCCTAACCTCAATTATCTGGTGGTACACTTTGCATAAAAATAAAGCTACACCTAGTTTGATGTAGCCGCAGATCAAGTAGTTACAATTGGCAAAACCCAATCTGTCGTTTATTTCGACTGAACCCACAAAAACGTGCGTGTATTATGTCTGGCCTGAAAATTCACCACAGTACACAGGCCTTGCCCATGACATTCTTGTTCTCTGCCGACAACCGACATCTTTCCCAAGCCATACCTTCTCTAGGGTGGGATGAGGGCTGGGAGCTTTAAAGGGGCCTTTGCAACACAATGGGGAAGGCATACCAGAGGGATAGTTACTGGAGTACTGTTGATCTCAAGCAGACAGGGGAGCGGGAGGAGGACAGTGCAGCTTAATGGGTCCGTCCTTCTGCCATGCAGCTCCTTCCCCAGGTCACTCTGTAGACCTAGTTCCCTCTTTACTCCTGCAAATGAAACACTTGTTTGAGAAAAGCCTGCCAATGTCCTATATCCATTGGGGCAAAGATGAGGATTTCCAAAGAGGGTACAGATCATCCATAAGAGCTCCATCCTTACAACTGCTGGAACGCTGGTCCCAGGATGCTGCCTGCTCAAGTGGTAGCCCTGCCAGTGTGCCCGACACCTCTCTGGCTGGAAAGGGCAGGCAACAGACTCACCTTTCCTTAGGTACCCTGGGGGAAAAGTTCCACAGCACCAAACAAATCATTATGGCAGCATTTAGCTCCGTTTTATTGAGCCGATGTGAACGCATCCGAACCATTGCAACAGAGCTGCCTTCGACACAACTTCAAGCCACTTTGACATTAACCAACCTGTCCATCCAAAGCTTCTTCAAGACACAAGTCATTGCACTTGTTAAATCACCCCGCGTTGTTGCATCAAGTCAAATCAACTCAACCACTGGGGCACACCCAGAATCTCAGCTCGATGAAGGAATAGAAGTTGTTCTGTCCACCTGGTATTGTGCTATGGGCCCATGTCACATTTATGACACACCCCCCCACTTTTTAACAAAGACATTCTTGAACTTGTTTGGATATTCTACAAGACTGTTTGCCTGCAGACCTCTGGTCTTCAATACCAAGGGTACTCTTTTAAATCTGCATTGGCTGTGCACCTCATTACAGGAGTGGATTGTTCTGGCTTTCAAAGGTTTGTCTGACCTTTTAATTAGGAGCGGGGAAGGGGTGCTTACTTCCCAACCAATCGGGAAGCTCGATTTGGGGTATTTGCACCTCAGGATAAACGCCAATACCGAACCTTTTTTCGGATGCAGGCCGATGCCATCTTCCTCAACAGGAAAGGACATAAATACTTGCCACGCTCCCCTTCCCTTTCTTCTCCATGCTCCCACACCCACAACCCTTATTTCCACATCACTCACCCATCCCCACTTACCTTGCACTCCTTTGGCCCTCGTCAGCACTGGGGCCACTGTGTTCCCAGCCCATGCCATCACAGAAATGTCCACCGTGACAAATAAGGGACGACACCCTTCTTCCTAATCCAAGGTGACTCTCAGTGTGTAGTTTTTTGTTGTTGTTTATATTGAGAAACTACAATAGTACAGTATTACAACTTTAAAATTAAAAAACGTAGCATCCCGGTAAGCCTGCTGAGAGGCTAGTAGCAATGCACCATGATGGACTTCAGCTTAATCGGTCTCTTTGTAGAACCTTGTTTGGACAATTTTGAGAATAGCCTGCACTCAGCCAATTCTACCTTAAAGAGGTGACTAAGATTTACCATTCATGTTGTGCCATTTCCACCTTTCCAATTGAATCATTGCTGTCGTAGTGTGGTGCTGTGTAGAGGTTTGGGCCACTACTCATTCCTGTGCTCCTGCAGCAAAGTGCTCATTTCGTCACAGTAGCAAATTAACTCACATGCACACACACTCAAACAATTACATTACCTCAAGCCAATCTGATATTGTTATGCACTCCCTCCTAGCCCACCTTTTCTGTGTCCCACCTCACACGCTCCATGGTCCTCTCCTCTTGATCTTCCTCCTCCGCAGACTACAGCCTGCTCTACCCCAGATAGGAGCACACAATGCCAGTCCCTCAGACATGGCATCAGCGCTGTTAGACCACTCTGGCAATGATTGGCACAGTACAATAGCTCCAACATAACTTTATAAAGTGTGAGCTGAGCTGGGAAGTAACAGTACTGTACAAAGGGAGCACATCCATCAGGTTCGGTGCAGATGTAGCAGGGCAGCTCAAAGGGGTTAGCAATATGGGAGAGCGGCAGTAGTAAGGTTGGGTGGCTGCCGAGATGGCTTTTGAAGAGTCGGGCCCTTCCTGAAGGGGTTCGGGGGGTGGCGCATTCTCATCCGCGTGAGTAACATGCCCAGAAACATGGGGAAGAAGAGGAAAGGCCTACTTGCTACCCTCTTGCAGCTCTTGCTTTCTAGTCTGGAAATATTACGGCTTCTGTGGATGGTGAATTTCTTAGCCAGGTAGTAGCATTGCTGTTGTGGCTTCTTTGTAGAGGTGGCAAGCTCTCTTGAATCCAACATGGTTAAAGTGTAGCCAGTGCAGCTCTTTGAGGGAGAGGGAGGGGGAGGGAACGTTCATCGTAGTGACGAAGTCCAGAGTCGGCTTTCCTCCATACTTATGGGACAATCCCTCCATCCCTCCATCCCTCCCTGGTAGCACCCAGAAACCTTTGTTTTGTTTGTATTTTTACCCAAGGGCCATCGCATATGCAGCCATAGCCCTGCTTTCCTGAGCCCTGCCCGGGGTCTCACCCTTTACTTCTGTTTCAATCACCAAGGTCAGTGAGGTACTATCTGTTAAGGATCTAATTGAGGGGAATGCAGATGCGTGGATGGAGGAAACAGCACTCTGGACTAGGAGTACGTTAGTCACTATGGTGAGTAACTTTTTCTTAATCCTACTTCCCGTTACATTTCCTCCATACTTATGCGAGATTCCCAAGCACTGGAGCAGAAATAATGGGTGGATGGACCACATTTAATGATACTTGAGGAGGTTTTTGGGAACTGCCTGACCGAACGGACCATCAGCTATGGAACTCATGTAAAGGCAGAGGTTTCATGCAGAAGGCCGACCATGTAGCCGATGGGGCAGCTCCTCCCAGGGCACATTTCTTTTAAGGTTACTGAAGCAGCTTTAGATCTCGCAGGGTGTGCATGGAGACATTGTGGTGGTTGGAGAACTTGAACAAAGTGAGCCTCAGAGATACAGGAATCAAGACACAGTGGCTTTGGGTGTTGGGACGCCTCTCTGCAAATTGCCAAACGTCATAAAATGTCTTGAAGAGGGTCTGAAGTCCTTTGTTCTGTCAAGGGTGAACTTGGGAACCCTCCAAACATCCAAGTTATCAAGGATCCTTTCCGCATCAGAGGACAGTTACAGGAAGAAAACCAATAGCAACTTTTTTTGATTATGCAACATACTATTTTCGGCAAAAAAGATGGATGGTTTCGAAGGACAACCATGTCACAATGAAAGGTAGTGAAGAGCTCTTCAGCACAAAGGCCCTGCAGTTCACATACGCTTCTTGCTGACGGTACAACTACAAGAAAAGCAAGAAACCAATTTAATATCAGTAGTAGCCATGGGCTCAAAGGGACTTAACAGATTGCGTGAAGAACCACGTTAAGGGCAGACTTAGTGCAAGGGCATTTGACAGGTGGCTATAAGTGACAAAGGCCATCAAAATAGCACTTCACTACGGGATTTGTCAAAGAGAGGATTATTAACTCAAATACGCCTCCCATAGCCGAGAGATTGGGCCTGCTGGAATCTATTTGAATCCCTGTAGCTGCAAGTTCCAATAAATAGGAGAAAGCATGATCTGCAGTAAGATGGCGGGCGCGGTAAAGACCGAAGAAGGGCCTTTGCAGGCCCATTGTCCCACCTTGCCCGCAACGGGATTGGTTGCTTCAAGCCACTACTAGCATTGGTCCGGGGAGCCGCAGGCAAAGCCCTACCCCTACGCCTTGCCCCCTCAAGGGCCCACTCTGAGGACATTTTGTAGTGCTGTCTGGCCCGGTCAGGCCACAAGAAGCCAGATGCCAGGCACCCTCACACGGCATGTACTGAAACTTGATCATGAACCCAACCGTTCGACCGTTTTAAAAATGTTGTTTGCCTTGCCCAAATCTAATGAACAGCCGACCAACTTCCTCCCCGACGCTTTGCCACACCGTGCGTAGAGAAATCGCAGCCACAATGCTCAATGGTGTCCCCTGGGCTTCCAATCCATGCTCCTGGCAATATAGTAACATGCACCTTGCCTACCTACAAGCTACCCTCACCCACCGGCTACTACCCATCCCGTGTACATCAGGAATAAGCACCTTGACTCCAGAGCCACTGCCCCAAGCAGCTCCGGCCCAACATGGCATTATAAACGTGCACTTCCGCGCCAAAACACTGCATGCACACACCAGCTGCCTGGTACCTGACTCGCAAGCATCCTGCATTCGGAGGAAAGACTCTGCCCCATTATCGAAAATGTAGCCATGCGCTCAGCTGCACTTGAATCAGCTGCCCCTGCAACCGTTAAGGGCAAGTGCAACCTGGAGTCTGCTGCACATGCAAGTGCCAAGAACACATTGTTATACCGCCTGCCACTGTAAGTACCAATGCTGCAATGACCGATGCCTCATGCATATTGGGACCTGCTGTACCTAGAATGATTGATGTCGCTTGCATCTTGGAACTTGCCACCCCTGTATTTAGTGATGACTCATGTATTCGGGAGCCTACTGCCCCTGGCACCGCCAACAGCTCATGTACTTCACAGCCTGCTGCCCCTGTAACTCTTCACCATCTGTCACTCCTACAGCTATTGATGCCACAAAGCCCGTTGTCCCTGTAATTATTGATGCCACATGCATTTGAGCATGCTGCCCCTATAATTACTGATGCTACATGTACTTCGGAGCCTGCTGCCCCTGTAATTATTGATGCCACAAGTACCTTAGAACCCATTGCCCCTGTAACTGCCAATGTTTCGCATATTTGGGAGCCTGCAGCCCCTGTAATTATTGATGCAAATGGCAACTATACCTCAATTGCCCCAGCTAGAGATGCCAGTATGCCTAAAACTCACATCTGGTAAACCTACTCTTGCCGGTGGTAAGGTCCCAGACGCCAATACGGACACTACAGCAACACATCAAGCGAGCGCTCATCAGTGCTAGATCCCTTCTTGCCCACACCCTCAATATATCTGATACCATTACCACCACCAACAACCTGCACCAAATAGCCATCACAGAAACATGGCTGCATGCAGCCGCTGGACCATCCCTCTCCCTTGCCATCCCGGAAATCTACACTTTTATTAGGACAAACAGATTGCTCACTAAAGGAGGAGGGGTGGCCATCATAGCCAAGAATCACCTGACCACCAGAGAAATGGCCAGCCAAGTATTCCAGTCAGGGTAACAACTTTCAATCAAATTGTCCCTCTCCAACACAGCCACACTGACCAGCCACCTTATCTACAGAGCACAGGGCCCCCTGCTATCCTTCGAGGAAGCCATTGCACATCTCTTCTCAAGCGACACCAAGCCATCCTCCAGAATCATCCTCATGGGTGATGTAAATCTGAGCTTAAACGACCCTACCAATGACAATGCACGTGCCCTAGCCAACTCCATTGAATCATTGGGATTCACCCAATGTATCACATGCCCCCCACTCATGACAAAGGTTGCACGCTAGACTGGTTGGCAGATACTAACTGCAACACCAACATCATATCTAACACTCTGTGTCCTTGGTTTGACAATGTCATTTTTTTTTAAGATCCCCAAGAATAATCCAACCTGTGCCACACCTCAACCCGCACCAGCTTCCCTCTCAAGAAATGCTCACAATATCACTCCAACCTCTATCGGACTACCGACACTCAACTAATGATCCTAATTCCATGGTAGAACTATATAACAAAACACTCCTATTTTCTAATCGACAAGGTAGCCCCCATGAGCAAACATAAATCTAAACCAATAGCTCCTGGTACACCCAAACCTCAAAGCCTTACGCTCCACTAAACGAGCAGCGCAGACTAGGTGGAAAAAGTCTCGTCCCGCTGTCAATATCCCTTTGCCTCATGGGCAAAAATCCTACAAACAGACTATCCTCCAAGCAAAAAAGCTCAATTTACGAGCGAATAGAAAAGGCCAATTCAGGCATGGGAGAGCTCTTTGCAATCCTGCGAAAACTTAATCACTTGTTTCACCCCCAGATAGCTGCCTTAAAGACATCACCTGGTGCTCCCATAGTCGAAAGTCACTATTGGACAAAATCTCCTTACTCTAAACGAAAATTGCTGAAAAAAAGCAAACACCAACTGAGGCACAACCAGATCCGCCTTCCCCACCGCCACAATCTGCTAACCTATTTGAGTATACACCGGTTTCCATTTCAGAAGTTACAAAAAAAATCAAAGGATGGAAGCCATCCAGATGCTAAGGAGACATCTGGCCAGTGTTGCTCATAAAAGACTACACAGCCTTTCTTCACCCCAACCCCCCCACACAGGATGCCATTAGCCTTAACAGCATTTGGAACTACCAGGCCGTTCATTTCGGAAAGATGATGGTACAGGACAGCCTGATTGGCTTTTGAAGTAGACAGATTAAAATCTGTAGCCCTTTTCTGTCGGTGGAACTTTCACTATTGCCTTCTTAGCGAGAAAATTCTCCATTTCCTTCAGTAGAGCTGGGGAGCTGTATGGGAAAAGGGGAGATGGGACGGTAGAACCAGGGGGGAAAACAGAGGCGGAAGTGTTTGCAGGCAACTGAAAAGACCCAAGTATCCGAGGCGAAGGTCCCCCATGTGTCCAGGTGGTTGGAAATGCCATAGAGGGACGTTTAGAAATCTGTACAGGAGCTGGGGCAGGACCACTATCTTAAGGATAGCGGACTTACCAGCCAAGGAGCCAAGGAGATCGGTAGTTTACCCCAGCCTGTGCACTTGCGGTCCAGCGTGGCTAAGTACCTTGCAAAATTGATTTCATATAGGGAGCTCTGCACACGTGTAACCCTTACTCCAAGATAGGTGATCTCGGATTGCTCCCAAACAAAACCCAGCAGGTCTGGAGGGGGGGGTGGTGGCTTCAGTCAAGGGAAACAGTATGGATTTGGAGCAGTTAACTCAGAGACCAGAGAGCTCACCGAAGAGCATGTCATCCAGTATTTGGGCCAGGATGCGTTCGGTCGATCGGCTGAAGAGGACGGCATCATCCGCAAAGAGGGAGATGATCTCAGGCGAGTCGGACAGCCTTATACCTCTGTGAGAGGGTCTATGGTGCACCCTGCCTGCAAGGGGCTTGATGGCCAGAGCAAAGATTAGTGGTGAGAAGGGTCATCCCTGTCTTGTGCCTCTGACTATCGGGAATGGGGCTGAACACCGGCCCCAGTGCGAACCCTAGCAACGGGAGCGGCTTAAAGGTGTTTAACCCAGGATATGTAGTGGGGCCCAAAGTTGCATTTTTCAAGGACTCACCACAGGTATCGCCAGAACACAGAATCAAAGGCTTTCTGCATATCATGGGTAGCCGCCACTGCCTGTGTATCTGGGTCTATCCGGGCGAGTATATTGAACATGCGGCACAGGTTAAAGGAGTTGGAGCGGCCCGGAATAAAAACCCCATTGGTTAGGGTGGATTATGTACGACATGTAGGAAGCCAACCGCAGGGCTAGCACCTTCACGTATAATTTAACGTCACAGTTAATAAGGGAAAGGGGTGGGTAAGATCTGCATTGCGTGGGGGGCTTGCCCCGTTTAAGTAGTACTGAAATAATGGCCTCTGGAAGAGAAGAGGGGAGAATGCCCGTCCGCAGGCCTCCTCCCAGAGAGCCGATAAGTGAGGGATCAGAGGGCTCTTATATGGTTTATAAAATTCGACGGGGAGCCCGTCAGAACCGGGGGCCTTCCCGGAGGCCAGCAAGTCAATGGCTTTGGAAATCTTCTCGGGTGTAATCGGGGTATCTAGGGCCTCTCTAGTCTCTGGGGAAAGAACAGAGAGCGGGAGGCGGTCTAAGAATGATTCGATGTCAGTGGCAGGAGCACTATCGATGTTGGAATAGAGGGTTTCATAGAAGGTGCAGAATTCGGTGTTGATAAAGCTAAGGTGCCATACGGTCTCTCAATAGTTGGGATATGTATCATCCCACTCGCCTGACGGATCAGTCTGGCCAGCACTCGGCCAGGGCGCTCACCCTCCCCATGCCTACGAGCAGCCTGGGGATCATCGAAGAACTTACGTTCACATTCTGCATGGGTGCGAAACGCGTCTAGTTCTGTGCCAATATCAGTTAAAGTGACGGGTGACGGAGGATGCGTTTTGGGTTTCAAGGAGGGCGAGCCGAGCAATGTTCCTCTGAATAACCTTAAGTATCCCGGACTCCTTAGAGATTGCAATGCCTCCAATATAGGCTTTGAATGTATCCCAGAGGGTAACTTGCGTTTCCACCGAGCGAGTATTTAGCATAAAGAAGTCATTGATGCTCGTTCCCAGTTCAGACTCAAAGGCAACATCTTGTAAACAATGTGGTTTCAGCTGCCACATGTGGGCCACCGGGACATCTGCACACCAATGTAGGGAAAACGTCACCGGGGAGTGGTCTGAAAATGTTCTGGAGAGGAAAGACATCTGGGTGATGTTTTTAACAAGTGCATTTGAGATAAGCCATTGGTCTATATGCGAGTGGGAATCCTGGACCGAGGCGTAAAAGGAGAATGTACGGGAATTGGGTTGAACCAGACACCATGCGTCGGAAATATCTAACTGGGTTGGTAAATCTACGATGATTCTGGCTGCCCTGGATAGTTGGCGAGGTTTGGAGCCTGATCTATCGAGATTGGTATCTAAGATTGTGTTAAAGTCCCTGCCCCAGAGTATAAGGATAAGGGGGGAATTCCGATAGCAGTGAGGAGAGATGTATATAGAAGTCTGGGTCATCTATGTTGGGACCATATATATTCAATAACACAACTTCCCTGCCTATCAAGCACCCAAACACCAACACGTACTGACCCAGGGGGTCTATATGAGACACTGCATTGAAACTTGAGGCTTCTATGGATAAAAGTCATGACTCCCCGGTTCGGAGTAGAATAGGAGGTACAATCGCGTTGGGAGCCCCAAGATCTCGCAAACCCTTTGCATCTGCCAGCGAGAGCATGCATTTCCTGCAACAACAAAGAAAGCAATATAACCCTGTGGCGTTCAATATACAGTTGTATTTTCCGCATTTTAGTATGATTGCCCAGTCCCCTAACGTTCCAGCTCATACACAACACTGTTGGCAGTCATTGGGACAGTAAATACGCAACCATGAATAAGTGTCCCAATTGGGGCATGAGTCGCAAGGGCGAAGCCAGAAGAGGCAAGGCCCCAGTCCAAGAGGCCTAATAATACAGGATACAAGAACTCTGGATTCTCAGCTTCATGTCAAGCATTGTTCCAACTATAAAACATTCCCAATCCTCGCTCACCCCAACCCCTCCCCCAATCAAAGAGGTCAGTATTTTTGGGGCTCAATAAAGCAAATGATTGGTAGTTGAGGGTGAAGCTCTCAGTCCTGTGTCACTGAAGGTGGGGGCAGTGAAGATTAGATCTGCGCCTCCACTCCGACTTTCCGTCCAGGGCCAGAAGTCTCAAGTAGATCGGTCCCAAGATATTGCGGTCAAAGTGCTCTCACGTTCATCAGCAGAGTGGACCATGACTCCCCACGCACAGCAGGGTGATATGCAGTAGAGATGTTAGAGCAGATGAGCCACCAATTGGACAGACGTCAGCAGCGCTGGCGGTGATTTTGCAAGTTGCACCCCGGACGTGTATGGAACATACACCCCTCCGCGGTGCAGAGGCTGGCAGCAAAGAGGAAAGCGTGGGGCGCTGATCATTCAGATGTGATGGTGTTTAGGAAGCAGGCCTCCCTGATGGGCAGAGCAGCCCGATGTTGTCGTTTCTCGATTCCGGGGCGAGCACAACCAGGGCAGCAGCAGACAGGCCACATGTGGGGGACACGCAGATCGGAGGCCCACCGGGCCGAGATGGTCAGAAGGATGACCCGCCCGCAGGCGTGACCCGCATTGTTGATGAGGCGGGGTCAGAGCCACCACAGTGTGGGAGCAGGAAGGGAGTTTCATACGAGGATAAAACGGGGGCTGGCCTCCCGCTCCGTGAGCGGACACCAGCACTCACAAGGTGGCTAAAGGGCCGGGTGTGATTGTAACCAGGGTGATGTGAAAAGGGGGATGGAGCCGGGCGCACCTTCCGGGGGCGTCAATAGTGCGGCTCCAGGACAGCGGGTCGCAGTAGGGCTTCGGTGGAAGGCAGGAAGGCAGTGGTGGAGGATGGTCTGCCCAGAGCGCACAGCAAAGGCAGAGCCGCAGGGGGCCAAGGGAGCGCTAGTTGGTGGAGTTGTGAGTAGAGAGATCAGGAAAGGGCAAGATGCTGAGGAGCAGTTGCCTTTCCCCCAGCTGGGGACGAAATCCTCAGCTCTCAAGTGCATGGAGGTTTGCCCACCGTGGAAGGGTGGTGCGGGATGCTGTAGAGGGGTCCAGCGGTCATGTAGGAATTTGTTTTTCTCCGCTCTCTTCCCACTCCGTGAGTCGCCAGTCACGTAGGATCTGTGCTGGGCTGCCAGGCGTCCGCCCGTGAAGTCTTGGGAAGAAATACGGCACACACAAGGTAAAAGCGAATCAAAGGATCTTCCCCTGCACGGAGCTCCAAACTCAGGCAGGAATGCTTAACGAGCTCATTAATAATAGTGAATAGCAATACCATCAAAAGGACTCATCTATTTTTTCAGTGCACTGCAGGTTTGGATACTAGAAGCTAGAAGTAGTACTAGATACTAGGAGTATTGACTTTTTTCTCAAAGTAGTTCAACACCCAAGTAACTTTCTGCAAGCATCACATTCGTTCAAGAACCACAAATTAAAGACGAAACATGTTGAGGCACTTACGTTAGACTAAGACAAGACGACAAAGGATAGGAAATTTGGAGGAAGATTACTGTGACAAAGTAGCACATTTGACGGCCAATGGACCGCTACCATAGGATTTAGGCATGGCCATGGTCTGTTGTGGCCGCGAGGTGTTTTTATGTATACCACACCGGTCTTTCAGGAACTATTCCAGCCATCACTCTTTACGACGACACACTAAGTATTGTATTCTACTGCTCCATTCTGATCATTAGGGCATTTATTGAGCATGAATCTAGCAAAGGAATGGAGCGTGTTAGAATTAGAATTGTTCTTTTATAAAACGCACTTAATACCGGAGCCAGTTTCTAAGCCTGAGCCCTGGATTCGAACGTGTTGCTATGCGTTATCTTGCTTCCAAGACAAACGGGTTGCACCTGAGCTATCCGCCCTTTATCATCATAAGGGGAAGAACACAGTGAAGTAAGCAGATAAATAGGGGTGTGGGGAGGGAGGGCCATTTGGCAGCAAGGGTTCTTCAAACAACCAGGGGAGCAGATCACTTAGTCTCAAGTAGGGTGTGAAGTTGCGGGTGTGTGGACCGAGGTATTAGGGAGCAGCCATTCCTTGAAGTGGAGGTTTTTAGCTCCTTCCTAAACTGTAGAAGCAAGGGGTGGGGGGTGAATCTGATGTTGATGGGAGGAGGTTCCAGATAATTGGGTCACAGCAGCAAAACAGTGGATCTCACTGCCCCCATCCCTGAGAGCAGAAACATCCTGCTGGGCCTTCCGTAGACAACTGAAAACGCTGCTCTTCACATCGAGCGACCCAGTCTGCTCCCAAAATACCTAGGTCTATTGGACTTGATTGCATTTGTTATGTATGTAACTGTTCTGGTTGATAATGGAACTACCGCCTAGATGCCCCAGGGCTGAGCGCGCTGCTATACATGTGAAAATAAATTAATAAAATAAATTAGAAAGAAGGCCAGTCTTCTGGTCCTTTCCTTCCTGCACCAATATAATTCAATTTTGCACAGGTCATTACTTCTGGTGGATTGTAGGCCTCTGCAAGTGAGGTAATTTGAGGGCTTCAGAGTGACCGCTTTGTAGATGATGCATCCGGATTTGAAGAGGATATAGGCTTGCAGATGGAGCCAGCGCAGTTCGATGAGCCGGAATTCTTTGATGAACCATGCTGAGGCGCTTAGGACACAAAAGTGCCACGGTGGTTGCCGATGGACTTCCAAAAGGGCATTGCTACCATCCAGTTGGGAAGAGGACCAATGTGTGGATAGCAGATCTGAAGTTGTGTTCTGGGACGAAAGGCTTGATTTTCTGCAGTTTGCGTCTTCCTTGCTAAGTGCCATTTGGAAAAGGTGTTGATGTTGAACCCAAGGGACAGGGAGAAGGTGGCCACTTGGGTATGAAGCCCTCGCGATGATTCATAGCAGATAGCCAGGTTTCGATGTCAGGGTGTTCAGGGTTGTTGCTGAGCAGTAGGAATTCAATCTTGGAGGGGTTTGAGTTTTAGGTAAGCACAGGACATTCACAACTGGATCAATGAGCTGTAGGCATTGAGCCTGTGGAGGTCTTCAATGGAGGATATTTTGAGGTAGAGTTGCAGGATACCAACATATTGCTGTATGTCGTGTTTAGGGTTCTGAGAGGGTTCCATGTAAAGACTGAAGATCGCAGGGAAGAGGATGATGCTTGCAGGACTCCACAAGTGATGGGTAGATTTGGTGATCTGGAAGAATCCATTTGTATAAACTGGTGGCTATTAGTAAGGTCGGATTTGAGCAAGGTGAGGACAATTTTACTGGTCTCAATGCGGCAATATAGATTGTTGCGGAGGGCCTGGTGGTCTACTGTTTGGAATGCTGCTGAGAGTTCAAGGAGGCAAGGATTGCTATCAAGGATTTTAAGGGCATCATCAAACACCTTGATGAAAGCAGGTTGTGTGCTGCATCTGGGTCTGAAGCCAGATCGGTAGGACTGAAGGAAGGTGTTGGCTTCGATGCGTTGAAGAGTTGTGTGCCTACTGCTTTCACAAGACTCTTACCTAGGAAGGGAAGATGGGCGATTGAGCAGGAGTGGAGGTCATTGTGGTCCAGTGTTGGTTTCTGGAGAAGCGGGAGAATGTATCCTGTCTCGAGGGTCAAGGGAAGGTGTCTTTAATTAGGTTGCGGGTGATTGATTTTAGCACTTTATATAAAGCTCCTCCAGCTCTGTGCTATAATGGATCTTGTGGTTGGTTCTCCCTTTCGCCTAACAATTAAAGAGGTAGAGTTGGCTATTAGCAAACAACTCCCCAATCGTGCTCCCGGACCAGATGACAGTCCCACTGACATCTTATGTAATTAAGTGTATTTGTGGGCCCCAGTACTAACCAAATGCTTTAATGCATACCTAGAATTGTGCACCTATCTGGCAACATGGGGACAGGCTATAATTTTCTATATTTTCAAGAAGGGTGACCCTGGCAGCCCTCTTTCCTATCATCCAATCTCCCTTCTGGACACTTTATTCAAAATCTTTGGTAGGGAAGTCTTGGCACGGCTTGAACAATGGATCTCTGACTCAGGGGTACTTACAGAGACCCAATATGGTTTTCGTCTGGGCTTGGGAACCAGGGACCAGGCACTGAATCTATATTTGGTGGGCGATTCATCAATTTATGTTAGGGGTGAGCCATTATATTTGGCTTTCATGGACCTGACCACCGCATTTGATGAAGTGGACAGGGCGATGCTCTGGGCTGTCCGGAAGATCTGGTTAAGGTGCTCCAAATAATCCATGAAAACACATCCGCTTGCATGAGATTTGGTGACCAGGGACAGTGTACAACTTTCTTCGAGACCTTGCTGGAGGTTCGCCAGGGGTGTGTTGTGGCACCGGTACTATTCGCCCTGTATATAAATGGCATTTATAAGGCTCTTGTTGATTCTAATGCAGATTCTATCAGGATAGGAGGTGTACCCCTTCCTGTCCTAGGCTATGCTGATGATATGGTTATCATAGCTCATACCCTCATAGCCTTACAATGCCTGGTGGATGTTTATACTGAACTTATGGCTACCCACAAACTCTCGGGGAACTCCAAAAGAAATCAGCTGTCATGGCTTGCAGGAGCAAAGGCGTCAGACACCTCAAATTGCAGAGAATATTGAGTGGTGGAGAACCTTTACCCAGGGTGACCAGTTTTGTGTATCTGGGAATTTGTTTTACTTAGAATTGGCGAGGGTTTGGTCATGTGGACAAACAATGCATGAGGATGAGACAGGCATTGGGTGGCTTGACAGGTTTTCAAAATGATTGCCTAGGGCACCCACTTAAGCTAATCCTCGAAGTCTATAGGGCACAAACCAAAACAGCCACTAATTATGGGGCCGCATTGTGGGGTATTGAAAAGATCCCAAGTATTGAAAATGTTGAGATCACCTTTTTTAAATAAAAAAAAAAAACTACTTGGGCTACCGCAGTCTGCGCCAAATCATGGCACCCATTTTGAACTTGGGTGCCCACACATTGGTGATGAATGGTTATTGGCCCCTCTCACGCACTGGCTGGCATTATGGGCAAATCAGAAAGCCGTTCTTTCACATAATATTATAACAGCATTAGTAACTAGTCCGGCTGCAAAAAATAATACCGTGGCTCATCTACATTCAGAAATGTGTCAGTAAACTGTGGTAACCTCATCTGTCCCCAGCCTTTTTGACTGTTGTAAGGGCCCATAAGCAATTGTTTAAAACCATTGAGTCAAACAGAGGCCTCTGCCGTTGGCATTCCGGCAAACAGAAGGCACATTGTTCTAACCATTGCAAACACTATTCAGCTGTATTTGCTACAAACCTTATGACCGCTGGGCACTGACAAGAGCGCCATTTGATTGCCTATGGCTTGGGGCCCGAACTAAAAACTGGTCTCACAATGTACAATCGCTGGCTTGTCCCTGCTGTCGGTACCATGTGGAGGACCTTTTGCATTTTGTGCTGTTCTGCCCAACCTATACAGACCTAAAGGAGGAAAATACTCTTGCCCTTACGGAGGTCCGCTGGAAACTCTCAAGCTAGGCCGGCCCCTTGTTATCTACTTTCAGCTGCCACGCTGCCCGTTGCTTGGGGTTCGGTGGACTTTTTGAGAAAGGCCTGGCACCGGAGAACTACAATCATGGCTCAAAATTTGACTGAACATTGATAAACTAATGATTACTCTGGTACCCCCTTGGAGTATATTAATTGGCACACACACACACTTTTAAAACTTCGTCATCTTATGTAATGCGCTTTTATCTTCGTGTCATGTATTTTTGTATTGTATTTTATCCTGTATTGCTGTTTATGGAAAATTTGTTTCCGAATAATCATATTAAATTGATTGTCAAGGAAAGAGCGAGTCAGTAGGAAGGGGCTTGGGTATGGAGGTAGGGAGATTTGGTCAGCACAGGATGTGGTTTTGTGGGAAACTAGTGTGGCAGTAATGAGTATCTTGAAAGGTGTCCAGGCAGTTATAGTTTTGCGCAATGGGAAGGGTAGTGTGCTGCCAGTCGTCGCATAGGTGTCTCTTGGTGGAACATGTAGATCTTGTTGATGAGTTCATAGCGGTGGACATCATCGATGGAGTGAAGTATGGGTGGAATGGGTACGGCATTGATGTAGTGCTTTATGGCTTTGAAACATCTGCTTTCATTGTTGTTCTTGGCTAATGTGTTTTGGTAGTAGTTGGCCTTGGCAAAGGTGATCAGTCGTCAGAGTGTAGCGGGGAGTTCCTCGAGCAGGGCTAGGACAAATGCATTACAGGATTTTGCCAGGTCTTTTCTGGTTTTCTGATGTTGGTTGTTGAAGTGGAGTTCTTGGGTGAACTAGGGTGCAGAAGGTTTAAGCTTGAGGGTGGTGTCGAATTCTCGGATAAGCTTGTTGCAGCTCCGATTCTTCAGAGGTAGATCAGCCTGTGTGAGGCGAAATTCCACGAGATCCTCCACTGGGAAGTTCTTGAATGATCTTGCTTGCTGGGTTTTTGATGGGTTTGCTTGATTTGTGTGACTGGACTAATGTCAAAGGGGGTTGCCAGATCTGACTGGCAGATGGAGAGATGTGGAGAATGGGCAGGGCACTGATGAGGCAGGAGATTACCTTTCCTTTGAGCTGGGTATTTAGCATGATTTGTGCGGTTCAGAACGTGGAGTAGGAAGTGGCAATCTTTCATTGACTTGTTTGTCAGAGATGTTGAAGTCGCAGAGGAAGATGTTGGCATGTAAGAGAGATACGCCAGTGACCAAGTGTTCAATGAAGGGACTGTTAGCTTGGGTGGGCTGTAGAGGAGACAATGTGACTTTCCATTGGGGAGAGCAGGAAGTATCAGGATTGGTTTTGGTGGGGACGACCATTAGGCTGCATGGCCTTTATGACTTGTGAATGATGGCGAGGCCTCAGACGATCTTGTTTGGACAGTCTTGTTGTAGAATTATGTAGCTTTTGGGGGATGAGGACATCTAGGATGTGGGTTAAGATGGATGTCAACCGGGTCTCCATAATGAAGTTGGCTTCCAAGTCATGGGAGGAGGAGGTCAGCTGTATGGTTCATTGCAGAGCGGACACCGGAAGGCATCAGTGGTGGACGACGTGCTGGTCGGGTCTATGGTGATCCGGGCTCGTTTGCTGCAACGCAGTGTCCATGAGGTCATTGGTGCGCAACGTTGTTGGAGTGGGGATTGCTGGGATGGGCTGTTGGGAGAGAGGTGAAATATATTTGCGGGTGCTCCATCCATCATAGGAAACCATCTTATTATTGATCTGTTCTGATTTATAAGGGGGCAGGCCTTCCATATCTTTGAAAGGAAACGCTTGCGATTGCTAGAAGTTGGTGTGGTGGGAACAAAGATAATGATGGGTGGAGCATTGCTTGTATTAGAGTGACGATGATGGCCTGATTGATGCCATGCTGTGAGAGACCACTTCCAATATATATGGTCACAGGATCCAGGAGAGCCGTGCCAGTGAAATGCACAATCTTCAAGTGACTAAAGTATTTACAGGGATTTCCAAAATGTTATAGCATGAGAGCAGAAAGACAACTTCAGATCATTACCTATTTTATAGACGTGATAGCAGATCAGGGATAATATCAAACGTAGATTTAGTTTTGTCGCTTCTGGTTCAGGAAATTTGGTGGTGGGGTTGGAAAACAAAAAAATCCAAATATCAACAGACCCATAGAGCGGCATGATCTGAGCAATTTGCTTCCTAGGACAGCAGCACAAATTCTTACTGACAGTTCAAGGTCAGCAAGACAGAACATCCTAGAAAACTGCTGTAAAGCCACTGTCCGTCATGGCAGACTATAAAATCCCAAGAGGAGATGGTAGAATGTTGTGGCTCTAGTCAATACACATCGGTCTCTCGTTGCAATGCACACAGGTCGATGTCTCTAAATACATTTGATGACAAATCTACAAAAGGATCCAGCCAATATAGAGAAGCAGCACGTCGACCCAAAACAGCTTCAGGATACAAGAGTAACACACGGCTTAAGCAAGGTAGGCCCAGAATCAATGATGTAACCAGTCATCTGCTGGAAACAAATTACAAAAAGTCTCACTGGACCACTAACCAGTGTAGTACATTTAGGGAGCTAAAGAGGTGTGTATCCTCATCAGCTTGGTCTAAACCGTGATATAAAAGTAATAAATCTGTAGCATTAACAAACTGAGGCAATGGAAAGCAACACAGAAACCCAACATCAGTTGTTCATGAGGCTAGCCCGTGTGACAGCAAAGTCCACAAGACTGTCAAATTCAAGACATTTACTTTTTACTTCGGCTTCCTTGGAAACGATGTCGCCACAGCCCTTAAAATAGGATTCACTATGAAAGCTCTTTGAAACAAAACGCAAAAATCAACACCAGCCCTGAGAAACATGAAATCACAATGAAGTAGTCAAGTGCTGTTTTAATGTTCAAGTCTCCAACCAAAAGTTAAAGTCGAAAAAAAACACACACACACAAAATAAAGATAGGCTCAAGACATAAATAGACAATCTATGTGATCAAGACAAATTAAACAGAACAACAAAAACAGACAAGTAATAAAAATGGCTGGGGACCTCACATTTGGATACCTGTTCCAGAACAAGCGTAACACGTCAATTTTATGTTAAAAAATAGTCATGTTAATGCCAAAGGGTTAGTCATTCATATAAATTATGTACAGGATCTACAGTTTGTGCTTTTTGTCCAGTACTGCACAATACCAGCCAAGGACAGTATATTTCCTCAGACCACAAGCTGGCAGAACCAAATCCAAATGCAACATGATGTATGTTAAAGTGCGGCTTCTAGGACTGCTTCTTCCAAAAGCAGTCTTCTCTTTATTCGAATGTTGGTTCCGACGCCGACACTCTGAAACAATTCGATGTATCCATTACCATAGTCAAAATGTTTCTTGGAAAAAAAAAAAGCAAAAAAAAAAAAAAAGCATAGTCTCTCCGGTGTTGAAATGGTTCGTCATTTGCATAATGTCTCGAATACATCCAGGGTCCGTTTAATCTCCCTTATTTGTTTGGCTAAAGCATGAATAGGTTGCATGGACCGGTCCAGCTCCTCGCAGCGCGCCATCAGAGTGTACATGCCCTTGGGAAGAGAGAAATCGCACCAGTCACAAGTCGCTCATATAAAATCACCAAGCTCAGCTTCTTATGCTACAACAGAATGTTGCTTTATCCTTCCTCCACATTCTACATTAAACATTACAAAAGGAGACAAACTTGAAAATACACAAGTAATTATCACACTAATTAACAACACAGTAAACATGACATGGTTGTTTCATTCTACACCCACCTAGAATCTAAAGGCAGCTACAATGAACAGCATAGAAATTTCATACCAGGCCTTCAAATGCATAATTCGATTGCTCTGGATATGGGTTTTATCGCCCCCTCGATCTCTACAATAGCCAGATATCCTCCATTGGACTTGACACAATACTTGACATTGTAATTGCATAGAGCACCCAGATAGCTGACAGGAGCGAACTTTAAAGACTGTTCTCACCGCCAACTATATAGTTGACTTCACTAAATTGAAGCATATAAAGTTATTTAAAAAAGGACACTTTCTTACTTTTATACTCATGTCGACGGACTCGCCAAGACTATCCACCGAATCTCTGTACGTCTGAATATAGCCAACACTCAGGGCGGTCATCTGAAAGAAAAAAGTTCAAAAATAAATAGAGCGTAACATGGAAACCTTCTTGATGCTGCATATACATTTATTAAAAGTATGAAGCCCGGACGCGTTAAGGGCGACTGCTGAGTCTCCTGCTGTTTGGCTGTTTGCTGCTTGCTGCTTTTCTGCCGTCTGCCGACCACAAGGCTTCTAGTGCAACCGCTCGAGAGAAAAAAATAAATAAATAAAGTGCTACTGGGTACATGACGCGAACCATTGAAGGCCCCCAGACTCGGAGGAAGACGCTCCACTACCGCAAAATGGCAAATCCATGGACTGCCTTAAAAGCCCCCGCGGATGGAGGCGGCAAGGTAAGTAAAAGTGCACCCTGGCCTTCCTCTGCACATCTGCAGGAAATATCTACCACTGAACTGAATACTACACACTTGTCAAAGGACTTACCTGTTGTATGTGACAATGGCGTATGTCCATCGCCCCCCCTTGCGAATCTAGACATAAATAATTGCACGCACAGCCACTCCACGATCACTTTCCAAACAGTACTCTTACCTTACAAGATCATCAACAATTGGCAATTGAAGTAAACGCAATTCAAAAGGAAACAAGTACAAATTTACCAGAAACTGCGACAACCCAGGCAACAATACTACCTCCGGCGCTTAAACACTCAATCCAGCGAGTGCCGCCCGATTTATTCAATCCATCGAATACGCAAACAAAGGTGTCCATTAAAACGAATAGTGATCTTGGCGACCCGTTCCGCAATCTCAACCCTCTTTTTCCGGGTATCGAGGTCACCGACGCTGAGCTAATTAATGCCGCCAATGTTCCGATCGTGGACCAAGAAATACCTTTCAATAAAGCCCAAGAGCAGGAGGATGGCGCTATGCCAAAAGGCATCTCTGACGAAAATGAAAATCAATCTACACAAATACTGAGCAAAAACGCCCCTGTTGTTCCTATACAATCGTCTCTGCCGGCAAGACATGCAACCACAATCGAGACACTGTCTTCAAATGCAAAGCCACAAGACACAATCGGAACCAAACCTAGCATTAAAAATAACAAGAACATAGTGCTGGATGCACCCAGAGAACAAGCCGAAAAAACACATAAGGATGTCCAAAAACCATATAAAGGGAACAACTCGCCCGCAACTCGAAGTAACCTCGCAGGAAATCTAACCTACGGAAACATGGAGACACCAAAAACCATTCAGAGAAAGGAAAGTGAAAACCAAAGCGCATATGCATGCCAAGCCCCCGAAGACTCAAGTGAAACCAACCTGGCCAAATCGGGCAGTACTCCGATGACCCCAGACCAAAGGCGATTTAGCCCAACATCGAAGCTGGCAAGCAAGGACTCAAGCTCCATTGCAAGAGCTCGCTGCCTTCAACGAATCATCAAATTAAAATTAAAACTAAACCAGTCAGCCTTCGACGATTCAGTGTCAGCACCTACAAACGTCAGTACTCCATGCACCAAAAACTAGTTCAAACCGAATAAATATTGAAAAAGCCCTAAACTCTTCACTTCAAGATGATCAGTCTGATATGGAACACTCACACCAAACATCTAATGGAACCAACTCTCCGGTGCAACAAGTGATCATATCTGCTGATACTCTAACCCAATTACACACTAACGTTGTAGCTGCCTCCTCAATTGTCTTACTACCCTTCACCAAACTGTACGAATCTTTGAATGGGACAATAAGTGACCAGGGAGCGATTCTTATAAATCTAACAAACAAAATGGAAAAACTCGAATCTTTCACAAGCTTCATACAAAAACAACTTGAATTACAGGCAGACCTATCTACTCGTTGGCAGGAACAGTTATGCGATTTGGCTGCAAGACATCATTGCCAAAACAACAACCTAACCGAAGGTTTGCTGGATGCAGTCAAATGGATGCGTCACCAGTCTGAAGAGGTAGACAAGAAAATCCAAAGGCACGACTCCCTTTCGACGCGAGACAATCCGCCAAAAACGTCCCTTTCACAAAGGGGAAACAAGATCCTAAAGGCTCAAGGTCCTAGTTTGGCAACCACGTCCCCAATAGCTGAAAGCTCACGGCCACTGGCGATGCCCCCCCCACGACAATCAACCGCTGCCAGCGCCTAGCAAAAAACCTGAGTCTCAAGCAAGGTCGTATCCACACTGCGCTGACAAAACTGATGTCAAGATACCAGAAACAAACCATCATCAAACCATTGAAGTCACTACAAATGCAAAAACCCTCTTGCAAATTGATGCCGAAAAGTCTTTGACAGTAGAGGCTCACATGCTACCGGCCTCAACAACTAATTGCGAGAACACGTCATTTATAATGCCTTCCAATATCATAAAGAGCTCATTTAACATATTTACTGGGTCATCTAAAATCATTTCCACGACAGAAAAATCTATCAGAACGGCAGGGCAAGGAAACAATCCACTATTCCATGAAAATAAAAAAAGACAAACAAAGCCAAAACATCCCAATGTGAAAAAATGTATAAGGAATCTCACAACGCCAACAAAACCACGATTGTTCGACCGACAACGGGAACATCCAAGCAGAAGTCAAACGACGTGCCTGACCAAGATCTAGATAAAGGTCAGGACTATGTGCCTAACGAACAATCCACAAAACGTCGGCGTCTCGACTCCGAAGAGCTGAGTAGAGACAGTTCTGTGAACGCCTCGACAATTGATCTATGTGATCTTTCCACATACTCAGCAGAAGGCGATCACCTAGATGAGCCAATAAATATATCCCATCCCAAAGAAGGTTTGAGATCTCGCACGTGGAAACATAAAACATTGGCTGGGAAAAAACCAAGCAGGTCTGGCCCACAAAAAGGTGACTAGATCGGCCCAGAGACCAATGTTACCACACGCATCCAAGCTAAATCCAAAATTAACATCTAATCAAAGAAACTCCAAAACCCGTTACACATCCAGAGTACATTTAGGCAAAAATCAAACCCATAACAACCGATTTTGGAAACTACGACTTCAAAATATCCAATCTGACGACAATGAGGTCAACTTAAATAGAGCAAATGTCATGAAATTGTTCGCATGCATTCCAGTGCCACGGACAATATCGTCAGATGACATAAAAATCGTTGAATACCCAACTGAGTTAACTTTGGACCAAGTACTACTACACATTGGCTCTTCAGCGGTGAAAAACATGCTATTACGAGCTACAGAAGACCTACTAATTTTTGGTTTCGATCTAACGCTGGAACCCGAACACGAATTGCAACAAAATACCTTGGAGAACAATGCTCGTGAAAAGGAGAACAATGCTCGTGAAAAAACGGTAGGATTAGACATCCAACGTGCTAATCTGCAGAAATCTTTAGCGTATCCTGCTGCAAAACACAATGGAAAGAAGACACGTGGTTCTCCTGGTCGAATTAGGTCCGGAAACCAATTCCAACAAGGTAATCATCATTAACAATGATTGAAGAACAACAACGCGGACCAAATTGTGCTATCCTGGAACACTTGAGGATTCATTACCTATTTAACAACTTTGAGGTGCCTATGGATAACATCCTCGCCGTATGTCTACAGGAAACTTGGCTATGCGAGTTGCCAAATCGAGACGGCTTTATCACATTCCTAAATCCTGCCGGGAAAAATGCAACTGGTCATCCGTTTTCTGGGCTCGTCAATTTATTGAAGATCCAAAACTGGCTGACGCCGGTCGAATCCCGAAACCCGAATCCTTTTGTTCAAGGCACCTTGGTACAAATAACTGCTACAACAACGCAGGTGAAACAATTCCTACTCCTAATAAATGGATACTGGAATCCCGCCAAGATCTCAAATAGTTTCATCGGATCAGCGACAACCTTAATGGATGAGGCATCACTGAAATACAACAACTTAACCATCATGGTATGTGGTGATCTAAATTGTAGTTGGTACAAATTCGATAAAACTACAAAAACAAATACGCTGAAAAAACCTGATGAGGTCGAACAGAGGAAAGCTTTGGTTTGATGCCCTAGCAATAAGAAACTGCACCATGGTCAATGGGAAAACCAAAGGAGACCAACCATGTAACCCAACATGGCACGGCCCATATAGCCAAAACACACTGGACTATATTTGGGTCTGTAGCCATCTTTTTGACCAAGTGAACTCCCTAAACGTCATACCAATGCCTCAAAGCGACCATGATCTACTTCGCCTAGTTCTGGAGACGGACTGGGGAGACGTTTCTGGAAAATATGACTTACAAGTCACATCGAATGCAGCGGGAAATCGCTTGAGGCTCAACCATTCGCAAATTGGGAAACTCACACCCGACATAACCAAAGAGAACACCGTGAATTACGTTCCCTTGTTGACAGATTGCCGGCCGGAAGTCTTAAACTCTAGAGTAATTGGGTACTCAAATAAACACCTGTACAGCGATGTCATCGCAAAAGCAAAAAGGATGAGGAAAGACTTGCGGCGGATTAAGAAATTGAAGTTACCACCAGACAAAATTGCAATTAAAGTAAAAACAACACGTCGAGAATACCGACACTGGCTAAAAGCGCACTCAGCAATGATAGAACAAAACCGTGTGGAGCTGATGCTTCAATTGCTGATCACAAAAAACACGCGTGATATTTGGGCCATCCTAAACAAAGGAAACACAAACGCAACACCGACAATCTCAAACCTGATTGATGGCAACAAATGGGTTGAGCACTTCAAGAAAATATATAAACACCGGAATGAAGACATACAAGTTCAAGAAATTGTCTCAGAACTACCGTGGGATATAACTCCTCAAAGCGACGAAATAGAAATAACAATACAGAAGTTAAAAAACTCAAGAGCAGCAGGCCCCGACCAGATCTCAAATATCACGTTGAAGAAAAACAAAGTACATTGGGCCAAGTTCATGGAATCTTCAAGTTCAGAATAGTGTCGGAAAACAAGAAAATTCCTGAGTCATGGTTAAAGGCGATTGTGGTACCGATCTATAAGAAGGGCGATAGGAACGATCCGATGAACTATCGTCCAATCGCCCTTCTTGACACAATCAGGAAGGAGCCCTTCGAAAGAAACTTACTTTATGGGCCCTCAAGACAGGAATACACGATGTTCGACAAACAGGTTTCACCGAGGATGCCGGAGTCGATGTAAACCTACTCTTGTTGAACATTCTAAAACTTGAGGCTCTGCGCACAAAGAGAAAAATCTTCTTTGCATTTATAGACCTCAGGCAAGCTTTCGATACGATAAACCGCGAGAAACTTTGGTCTAAGCTAAAAAAGTGGGAATGTCCATCAACAATCCTGGAACCACTGAAAGCTCTCCGTTCTAACACCTTGATACAGATCAGATTAAACCAACAAGGTGAGTTGAGCCAACCAGTAATAACTCATAAAGGTGTCAAGCAAGGTTGCCCGTTGGCAGCTGAACTATTTAAGATCTTCATAGCTGACCTACCGGAATGGTTAAACTCAGTACCATGTTTTTCGCCGAGGATCAAGGACACCCAAATCAAATGCATCATCTATGCAGACGATATAGTACTAATCGATTAAACACAGATCGGCCTACAGCGCCTTCTGACAAGATTGAACGAGTACATGAAATCAAATGAGCTACTGATAAATACAGACGAAACAAAAATCATGAGTATCAGTCACACTCACAAGAACGCAGAAAAAAAATTCATATGGCGAATCGCCAGTGATAAATATTGTAACATCCATAAGATACTTGGGCGTGATGTTCAACAACTCCATCTGCGAAACAGCCTGGGTCAATGACATGACCAGTAGAACTCTCAAACTTGGCTTAAAGGAGCAAAAATCAACCATGACTACGGGAAATTCACTATTGCACCAATAGTGACTTTCTACCTACAGAAGGTAATTCCAACCATTGTATTTGGAGCGGAAGCCGGTTGGAACTTGGACTTTCGCTCATGGCAAAGACTAGAAGGTACCTTCTGGAAACGTGCCTTGAGGCTTCCCCACTACATCTCAACATTGGCATTGAGATACAAACTTGCACTCAACTCGCTGTACATGACAGTAATTTGGAAATCCCTCTCCACCATTAGGAAAATGCATTGTAGCAAAAAAATACCAGCATATGAAATCTTCAAGATCAGAAACGACGACACCCAACCTATATTAATCCAAATTTGGAAACAAAAATTTGAAGCCATCATGGATGCCGCAAACATAAGTCGACTCGACCTAATCAACCGCGATACGCGGAAAAAAAACTAGAAGAATGGGACTGGATGCAAAACACTGAAAAACGCAGGAAACTAAAAACAGGTCTTCCTTTAGGACTAGGAGAAATCAAATTACACAAGCCACCGAAATACCTACTAGACTGTCCTTCAAGATATCACAGGAACATGTTTCTAAAATTCAGGCTAAATGCCCTAAACAATCGAGAAATGCTCTGGATAAGAAAAAAAAAAAAGATATCGCAGACAATAAAATTCGATTCTGTGACTCGGGTGAAATAGAGTCCCTTAAGCATTTGGTACTTGAATGCATAGGCGCAATTACCCAGCGGACCCTGCATTTGAATAGCTTCAAACCTGGGAATCATGACATGAATGATTGGTGGTCATATGTAAGCGCCGGCCATAATATCAAACTATCATGCAGGCTAATTGACAATCTAGCCATGATTCTCTGCGATACAACTTGTGATAAGAAAAATTAAAAGTCTAACCAATAGTGACCCAAACTTATCACCATCATAAAGAATAGACTGTGATTAAAGACTTGGGAGGACCGACGTGATGTGGAAGAGGTTTAATTGTAACAAAAGTTTGATATTGATTTATTGAACTGTAGTTTTCTTTTACAATAAAAAAAAAATGTAAATTAAATAAATAAATAAAACAGAAACTTGCAACCATGAAAAGAAAAAGCAGTACCCCTTCCGGAGGGGAGCGCGGCTGTGAACACAAAAGTCGACAAAAAGATTGCATACTAAGGTTCATTTGTATTTTCTCTTCTCTAAAGCGGAGTCAGACATTGACAGATTTGATTTATAAACTAGCCATCAGTGTATGGCACTGGTAAATTATATAGATACCAGGGAGCGACACCAAGTCATGTTCTTTTCCTATCTTTCGTGAAGTAAATCATAGTAGAGAATACTATGCAATAGGCATTTGAATAGCGTCTTTCGCCACTGCTATGGTCTCAACGCGCTGTTGGTTGAACGCACTTGGGAGACCCAAGTACAAGTATGGGCAAATTATATAGAATGCAAGAGTGCATTTTAGCCGATACCAAGGTAGATAGGAGTGGCCAAGTCCCTGCCAGGCACCCATGTTGAGCAGGGGTGTGCGTGTGCACGCACGCACAGAGAGGTAATCTACATAGTATGCAAGAGAGATCATGTGTGCAGCTAGATTGAATTTTATTGTGGGGAATAGCTGCATTTCAACAGCAGAGGTGCTGTGCTAAGTATGTGAAGCAGGAGACGTGTGCACAGCTAGGCTGAATTTTACCGTGGGGGATAGATGCATTCCAGTGACAGCGGTATGGTGCAGTGTATGTGAAACAGGAGAGACATTATGTGTATGATTAATACACAGAAGGAACTGAACCTCACAATTCTGAAAGTGGACAATATAACAGAAACATCAGATATGCCGCAAATAGAATCATGGCTTAATCAGATGTTGGTTCTGGGGTAGCCTCATCAATGAGCTGGGAGTAGGAACAGCAGAAGGAGCTTTTCTTAGAAATCAGATTATATGTTTGGGTGGCGCGTGCTGGATGCCTTGAACTACCAACACAGGAGTTACAAGCAGTGGCGTACCCAGTGGGATGGGGCAGGGCACCTCCCCTCCCACAGTGGCTCCTTTCTGAGCCACACCAGGACACTGGCAGGACAAGGAAGGTGCCAAGCAGAAGTTCCTGCTCCACACCTTCATTGCCCTGGCAACAGGACACCTCCCGTTTGGCACCCTCACTGTTCGAGCCCTGGGCAGCAGTGCAGCTCTCCCAGGGGTCTAACACATTGCTCTGTGTCAACAGGGAATTACACTGATGAATTAGGCACTGGATGGAGGAGATGCATTATGCTGAAATAACGACTGCTGCTATAAAACACGAGGGGAATGGGTTAGGCTCAAATGAATCTGCAGAAGGTTATTGTAATTTTGCATGCAAGATGAGGACAGAAAACTAAAGCCATACTCTTTTTGCCGAACCTATTTCTATGATTATGTATTTTGTGTAAAGTTAGTTTATTATGAAATGCTAGTTTATTATGGAATATGGTTTTCTTCCAAGGCATTGCCATAAAATATTATTTAGAAGCACATGAAATGCAAAGCAAAACCTTAATAAATATCTGAAGAATCAAATTTCGGGGTACCAGTGGTCCAGGGGTAAATATCGGTTTCTAAACCAATCGGCCACACACCTCCAAATACACCAGAATGTACCCGAACATATTGGATAAAACAACCATACAATTAAAATTATAAACATCCTTGTCCAATTTTGGTAACGGAGATGGAACGCTTATCCCCTCTAAAGGTTGTGAATCTTTGGTTATATAACAGCGAAAATACAATTATTACCCAATGATAAAAATGAGTGTACAGTCAGGCTGTATACAAATATCTACTTTATTATTATAAGAGACTTATACATTACTAAGTACAATCCACCATGTAAAAGAATGCAGAGAACAGACAGGTTTCTATGAATGAAAAGGGGTGCACTCTGGATGCTGACATGATGGTAGCTGGTATGGTTAATAACCACAATCGTTTTGGGAAACGGTCTCTAGGAGCCTTCTGGGAATGACCACAGAGGCAGAACGACAATATCTTTTGCTGTTGCGGTTCTTGGTTCTCGACAGTTTCGAGTCGGATTCAGGGTGCTTTTCAGGCTTCTGCAACAGTGTTCGAAACTGAAGTCAGCAGTGGGTATTAGGCAGCAAGACGGTTCGGCGAGCGAAGGGTGTTAATCGGATACAGGCTGACCTTCACGGCAAAGGTGCGCCAGGAACCGTCTCGGTGCTTATCAGAGTTTGTTAAGCGCTGGTCGAGATGTCCCAGATTCATTCAGCGACTCCGGCTTGATGGCAGTAGATCGAGGCTGGACGGTCAGTATCGCAGGCAGTTGCAGATCAAGGAACTCTACTGGCTGGACATTATCCTCCAAGGCAAACGGCGGCAGGTGCTTGTTGTACTTCTCCCCGCCTCTTCAATGAGCTTTCATTGTCCTTTAAAGCAGACGGCCTAGAGCTAAGCAGTGTGTTACAGGCAGTTGCCTTGTCCTTGGTTTTGGGTTCAGAGACTTTCTGGCATTCCCTGTACAGGGAGCTTGCTGCAGAGCCTTGTGTGTGCTGGCTAGATACCGGTTCTGAAGCAGCTGGAGGGTCTTCCGAGCTATTTTCTCCCTCTTTTCACGTTGACAGTTACATATAAAAAGGTTTGTTGGGATTCCAGTATCCTTTGTAATCTATCCTCTGCAGCCAGGCCCCATAGGGGCATGTTTGAAGAACCCTCTATTGATATGTTACACTCTGCCACCAACGACAGGGCTAACCAAAGAGTAGGGCAGTTCCATGGAGCCTCCATCAGTTAATTAGGCTGTCCATGGTAGGTAGAAGCTCCCCCAGCCCCTCCCTGGGACAACATGCGATCTGCTCTCCTGTATTATTCCAACTAAATCTGTGTCCATGTCAGAGTAAATGGGTCTATGCGTTTGTTGTGTGAGGATAGGAAAATGTGTGTGGATTAGCCACGCACATTTTCGTTAGGCAAGTCTACCACCATTCATTTGTTAAACAATTTTTAAAAACATTTTTTAAAAAACAGGCGAGCCCAGGCACACAATGCAGATGGTCAAACTCCTCACAATATCTAATCAACTAGACCTGGGAAGATGTGCTCAGTTGATTAAATTGCTCACATCCCGTTTTCACCATTTAACCAAAGTGTGTGTGTGTGTGTGTTATTCTGGCAAATCACTTAATCGCACTGTCTTATCTGCAGCTCTGTTTTCACTTCATAGCTTGTTAACATATCATGCTATTAAAAAAAAATAAAAAAAAGCAGCCTGATGACTATAGAGTTGCTGCATATATGATAGGTATTGTGCACCAAAGTCATTTGCCACTTGGCTTACTTATTGGCAACTTATTCTAAAGTCACTTCCATGGTGCCTCCAAGTATCAAAGACTGAGGATAATCCTTGCAATGTCCTTTTTTGTGAAGTCCCTTCTGTTAGTACAATCCATATGGAAATTAGGCGGTTTGCATGCATTTTGCCCCACAGAGCCTGGACAGGCTCCAATAAATTAGTTTCTTACATCTGTAACGGTCATGCAGTTTTATTTGTGTTGGCAATTGCATGTGCCCCAAATATTAACAAAAAGGTTGATTCGAGTGCAATTGATACCGTGTGGAATCGCACACACTCAGGGTGCTTCTGATGTGCTAGCACAAGTGCCTGCAAAAACATTTTCTAAAGTTGCCGACACTAACAATGAGGGTGCGATCATTCGACACAGAGATTTCCATGTCCCACCTCGCTCTGGGCCAGTGCAGCAGCTGGAGCAGTGCGGGACTTCAGTTCCAGTCCTGTGCGTATTCTCTAGCCCGACTACAGAAAGCGGAAGTCGGACTAGCGAATGCGCTAGGTATGGATGCAGCATGCGCCCCAGAGTTTAGCATTCATTTTCCACGGTGCATTTGGGGGAGGGGGAGGGATTAGGGTAGTAGCAAGAGGTGTGGCTCGCCAGCCCACTATTGCAATGCTGGATACTCCCCTGTTTACATGCACAGTTCATAAAGTCAGAACACCTCCACGCTTTAGCCCATTCCTTCCTTCCAGTCCAGGGCTAGCTCTAGTGCTTCCTACACTGGCAAGTCTTAGAATGTTTTGACATTAGTCCTCTACAAGTGTGGCCTACGAAACCTACAAGAATATGTTTATATCAGATTAGTGACCCTAAAATGGCTGCTAACCAAGACTCACGGCAGTGAAGCCGTACTCCACGAAGATCCACATCTGTGTCTTATGTGACAAGCCTCATCTCGACAAATGTATAAAATGTGCTTCAGCTCCCATGTAGGCGGCGCTAAAACACCACCTAAAGGAGAGAAAACAAATGTGTCACAGATTGTGAAAAACATCGACTCCACCAATGAAGAAAGATCACTATTTAACAGGACCTCTGGACGATCGGCGGACCAAGAGGATCCCTGGATAAGAGAATGCATCTTGGTCTAGGCGGACTAGTCCAGTGATGGAGCACCACCTCAGCTTATCAGAAACAAAACCCTATAGGGTCAAAGATATTCTAGGGGACCACAAAATGCTGAAGACGAGGAGGATCAGACTAACCACTGCCTCAAGGGAAGGGTGAGCAGATACAAGACCATTCTGTTCCAAGAGAGTAGAGCATCAGTAAGTAGGCTAGACACTCAGCACCAGAGTGTCCAGCAAGGTCCATCAGCAGCACTGTATTCAGATCAAGGTAGTATTGGCTCTGGATCTGTAAACAAACACATTCACAGCTTGTGCTGCCCTCAATCACAACCCAGTCGTCTGGTTTTGGCAGCCTACCAATCTGCGAAGGCCAGCATCAGCCTGTATTCAGGCACAGCACAGGGATGTGGATGGACGTATCTGGCAGGCGCTGGTCTTGGCACAACAAGGAGAACAAAAGCCAACGTACATTGAAAAACCCTTACATTTATTTAACGATTTAACACGAACCTCTGAGTCGCAGCACAATTTAGTTTAATATTATCAAGTTGTGAAGACACATGACAGTGGGCAATAGTAGCAGAGAGATTGCATATTCATGCCAATGATGAACTAATGTATGAAATAATGTTCATCAGCCGCAATAAGTAAATGGATGATTTATTACTGGAAATGGCCAATGGTGCGTGCTAGATTTGAAAGAATAATAAACACAGGGATCATTAACGCAACTTTGGGTTTCTTTTCTTAGTTTGTAATAGTTCAATGATACTAGTAGCTTGCCAGACCACTGCTGATCTAGAGAGTTAACCTATTACGTGAATAAAGGTTATGAAAATGTATTGTCTCCCAGACAATTATGTTAAAAGTAAGGGTCTTGATGTGAAACAGTTTCCTGGCTTTATACCTAGCGCTCAAAGTGGTCTAAGTTCTGAAAAGGGAGAATAAGCGTGACTGGTGGTAGTTTGACCAATAGATGACCCAAAGAATTGCCACAGGCATGCTGAGAAATATACAATTCATGACATAGTTACACAAGTATCACTAGGCGGTACACATAAGTTCAGTAGGTTTCGGCCATTCCACCAAACAGCATTAGAGCAATACCCATTGCTTTATCGCTAAACCTATACACAGCATTATAATCTGTAGGATTCACTGCCAAGGAATTCCGACACAGAAAAGTAAATATATTCATATCTCATGGAATCAAAATGCCAATAATGGAGTTATACCTCTAACACAAAATAGGAGGGAGAAAAATTAGTCAGGCCATGCGTACTACCCAAAGAAAAAAAAGAAAACTGTAAAATTGGGTCAAACGCACAGGGGCCTATGCGGGCCATTTATAAAGATAGTAACAGAAATATTAACAAAGTGCCCAAAGATACCCTATATTAAAATTTGTAGAGAAATCATTCAATACATGAACTTGCCTAAGAAACCATTCCAAATCAGTTTTTGGTGGAGAGCTCCAGGGTCTCAAGAAAAATACAAAAGAAGTGCAGGCAAGTGCCCATTTTTAATAGTTTAAAGGAGTTCCAAAGTTTCCCCATAGGAAAGCCATGATTAGGAGATGAAGCTAGTTCAGTGCTAGTTTGATTTCAAATGTGCAGCCAAAGAAGCAACCACCAGCAGACACACTAGAGGTGACCATATGGAGAAAGATGGAAGCAAGGCTTGGACCAGTGGAAGTCCATTGAAAACCGCAATAGAAGGGGGTGTCCACTATTGCTGGACAGGGGGGGACCCGGCCAACCACGGACAAGTTGTTATAGTGCCCGTCACTGAAGCTTCGACTCAGAAACTGTATGAGAACCTGTTCAGGGATTATTTTACACAGTTCCAGAAAGGCAGGCCATCAGCTTCAATGAACATCGACCGAGAAGGAAAACCAGTATCCCAACTTTATTAGGATCTCTGGGAAGCATCTCTTCCACAGCACCTATTGACAATGTCTGACAGCTGGCCACCAGGCTAACACACGGAGGAGAAGAGAGGGCGGCAGGGGCGGGGGGCATACAGAGGGGGACGAGCCTGCATGGATGACTTTTTATTTATTCATTTGTTTTTGGTACAATGCACCTTTATAAATATGTGTAAAGGTAAATTAAATCAACAGTAAAAATATTCATAAAACATATACATCATATTCATCTATTATAATTTGACTTAAAATATAATCAAAATCTCTTCTAACTTAAAACCATCACGAAATCAACATTTATATCGTTACACATTCATAGTGGCATTCACTTGTGTTTCAAAATCCATACATTTTTTCTCAAGAACAGCAATAAAGCAGGTTAATGCTAATATCAGCATCTGAGATTTACCCCACATGCATTGAGACCATAACAACTCTTTAGAAAATACCAAGTTAGTATTATAGAATTTGCCCATGTGATGGCTCCAGATATTTTCGAGCTGGGTGCAGTATATCACCAGATGTTTTAGCGACTCAGGTGTATATTTCATCCTACAAAATCTACAGCATACTCCATCTTTAGGGATGCCTGCTCCAGACCAATGCTTGGTTCTTTCGGCAGTATGTATTAGATTTAGTTTAAATCTCAAATACAGATTCCTTGTTTTTGAGCATGGAAAAATCAATAGGTATTGCAATCTTGGTGATTGTTTATGAAAGAAACAATAAGGGTCTTTGTATGATTTGTATTTAGCATTGAATTCAATGATATTAGTCCAGTCCATCTGAAAAAATGTCCTTTTTACCACATTTGGTCATTCGTATAGTTCCTTGTGATCCATAGCTATTGATTGCAGTAATAATTCCATCTTTGTCACATATCGTTGAAACGATAGGATATTGTTTGCAAACCATGCCACAAACATCTTGATATAGTGAATTAGGAGGAGGATATAACATTTTACAATAATTTGTTAACTTTCGCCACCAAAATTTGGAAGCCAACGAATTCAAGCAAAGTTCATGAATTATAATTGAATTCGGAACAGATTTGGGTAAGCCCAATACAGCTTTCCATATTTTTCCTTGTAGCCTATTCCCAATCATTGTTAGATCCAAGATACATAGGTCCAGACCATACAATAAGATTGATTCCACTTTTAAAGTGTAAAATGCAAACATGGGTTTAAGGGAAAACTTTGCATACTTATAATATATGATTTTCATCTGTGCTATAAGTGGAGTGGCTTTCTGACTCAAGGTATTATTCCACATAAATAAAGAGTTCGAGTCACACACGTTGTAGCCCAAGTACCTAGTTTTTATCACACGCACATTAACCAGATCATTCAATCTCCATGTATATCTAACATACCTTTTTCCTGTTGGCAACTACCACTATATTTGATTTATTAGCATTAATGACAAGATTATTACTTTTTGCATAATTCTGAAACGCATTTAATTTGGTCTGCAGCCCATACAGAGTGCGATCACAGAGAATAATATCGTCCACAAAGGCCAACCAATTAATACGTGTATCACCCTATTTCATAGGAAAAACCACCAATTGTTCCCACAACTTATCTTCGTCACATATGTAAAGATTAAACAAGATGGCAGCCAACATCCCTGCTTGACCCATTTCTGTTATAGGATCCGTGGTTGTGCCATCCTGTTTAATCCTCACCATGTACGATGTATTAGAATGTAGTAGGGCTACAAGCGTCACTATGTGACTTGGAAATCCAAAATTTAGTAGCTTGTTACATAACCTCTCCCTTATTACACTGTCAAAGGCAGCTGAAAGGTCCAAAGATGCTATATAGACCGCCCCTGATGTAGAGTTGAGGATTCAAGTAAATGGGCAAGAATTGTAGCATTAAGAGTGGTTCCCAAAGATTTAAGAAATCCAACCTGGTATTTCGATAACAGTTGCTTACTAGTGACACACATCTCTAATTCCCTTAGCAGCAGTTTAGCAAAAACCTTGGCTGGCACGTCAATCAAGGATATCGGGCGGAAGTTTCCTGGATCATCAATTGAACCTTTTTTATGAATAGGTAATATTATAGCAGAAAGCCATGAAGGAGGAATAATCCTAGTTTCAAAAATTGATTCAAAGATCGACTTGATCACTTTAGTCCAGAAGTGATGGTCATCTTTTAATACACATGGGGGAATCCCATCGGGGCCGGCAGCTTTGGAATATGTTAGTTTTTGAATAGCCCATATAACATCACTCAATGTCCACGGACATTTAGAAGAGACCCTTCTTGAGAGATCAGAAACATAGTAAGATTTAAACTCTGCTAGTAACCGGTATCTCTGCGATATATGCTCAGTCCATGTCTTAGCAGAGATTGCAGAATGGAAAGTAGGTTGGATCATTTTACCTTGAGAACGTAAAATACCCCAAATATCCTTGATTTTGTGCTTACATATAAACACTAATAAGCTTTTGGTTTTCTGCTAGATGTTGGGAACTTAATCATTTTAATGTTTTGTCTACTACGTAACTATCTGTTTTTTTGCTATTGCAAATTGCCTTTGATCTACAGAGGAAGACTTAATCCTTCTAATATCACAGTTGCGTTTATGGCTGATTTCAGTGATTTGAGAACTAAATTTGCAAAAGCGTGGACTAGACAATTTTGTTGAGCCTTGGCTATTGCTAACAGGTGGAATTTTATAACCTTTGAGTTCAATTCCATGATCGTATTGTTGTTCCACACTAATGCCGATGTACATTCAGAACACAAAATATCTATCACGCTTTACCAAGTATGCACATCCCCAGCATAACTTCAGGTTCCATCTAACCGACTTTGTGGGACTTTGTGGGTTTATCAATTTCGATGAGAGATAGACGACTAATTTTCATGTGAGACTCTAGTGTAACTTTCCACTTTAAATTCAACAACATGTGATCACTACAGGACATGTTCTTCACCTCAATAGATGTAGCCATCTTAACCAAACGTTATACAAAGAGACTACAAAGAAATCTATCTTGGAGCATTGTGTCCCTCTAGACCACGTGCATCGTTTCTGATCCATGGCATGAGAGATTATATGCATATTCCAATTGTGTAGAAATTTCAACCAAAAATACCCTTGTTCAGTTAAACAGGCTGCATATACGTTTCTTAGTGGGGTTGAACGGGCTGCATATATGTTTCTTAGTGGTGTTGAATGGGCGGCATATACGTTTCTTAGTGGGGTTGAACGGGCTGCATATACGTTTCTTAGTGGTGTTGATTTTAGAAGATCAATGCTCCTCTGAGTGATGAAATTGCCTCCCAAAATAACTGCTGCAACATTACATCCAATTCATTAATAATGCTAAAACATGAGCCTGCAGTCGGTTTACAATACAAATTAATATCACAGTGGATGACTTCTAGTAAAAAGCTATGGACATTTCAAGTAAAATGTCCAGTGAACGAATATAAAAATATATTTTTTTACAAATTAAACTATAGGACTGAGAATTCTACAGTTGCTACAGATTAAAAATAGACTTTCAGAGAGATGGAGCATTTTAGCAGACTCATAAGCGCCCACACATCACATAGGACACTTGCACAGAATGCATACCCCCTTATGTTTCTTGCCGCTAAGATGTAAAGATGGCCTCGGAAAATTCCCCAGAGGGCAGATATTGTTCACTTCTAATAACCGGGAATTATTTTGACAATTGTGTCTCACTGTAGCACGTCATATGAAAGACACCACTAAGTAGTTTGTAATACATGCTAACTGCCTTTGGCATGACAATGCATGGATACATTCAGAATATCTTTTCAGGCTCTCAATACAAACTAGTAATCAGTTTTGAATAAAACCTCACTCTGCCAATCATAATCGGATTGCTTAAAGTTAAAGCTTACCTACAGAATATCCATTTGTAACAATGACCAATTAAATGTACTGGAAAATAATTTATAAAAATATAAAGCAGTATGCGTTTTTTTGCTTTTTTTCTGCTGTATCCGAATTTCGCTTTGCAACAGGAGGATGGCTTATAAAGATCCTGAAAAAAGGAAGTGGCCAGATGAATTTCTGATCTTCTCTCAGCCCTTTTAAAAGGAAAGGGCAGTACACTGAAGGAAGGGAGCTCCACAGAAAAGTGCGATGGGGTTAAGGGTGCATTTGAGATACTCTTTGGCGTGGTTTCAGCAGGTGAGTTCATCGTGCCCAGGAACCAACTGGCCTTAACTTTTAAAATCTTAGTTGATTGTTGCGCACCCAGCACCGTCACATTTTCCTCCCTCCCCTCCCATGCTTCCATTTCCTGGTTCCTCATCCCTCCCGCCTCCCAGCCCTTGTTGTTCTGGTCTGTTGGTCATCACTGACCTTCCCTGTGCAGCCCTCTGCCCGGCAGCCCCTACGACTAAGGGTTCCCCAAGACAAAGGGCAGCTCCCACTGAGGCAGCTCTATATCGTGTCTTAGGTATCAGCAGGGGAAGTCAGTGGCCAGCAGTCAACCAGTTGCTACTAAGTAAGGTAGGAGTGTCCCGGGTTAGGGGTGGAGCCTCCACCCTACCCTGGATACAGTGCCACAGCAAATTCGCTGACTTGGTGCGTTTTCTCTGGTATCTAAAATTGCATTGTGAATGTATTTAACCTCTTAAGTGCCAAGGACGAGTTATCTCATCCTTGAAATGATCTCTGTGTTGCCAAACGACAAGATAGCTGGTCCTGTTTGGCACAAAATTGAAATCCAACCCCTGGGCCATGCGAGGAGGTTCCTCCCCAAGGGCCGGGGGTTGGATTTCCTCCATTTTCACGTGAAGTATGCGTAATGCATGTGGGCGTGAAACAAAGTAATTTTCACTGTGGCATCCATTTCGGCTGCTGCAGTTAAAATAAAGGCGAGTTTTCACCTCTCCCTCGATCTGCGGCACTATTGCGCCGTTCAGATCGAGGGAGTTGCTGTTGGAAAGGGGGAGACTCTTGACATCTTTGTTTGAAGCATTGAAAGGCATGGATCGGGTGCCGAGCGCTCGATCCACGCCCAGCAATGCCACTAGACCACCAGGGATTTGTTTGTGACGTGGGGGGGGGGGGGTAGTGAGGAGGCTGCATGTTTGGGCCCAAGCTGCCCCTAGGATAGGGCAAATGTGTTTTTACGGGGGGGTGAGGGTCAGTAGACCACCAGGGATGGCTTGATCGGAGGGTAGTAGTTACGATTTGTTTTTGCTGGGGTGGCCGTAGGTAACAAATGTGTGTTTTGTTTACAGCTTTTTCTACGTGAGCAGCTGCAATGTTATGAGAGTACTGTTTTTTTTTTTTATTATTCTATGGTTAAGGCCCATTTGCAGTGAGGTGGGTGGGACTGGGGCTGGATTGTTGGTTGTGTGGGTGGGAGTGGGCTGTCTGGGGGAGGTATTTTGGTGGGCTGGGACACAATTACAGGATCAGGCCACAAATTGCCCCCCCCATGCCAGCATAACATCAGGGTTTCCCTGGGAGCGGCTGTCTCCCATGTGGGTTTTTGCCAGGGCATGTTGGTAAAACATTCTGGGGCGATTCGCGCAAGTCTGACATCTGTGGATTCCAACGGGTGTCTTCTTTTCTGAAATGCTTGGCGTTCCCAGTTTTCCTTGGTGGCTGCGACACCCATTTCCTTGGTGGCTGCGACACCCAGGCCAGAATTTGTAGGTTGGATCCCCAAACCCTTTGGGGGTTAGCAGTGGTTTAGCCTTTTCCCTTTGCGCCCAGGAAGGTGCACCCACACAGGTGAGGTACCGTTTTCGTTGGTACACCTGTTGGAACACGGGAAGGTAGGATATGTGGTGTTGGCGGCGTGTTTTGGTAGGTGGGCAGAGAGAAACGTCTGAAAATTGCGTTTTATTTTGTCAAATTTCAGACTTTGCTGGGGATTGTGGGTAATGCATTCTGGGGTGATTCGCGCAAGTCAGACCTCTGGGGATTCCCACAGGTGTCTTCTTTTCGGAAATGCATGGGGTTCCCAGTTTTCCTTTGTGGCTGCTACACTCTTGTCCACAAGAGCAAAATTCCTCAAACTCTGCTCTGCCGAAAGACTTGGCGTTACCAGCGGTTTAGCCTTTTCCCTTTGCGCCCAGGTGGGTGCACCCACACATGTGAGGTACCGTTTGTCAGGACCCCTGTGGGAACACGGGAAGGTAGGACATTTATTGCGTTTGCTTGGTTTACATAATATTCTGACACATTTGCTGCTGCACTTTGTCACACAACCCTTTCATTTCCCAAATGGGACCTACATTTAGTCACTGCTTTAGGCACAATATACTTATGTAACCTGCACATGTCACCTACCCTTCAAAAAGGTCTGCATGTGCTCTTTCAAAAAATGTACACTTGCCCTTCCTCACCACATTTGTTTATCTTATTTACACATGCTAAGTACATCTGTTTAGGCCGTAGGCAAAGAAATCCTGTGTACCATGGCTCCGTTTTTGGCTTGTGGTATTGCTTGTTTTGTGAAACATTACAAAAAATGTGTGATTTCTTCACTCGGAGTCGGGGGAATGTAGCAGGGCATTGCTTTCCTCAAAATTTACAGAAGCCAATGCCTTACCGGGCCAACCATGTCCACAACATACTTTTTTCCCCTGTCATTTTCACAATATTTCCCCAAACTACGGACGTACTGAAATCACCCAAAAAGTCCTTGGCACCAGAGGGGGCCGGGGGGGGGGATGAAGAGGGGGTTGTTAGGACAGTACAAGACTCCACTCTTAATATAAGAATGTACCACCCGAGTACATGGCAGCGTAGGCAGAGCAGCCAGGCTTATCTTGGGAGGGAGAGAGGGCAGTAGATAAAGTACAAGTGAAATTATAATACAAATGATCCAAAGAAACACTGAAACACTATGTATTGCAAAAATAAAGGATTTATTTAAATACAGGTAGGCCCAGATAAATCTAGGGGTTAGGTAAGTACTAACACATTATATGAAATCACAGTAAAACACAACACTATACTTGAAAGCACACAGCCCAAGTATAAACCTTATTTGGAACACCCAACAGTAGTTCTAGGAAAGTCAAAACCTCGTTATACACATTAAGTATTGGTCAAGCCTATTCTTTGGGAGTAAAAGACCAATGGTTACTTTCAGATTACTTTTGGTAATACACGGCCAGTAGGCCCTTCCAGTTGTACAGTGACTCTTGGAACAAATCACATAAACAGTCAACTGGACAATATACTTTTTAGTAAATAGTGAAACACTTCAAGTCTAGGTGCAGTAGAAACCTATTCCCACTTTGGTCATAACACAGTTCTACCAGGTGAGTAAAACCTACAGATGTAATATACAATTACAGATGCTTTGGAAATCAAGGAACCCCAGATTGAGGAAAGCAATAACTGGTAACTTGTTGGATGGCACGCAGCTAACACAAGGTAAGTAAAACCCACTTACTTTAACTTCACAATGAAGGGGAAAGTAAAACCCAATGTCACACTTTACTGAATAGTTATTCTAGGTAGGCAATAACCTAATGTAGACTTATTAGGCACATGCTAGCAGCAAGTCAAGGGAAGCAAGACCCAGTTGGGGGACAATCATACAGTTATCCTAATAGGACTAACCTGGTGATACCAACAGTTGGAGGACACTCATACAATTACCCTACAGGAATAATCTGGTGAAACCAACACATTACTTCTGTAAAGAGGGGCAACCTAATCACAGGAGAGTAAAATACCTTCACATCTACTTTCTTTTAGACTGGCAACACAGTGGCTAAGGAAGAAAAGATGCTAACCATACTTTTAAGAATAGTGCATCACACATTCAAGATCAGTAAGAACTTGTAACTGTTCACTCTTAGAATTATAGTAACCCCCCCCAACTCTTTACAAGTAAGTAAAACACTTGATTTCTTTTCTAGGCAGAAGTCCCAATCCCTTCAAAGTCTTTCCCTTATTCTTGGAGCATGAGTGTTCTCAGTGGCAGAAGGGGGGGGGGGGGTGGTCACTAGGACTAGTGACCAACAGGCAGTGTTAGAATAAGTTCTTTAGTAGCAAAAGTCAGAGTTCCTTAGGAAAACTGGGCAAACGGGTGAGTAATTTACTTCTAGGGTTAGAAGAGGGTCCAGGGGCTTCACAGAAGACACCTCAGCAGGATTCTAGCAGTGGGACTGGGTGCACTGGATGAGGGACCTCCCAATCACAGAAGACACCCCAAAGCTACACAGAAATCCCAACAGGCTTAAGGTAAGTATATACCCAAGCCAACACAGTGCCTCAGCAATGAAAAAGATGCAGCAGGAGAACTTCAGGGACTGCAGCCAAATACCCGGTCAGTGGATTCCTTGTCCTGGAGACTGAACACAAGACCTCAGAAGGGACTCCAGCAGGGATCGATGAAGGCTCTAGGCAAGATTTCTCTTGTGGCTGAATGCGGTTCTGTGGGTTTGGCACTTTTTCAAGGAGCACAGAAGAAGACAGACAATTGCGGTTGAATTCTCGTCGTTTAATAGGTCCAGCACTCTTGTGAGGGGACTTTTTGGACTCGATTCATGTCTCTGGAGATACACCAGGATGCCCACGAAGTTTCAGCGAGATTCGGAAGACCATGCACCGCACAGTGGCTGGAGGTCCCAGGGTGTTGCAAGAACACAGGTCACAGCAACTCGTGGGATGGCTCAAAATGCAGGTCTTCTTGAGTCTAGTGGGTCTCACCAGGCTCTGGGGTCGTGTAGTCTTTTTCGGAGACCCCAGGTCGAATGGAAGGAAGGGCTGCAGCAGGCTCTGGTTACACAGCAGGCTCTCTGGTCGCTGGAAATCATTCCTGCCGCTTTTCCTTCGTCATCCTCTTTGGTTTTCTGTTCCAGTGGTCAACATGACTTCAGCTTCCAGGTTTCCAGTATTTATCAGGAACTACTGCACAACCTCTGCATTCTCTCCCTGCATCTTACAAGAAAGGTGCGTCTGGTTGTCCAATCAGGACAGCCAGCCCCCCCCAGTGGGATTTGTCCCAGTTGAAGGAAGGCGTAAGAAAGGATGAGGGAGTTTTGGCCTCCTCACCCACTTCCTGTGCTTACAGACTGACTAGCCTGGGCGCGGTGTCCAGGGGACTGCCGCCAAAGACAAAACTCAAACAAAGGAATTTCTTGCCCTGGATGTCAGGGGAAGGAACAAGAAACGACAAGAAACACTAAAATGGCAGAAAAAGAAGACAGGGCCATTTTGGTAAAATGAGCACCCTTAGGTGCCTTTACGGCAGCCATGATTACAGCCCGCGGTAAAGGTGCACCAAATTAGGGCATCACTGCCACCAGTCATTAAAGGTAAGCTTCTCCCTGTAACACAATTGTTACAGTTTTAATGTGAAAGGGGATACATTGGGCCTCACTGCACGGCTGGTGCTAAGGGATTTCCGGCACCGGTAAGGGCACCGGTAATCCCTTACCGCCATACTACGAGGTCCCTCAGCGGGTCCTGTCCTTAACGTGTGGCCAAACCACACATTAAGGAAGGGACCCGCTGAGGGACTTCAGGGCAAATAATGGTACAGCTAATAGTGGTACCGTTATTTGCTCCTTCCCCATTCCATTGAGCCCTATGGGGGCTCAAATGGGAATGGGGAAGGGACATTGGTGAATGGGGAATTACCGCCCCGCCAACCTTGGAATGGGGTGGTAATTCCCCCATTCACCAAGGCGGACTCTGTAAAATACTGGTGGCAACCATGGCGCTAATAGCGCCATGGTTACCGCCGTCCGTGTAATGAGGCCCATTGTATCTCCCCAGCACTCCACATAAGGTGGGGTGTGCTGGTTTCACAGAATAAAATGTAAAAGGGATCCAAAACATCCTTTCTACCCTTGGGAACTGTAGTTCACTCAAGGTTAGCACAAGAAAGTTAAATGGGGCGCCCATAGGGCAACCCAGCAACAACAGGCACTTATTGCCAATACGTTGTTAGACATGATAACTTTAAAAAGACAATATGGAGAGTCTTAAAAATGACACCCAGAAAAAGAGTTAAAGATTAGGCGATAGTGGAAAAAGGTTCCCACTCATTGAGGCATTAATGAAAAATATCCCACTAGAAAAGCAAAAAGTTCTGGAGTTGAACCAGGAAAGGGAAATTTACCAGCTTTGTGTAAATCTTACCTAACAGGGGGCAAGACCCATGGGAGTTAAGGGGTTAAAAAAACTGCATTGTGAAACCTAGATTTATCTAGCAAACTTTTCTACCATTATCGGAGCTCCTGTTGCCTCGTCTCTCTCCGTCTCGTCTGCTTGCGCTCCTCCCCGTGCCCTTCCCTAGTGTTCTCCCTGCACCCTCCCCCTCCCCCTTCTTCTCTCCTCTCCCCTACTTACTCTATGGTGCTCTCCGTTTCTCCTATCTTTTCTATCAACTATCCTGCTCTCCTCATTAAATTTAGTAGGAAGAGGTTTAAAAAAAGGACATCCTGGTTTCCAACCCAGGCCTCCCTATTGCTGACACCTATAGCAGCGCCTTCTCCAGGGAAACCCTCACAGACATCCTTTTTGTCGTTCCCTCGCCAAACATATGGACTCTTCATATGGTTTCCGTTTTCTCCCTTCTCTTCTTCTCCTATTAATGGCGGTACCTGGTGGGAGGCCCTCCTGGCCCCCCTTCCACTGAGATCTGAATGGTACCGTCTTGGTCCAAGGCCCTCAGGCCAACCTTTTCCTCTTTGATAGACGCTTCCCGCACCTCATCAATTTCCTCTCCTGCTGTTCCCCTCTCCCCCCCACAGCTTCCTTGCCTCCCCCTACTGTCTCCTCCTTGGCTACCTTGCTCTCTCTCCCTTACTCTTCTCTAACCCCCTCCTGCCCCGCCCCTCGGGCTTCTTCTACACCTCTGCATGGCGTACCTCTGATCTGTACCCCTCCCCGGAAGTCTTTCAAGAACGGCAACCATCTCCATATTGTCACTCTCAACTCTCGCTCCGCTGTCAAACACTCCTCCGACATCTGCAGTCTCCTGGAGGAACTTGACCTTGATGTCCTTGGTCTCACCGAGACATGGTTTACAGCCAGCTCAGTCAAGAGCTTCGACACTCCTCCCTGACGGCTACAAGATCCTCTCCATGCCCAGATCCAAATGATCCGGAGGGGGTGTAGCCCTGATCATCCCAGAGTGGATCCCTGCCTCTGTCATTCCTACACAGGCCTACTCCTCTTTCGAATGCCTAGTCTGCAGGTTCTCCCTCTCCTAGCCATTCCCATCTATCAGCCACCTGGTCAGATCTCGTCCTTCCTCTCCGAGTGGGCGGACCTCCCCTCTTCCCTCCTGTCTCAACCACTCTACTCCTCCATCTTGGAGACTAACATCCACGTGGATGCTTCCCGGTCTTCCTCCGACCCTTTCGTGACCTCTGCGACTCTCACTCTATCCTCCTCTCCGGCCCATCTCACTCTGCAGGGCACACTCTGGATATTCTGATCTTTTCAGACGTTCCACTTTCTATCCCTCTCACCACTCCTCTCTCCTGGAGTGATCACTTTCTTCTTTCCTACCAGCTCACCCTCTCTACCCCTCAGGTCAAGCCAACTCCAACACTGCCACCCACCGTCTCGGTTATCCGACCCATGAAGCGTGCGTCAGTTGAGGCTTTCGCTGATACTCTCATCCCCTCTTCCCCCTCTGTCTGACTCACACCCCGACAGCCTTTCCATGCTCCACTCTGCTATATCTGATACTCTCAATGTTCTTGCCTCTGTCAGGACGACCCGACCAAAGCCAAGTGCAACTCCTGGTACGACGCAGACCTCAACACCCTCAAATGCAAGTGCAGGGTGGCCGAGAAGAAATGGTGTGCTTCAGGTACATCCTCCGACAAACTGGTCTGCCACCTGCTCCAAAGGCAATACCGGCTCTGTCCGCACAAAGAAGAGAGCTCACATCCAAGCCTGCGTCATCTAACAACTCGGCCGAACACTTTAAAATATTCAAGGAACTGGCCAATCCTGCTGCAGTCTCTACCTCTCCCGTCCCTTCCCAAACCCTCTGCACAGCTCTGGCTTCTCATTTCATCTCCAAAACTCAGGACATCCTGTCCTTTCCATCTACTCCCTGCTCTTCCTCTGGCCCTTCTTCGGCCACCTCTCCTACCCCCGCCCCCTCCCCTTTCTCTGGCTTTTCCCGGTTCTCCCCAGACGAGGTTTGTAGACAAGTCCGATCTATGAAAGTCGTCAAAACAGGTTCATCCCCGTTCCTCCAAAACCATCAAGTACCACATTGACTCCCTGGCTCCTGCCCTGGCCGACTTCTGCGACCATTCCTTCGCCACTGGAGTCTTCCCTTCTCCCCTGAAGCACTCCCTTGTGCACCCTCTTCTTAAGAAACCCTCTGCCGATACGTCCTTCCCGGCTAACTATCGCCCAATCTCCATCAGTCCTTAACTGGGCAAACTCCTGGAAAAGCAGTCCATCTCCCAGCTTAATCTTCACACTGAATCTATCGGTTGTCTTCATGACCATCAGTCTGGCTTCAGAGCTGCCAGAAGCACGGAAACTGCTCTCTTGGAACATCAGTGAAGACCTGCTCTCCAACCTTGATTCCAACACCCCCTGTATCCTCAACTTACTTGATCTCTCTTCTGCCTTTGATACGGTCAACCATGCCATCTTGCTCAACCTTCTCCATGATAACCTGGGTATCACCGGTCAGGCCCTGGCTTGGCTGACTTCTTTCCTCGTGGATCGACCATCCAGGTCCAACTTGGGTCCTTTCTCTCCTCTATCTCTGTCTCTACCTGTGATGTTCCCCAGGGGTCCAATCTCTCTCCCTGGCTTTTCAACCAATACCTGGCACTTCTTGCTCATGCATTGCTGCTCTCTGCCCCAACTTTCAGTGGTATCCGGATGACACTCACCTCAATTTCAGGCTACCTTCATCCACCTCTTCTCCTTCTCTCATCACAAACTGTGTGCTATCCAGGAGTGGTGTGCCCCCAATGATCTCTGCCTTAACGCCAGTAAGACTGAGATTTTCATCGGCACGCCCGCTCCCTCCTTTACTGTCACTCTCTGGCCGGCCTCTCTGCCATCTTCCTGCTCCCACCTGCAAGGCTAAAAACCTCGGGATCATCTTCGACTCCATTCTCTCCTTCCATCTCTGATGTCTCTAAGAAGTCACACAGACATTGAAGTGAGTCGAGACGCTCAGCCTTTTGTTTTGCAGTACATGCAGGATACTGTGTGCGGCGAGCTACAAGCAACGAGGACTTCCAGTCCACTTTCTTTGTTTTTTGATTCAAAAACACACACCGACCGTGGAGCAGGCCGCAGAGTCGAGACGCTGAGTCTTTTGGTCTTTGGGTCCTGTGGGGTCTTGGGCCGGTGGTATACCTGCTGCTGATCACCCCACGGCTGGACCTTACCTTACGACTGTGAGGGATAACTGGAACAGAAGCATCACTCTCATTCACGATACCCTGCACATTGCTGCGCCTGCCACCACCAGAGAAACTTGCGGTAGGTGATCTTTTCGAACTGCCTATATTTTGACATTTATCGTCGACCATTAATCCTGAGGATTAGAATGATCAGGAGACTGCGGGGGCTCGCTCCTTTGATCCCGATACCTGCCCCTGAAACCGTGGGCCGCCAGTGCTTTCCAATGCCTACCTGCTCTTAGCAAATATTCTGCGCATTTTTGTCTGATCATTAGATCTGAGGACTAGAGCTACCCGGAGACTGCGGGGGTTTGCCCCTTTGATCCTGGTATCGCTCCTGTTACCTCGAGCTGCCATGCTGTCCTTGGTGTCTGGTATTATAGAAAACTGCTGCTCCACCATGCCATCAGATCAGTCCCAAACAGAGAAACTGGGCTTTCCGGGCTACGAGGAAAGTGTGATAAGAAACACCAGACTAATATGATGAATGATTCATCACAACCTTCAGTAAAAGAAGTCTTAAACAAGAAAATGCAAAGGGATCAATGCACGCATTCACTTACCAAGTACCAAATAGAGACATACATGGTGAACCTACCCAGACTATCGGTGCCAATTTGACACCAGCCAACACACAGGAACAAGAGGTAATCTCCTGTACTCCATCTCTGAGAGAAACCCCGCTATCGCCAAAAGACAATCTGCAAGTAAGAACCTAAATCACGAATACGATGAAATTGACTCCTCAACAAATCGTAGAAGGGCAGCTACTGATTTCTCCTCCTCGGGATAGCAGCGCTGCCAGTCCAAGCTCAAACAAATCTCTGAGCCCGGACACAGACTACAGCCACCACTGTTTCAAATCTGGAAGCCCCTACTAAACTTCTGTTAACTACGGTACCCGTGGTGCAAACCTGATTGCCGTGTGAAAATCCCTGCCTAAAAAGGAGGAGAAATGAAACGAGTAGGGAGGCGTCCTGCCACTTGTTTTTAGATCTCTTTACCTATACATTTTGGTAAAGGGTGATTATTTAGCATGCAAAAATGGGATTTGACATCAGCTTTGTTACTTAGCTAACTGTCAAAGGATATTCTAAAAAGATGAGCAAAAGAGGCCCTTGGATTGCCACATTTTTTAATTTTCTTTTTAGGAAAAAAGAATTACTTAGTGCTAGTAGCTGCACAACATCATCTATGCAATTGATTTTACAAGAAGATGTATAGGTATTTTTTAAGGTACATCGTTCGTCAAAATACATTCATTTTCTCATTTTTAGAAGTGCATTTGAGAAAGGAACAGAAAACAAACATATTTGTGGCAAACAACTTGACAAATACAAAAAAATAATAATAAACAAGTGAAAAAACCTTGAACCATCATTAACAAAGTTTTTTGTCTTAAGTAAATAATAAGTGCAAGACAATTACGTCTGGAGACAGATCAACTTATGAACGGGATTGGAGGAAGTAAAGCCTTCCAACTTATTTAGTCCCGTGACGTTTCGGCTTAGAGCCTTCTTCTTGGGCCTTGACTTGGTCACCCCTGGACAAGTGTCCTGGGTTTAAACTGGCTCCACGTGGTTGGAGGCACAGTGTACAATTGGGCTGTGAGACCGCCGTTCTCAGCGGGATTGATAGTAGAATATGGGCGGATCCACTGTCACAGCTTCTTTGGTTAAGAATGTGCTTGGCGCACGTCCAAGTGCATTCAAATGGGTGGTTCTGCGCTGGTAGTAGCAGGGGGGAGCCCTTGTGCCTGCAGCCTAGATAAAGAAGTGTAGGTAAGGAGGCGCGGTTGTGTTCCCAGTCCTAGGGCCCTTGGATCTGCGTCGGAACCGTCTACGGGGGACTGCTTAGTGCCCCTGGGGCGCTTGATGTTGGCTCGAGTTCGATCTGTGTCGCTCCGCAGCTACTGTTGTTCGCGTAGCTTCAGTGGAGGGACTGAGCTGTGCGTGTAATTTAGGAAAAAGGAGGAGAAAGTCTAACAGACTCACTGAATATGGCCAGTCAAGGAATTGGTACAACAGATCAAGCCATCAATACAAATCTGGCCGTCCTATCAAAGACGATCACAGCACCTTCAACTATTCTCCCTCGAGAGCACATACCTAACCATGAAATACCTGATTCGTCAAAAAAAGAAAAAGCCAGGCAAGCCAAATTGAGATGGCTGAAATCCTATACTGCTAAGAGCATTTCTAAAGTTGAAAGCTCTCAAGACCCTCAACAATCTAGAGCAAAAGAAGCCTGCCTGTCTCTAGGCATCACTGAATTCGAATCACTGTTGACTAACATCGAAAAGAGGAAAGAAGTTTTCGGAGATACAGTGGCAAAGCGGCTAAATGACTTACCAACCACGTCAACTCCAACCCTGCCCACCAAATCGATGGTAGAGAACCCGATGCCAAAAATACCTTTGAAATCAAAAGACGAACCGATAAAGAACCTAAATCACGAATACGATGAAATTGACTCCTCGTTCCCTTTCGGTTCAGGTACACAGAAGAGTGACACCCCTCTTAACTATGAAGAACAATATGCTTCTATCAAAGCATTATCCCCCACCCTCGAAGACCAATCTCCTCAGAGGATCCCGACTACAATGCTCGATCTACAAAATATGCTCACAAACGTCACCACACAAGCCATGATTCTGTTCTGTAAACTGTACGAATCGATAAACGAAAGTACTAAAGATCAAGCTACGCTTTTAGCGTTAATCCACACGAAGCAAATCCATCTAGAAGCCTTCATTACCAATGTAGAAAAACGCTTAGAGAAGCGGAACTCTCCCATCAATGGCAAAGACTCCTTGAAATGGCTGCAGCTGAACGAGCTGAAAAAGTTATGCTATCTGACAATGATGACCCTGATGAAGGCTCATTCAGTGTCAACCTCCAAGGCTCCTCAAGATCCCCAAACGGCACCTCCAAACAGCGCTATTCTACCAGACATCACGCAGAAGCCACCATGTTTATCAACCTCTAGTCAGCTGCTGGCCCCCAGTCTGCCAACACGAACACACCAGATACTTTAAGAGTACCGAAACCTCCAGATACTTTTCAGATATTTTCAAATAAGAAAACTTTCAAGGAGATTCAACAGGTGAAACAGACTCCAAAACCTCAAACCAAACGAACAAAGAGGAATAAACAAACAGGCTCCCGAGCCTTCTTAAGGAATATTCCTGGAGGCCCTAGGCTTAAGAAACAGAACAACTGCACTCCTAGAAATTTGGAGAAAAAAAAAAATGGAGTAATGAGATTAGACCCAAAGGGTGACCACATGACATGCCCGAGACAAGGACCCTCCAACATCCCGGAAGCTGATATAGAAGATCTCCTCAACCTCAGCACGTACTCAGCTCACCAAGAATCCAATGAACAGTACCAAAAATCAATTAATTGATACTCGTAATAATAGATGAATATGCAATTGACCTCACAGATTTCACTAAATGAATCGAATCTGTCCTGTGAAACAATCTCAGATGCTTCTCTCCACCAAACAGGAGACCTCACAAACATATCAGAGGACCCGTCAAACTATTCAAATGAAACAAGTTATCTGACTGACAAAACTATTGAGACCGAGGCGTCTACATCAGCCTCAGCAATTGACTCTCCAGACATCTAGAGAAAAGACACAAGGAATCCTCACAAGACCGATACTTGCATTCTACCACAATTTATAGATCCGTGGAAGAAAAAGCAGAAATGTATTCTTGTATTAATGAATCAAGTACATCCATCATACTCAACAGGACTAATGTACTAAGATTGCTTCATGCAATCCCACAACTTACATTAATTAACTCACATGATATAAAGATAGTGAGTTTTGAAGATGAATATTACTTAGACAAGGTCCAGATTGAACTTTACACCCCGGAGATCATGACCCGAATATTAGACATGGCCACGCCACTGCTCTCATTAGGATTTGCACTTACGCCAACTGTGGATGAAACAAGTGATGTTGATGACGCTACACGCTCATATGAACAAGTGAACTATCCTGACAACGATACTAAATCGCGAGATGATAGACCAGCACGACATATGAGCACCAACTTATATTCTGGAAGAAATCACACGCCTACATCAACCAACCAGTGTGATATTAACAGAAAACTGCAAAATAAACAACCTTTTTGGAGAGATTATGATGAAGATCCATCACAACCTTTGACACCTCCAGAACCTCGCTTATAACCATCAATCGAAACAAAGAGAGACAGATGGAAACTCTGCTCGTGGAATACGAGAGGATCTTCCCATCTCTTCGACTCTCCAGACTCACTACTAGAATCCTGCCAGATTATATGCCTTCAAGAGACGTGGATAACTAAGACCCCAGCTTGTGATGGATATATCACTAACCTCAACCAAGGGCCGAAAAGCTCCAGGGGCGGAGCGGCTGTAGGGCTATTGATGCTGGTGAGGATATCGCCACAATGGAACTTTGTGGCAACAGAAAACATAAATCCATGGACACAATTGACGATCATCAAAATTATGAATGAGATGACCCCGGAATGCCTACCTGAATCACAATTGAAGTCAATCAGAATGATCGCAGTCATCAACGTGTATTGGAATCCAGTTGCAATGAATGACAATTGCTTCTTGGATGGCGTATTTATAACAATGGACAGAATCAGTGGCAAATTCCCAGATATAAACTTCGTGGAGACCTAAATATTCATTTGTATGACACCAATGGACTCCTTAAGCAATCCGACAACCTTTCAACCAGAGCCCTCCGCTGGACTAAAGAGATCTCGATGAGAAATCTACAGCTAATAAAATCAACCCCATGATGCCCAGAATCTGCTGATCCCAACTTGGATTGGTCGAAACGCTACCACCATTATCGACTACATATATTTATCACCAGCCATAACCAACATATTCGTGGAATTTCAAATAATATCTACTAATTAGAGTGATCAATCGATCCTCTCGATAGCAGTTACGGGAGTGGAAGAGCCCGCCCGCTGTCCTCCTCCTCCTCTGACAGAAATTGTTGGAGGTAACACCAGATTAAGAATCAGCAAAGATCTGTTGGCCACCAGCCCGCAGGTATTCCAACAAACACCACTGCCAGATGACTAGAAAATAAATTATGATTGGGTCCTTCTCCCTTTCCAAAAAAACAAGCCTGCTACAGAGAAACTGATCCACCAACATTACTACAACCAAGAAATAGTTAAAAAAAAAGAAAATTGTTCCGCCAAAACCTGCGTAAATGGAGAAAAGATCCAAACTCGGGAAACCTGGAAAACATCCGGAAAGCAAAGCAAGCATACAGAAACTGGAACAAATCAAACGTGATGGCCCTGCAGCAAAAGGATGCTGAAGCCATGCTACAAACACTCAGAAATAAGAACTTGAGATCTCTATGGAATCTGCTAAATAATAATCACCAGCAGCAACAAGAGATGGTATCTAATGTCACCCAAAAGAATTGGATCTCATATTTTTCTAATTTCTACAAATCGCGGAATAGCGACGAAAATATGGAGATAGCGACATCTCAAATCAATGGACCATCTCCTGGGAGAAGCACATATTTGCAGAAATTATTGGCAAACTAAATTCCTCCAGAGCACCCGGACCGGATGGGTTATCTAATGTTGCCCTGAAGCGTGATCCGGAGACATGGACGAACCTAATCGATCTCATACTAACCTTAATAAATACAGTCAAGTTATTACCAACTACTTGGACCAAAGCGGTACTGATTCCAATTTCTAAACAGGGCGACAGAGATAACCCGGCCAACTTCAGACCTATTGCCCTGCTAGATCCTTTGCGAAAATTGTTCGCCTCCTATCTGCTACGAAACTTGACCATATGGGTGAAAGCTTCTAACCGTTTGGATAGTCGACAAACCGGCTTCACCTCGAACGTAGGAACTAATGTAAACCGTCTAACTCTAAACTTGTTAAAACATGACGCCATAAGAAACAACGTGCCCGGTTATGCAGCGTTCATAGCCTTACACGTGGCCTTCGATGTCATAAACAGGTCCATCCTGTAAAACAACTTGCCAAATGGAATTGCCCACTTGAAATCAGCGAACCGATCAAACTATTATATTCCAACACGACAGTTTCGATCAGGCTAACA